>NC_138189.1:1168247-1768247 GCF_964194105.1 Spermophilus citellus
CCCTCCATCACCCTCCATCACTCTCCATCACTCTCCATGATCACCCTCCATCACCTCTCACCATCACCCTCCATCACCCTCCATCACACCTCCATCACCCTCCATCACCCTCCATCACCCTCCATCACACCTCCAACACCCTCCATCACACCTCCATCACCCTCCATCACCCTCCATCACCCTCCATCACCCTCCATCACTCTCCATCACCCTCCATCACACCTCCATCACCCTCCATCACCCTCCATCACCCTCCATCACCCTCCATCACTCTCCATCACCCTCCATCACACCTCCATCACCCTCCATCACACCTCCAACACCCTCCATCACACCTCCATGACCCTCCATGACCCTCCATCACCCTCCATCACCCTCCATCACTCTCCATCACTCTCCATCACTCTCCATCACCCTCCATCACACCTCCATCACCCTCCATCACCCTCCATCACCCTCCATCACACCTCCATCACCCTCCATCACACCTCCATCACCCTCCATCACCCTCCACCACACCTCCATCACACCTCCATCACCCTCCATCACCCTCCATCACACCTCCATCATACCTCCATCACTCTCCATCACACCTCCATCACCCTCCATCACCCTCCATCACACCTCCATCACCCTCCATCACCCTCCATCACCCTCCATCACACCTCCATCACCCTCCAATACCCTCCATCACCCTCCATCACACCTCCATCATACCTCCATCACTCTCCATCACTCCTCACACCCTCCATCACCCTCCATCAACCCTCCATCACCCTCCATCACCCTCCATCACCCTCCATCACACCTCCATCACCCTCCATCACCCTCCATCACCCTCCATCACACCTCCATCACTCTCCATCACCCTCCATCACACCTCCATCACCCTCCATCACACCTCCATCACCCTCCATCACCCTCCATCACCCTCCATCACACCTCCATCACACCTCCATCACCCTCCATCACCCTCCATCACCCTCCACCACACCTCCATCACCCTCCATCACCCTCCATCACCCTCCATCACACCTCCATCACCCTCCATCACCCTCCATCACACCTCCATCACCCTCCATCACCCTCCATCCACACCTCCATCACCCTCCATCACCCTCCATCACCCTCCATCACACCTCCATCACCCTCCATCACCCTCCATCACCCTCCATCACCCTCCATCACCCTCCATCACACCTCCATCACCCTCCATCACCCTCCATCACACCTCCATCACTCTCCATCACCCTCCATCACACCTCCATCACCCTCCATCACCCTCCATCACACCTCCATCACCCTCCATCACCCTCCATCACACCTCCATCACCCTCCATCACCCTCCATCACCCTCCATCACACCTCCATCACCCTCCATCACCCTCCATCACACCTCCATCACCCTCCATCACCCTCCATCACCCTCCATCACCCTCCATCACACCTCCATCACCCTCCATCACCCTCCATCACACCTCCATCACCCTCCATCACCCTCCATCACCCTCCATCACCCTCCATCACCCTCCATCACACCTCCATCACACCTCCATGACCCTCCATCACTCTCCATCACCCTCCATCACCCTCCATCACACCTCCATCACCCTCCATCACCCTCCATCACCCTCCATCACCCTCCATCACACCTCCATCACACCTCCATCACCCTCCATCACCCTCCATCACCCTCCATCACTCTCCATCACCCTCCATCACACCTCCATGATCCTCCATCACCCTCCATCACTCTCCATCACACCTCCATCACCCTCCATCACCCTCCATCACCCTCCATCACACCTCCATCACACCTCCATCACACCTCCATGACCCTCCATGACCCTCCATGACCCTCCATCACCCTCCATCACCCTCCATCACACCTCCATCACACCTCCATGACCCTCCATCACCCTCCATCACACCTCCATCACCCTCCATCACCCTCCATCACACCTCCATGACCCTCCATCACCCTCCATCACCCTCCATCACTCTCCATCACCCTCCATCACCCTCCATCACACCTCCATCACACCTCCATGATCCTCCATCACCCTCCATCACACCTCCATCACACCTCCATCACCTTCCATCACCCTCCATCACTCTCCATCACTCTCCATCACCCTCCATCACACCTCCATGACCCTCCATGACCCTTCATCACCCTCCATCACCCTCCATCACCCTCCATCACCCTCCATCACTCTCCATCACCCTCCATCACACCTCCATCACCCTCCATCACCCTCCATCACCCTCCATCACCCTCCATCACTCTCCATCACCCTCCATCACACCTCCATCACACCTCCATGATCCTCCATCACACCTCCATCACCCTCCATCACCCTCCATCACCCTCCATCACCCTCCATCACCCTCCATCACCCTCCATCACTCTCCATCACTCTCCATCACACCTCCATCACCCTCCATGACCCTCCATGACCCTCCATGACCCTTCATCACCCTCCATCACCCTCCATCACCCTCCATCACTCTCCATCACCCTCCATCACACCTCCATCACCCTCCATCACCCTCCATCACCCTCCATCACCCTCCATCACTCTCCATCACCCTCCATCACACCTCCATCACCCTCCATCACCCTCCATCACACCTCCAACACCCTCCATCACCCTCCATCACCCTCCATCACACCTCCAACACCCTCCATCACACCTCCATGACCCTCCATGACCCTTCATCACCCTCCATCACCCTCCATCACCCTCCATCACTCTCCATCACTCTCCATCACACCTCCATCACCCTCCATGACCCTCCATGACCCTCCATGACCCTTCATCACCCTCCATCACCCTCCATCACCCTCCATCACTCTCCATCACCCTCCATCACACCTCCATGACCCTCCATGACCCTCCATCACCCTCCATCACACCTCCATCACCCTCCATCACCCTCCATCACCCTCCATCACCCTCCATCACCCTCCATCACCCTCCATCACCCTCCATCACCCTCCATCACTCTCCATCACCCTCCATCACACCTCCATCACCCTCCATCACCCTCCATCACACCTCCATCACACCTCCATCACACCTCCATCACCCTCCATCACACCTCCATCACCCTCCATGACCCTCCATGACCCTCCATGACCCTTCATCACCCTCCATCACCCTCCATCACCCTCCATCACCCTCCATCACCCTCCATCACTCTCCATCACCCTCCATCACCCTCCATCACACCTCCATCACCCTCCATCACCCTCCATCACCCTCCATCACCCTCCATCACTCTCCATCACCCTCCATCACACCTCCATCACCCTCCATCACCCTCCATCACCCTCCATCACCCTCCATCACCCTCCATCACCCTCCATCACCCTCCATCACACCTCCATCACCCTCCATCACCCTCCATCACCCTCCATCACCCTCCATCACCCTCCATCACCCTCCATCACCCTCCATCACCCTCCATCACCCTCCATCACACCTCCATCACACCTCCATGATCCTCCATCACCCTCCATCACACCTCCATCACCCTCCATCACCCTCCATCACCCTCCATCACCCTCCATCACTCTCCATCACTCTCCATCACCCTCCATCACACCTCCATCACCCTCCATCACCCTCCATCACCCTCCATCACACCTCCAACACCCTCCATCACCCTCCATCACCCTCCATCACACCTCCAACACCCTCCATCACACCTCCATCACCCTCCATCACCCTCCATCACACCTCCATCACCCTCCATCACACCTCCATGATCCTCCATCACCCTCCATCACTCTCCATCACCCTCCATCACCCTCCATCACCCTCCATCACACCTCCATCACCCTCCATCACCCTCCATCACACCTCCAACACCCTCCATCACCCTCCATCACTCTCCATCACACTCCATCACCCTCCATCACCCTCCATCACCCTCCATCACACCTCCAACACCCTCCATCACCCTCCATCACCCTCCATCACACCTCCATCACCCTCCATCACCCTCCATCACACCTCCATCACCCTCCATCACCCTCCATCACACCTCCAACACCCTCCATCACCCTCCATCACCCTCCATCACCCTCCATCACACCTCCATCACCCTCCATCACCCTCCATCACACCTCCATCACCCTCCATCACCCTCCATCACACCTCCATCACCCTCCATCACCCTCCATCACCCTCCATCACCCTCCATCACCCTCCATCACACCTCCATCACCCTCCATCACCCTCCATCACACCTCCATCACCCTCCATGACCCTTCATCACCCTCCATCACCCTCCATCACCCTCCATCACCCTCCATCACCCTCCATCACCCTCCATCACACCTCCATCACCCTCCATCACCCTCCATCACACCTCCAACACCCTCCATCACCCTCCATCACCCTCCATCACCCTCCATCACCCTCCATCACCCTCCATCACCCTCCATCACACCTCCATCACACCTCCATGACCCTCCATCACCCTCCATCACCCTCCATCACACCTCCATCACCCTCCATCACCCTCCATCACACCTCCAACACCCTCCATCACCCTCCATCACCCTCCATCACTCTCCATCACTCTCCATCACTCTCCAACACCCTCCATCACCCTCCATCACACCTCCATGACCCTCCATGACCCTTCATCACCCTCCATCACCCTCCATCACCCTCCATCACCCTCCATCACCCTCCATCACCCTCCATCACACCTCCATCACCCTCCATCACCCTCCATCACACCTCCAACACCCTCCATCACCCTCCATCACCCTCCATCACTCTCCATCACTCTCCATCACTCTCCAACACCCTCCATCACACCTCCATGACCCTCCATGACCCTTCATCACCCTCCATCACCCTCCATCACCCTCCATCACCCTCCATCACCCTCCATCACCCTCCATCACCCTCCATCACCCTCCAACACCCTCCATCACACCTCCATCACCCTCCATCACCCTCCATCACCCTCCATCACCCTCCATCACACCTCCATCACCCTCCATCACACCTCCATCACACCTCCATCACACCTCCATCACACCTCCATGACCCTCCATCACCCTCCATCACCCTCCATCACTCTCCATCACTCTCCATCACTCTCCATCACCCTCCATCACACCTCCATCACCCTCCATCACCCTCCATCACCCTCCATCACACCTCCATCACCCTCCATCACACCTCCATCACCCTCCATCACCCTCCACCACACCTCCATCACCCTCCTCACACCTCCATCACCCTCCATCACCCTCCATCACCCTCCATCACACCTCCATCACCCTCCATCACCCTCCATCACACCTCCATCACCCTCCATCACACCTCCATCACTCTCCATCACCCTCCATCACACCTCCATCACCCTCCATCACACCTCCATCACCCTCCATCACCCTCCATCACACCTCCATCACCCTCCATCACACCTCCATCACCCTCCATCACCCTCCATCACACCTCCATCACCCTCCATCACACCTCCATCACACCTCCATCACACCTCCATCACCCTCCATCACACCTCCATGACCCTCCATCACCCTCCATCACCCTCCATCACCCTCCATCACCCTCCATCACTCTCCATCACCCTCCATCACACCTCCATCACCCTCCATCACCCTCCACCACACCTCCATCACCCTCCATCACCCTCCATCACACCTCCATCACCCTCCATGATCCTCCATCACCCTCCATCACACCTCCATCACCCTCCATCACCCTCCATCACCTTCCATCACCCTCCATCACCCTCCATCACCCTCCATCACCCTCCATCACCCTCCATCACCCTCCATCACCCTCCATCACACCTCCATCACCCTCCATCACCCTCCATCACCCTCCATCACCCTCCATCACTCTCCATCACCCTCCATCACACCTCCACCACTCTCCATCACCCTCCATCACACCTCCATCACCCTCCATCACTCTCCATCACACCTCCATCACCCTCCACCACACCTCCATCACCCTCCACCACACCTCCATCAAGCATCAGGTCTGGCCTCCTGTCTCTCCACCCTGCACACCCCTGCACTGACAGCCCACCCAGGCCAGGCTCACTAGGACCCAGAGCCCCCTCCACTGGGGAGATGTTACCTGGGACTGCACAGGGAGAGGACAGGCTTCTGCTTATTTCTGAGGAAGGAGAAAGCATGGAATGAGTGGGAGACACAGGGGCCTTCAGCCTGTAAAGGAAGGGCTCTTGGGACAGGCACAGTGGCACAC
Source organism: Spermophilus citellus (assembly GCF_964194105.1). Classification (NCBI taxonomy): domain Eukaryota; kingdom Metazoa; phylum Chordata; class Mammalia; order Rodentia; family Sciuridae; genus Spermophilus; species Spermophilus citellus. Next base: position 1,174,514 of record NC_138189.1, read on the forward strand.
CCTGTAATCTCAGCAACTCAGGAGGCTTGGGCAAGAGGATCACAAGTTTGAGGCTAGCCTCAGCAATTTAGTGAGGCCCTAAGCAACTTAGTGAGACCCCATCTCAGAATAAAAAGGAAAAAGAGCTGAAAATGTAGCTCAGTGGAAAAGCACTCAGAGTTCACTCCCAATACCATGGAAACAAGGGAGGGGAGGACCGGCTTCTATGTGGGTGGACTAGACTATCTGTGTGCTGATGGTGGCCCTGCTGCTGGTGATCTTGGTGCCAGGCTGCAGGTGCTCCTCAGAGGAGTCTGGCCCAACCCCTGGATCATGGAGCTGAGGGGCCGAGCCCCACAAGCCCTGCAGGAAGATAGCCTTCCCCTCCACTCCCAGGGGTCTCAGCAGGGCCCTCCTGGGCCTTACCTGGGACCCCTGTCCCACAGTAGGAAGTGGTGCCTGATGTGACAAATACCCACCCTTGTGGGACTGAGCTCTTTGGTGAGTCTGCAAACCTCCAAATCTGTTCACTCCCAAAGAAGCAGGAGAGTGTTGGGAGAATCCTGTCTAGGGGGCTGTCAGCAGAGACCACCGTGGCCCTGCAGGTCTGAGGGGCCTCCACACAATGGGTCCAGAACTTTCTGGGGCCCCCCAAGAGAGGAGGAGAGCTGGGCAGAGCTGGAGCATGGTAAGCCTGAGGGGACCCCAGAGGGAGTTTTTTCTGAGCCCTCCCTGATATGTCCACCTTGGCAGGATGATTCCAGACGGCGACTGTGGGGCCAGCACTGCACAGTGCCTCAGGATGAACCAAGGTGTTCCAAGTGCCTTCCCGCAGGCACCTGGCTTCAGGGAGCTGAGAGGGCCCAGAGCTTCTGCCTGGGGTGTCTGGTAGCCTTAGAGCCGCTGCCCCTGTCTAGAACCCCCAGCTCCTGGCCCAGCCTAAATGCTAAGGCCCCTCCAAGTTCCCACAGGTTGACTCCAAAAGGCAGGGAGACAGGGCTGGGGTGGGCAGGGGCCAGGCCTAAGCTGTGTATAGACTCCCACCTGGAGCCCCGTCCCCATCAGTCAACAAGGGGCTGGACTCTGGACCCTGAGGCAGCTGTGCACACTGGCCTTGCGTCTGTGCCTTCTATGCCAGGGTCTGTCCCAGCCAGGTGGGTGTGGAGGTGCAGATGTGACGGGACACAGGAGCGGGGCTGGATTTGTCCACATTGCAGTCACCCAGAGTGGGTTCCAGGTGATCCTCTGTGCCCACCAATATCCTGCTGCTCTTCATAGTGGCCCAATTCCCACCCCACATGCACTCATGGGGGCTCACCTGCCTGCCCCTGAGCTGGGGTGCAGGTTCTCCACCTGTGCCTGACAGGGTCCCCGACAGTCCAAGGCCAGCGCAGCAGGGGGTGTGAAAGGCCTCAGCCCACACAGACAGGCAGCCAGAGGCAGCCAGGGACTGTGGTGAAACTGGACATTGCCACAGGGTGCGAGGAGCCCCCACCCCAACTGGCCCAGAAGCTCAGCTGGCAAGCAGGCAGACGGGTGGGCCAGTTTCCACCTGAGGGGTTGGCAGGGCTTGGCTGGGTCTAGCTCTGCACCCTGTCCTGCAGGAAGGTCCTGGGCCCTGTGACCCTCAGGCTTCTCTGGATTTGGAAGGTGACCACCCAGATTAGCTGAGGCCACTGCACAGGCCGGCACCAAAGCAGCCAGGCCCTGCATGGGCCCAAGACAGGGTGTCTTGTGCGTGCAGACCTCAGTGGGGAGGCCTCAAGAATCAGAAACACATGGTGGACACTGGGCCCACACCCGGCCCTCAGGCAGCTCACCCACAGAGCCATGCTGGGCTGTAGCTGCTGGCCTTCCTATCCAGTCCCCACCCAGCCTAGACTCCCAGACCCCTCCCCTCAGCCTCCACCAGCTGGCCCTCCAGAGCCTCCCCGTCCCTGATCCAGCCATCAACACCAGGGGCATAGATGCTGGTGGCAGGGCCCTGCCCCTCACCCCTGCATGGGACACCACCTCTACCATCACATGGGAACTCCTGGTAAAGAGGACTCCTTGGAGGGCCCCGGAGGTGGGGAGAGTGGCCCTGCCAGAATGGACTCCACTCCCAGGGGAGGGTTCCAGTGCCCCTTGGTGTCTAGCCGGCCAAAGAGTCAGCGGGGCTGCCAAGGGGGCCTGTGTCCCTGGGAGGTCCCACCTGGCCCTAGGGCCACTCAAACCAGGCGGGTTGGGGCCAGATCTGCACCCGCCCTGACGTGCCCAAGGTCCTGCCCCCCCACCGGAGGACTCCCTGTGTGCCAGGTGCTGGTTCCTCTGCCAGGAGCATGAGCTCACTCCACCCCCTCGGGCAGGGCGGGCTGAGGCGTCCCCACCCCATAGGCGACGTGACTTGCCCGAGGTCACGAAGCCTTTCTTCAGCTCCCCACCCTGCCCCCTCCCTATCCCCACAGTTTCCTGGAACAACCCTGGAGACCTGAGCCTGTCGGGTCCTCACATGGACAGGGCCACCCCGGCCAACTCTGACCCAGGAGCAGAGGACATCAGGGAAGGTCCTGCAGGACAGCTAGGTGAGCACCAGGAGAGAGGCCAGGCACAGGCCCAGGGCACCAACGGATGCAGGGACAGACTCTGCTGTCCAGGCAGGGGACGTCAGGGGCTGCACCAGGATCTGAAGGAGGAGAGCTCCTCAGCTGGCCCAGGCCCAGGGTGGCCACCCAGCCAGGCAGAGGCTCCCACAGAGCTGGCCATCGGGCCTGTTGTTGTCACATGTGTCTGCTGGGCTCTGCCATCGAAGCAGAAAGTGCCAGGGGCTCTCCCACAGTGCTCCTGGCATCCCCTCCCCACAAGCCCAGAAAGCCCCGTCCTCTGGCTAGGGTCAACTGAGCAGGGCCTGAGCAGCCAGGCAGGGTCAGAAAGTGCTTCCAGCAGGAGGGGTCCTGGGCCTGGCAGGATGTGGGCCCCGGGGGCAAGGGGCTGACAGGGGAGGCCTCAGCCAGGCGAAGGCGAGGAGACCTGGAGCTGGGCCAGGTGGCAGTGTCTCTGGGCCCAGACCGGGGCACTCACCTCTCTAGTTGTCCACTCCAGGGCCAGGCTCCAGACCCCATCTCCTAGTGGAGTCCCCAACCCAAGCATAGAACCTAGGCCCCTGAGTCGAGTCAGCCTCTGTAGACCAGGGACACTATAGTGACATGGCAGGTGAGCCAGCCCCCTGTAGGGCAGGGCAGGCCTCCACCCTGTCTTCCATCCAGCACAGCAAGGGACCAGGCCACTGCCTGGTGAGCTCTGTCAGGACCCTAGAACCCAGGAGCCCCTCCCTGAAGAAGATCATCGCCCTCAGGCCTGGTGCCCTTCCAAGGGCTCCCTGCTTAGGGAGCCACGGGCCCAGCCCAGCCCAGCTTGACACTTTCCTGCTGAGACTGAGACGGCTCAGGAGTGATCCCAGAGCCCGGGCTTGAACTTGAGAGTGGAGAGAGATGAGCACACCAGCCACAGGCCACAGGCACTGGGGCCCAGGGGGCACCCCAAGGACACAAACTCAGAGCAGCATGGCCTCAGGAAGGCCAGGCATGGGGTGACAATGCTGTAGTGGCCATGAACAGCAGTGCTGGGGGTCCCATGTGCTAGCTTGGGAGTAACGCAGTTGCCAGGCCCCAGGCATGATTACTGTCCCTTGACCCTCTAAACACTGGGCTGATCTCAGCCCTGGCCACACTGGGCCCACACCCTGGCCACTCCCAGGCTGTGCCAAGCCTGGCTCCATGGGAGGTGGGCATCTTGGTCATGTCCTACTGGGTCCTTGCTGGGAGACCCAGCACAGTGCCAGGTACAAGGCCCAGGAGTCCTGCTGCTGCGGGGTGGGGAGGGGCACACCAGCAAGGATCAGGGCCAGGATGGAGACGGACAGGCAGCTGGGGGTAGTGGGCTACTCATGCTGGGGCCCTGCCAGGTCCCCAGCCAGGTTGTTGGAGAGGAGGGCTGGGGGCACTCAGAGGCACGCAGCAGTGCTCAGTGGAAGCCATCTCTCCAGGGCCCAGACTGGGGCTGCTTAAGGGCTCTGAGACCCAGGGGCACAGGCCATGGCTGTGGCAATGCACAAGAGCTGCTGGGGCAGGAAACATCTGCGTGTCCCCCCCAACCCCCCCATCCCCCATCAACCCCAGACCAAGGGGGAGCCAGCAGACAATCAGAGCTGGGGCTGGGGACAGCCTCTGCCCAAGGTTGGGAGGGGCACAGGGCACCCTGGAACCAAGTTTAGTGTGTGATGGGCTGAGGGCTAAGGGACAGATGGAGGACTCCGTGGAGGAGGCAGCCCTCCTGCTGAGAGGCCTTCAGGGCAGGTGTGGGCACCTATAGGCTGGGGAGGCCAGGCAAGGCACAGATGGTTGCTGTGTCCTAGCCCAGTCCCCAAGGCTTCATGCATGATTCCTCAGACCTGGGAAAGCAGCAGGTGAGGGACCACCCAGGCCCAGGGGAAGGCAGGCAGCATCCTCGGGTCTCCCTGCCCAAGGCTCGGGGTATTCTGGCTGGCCAAAGGCCCTCCACGTGGGGAGCAACTGTGGTGTCTCTGTGACCACTCAGCAAGAACCCCTTGCCCCTGGCTCCTGCCCAGGATGGCTCGTGGGAAGCCCTGGGTTGTCCCTTCACCTCCTCCCACAGGGCTCAAGGGCCTCCTTGCTGTGTGCTATAATGGAAGCCACCAAGACAGTCAAGGCAGCTGGGGTCCCATCGATGCTGTCCAAGTCTGCTCCCCCACTGCCATGCCCAGCGTCAGCGAGATCCGATTTCATGACTCTCCTGGATCCTGCCCCAGAGAGAAGAGAGCACATAACCCAGTGTATTTTAATTATATCTTTGAGGACCACGAGTCCAATTGTTTCCAGATGGAGGCCCTGGACAGGCGTTCTGCCAACCAGGAAAGGGGTAGGGGAAAGGGAGCAGACCACAGGCCACTGCCCAGCTTCTCCAAGGCGTTGGCACTGGACAGGAGAGGCTCTTCTTCAGTCAGGCCTTCCGTTTGACATAAGGGGAAACTGAGGCATGGGGTACCAGACTTGAAGCATTTGGCCTGTCTGGGCATCACAGTGAGATGCAGAGGTTGGTGGCTGGACCCCAGGGCAAGGGCCAGCTGGAACCCAGGGTGTCAAGGACTTGGGTCACACATCAGGAGGGAGTGGGTCTGGCTGTGCTGCCCAGGAAACCTGGATCCACAGGACAGTGCCCTGGCAGTGCCATACCCAGAAACTCTCCATCATGGCTCCAGGCAAGTGGGGCCAGTCTCCAAAACCCCCACAGCCGGCTGCAGATGGACAAGCCTCCCCCAGTCCCAGGGCTCCCTCTAAGCAGCAACAGTGCCCAAGACCCAGGAGCCTTCTCAGCTAGGTGACCACAGTGGAGGGCCACCAGCTCAAGGCTCAGAAGTGGAAGAGTGCCCTGCTGTGCCCTGCTCAGGAGGACCTGCCCTGGCACTGGGCGCTGGGGAGGAAGCATCAGGCAGTCAGCGCTGGGGACCCTGAAAGTCTGCTGGCTCATGAGATTTGCCCACTCCACCTACCAGGTACTTCTTGCAAGGGGGGCCACCTGGCTTCTGCCCAGAGTCCTCCCTTCCTTAGCCTGGCTATGCCCCTCCCTAGCTGGGATGGCCTAGGATTGTAGGGGCAGGAGGGTGACAGGCCCTAGCTCTCTGCATGCGATCAGGATTGGGGGGCCGAAAGGGGCGAGAGGCACGGAAACTCCCCTCCACCACTGTGCTGGTCTGGGGATCCCATCCTTGCCCTACCTGACTGAAGTCAGCAGGCTCAGGACGACCAGATGGCTTCAAGAGGAATGGCAGGTACAAGGCTTCAGAGATGGGACTGGCTGGGCTCCGGGATATAGCCGCATGGCCTAAGTGGACCTCCCTCCCTCGGCTGGGGACTGCAGCTAGATGCCAACCTGGTTGGAGGGTACCTGCCCATCAGCCCAGGGCATAGGGCAGTGCCCCAGGAGGCCCCAGTCCTACTGCTGCCTGGCCTGGGTGCCTGCTGTAAAATGGTGGAGAAGGAACAGGCGATCCCATCCATGGCAGCCACAGGGGTCGCTGACAGGGACACCAGGCAACGGCTTTCTGCACAGCCCCCAACCCCCCTTTTTTTTGACAGCAGGGATTGAACCCAGGGATTCTTAACCACCGAGCCACATCCCCATCCCTTTTCCATATTTTATTTAGAGACGGGGTCTCTCTGAGTTGCTTAGGGCCTCACTAAGTTACTGAGGCTGGCTTTGAACTTGAAATCCCCCTGCTTCCGTCTCCTGAGACGCTTGGATTACAGGCCTGAGCCACCACGCCTGGCTACAGCCCCCCCCCTTGGTGTGGCTCCCCCACCCCCTGCACCTTCAGTCAAGACCAGGAACTCAAGGTAACCAACAATCCAAGGCAGACCCCGTGAGCACCTGCTGTATACAGCCCCAGCCTGACGCCATGCAGGCCCCCACCAGGGGACCCAAAGAGAGACCTACTTGGCCCCAACAGCCCAGTGGCCTACATGGGCAGTGCTGGCCTGCCTGGAGACCAGGCCAGGATGTACACAGAGGGACCTCTGACCCCAGCCCAAAGGTAACTGGCTGGGCTGGTAGACAGCTGGGTGGATACCATCCTATCCCCTCATGGGGCCTGGCCTGCCTGATGACCCCAAGATGACCCGAGAGAGTGGGGGATCCAGGTTGTGGAGGGAGCCTGAGGTGCCCTGGGCTCTCTGCCCATGTGCTCTCTGCTGCCAGGCCTGGGGCACCCCCAGCAGACGTGAGCTCATCCTGCGTCTGCGGGGAGCAGGAGGAGAGGGCGAGCTCCCTGGGCCCACCGAGGGAGGCAGGCGTGGGCGCTGGTTCACACGGTCTGAGGCAAGTGACTCACCTCTTCCCACACCCCGTGGCCTCCAGCTCCCAGCAGGGGAACCTGCCCCTGGGGCTGCCCTGGAGCCCACCCATTAATGCCAGCAGCTCCAGACCCCTCTTCAGAGATTGGCTGGGCCTCTTTCCCTCCCGCAGGTGCTTCGAAGACCACACCTGCCTTCCAGGGGCCAACTCCTAGGGCCCTGCAGGATGCGGACATCTGTTCCCACCTTCCATCCTCCATGATCCCAGCCTCCTCACCCTCCCCTCCCGATGATCCGTCTCCCACACACACTGCATCCCTTTACACTGTAGTGCAGACCACCCAGCCACAGAGACGTCGGCTGCGGCACCACGGCACCTCTGCAGCCTGCAGCCCACTGTGACACTCTCCGTCATTCCCAGGACAGTCACCCTGGCCAGCCACGAGGGACTGTGGGGACAGTACTTGGAGGGACTGTGGGGACAGTCAGGTGCTTCCCAGTGCACCCACTGCTGGCTGCTGTCCATACCCCCACCTGCTGTTCATCCTACTTACCCCCCACTCCTCCCACTTACTGACACTTGCTGACCGTGAACACTGTCCCAGCAGTGCTGGTGATGAGTGACCGCTAGAGACTGCCAAGACGTAAGCCGACTGGGGCAGCCCAGCTGATGGTGACTGGGTCCTGGAGACTGTTCATGAGTGTGGTGAGAGAGCCATTGGGGACAGCAGGGGTCAGGGTGGGAGGACCCACGACAGGCAGCGTTGAGAGAGTCCAAGGCGGACCTCGTGAGCACCTGCTGTATACAAGTAGAGCATGGGAACTTAGGAAGGGAACTGAGGGTGTATTTCCAGCGGCTGGGCCTGAGGGGCAGGAAGATGCCTCAGGGCCTCAGCGGACCTACGCCCTGGGGCAGCTGCACTCAAAGCAAGAGCTGCCTAGGAGCTGACCAGAGTAGGGTGGTGCCCACGGCCCCATCCACACAGGCCCTGCACACTGGCCTCCACCTGCTTTGCAAGCACAGAGCTGACCTCCTCCTCTCCATGCACCCCTCCCCCCAGGTCCTCTCCTTCCACTCAGTACCCCTGCCAGGCATGTGACCACAGGTCCCCACCGGCTGGGCTGGGCATTAGGGTCTCCCGCCTGCTGGGTGAGTCCTCCCCACAGGCTATTCCTGGGCCCGCATTTGAAGGTCCAGCTGGAGGAAGGGCACATAGCCCCAGGGCATGAAGGTGGGTCCCCGTCAGGCTCTGCTCTTGCAGCTGGGGCGTTGGCCCAGTGCACCCTAAAAACACACCTAGCCCCCTTGCAGTCTTGGGGAGCCATTGGCTCTGGCCCTTGGCCCACAGTCACAGCTGCCAGAACACAGGAAGGCCCCAGAATCAGTGCTCCAACCTGGACTAGGAGGATGGGTAGGAGCCAGGGCAGAGGCCAGAGGAGGTCACAGGGCACACACCTGGCACTGGGGTGGGGGCAGAGGTGGAGAGGGTGGGACACAGGGAGCTGAACACAGGACACTGGGGTTAAGCTGAATGGAGCTGGGAAAAAAAGTTTGAACCAATGTCCACTCAAGGGTGTCCCTTGCCAGACCAGGCCTTGGCCAGTCCTGGTCAGAACCGGGGTGGGAAGTGGGGTCCAGCATTAAACAGTACCTCCTTCCCTCACCTGTGAGCACTAGGCATGGGAGCAGGAGGGCCCCTCACCTGCGCCTCCCAGGCATAGTCACACCCACCTGTCCCCTGGCAACTGGGAACATGTCAAGGGGCAGCCAGGAGGTTTAGCCAGGTTCCAACCCCCCACCCCTGGGCTCCTGGGGGCTGGCCATGACTGGACCTCCTGGGCCTTTGTCAATGGGTTGCTGCTGGGTGGGGGTGCTGAGGCCTGAGGAGGAAGGGCTGGCTCAGTCCCTTAGGAAGCCCTGGGGACCCACCCATGCGCCTACCCCAGCCAGGGCATCACGCCTGCACCCATCCCCCACTCCCAGAACCCTGGCCAGAGGACAAGCTGAGATAAGGTCTGAGGGAGGGGAGGGGGAGGGAGGCCTTGGCCCGCTGTCCTGATTAGCGGCAAATCCCAGGAAGTCTCCACCCCACCCTGAAACCCCATCTCCTAGCGCACCACCACGACCCGTGTTCAGGTCAGGTCAGGCCCTGTGGCCCCCCTGCACTCCACCTCTCCCATCAGGGTGGCCATGCCCCCACTATAAGGAAGGGAGTAGCGTGCCCACCGTGTCTGCTCTGAACCACATGAACCACAGGAGAGCCCCTGGCCACCTGAGCTTCCCGGGCCCAGGCCGGGGTCCCCAGAGAGGTACTCATGAAGATCCCAAGGGTCTGGACTCTTCCAAGTGGTGTGGGGGCCTGCAGGGGAGGTGCCACGTGGCTAGTCGGGGAGCTTGGAGAACCTCAATTCCTGGGAGGTGGGAGGGCAAGGACCAGCCCAGTCAGGTGGCCCCAGGGTGGGGAGCAATATCCATGGGGACACCAGGAATGCCACGGGGGGGGGGGGAGGGGCGACAGGGACCTCCCTGCCTGTCCCATGATCAGGGTGGCCCCCAGTGGTTCCTGCCCTGCCACAGCCCTCCAGCACAGGGACCAAGGTGGGAAAGGCAGCAGGGCCTGGGGCTGGGTACTTGGAGGGACTGTGGTGACAGTCAGGTGCTTCCCAGTCCAAGCAGTCCCCAGGAGAAGTGGGAGGAGGAAGGTCACCTGCCTGTCCGTGGCAGAGCTAGGAGGAACAGAGGACAACAGAGCCTGGGAGAGGCATCAGGATTGTTAAGGTCACCTGGGTGAGAGGAAGCAGATGTCCTCACAGGGCTGCGGGACAGGATGGGGGGCCTGGTCGGGGCAGGAGGCCACACTGGCTGCGAGATACCAGTAGGCTAGCCCTTGGCTGGCCAGGCAGTGTGCATGGTGCTTCAGGCAGATGACTTAATCACAGGCGGGCTTTGTCCCTGGGCACCGCCCCCCTGCCGGATCCTCCGCCTGGCTGGGCCCCTGGCTGCACGCCCCCATCCCCAGCTCCTAGCAACCTGCAGTGGAGCATGGGCGAATGGGAGCAGGGCTGGGGGCTCCACCAGGCTGGGAACAGCGCGGGGGTGGCCACAGGGTGCGGCCAGGGTGGATCCACCCTGGGCTGGCTCAGGGGACACCCGCCCGGCCTGGCCCGTGCCAGCCCCCGAGGGGGGTATCCTGGGAGTGGCTCCCGGCTGGCATCCTGGCAGAGGAGGTGCCAGGGCCACGACTGAGGGGGGTTGGGGGCTTTGTAGACTTCTGCCCCCCCTCTTCCTGGGGGCCCCCACCCGCCTGATTCTGTCAGAGCCTTAGAAAGAGAGACAAAAGCCCCGAGAGGCCCTGGGAGGGCCGGACACAGGCAGGAGATGGGGTTTTAATGACCAAACTATCGTGTGGGAGCAGAGGCAGCTCATTAACCCTGTCGGGCCCTCACACTGGGCCCACCCAACACTGGCCAGGCCCTCTCCCAGTCCTCCTGACCCCCAACCCATGAGAAGGTGGTCTTACCTCCAAAGACGCATTGCCAGGGTGCCAGAACTTGCTCCCTGCTCCTTGCAGAGGTTCTGTGCAGGCTGCGGGTGGCGGGTGGGTGCAGCAGGACGCCAGCCTGGAACACCCCGTCCACCATTACTTCCCCGCAGCCTTCCCGCTTCCTGACCTTGGATCTGAACTCCAGCCAGGGGCATTGGCTTTGTGTGGGAACCCACCCTCCTTGTGGATTGGAGGGTGGAACTGGTGACCCCCAGGTTCTTCTCGGATATCTGCCTCCCAAAAGTGGAGGGAACTGAAACCCTTGGGGGCATGAGAGGATTCCAGGCCTGGCCTATGGAAGGACCGAGGAGCTGCAGATGGGGCTGGGAGCGGCAAGGGCCTGCTCTGTAGGGTCAAGTCCAGATGCTGGGTCCAAACAGACCAGCATGGACGACGCTTGCCCCTGTCTGTGCAGGACCTTTTGCCTGTGTCTGCATGGAGAGCAGGCAGGGTGTGCCTGTGGACCTGTGTGCGGTGCCAGGTGGGTCGTGGTGAGGGCACCCATGTCCAGGCCAGTGCTGGCGCTCCTGTGTCATGAGCAACAGCCACTCCAAAGGGTCACAGGCTCTCCGGAGCCTCCCTGATCTCTGCCCACCACAGAGGCCAGGTTCTGAGCCTCAGGCCACCTCCAGGATCCCTGTCCTCTTAGCTGTGGTCTCTCTCTAAAAGGAGGTCTGGCTCTGGGATGGGCACCTCACCCTTCCCCCTGGGCTGGGCGTCCTGGGACAGGCACTGGACCCTGCCTGCATTGACCACTCCAAGAGAATGTGACAAATGAGGAAAACTTGGGGCCTTTGCAGAGGCCTGAGCCTGGGAGCCTCTGAGGAGGGTGGCGTCTCTGGGCCTGCCTGGAGTCCTCCCCACCCCTGGAGGACACAGGCTGGGCTGGGTCTCCTCACCTGGGGAATGGGCGCCAGGGGCCTCGAGGTCCTGGGGGGCCAGACCAGGGAGGGGCCAGCAGGCCTGGTGGGTCAGGGTGTGGCTGCCAGCGGCCAAGGCACAAACAGCCGGGCTTGTTTCCCCCCACGGTTCGCGGGTTTCCAAAAGCCTGAAAAAGGAACGTGGCCGGGAGGCAGCGTGTGGCAGCCGTGAATGGAGCCTGTGAGCCGTCCTGCAGGCTGGCTGGGGGGCCGGGATAAAGGGCCCCAGTCATGCTGCTGGGCTGGCCCAGCGCGAGTGTGCTAAGTTGAAGCTATAAATTACCCACGGCCGTGGCCAGCGCCACCGCAGGGCGGGCGGGGCGGCTGGGAGGGGGCGCGGGCTCTGTAAATCGGCCCTTTCACCGCTGGAGGCCGGGCACGAAAGAAAAACTTTGTTTTATTAAAGCAACATCAGGGTTGTGGCCGCCCGGCCCAGAGGCGCCGACAGAGGGGCTGGGCACCAGGCAGGCGGGGGCTCCTGCCGCACCCGAAGCCTCACAGAAAGGCCCCTTCAGGAGTGGCTGGCTCCAGGCATGGGAGCCAGGTGGGGGGCTTGCTGCCGCACCCCAACCCTAAAGGCTCACAGCCTCTACCTTGCCCCACAGCCAAGACTTGCTTGGGCCCCCCAGAGTTCCAGCTAGCCTGTGACCAGTCAGGAGGTCAGGGCCCAGAGCAGGGTCCCAGGGCAGCCACCTCACCCGCTCTACCCCGCGTTCCCTCAGTCAGAGCTGGGTGCCCAGATGGCTGGGGCAGATGACCAGGCCTCGGGCTCACCCACAGGACTCAGGCTCTGTCTGGTGGCATGGGTGTTGATTGTGGTGGCCCAAACACAGGGCAGCACCCATCGGGACAAAAACTGCTCCTACAGCTAGGACCCTCCCAGGATCTGGGGGAACCAGGGGGCCCAAGGGAGAAATGGGAGAGGGCTTTGGGAGCCTGTGGTGACAGACCCCTCAGTGGAAACGAGTGGAGACGGGTGGCTTGTCTGACTCCCACCCGGCCATGGTGCTCTGAGGCCCTGTGACGTGGTGGGCGGGTCTGGGAGACCCAGGGCCTGAGTGTGAGCCTGGGGCTGGCTCCTGCCCACACCTCATCCTCATGGGAGGCCGACACCCCCTCACCCGCTACCCCTGTGCTTGTTCCTGCAGCACCTCCCTGAGTGGAGCCCTCTGCCCCTGTCCTCATGCCCCATCCTTCTCTGAGCCTCCTAGGAACCTCCCTGGCCCCCGGTCACAGTGGGCTGCAGCCCAGGCCGGCCTCACTTTTGTGGTATTAGCCACTCGGCTTCCCTACTCCCTGCCTCACCAGAAGGCAGGCCTAGTCCTCTTCTGACCCACCAAGGGACAAAGGAGATAGGTATGTGGAACAAGCAGGATCCTGTGGAGGGGCCCAGCCTGTGAGATGGGCAGGGCGACCTGTCCAGGGCAGGAGGGGTCTCCAGACTTCTTGCAGGTGCTATTGGCTGTGCCCTGTGCCCTCTGGGTTTCGAAGACCCTCTAGCTGAAGACAGGTGTCGCGACGGCAAAAGGTGCGAATCACGCAGTCCAGGGGGAGAAACAAAGAATGTGCACACACTTCTGCCCTGGTCAGTGCTTTATTCCTCAGATCACTCAATACAATTTCACTCTATAGGTTCTTAATCAAGAAGATGACAATCCTTAATGCTAGTCGCTGCAATAGACATAATCAGTTCACAGCAAACCATTCAAGATTAATTCTAAGCACCGCAAACCCACTTAATCCTGACGGGCTCATTGCAGACATGCCCTCTGCGTGCCAAGTCCAAGTGTCAGGTCAAAAGTCTCAAGCCTTAGGCTCTAAGTCCAGCAGATGCACACTCACTCAGACCAGAGGCACACTCATTCAGGCCGCAGTGATCAGGTCAAGAACCCAGGCAGGCTTCTCCTGGGGTGGAGCTGACCGCTGGCTGAGGAGGCTCTCCCCAGGGCCAAGATGTGGCTGTAGAGTTTGAGAGTGGCGAGGAAGATGCAGAGGATCAGCAACGATGAAAAGTGTCGGGATGTCAGTCCAGGTCCTCATCAGGCGCTCAGCGTGAGGGCATCAGTGTGGGCTGGCTGAATGTCTGTTCTCTTGCTCCGTTATTTATACCAAATTTTGGGGATTTCGACCCCCTTTCAGTCCTTATCAGCTGCCACTGGGATTCCCAGTGACATCATTTACCCTGGGGTTAAAACATCTGGTCTGGTGGCCCCCCTTATTGGGGGCCAGGACAACAAACCAGAGGCTTCACTGAGTTTGTCAGGGTGGGGATAAGTGACTTGTTTGTGCCTGAGGGCCATACTGGAGGGCTCCGTAGTAGTCGTGCCTGGTGAGACAAAGGTTTCAAACTGGAGTTTGAAAATGGAGTTGCTTAGGCTCAGGCCTAAGGCCGTCCTTACAGCGGGGCTGGTGCTAGAGCTGGGTCCACCCTGGGCCTCACTGTGAGCTGAAGCCCTTCTGTCCTGGGAGACCCCCTGCCTGCCTCCACCGGGCTACATGCCCTTGTTTCCACCAATGCCCACACACCAGGATCTAGGCCTGGCCAGGACGGCCCTGTCCCTGGTCACCCCTGGCTTCTGGTCCCTCTGTTTTAGGGAGGGTCCTCCTATGCCCTAGGCCTCGCTCTCAGATGAGTTGAGGCTCCCTGGCGAACCAAGAGTGGGGCGAAGCCCAGCTTGGTGGAGAGAGGGGCCTGCCAGGAGCTGAAACATGGTATTCCCAGGCAGATTTCTGTCCCCAGGGTCCCTGGGCCAGGCAAAGCTCAGGGAGCTTAGAGTCCTAGAGTCCTAGAGCGCAGGCCTGGCTGCTCCGGGTTCCACAGCCACCCTCAGACCTTGGGCCTTGTTGCTCTGTGGTGCTACCTCCTCTTCCACCCTCCTGAGCCCCCACTCACCCCTGAGACCTGTCCAGGAGAACCCAGATCTGACCAGGCCAGAGCAGGGCACCAGGGCTTATGCTGACCAGGGCCCTCCTCTGGGCTTGGCCTCTGCTCTTTGCTCCTCCAAGACTGTGGAATGGAGGTGCTGGGTAGGCCAACCTCACAGGGCCTGAGTGTGGCCCACGAGGCTCACCTCCTCACTGGAGCCCATGCTCACACCTTGGACCGTGCTGAGCATTCATCAACAGCACCTCTTCCTGTCCCCTGAGACCCCCTGCCATGGTCCCTGCTGTGGGTGGCCCTGTAGAGAGGTGGAGGCTTAGGCTTGGAGAGGTGAAAACAGGAGCCTCAAGACAGGCTGCACAGCCATGGGCAAAAGGCAACTGCAGGAGGACATCAACAAGTCTCATCGGTCCTCCCCCCGGGTGGGGGTCCTGGGACGGAGACACCCATAATGTGTGGAGGAGGGCTGGTGCCACTTTCCAAAAGTGACGTCAGTGCAGAAGAGCCAGGGAGTGTGCCAGGTGCCCAGCAGGCTCTCAGGAGGAGTGGACTCTCTGAGAAGAAGTGGACAATAAAAGCCAGACCTGAGTGGCCCTGAGGGGCAAAGCACTGGGCTACATGCCCAGCCCCAGTGAGGAGACAGGAGTGGGGACACGTGTGCTGAGCCTCAGCACCCAGGGACTGGGAGCCCCTGCAGTAGAGTGATTTGGGGGTGGGAGTGGTCCTCTGAGCACGGAGGCTGTGCAGGGCTGGGCTGAGGGTGACACTGGGAGAGGGGAAACTCCAGACCTTTGCAGACCAGTCCTGGGCCAGTATGCCCAGCCTTAGCCCCCTGCCCCTTCTGGGTACTAGGGCCCCTCCCTCAGGTGGTGGGCAGAACTCAGGCTGGCTGGACAGCGTTGGCTGGAGGGCAGGTACTACCAGGGCACTGGGGGGCAGGGCTTGGGAGGTAGCCATGCCCCTAGGGATCATACAGCCACCCAAGAGATGAAAGGCCCTGCCCCTCTGGGGCCTCACGGTGCCCTTTGAAGGCTGTGGGAATGCCCGCAGGGCAGGCGGGTGCCAGGCCCCAGGAGGGGGCCGCTGGTGCCAGGCCCTGTGTGAAATGCAGCAGCAGCGGGGGCAAAAGGTGCCACCCTCCCTCGAACCAGTCACTGAGAGAAAACCCTGTAACTAGAGCCTCAGCTCCCCCGGCTGGACAGCCATGGGGTAGAAGGAACCCCACCCCCCAAGTCTTGGGCTCTACTGACCCTGGGCAGTGCTCAAGCCACAGGGCCAGGAGAAGATCAAAGTCCATGACAGTCTGGGGGTTACCAGCTAGTCCAGTGGTCAGCAGAGAAGCTCTGGTTAGAAGTGAGGCGCCCAGTCTGGTCTCTGCTTCTTCAGACCAGGCACTGTGTATGGGTGGATGCCCTGTCCCTCACTCTGCCCCCACTCTGGACCCAGGCCTGACCCTTGGCTGCCATCGGTGATGGGGACTGGGGGCAGATTTCAAGGACCTGGGGCAGGGGCAGGGCCTGTTGCTCCCGGGGGCCGGGCGGGGCTGGGGCTGGGGCTGGAATGTTTGCACTCTCTGTTTGCTCGAGGAGGTGCACAAGGCCCCTGCAGGGGCTCCCCTCCCGCGTGCTGGGTCTACAGCTTGGTGGCTGGTGGAGGCTGAGCGACCCTCTGGCCTGGATGGGGAATTCCAAGGCCGGCCTGGACACAAAAGGGACCTTCCTGCCTCCTCTAGGCCACTTCTGGGCGTCGGCAAGGGGTACCCGCGCCCACAGGGACATGCCCAGCCCGCGCCTCCCGCCCCCTCCCGGGGCTTCCCAGCCGGGCGCGGAGATTATGCAAATCCCCGGCGGCTTCTTAATTAAATCCCTAACGAGGCGCTGGGGCCGGGCCAGGGGCGGCGCTGAAAGCCGGGGTCACGCTCCGAAGGGGCCGCCGTCTGCGCTGCGAGGGCCCCGCGCCCGCCCGGGCCTGGGAGCGGCGCGCGGAGGGGCGCCCCGGCCTCCCCGGCCTCCGCGGCCTCCCGACCCGGTGGACCCGAGGCCCCGCGTCCGAGTCCCTGCGACTCCGCCGAGGCCGGTCGTGGCAGGGAGGCCGCGGGCAGGGCGGGCCGTCGGGGTAGAGCCCCCGCGTCCCGCGCTCCGCCTTCAGCCGCCTGTTGTTGGGCCAACAGCTCGGCCGGGCCGCCTGAAAGGCCGGGATTAGCGAACATTAGCGGCCTTTGAGCGGCTCCGGGGCGCCCCTTCCCGGCCACGCCCCGCTCACTCCGCTGCCGGCCGAGGCCAGCGGGGACCTCGCCTCCGCGTGGGGCAGGCCGCTCCCACTTATGCCACTTCATGCCCCAAGGCTGTCTGGGGAGGTCCCTAGCCCCCTAGTCCAAAGTGGTCTCCAAGTCGGGGAGCTGGGTGCTGCGCACTAGGCCGCGCTGGCCCTCGGTCCCCACGTGGCCTCTGAACCACTCCAGCGCCCCGTTCTCATCCCCACCATCCCCACGGCCAGGTCCTGGCTTTCAACCTGCCCACCGCTGCCGCCCGGTCCCAGCGGCCTGCCTGGATCTCCCCAGTTCAGCTCTGGGCACTGTCCCTGAGCTCCTCTTCCCTGGAACCCTTGGCCTCAGGGGTACAGGTGTAGGTTCCTATCCCTCCCTCAATTCCCATTTCGGCACACCCTTTCTTTCAAATAGTCTGAGTCAAGGAGGGAGGGGACCCTCCCCACCCCAGGAGCCAGAGGAGGAGCTGCTGACCAGCACCTTGTCTCCAGGGAGAACTTGGAGGATGCACTCAGAATAGTTACAGAAAGCAGCCTTATTACTACTCCCACTTTAGAGAGGAGACATTGTGGCCCCTGTGTGGAGCAACCTAGGATCAGGCCTTGGGTAGGTGTGGAGCAAGACCTGGATCTCCACTCCCATTCTCATCTGGCCCAACTCCCTCCAGCCACCTGCCTGTTCAGGGCACTGCTGGCCCTAGAGCCCTGAACCTCTGCCCAGCTGGGCTGGGGACTAGAGTTGGGGTCTTGACCTGGACCCCACTCATCACTGGCCTGCTGCCTGCAGGCTGTGGCCTGGGTTAGGTCTCCCCTCTCTGAGTTCGCATTCTGTTTCTGCTTAGTGCTGACCATCAGTGCCAGAGGCCACCTGGAACCTGCCTTCAGTCACCCAGCCACATGGACACGTGTATGCATGCACACGCATGTCCCCACATGCAGGTGCCCCTCGGCAAGTGCCCCTGCCCCAGGAGAGTAAACATCTTAATCGGAAGAAGCAACAGACTCCAAGAAAAAATGTGGCCAAACCTGACTCAGGCAGGCCTGTGGGGAGTTGGCTGCCCCAGGAGGCCCCCACTCCTGCTAACACCCCAGAGTCATGATGGCCTCTCAACTTTGGTGGTAAAACATTGACAGGACCCTGCCTCCCGCCCTTGAGCCAGACACCACATGGATGGTAGGGCTGGGTAGGAGGCACCAGGTGATAGGGCCAGGTGTCGGCATTTCAGTGAGTGCATGCTGATGGGCACGTGTACTTCTTTGAGAGATGGCCATTAGAGCCTGAATGGCCCCCGGGGGCCTCCTTGGCCTGCCTTGCAATCTTGCCTGAGGGAAGACAGCTGTCCCCCATCCCCAAGCGCCACTGATACACCCTGAACCGGTTTCCCACTCTGTACCCCTCTGGGTCAGGACCAGAGGGGGGCCAGTAGATATCAGAACGGCTTGAGGGGCTCCCCAGCTCTAGAGACAAACCCAGAGCCTGCCCAAGCCCACGGCAGAGAGGCTGCTGAGACCTTCTGGGGTGACTCTCAGCCTAGGAGTCCTGCCTCTCCTGATGGGAGGTGTCTTTGGCCAGCTCCGACCCTCTGCCTCTGGGAAAGCAGGACAAAACCAGAGTTATGCCCTCCACGGGCCCCCAGTCTCCTGGCCAGGACAAGGACAGGCCTGGCCAGGATCCTATGACTCTGGAGCAACCACAAGGAGCCTGGGGTTTGCCTCAGGAACCTAATCAAGTCATGACTGGGTTGGTGTGGAGGCAACCAGCCAAGAGGAGTGGCCCCACTGGCCCGTCCCGTTGAAGACCCCTGCATCCCACTTCCCACTGAGAGAGTGTCAGGACCAGCACCAAGGCCTTCCTCAACCTCTCACTCCCAGTTTGGCCACTCTCCCTTCTTGGCCAGCCGAGTTCAGCACAGTTCCCCTTCTAGAATTTTCTGGAGCTTCTGGGTTAGCTGGGACTACTCTTCTGTCCAGCCAAAGGGCAGTGTTTCCCTGTGCACCATTAGCCTGGCCTTGCTAGGCAGACCTGGCCACTTGGTCTTGGCCCGGGTCAGGACCAGGAAAGGTAGATCAGGGTCCTGCAGCCACTGGCCAGCACGACTCAGCCAGGCCTCCTGAAATTGCCCTCTGCTCACTTAAAGCTCCAGGGTCTGGGCTAGACCCCTCTGGGCCTAGTGTCCACCACTTAGCCAGTCCTCAGGGCTATCCAGGGAGGCCCAGTGCAGAGGCAGCATGCAGAGGTGCCCAGAAGCCCTGGAGGGGCTGGCCACATCCCGGATGGCCACATGAACCAGGATGGGTCTCGGGCCTCCTTGATGACAGCCTCCAGGCACCCGTGTCAGCAAGGGAGACTGAGGAAGGCACAGTGTGCCATGACTAGCCTGGGCCCTGGCTGGGGAGGCCCCCAGGGCTTGTGGGCGAAGGGCACACGCCACGCTGTTTGGCCAAGCAGGCTTTCGGGTGGGACTGGGGCCAGGGCCAGAGACTCCCTTGGCTGCCTCAGCCCAGGCGGGCAGTTTTAATTACCGCTCGCTGGGCCCATTGAGCCTCTCACTAATCTGGGGCCCCCGCCCCGCGGGCAGCTCAGGCAGGCGCCCCCTCCCCCTGCGGCCCGGGCACGGGGTCCCTGGGTTCTCACGTCCCGCCGGCCCCAATTAAAGTGAGCTTGGCGGGCCTGCCATGCTAATGAGCTCTGTAGGCTGCTGGGCTCAGCGCCAGGGGGCAGGGTGGGGTGGGCGGAGGCAGCTCAGGAAGGGTGGCTCGGTCCATCCCGGGAGAAGCCCCAGGAAGCCCCTCTGCCTACCTGCCAGGCTGAGCTCTCTGGCCCCCTGAGGAGGAGTGCTTGACTCGGAGAAGTGCCCAGCCCAGGGCGTAGCCTCTGACCGGCATGGGATTCGCACTCAGAGTCCAGATGCCCACAGAAAAGGACGCAGCGCTGTGGGGGACCAGGTGCCTGGGGCAGTAGAGCCAGGCTAAGGCCACAGCCCTGGATGGACTTCCTCTCACTTGGTCATTGTTCACTGGGCTGCTCAGTGGCCCTGCGGGTAGAAGCCAGTAGGGTGCAAGTTCTGGCCCCTTTGAAGGCTTGACTCCTTGTGGGGGCTTAGGCTTGGGGTCCCCCTTGGCATTTTACCCAGGCTGGGCTTGGGCACAAGGCCCTGGTACTCCTGGCTCTACAGGGTCTGGGCAGCCATAGGTCAGGGAGCAGGACCAAGGAAATTTGTCAGAAACTCTTCAGGCTCTCTTGGGTGTCCAGTCTGAGGCTGGGAGGTCCCTGGGATCGCTGGGCTTTGAAAACCTCCAAGAGTCTTCAGGTCACTGGGTGGCTATGGCCAGGGCCCAGGTTTGAGACTCCCACGTGGTGAGGGGCCCTGGTACAGCTCTCAAGGATCACAAGGCTGGCAAGACTGGACATTCCCTGGGAGGGTCCCTAACCAGACTGGGTGCTGACAGACCATGACGGACAGCTGTTGGGAGGGCTGTGTGCATGGGGTTGGGGTACTCTGCAAGGAGCACCTCAAATCTGCTTCCCAAATCTGCTGTGCTGTGTGACTTGAAGGGTTCACCTTCTCTGGGCTTTTCTAAAGGCTGGGCTGGGAGTGGTGGTGTCCTGAGGGGCCAGCATTGTGGCCAGGAGCCTTTCCCTCCCCCCCGGCCTTCCCAACGCTGGAGCCTGGTGGTTTTGCTGGGGCCTCCAGGTCTGGCTTGCAGCATAGCACCCCGTCCCCTCCGGTTATGCGCCGTGGCCTCCGAGCTGACTCTGCCAGGAGGCCAACAGGAGCCCTGCAGGCAGGTGCCCAGAGAGGAGCAATAGGCAGGCCTTTGGGGACTCTGGGAAGGCAGGGGTGCTGGGAGCCCTGGCTGCAGCTTGCTGGGACCCTGACCCTGCAGGCCAACTGCGTACCCAGGGCCTCAGGTCCAGTCAGCAGGGGTACTGTCAACACCTCTGCTCTGGTCCCCCACCCCCGTGTACAGTGACCTGGGACACACTCACAGACACGTGGCCCCTGGGTAAGCCTGGCCCCCAGCAGGGTTGGAGCTCAGTGACTCTCTGTGGTGTGCGGCCCTGTGGACCAGGTTTGTGCAGAGGGACTTGGAGGCCACAAGATGACCCAGTTTACTGGAAGAATCAGCTGCAGAGGCAGAGGTGGGGAACTGACCAGGCCACTCGAGGCCACACAGGGGTGGGCACTGGACATACATGCCTAAAGACCCAGAGATTGGGCCCCGGGGCCAGGTCAGGGCAGCATCAGTAGTCCAGTCCCTGCCCACTCATTCCCAGCTACCGGAAGATCCTCTGGTCCCCTCCTCCCAGAGATGAAAATGACGGCTGGGAGTGGCCCAGGACCCCTCCCTGTGGCTGCTCTGTTGGACAGGGAAGAGAAGCCATGGGTCCAACCGTGGCCTGGGGAGGGGGACTTCCTCCCCTTCCCTCTGGGCCCCATGAGCCGAGCGCGGGAGGTGTTGGGATCCTTTGTGGGACAGGAGCAACCTGAGCCCTGAGAGAGGCTGAAGGGAGGCAGGGGGGTTCTGGCCTCCCACTGCCCCTCCCTGGAGTGGCCCTAGTGCTTGCCGCTGCTTGGCTGGAGCCTGGTGCCAGCCTTGTCCCCTGGACAGCCGGTGAGCGTGGAGGTGTTATCTGTGACAGCAAGACAAGGGCCATGTCGCGCCCAAAGCAGGTGTTGGCGCCTGGGAAGGGGCCAACTGGAAACCCAAGCTGCCCGCCTCGCTCTGCCCGCTGCAGACCTGGAAGGCCGTCGCTGGAGACGGAGGGATCAGCGCGACCCTTGTCCTGGCCCCTCCCTGGCAGATCTGCCCAGATACAGCAGGGCCAGGCACTTTCAGAGGGAGACGGGGCTGGAAGAGGACGGCGGGAGGGGGCTCCCAGGCTGGTGTCCGGGCCCACACTGCCGCAGCCCCGCCTGGCCTTCCTGCCGGATGGCAGCAGATCTGGGGCAGGGCCGGGCGGCTCCGGTGTTGGCTTACCTGGCTATTCTCACACCACCTTCCTCTGGGCACCCTGGGCCCCAGAGGTCCCTAGGGGCTGCCCACAGCAGGCCCACTTACCCATAGGCCTCCAGGTGTCCCTGACCAGGGCCCTTCAGTTGCACAGGTCAGTTCCTGCCCAAGGGGCCATGCTCTTTGCTGACCGCATGCCTCTCCCCTCTTGGGCCCACTCAGCGGTGGCCTGGTCCGGAATGCCCCCTTGAGCCCCAGCCCCAGGCCCCGCGCCTCCCTGCCCCACATCTGAGTTCTTGTCCCGGGGCACTCTGCTGGCCCAGCTGGACTCCCGGGAGGGCGGTGCAGCCCAAGTCTGTGCGGGGAGTGTGTGGAGCTGGCAGATCTAGGCCATTGGTGTCTAGGTGGGCAGCAGGGTGGCAGGGGCAGAGCCGGGGGTGGTGTGGCCAGCGCTGCGTCAGCACCTCTCAGCCGGGGTGGGCAGGAGGCCCTGTCACCCCCACCCCACTGGGCTGAGGGCTAGGATGCGGTGCCGGCCTCGCTCTGACGAAGCCCTTTTAAATACATGAATGAAGTTGGGAGGAAGAGTGGGCAGGGCGCAGTGGGAGGGAGCCTCCCAGAGCTGGCCTGCCCTCAGAGGGCCCTGGGTACAGGGGACGTGCCCCCGGGCCCGGGGCTCATGCTGTGCTCAGGAGGGCTTGGGGTGGAAGGCCAGGGAGTCAGGAGTCTCACCCACAGAGCAGACACTCCTCAGTGGGCTGTGGCCCTATGGACGTCAACATGCCCAGCGACACCCTGGCTGCTGTGGAGAGGCAGAGGCCCAGCTCAGGTACAGCGGGCAGCACCTACTAGCCGTGTGTGCTCGCAAGCCAGGGGCGCCCATGGTGTGCACCTTCCCCGGGCCCCGCCTGGACCTGGAGACAGCCGGGCCCAGGGGTGTGGACCCTCCTGTGGACCTTGGCTCCATGATGGGCCAGCAGGGGATGGTGGCTCAGCAGGAGGCCTGCCTGTGGGAACCTGGGCCCAGTCCAGGTCCACCGGGGCCAGGCCTCCTGCCAGCCTTGCCCTGCCCTGCCTGGGCTGGGGCCTCAGGGTAAACGGAGGTCGGGTTCTGCTTCTGCCAGCCTCCCTGCCTCTGGGTACAGGCTCTGTGGGGCTCTGAGACCTCCTCCTCTCGTGGGGGCTCCTGGGCCCCTGTGATGGGGATTCGGGAAGGGTGGGGCACGCTGTGGGAAAGGGGGCTCCACCTAGCAGGGGCCTGCGGAGGCCCAGGTCCTCCCTCCAGGACAGAGGGGACAGAGGGGATGATCAGGGCTGGAGTAGTCTAGGAGGGCTACCTGGAGGAGGGGCCGGGGCAGGGCCAGCAGGAGAGAAGTGCCTAGGCTTGCTGGAGGCAGAGCTGGCTAGCCACCCCAGTCCAGGCTCTGGCCCAGCCCCTAGGGCAACACTGACTCCTGGCCATCCTGGGGACAACAATGGCCGGCATTTAAATTCCAATTGAGTCGGCCAGAGTGGCCGCGGGCGTGAGAACGGGAGCCGCCACCCCCAGCCCAGCCCCGCCCGCTGCATTCCTGCCTCCCCGGAGATGGCCGTGGCTGGCCGTCGCCAGGGGGCCCGGAATGCAGTGCTCAATGGACAGGGACAAGGGCCCATTGAGCAGTGACGGGCCGGATTGAGCCGTCAGTGCCCCCCAACTCAGGACCCCTCCTCTGTCCCCACCCCCTCTCCCAGCATTACCGATGTCAGCTGCTTGTGGGCCCCTACTCCTGCCCTCCTGAGCCAGGCCCCAGCAGGCCTGAGCCGGGTCCCATTGGACTGGCCACCGGGCCTCTGCCCCCAGCCCCTCCCCGCCCGCAGCGGGGCCTCTCAGAGCCTTAATCTATCATGTCATGGTCTGGGCCGGAGTTTTCAGGAGCTGCCCAGCGTCCACAGGGAAAGAAGGCCATGCTCTGGGGCCACAGGCCCAGCTGACCACTGCCTCTTCTGGCTTGCCTGGTCTCCCACTTTGCCCTGTCCTGTGACCAGCGGTCCCTGTCACCCCACAAAGACAAGGACCCCCCATTGCTCCCCAGTAGCTGCCCCAGGCCTGTCATTTGGGGTCCCCCAGGTACCTGGTGTTTGAGAAACCAGGTTGGAATATGGCTGGCCTGAGACTGATGCCCATTTCCCCTGGACCCAAGGCAGGGCACCGTGGCCTCCGCACAGCGTGTCGGGGAAGACAGAGGCTACTCGCACTCCTGCCCTCTGCAGCCCGAGGCAAGGCCCTTCTTGGTTTTTAGATATTTTAGTTGTCAACGGACACCTATTTTATCTATCTGTATGTGGTGCTGAGCGAGGACCTGTGCCCACCCTTGCAGACACGCTCTGCCCTGAGCCCCAGCCCAGCCCCAGCGGCCCTTCTTGGAGCAGCTGGAGGTGCATCTGCTGCCTTCTCCCTGGCAGGCCCATGGGACCCGACCCACCTTTTGGCTGGATCTGCCCCGTCCTGTCCTTTGCCCCTACTGCGGACTAGCCCTGGCCTGAGCACCCCCCTGGTGGGGCCTGCCGCCAGCCCTGGGCTCAGACTGCTCCGAGGCCGATCTGACATGCCACAGGGGTCCCTCCCTCCCCCTGGCCAGGGCTCAAGTGTACCAGGAGGACGCCGGGCACCTGAGGCCCGGCTGGGCTGTCCCAGGGACAGGTAGGGACAGAAGGCAAAGGCCCTGCCTGGTGCTGGGGCCTCGGCTGGGGGCTGGGAGGAGCTGGCATCACCCAGGGACAGGGCATGGGAGGGACCTAGGGAAGCCTCCATACCCTGCTTGGGGAATGAGCCCATCCTGTCTCCTGCGGTCCTCTCCTCGGCAGGGGACTGGCTGTGACTGGCTGTTCATCTGGCATGGGCATGTCCCCCCAGGAGCCTCAGGGTACGCTCGATAGTGAGGACCTGCAGAGCAGGGAGGTGGAGGCACCTGGAGACCAGGAGCCTGTCACACCACCCGCTTCCCTGAGCAGCCTGTCAGGAGTCCAGCCTCGGCCACCCACCACTGTCCAGCCCTCCTTGGCTTGTGTTGCTCAGGTGAGTCCCCAGGTCCCAGGAGGTACTCTGGACAGAGAGGTGTGAAATGAATGTGGAACGAGTGAAGGCCAAACTCCAAGTCCTGATTCACAAACATGGAGCCCAGTGTCCAGTCACCCAGCCCCGGGTAGAGAAGCAGCTGTGCAAAGGCCCTGAGGTGCGGGCACCTGTCCTGAGTGCCGGTGCCCAGGCTGAGCTCTCATGGTGCCCTCTCTCTTTGCAGCTGAGGACCTTTGCCCTGTCCCCAGAGCAGGCCCAGACTCCTGCTGGGAGGCCCTGCTGGCCCTGACTCTTGCCCTCCCCCATGGTTGCCACATGTGGTCCACTTCATGAGACACCTCACGAGCTCCATTTTCGAGGAAAAGCCCTGAGCCAGCTGGACCAGCAGAGTGGGGTGTGGCACCTCAGGAGGCTGGGTCCCCAGGACCGCCCACCAGGCCCTCTGCTGGCTCCCACCCTCCACACCTCATCAGCTGGGCTGGACTGGGCAGGAGCAGGCCTGCGCCAGGCCTGGTGTCCAGGATGTGCTGCAGGCAGCTGCCCCAGGGTTGAGCCCAGTTCCTTAGGACAGCCCTTAACCTTCCTCCCCAACCCACCAGGTCTGCACACCTCTGGGCCTCAGTGCATGCTGTGCTCCAGGTGGGCCATGCCTCGGGGAAGGCAGTCTGAAGGGGCCTGGAGCCCAAGGCCAAAAGGGAGCAGGGGTGATCACGGTCAGCCTACAGCCAGTGAGGAAGGGCCCGGGAAGGCATAGGATGAAGTTTCCGGTAGAGAAGCAGCCGAGCAAAGGCCCTGAGGTGGAGGCCCACTTGGTGTTTCGGGAGGGTGAGGAGCAAGGTGGTCCAAGAGCTTGTTCTGGAAGCCCTGGCCATGCTGAGGAGCTAGGAGCACAGGGCCCTGAGCAAAGAGGAATGCAACCCCATGAGTTTAAAATGGACCCTGGACTGCCTAAAGAAGGGACCGAGGTGTGCAGATGTCCCCACCTTCATGGCAGGGCCCAGAACCCCAGGGGGCTTTGGGAAAACAGCAGCAAGCAGTGCTGGAGCTGGTCCTGACCTGCTCGTCCCCCCATCATCCCAGGCCCAGCCTGGGCCAGACCCTCCAGCCCCAGATATCCTGGGTCAGTGACCCTCCGACAGCTGTCCTCTGGCCAAGTGTCCTACAGCCTGGAATTGCTGTCACTGCACTGTGACTCTGTCCCCACTTCTGCCAGGACACAGATGGTGGCTGCATGTCCCTCCAGGGTACAGCCTCAGGGTAGAGGCTTATCTCAGCCTCTCAAGGGCACAGCCAAGGTGTGAAGGGCCCTGGGTCTCCAGCTGGACCTTGATGCTCTGCTCTCAGGGAGCAAGGGGCCTCCTGCTGCTCTCCGGGAGTCTGTCCGGGAGCGCAGGACAGACCCGGGCCCAGGGCAGCCCTCCTCCGTCCCTGAGTTCCGAGGGTCTGTGTTCATCTGCTGGTCTGTGTGTAACAGTCATATTTTACTCTGTTTAATATTTTGCTGGGGATTGAACCCAGGGTCTCACTCGCCACCCCGCTGCACCCTGTCCTTTTTATTTTATCTTTTTTAAAAAATATTTTAGATGTTGATGGACTTTTATTTGATTCATTTATCTTTATGTGGTGCTGAGAACCGAACCCAGGGCCTCCCAGTGCCCGGCAAGAGCTCCACCACGGAGCCCCAGCCCTGTCCCATTTCACCTCGGGACAGGGTCTGCCAGGGAGCCCGGCTGTGTGGAGCTGGCGACCCTCCTGCCTCGGCCCTGGGCTGCTGGCACCCGGCTGCCGGTCGTGAAGCTGTGCAGCATGTGCCCTCCTCCCACCACAGCCCACACTGCCCAGACCCCAGCACAGCCCAGCCTCAGCCCTGGCCGAAAGCCACCTCTGCACAGCAGTCCGGGCCCTGGGCAGGGCAGAGGCAGCACTGGGCCTGGTCCGTGCTGTAGCTGGGCATCCCAAGGCATGGGGTCCACACGCATCACTGCACATGCTGGTCAGGCCCCTTCACGGGCACCTCCTCTTCTCCAGGGGCCAGGGTTTCCCCGAGACTGAGCTGCTCCCCAGGACCGGGGTGGTGACCCCCAGAGTGCCCCAGGTGCTGGTGGGCTGCAGCAGAGGTAAGGACACAGCCGGACCAGGCCCAGCACCAGGCCCAGGCCCAGCACTGGGCCCTCCTCCAGTCCAGCCCAGGCTACAGGACGGTCCTGGGCTGGGGGATGGGGGCCACTGTGTTCAGGGCACTTTCAGTGGGCTCTGGTACCCCTCAAGGGCTAGGAACCCCGCCCCGTGGCAGAGCAGGCTTGACCCTGCCCCCTGGCAGCTGGGACACATCTGGGGCCTCCTACAGCAGAGTGTGCCCTGTGCTGCTGCCCCCGTGCAGTGGGCTCTGGTGGGGGGCAGGGCTGACCACCAGCATGGGAGAGGGTGAGGCTCAAGTGAGTTGAGGGCTGGAGGTGTCTGGGGCACCCTGTCCCACGCACCCTGGGTGCAGACACCAACAGAAGCCCCCGTTCCTGGTCCTGACAATAGTGTCCCCAGGTGTCATCCTGAGCCTCCCATCTCCACCCACCTCTGCTCTTCCCACGGCCACATCTCTGTGGTCTGCATTTCACAAAGGACCTCACAGAGCAGGCACACCCAAGCTTCGTCAGTGAGCTCGGAGCCAGGACCCCAGGCTCAGTGCCTTCTGGGCTGTGACCACCCCAAGATGGGAAGAGTGACCGAGAGGACAGTGCTGGCCAGGGGTGTGAGGAGCTTGGAGAGAGGTTCTGGTAGGGGCCAGAGCTGCCTGTGTGCGGCCTGGGCATGGAGAGGAGGAAGCTCTGCCGTGGAGCCTGGGGCACTCTGACATACAAAAGGCTCAGAATGGAGGTCAGGCTCAGAATGGAGGCCAGGTTCAGAATGGAGGCCAGGCTCAGAATGGAGGCCAGGCTCAGCCCAGGAGGAGCCCATGGCAGCAAGACAGGAGGCCAGTGACTTCCACACAGCAGCCACGAGGGGTGGGTTGCCGGCGAGTTGGGGATTGCAGGGCAGGCTGGGAGAACTGCGCAGAGAGGCTCTGGGGAGCGGCCAGCGGCCTTCGAGTCTCCACCTGCCCCACCAGCCAGTTTCTGGCACTACCAGTTCTGTGAGCTCAGCAGCAGCAAGTGGAGGAGCCCAGAGCCCTTCATGAGAGGACCAGGTGTCTGCGCGTATGAACATGAGTTTGTGTACACGGGGGCCTTGGCACGGCTGGAGAGCCACTCTCGGCCCCCAGGTCCTTCCAGGCTGTAGAAGCACAGGATTGGTGGTCTGGGGACTGGCCGAGGGTCTTCCTGCAGTGGAGGGTAGATGGGGTAGGATGGCATCTCTCTGGAGTCCATCAGCTTATGGTTTGGGGATTTGCTTCTCCAAGGACTGGACCCAGCAAGGGGGACCTAGTGGCTTCATGCCGCGGGGGTGCAGGCCAGGCAGGCCCAGGCCTCTGGGCCAGAAAGTGTTCACGGCCAGCTTCGATGAGCAGAGAAGGAGGTGCGGGCAGCCCTCCTGAAACAACACCAGATGGGGGTGACCACTGGCCTCCTCCTGTGCCCTGTGGCCAGGGCCCACTGCCCAGTGGAGCGCCTGAAGGTCTCGCGTAACCAGGAGGATAAGATTTGAGCGAGAACAAGCCCATGGGTGAGGCCAGCTCCAGGCCCTGGGGTGACCCTTGTTGAACCCCTTCAGTTTCTGAGGCCACTGTGGAGGGGTAGTTGTGGTGAGATGGTGATGGGGTGTGCCTGGTTCGGAGGACTTGGGTAACCCAAGGAAGGCCACTTATGTAGACATTTCTGGGGTGTTCAGAAGAGGAGTGGCTCTTTTTGATTTGCTGTGTGTCCTGGGATAGGTTGCTGCCCTCTCTGAAACTCAGATTCTGCATCATCTCCTGAGACCATTCATCTCTCTGAGTCCCCAAAGTACAGGAGTCTCAAGCAGGGAGCCCTTTCCTGCGCTGACCAGGTTTGCTCAGGGTACCCGACTGCCCGGCTTTGGTGGCCTGGCCTGGGAACTGGTAGCCTGGGCATTGCACTGGTCACAGTGGTCCTGACCAGGTTGGGCACCTGGGTTGGGAGGGAGACCTGAGCTTGAGCCAAGCAGTCGTGCCCTCAGGACGGTCACATGGGAGTGCATACACAGGGGGCCACGAGGGCACCCAGGCGGGGTGTCCAGCCCCAAGCTACACTGCAGTTAGAGCCCTGCCCTGGCCTGGGGCCTGGGCTCCGCGGGGTGCAGGTTCCGCAGCTGCTGGTGCAGGGAGCTGCCCAGCCTTGCCCTGACCCAGTTTTCCAGGCCTGGCCCAGCTCTGTGCCCAGGGGCAGGCAGTGCTGCTCTGCTGGGCAGCACCACCGTCAGGGCCCACACCACCTTGCCAGCCACCTCCTGGCCGGCCTGGTGTGCCCAGGGCTCGTCCCTGCAGGGTAGGCCCTCCGGGGACTCAGCTGCCCAGGCCCACCAGCATCCTGCCCTGGTCATTACTACAGTGAGGGAGGCCCCAGCGGAACTGCTGTGCTGTCCAGAGACCGGGCCTGTGGCCTGCGTTCCAGGGTTGAGTGGGTACTCCCCGCCATCCCCTCCTGGAGGCCACTCATGGACCCTTGAGGGGCCCACGGATTTGCCGAAAAGCCACAGAGCCCCAGGGGCTGGGAAGGCCCAGGAAAGCATCTCAGAGGAGGGAAGGGCAGGAGGGTCCATGGCCCGAGGCTGAGGGACCAAAGCCACTGGGAGGAGGGATGGTGGGGGAGGGCAGCTGGTGGCTGTGGGAAGCCAACCCTGGCCTGGCCAGCCTGACAGGCCCCTGCCATCTCACTGAGGCGAGGCAGACCCTCGGCTCGAGACCACCTGAGAGTGCTGGGCTCCGGCCCAGCTGGCCTCACAAGGACACCCTAGCCCAGCCCACCCTGAGGCAGTGGCCGATCCGAGGCAGGTTCTGCCGGGAGCTGGAGGGTGGGGACCTGGCCGAGACCTTGGAAGAGCCCAGCTGGCTTCAGGAAGGGGAGCCCAGGGTGCCTACTCCAAGAACTGCCCAGTCTTCAGGCAGCTCAGCCCGGGTCCAGCTCTCTGTCCCTTCCTCCCCCTTTCACCCTGAGATGCGAAGCCCCTGGGTCTGTCACCCCTGGTGGGGCCTATGAGAGCGGTGGCCATGTGTGCAGCCTTGTCTGGCCAGGGTCGGGGACCGTCTTTGCACGTGTGGGCAGTTACAGTCATGCGGGGTGGGTGCGCCCTGCCTGAGATCCTTTCCTAACACCCACCCCTGTCGGGTGGTCAGCCTCCGCCACACCCCCAGCCCCTTGCCTGTGTGGCCCGAGAACAATAAAGCTGTCAGCAGTCGGGCCCCAGGGCAGCGGGTGTGGCAGGAGGACTCCAGAGGACATCTCTATTAGGGCTGCGCACCCTGCCCCGTCCATCCCGTCCAGCCCTGGGGTGTCCAGGAGTCAGAGTGCCCGCCAGGCACAGGAGCTCCCTGTTCACCAGGCCTCCCTCAGCCCAGGGAGCCCAGGCCCATGGAGAGGACCACCTGAGGCTGGAGCAGGGGCGGGCGGGGACTGGTGAGGGTCCACACAGGGCCTTCGGGGGGCAGCACCCAGCCCCGCAGGCCTCTTGGTGTCCAGAGCCCCGTTCTGACCCGCCCCAGCAGCCCCTCCCCGGGGTTCCTGGCGGCAGGTGGTGGCAGTGCTGGGGACCTGGGGCCTCCACAGACACTCCTCCCCAGTAGCCCCCATGTGCCCACGGGGGGCTGCAGAGGTCCCCTTCCCTGGGGAGCTGGCCGCGTGCTTTGGGAGGCCGGGCCGGAGCAGCCCCCCACAGGCCTTCACCCTGTCCACCTCACCTGACTGGGGCAGAGAAGGCCCCCCATGAACCGCAGCGGGGGCCCTGTCCTTGGCAAGAGGCGGCTTCTGTTTGGGGTGCTATGGGGTCCAGCCGAGGCCAGCCGAGGTGTACCTCACAAATTCCTCCTGACTGAAATCTCCAAAGATCCTTCTCGGGGAGCCCAGGGCCCACTCCTCGGTGTCCCCTCTGAGCACTGTGTGAGTCCCTTTCCAGCAGCTTCCAACAAGGCCCCCCCTACCGAGACAGGCCTTGAGCCCCGGCACTGGCAGGTGGTGGGGGTCTGGCCGTGAACCCCAGGCCCAGGCCCATACTGCTGCTGCAGCCCTGAGACACAGGGTCAGCAGGGGCTGGACGAGGCTGCAGGGACCGGGCTGACTGCTGGGCAGGTTGCACAACTTGCTGGGCTCTGCTGGCCACCGCAGCAGAGTTGGGGGCAGGGGTGTGGCTCTTGGGGCCCAGACCTGGGGGCCTCTGCAGAAGGGGCCCCTGGAGTGGCCATTGCCCAGCCTCAGAGAGTTCTCTGCAAATGGTGCCTTCTCCAATCAGCTCTGGGTGGCCCTGTGTGCCAGCCTGCAGACGCTGGTCCTGGTGGAGGACCTCCGTGTGCAGCCAGGTGCGGGGCCTGGGGCTGGGGGCCCCGAATGCTGCAGAGAACACTCCACCCTCTCTAAGCCCAGCTGAAACCTCCAAAGAGCAAGGCAGTCCTGTGGCCACTGGGCCCCTCAGCAGGCCAGGCCACAGGGTGACCTGTGCCTCAGTTTCCCCACTTTTCTAAACAGGGCTGATGAAAGGGCCTCTGTCTGTGCTGACCTCACCGTCCTCCCTGCCATGCAGGACAGGGGTTGCCCAACCCACATCATCCTGGGGAGGGCCACAGTGGCTGAGATTGAGCCTCCCACTGTCCCCAGACTCAGCTGGCCAAACTGGACTCTCGGGCTCTGGTTGGACACTGTGCTGGGACTTGTGTGTGGTGGCTGGGTGCAGGGGTGGCAGGGTCAAGGGTGTGGGGTGAGGCTCTGAACAGGGCACTGGCCGTGCTGCCCGGGGGTGCCCAGAAGAGCCGGCAGGACCAGGAGGAGTGGGCATTCTGCGGTGGAGACGGTGGGGCTGCGGAGGCGTTGGTCGGGTGGCCTGGATGCCTGACTCAGCTGGAGCCTGGAGTTGGGCTTGTTTATTTTTGGCAGGAAGGGGGTGGGGAGGGGAGGGAGGCCTTTTCAAAAAAAAATAATAATAAAAACGTTCATTTAGCAGGCTCCCAAGGCGTGCTGAACTCCAGAAGGGCCCTGGAAAAATGCTGAGCGGGTTTAAGTGTAAATGGACCCAAAACACCATAATTAAATTTCCCTTGGATTTACCAGAGTTTGGGGTCAAAGAAAAAATAAAACTTAGGGAAAATACACTTGAGGTTTCAGGCAAATGCCAAGTGCTTAGGAAAATAGATTTCCGAGCTGCTCAGCGGCTACTGGCCTGGCCCTCCAGCTGTCTGTCGGGGCCTGAGCCCCTCCCTGCTGGACTCCGCTGCCCTCCCCTGGCCTCCCCTGTGGCTGCCTCCTGCCCTTCTACCTTGGCTAAGCAGCCTGACTATGCCAGGCTTTGGATGGGGAGTGGGAGCCCCCCGCTTCAGATGGGTGGACACCAGGACAGTCTGAGCTCTCACCTCCTACCACACCTCTCTCCTCTGCCTGCAGACAGCTCTGGTCTCCCATCTTTGCTCATCTGAGAGCAACCACATTTTCCAAATCAAAAGTCAGGACTTGAGGTCTAGAGATGTGAGTGAACGAAGGGGCAAAAAGACCAGAAAGTCTGGTCTGAGACCATCACGGTAAGTCCCAGCTCCCAATAGCACATAGTTCATGTTGTTGCCCTTTTTGCTCAGCCTGCCAGGAAGCTCAGAGCTAAAATTTAAAAATCTTGCATAGTAGCTAGTGTTGGCTGAGGGATTTTGAAATGTTTTCTCTCTCTGTTTCCATGTTCTTTAAAATTCCATTTCTGTTATAACAAGCAAATCAAATGTGCTTTTTTATCTTTACCCTCATTCTCTCAGAATAAATTAAAAAGGCAGGGGCTGGGGATGTGGCTCAAGTGGTAGCGCGCTCGCCTGGCATGTGTGCGGCCCAGGTTCGATCCTCAGCACCACATACAGACAAAGATGTTGTGTCCGCCGAGAACTAAAAAATAAATATAAAAAATTCTCTCTCTCACTCTCTCCTCTCTCATTCTCTCTTAAAAAAAAAAAATTAAAAAGGCAGAAATCGCCCATGATCTCATCTGCACATAACACCCCACTCAAGCGTGCTCTCTCCTCTTTGGGGGAGGAGTCAGCCCTGCCCAGCTTACAGGACTACTGAGGGGCCCTGTTCCTCCTCCCATGATGCCTACCCTTGTGCCTAGACCCCTCCTGGGGAGGAGTCTCATGGCAGGGTGGAAGAAGCTCTCACAAGCTCTGGGCTAGGCACCCACAGAGGGCTGGCTGGGCAGGGTGCTCCCTGAAAGTCCCCTGTCCTGGAGTCCAGGCTGGCCCTGTGGGCAGTGGGCAGTTTGCAGATCCAGGTCCTCTCCAGAGCGTCCCCTCTGCCAGTGGCACCCCGTGACACCCCATCGGCCTAGGTCTGGCAGGGGCAGCCCAGGAAGGCAGATGCGAAGTTGGCCCCTGTGGCCTGCTGGTGGCCTGCAGCCTGGGCACTTCACCTGGTGCTGCTCTGGGGCAGCCCTCTTGACCGCCCACCAACACAGGCCCCAGCAAGCCTGGGCACCCAGGTTTGAGTCGGCACCCGGGCTGGGCTTGGCTGGGCCATCAACCTCTGCCTGGGCCTGGCCTCCACCTCCCACCCGGCTGCTTTTCACTGTGGATCCAGGGGCACTGGACCGGGGACGCTGGCAATCTGGAGGCTCCCTGATATGGGGCCAGCCACCCTGGACTCCTGCACCACTGACAGGCCCCCTGAATCAGAAGCTCTCCAGGGAGGGCCGCCCTGGGATGCAGGATGCAGTTGGGTAGTGCTGACCGGAGTCGGGGGGGGGGGGGAGTCAGGGCTGGTAGAGGGGCGGCAGCACACCATCCAGGCAATGATCTGCCACCCCGAGGGTGGCACCTGCCTTGTCCCAGTGTCCAGGAGGTGACCCCCAACCCCTGTGCTCTTTGCTGAAGCCGACCACTTAAAGTGATGGCACTGAACATCAGAGTTGTTCTGACAGTGCTGGACTGGCCTTCGGGGAGGCCGCCCTGGAGCGTGCCTTGCTCCTGACAGCACAGGCCCCTCTGGAGGCAACGTGGCTGCTCTCTGCCCCATGGTCCCCAGACAGTGCCCACAGTGTCTGAGAGCCCCCACTGAAGGGGTGATGCCAAAAGAAGTGGGTCTCCTGGGTGTGCAGTGGGCAGGACAGAGGCTCAAACGCCTGGGCCCTAGGGCCTGAGCGCTCACGGGGAAAGGGGCCCTAACAAGCCAAGCCGGCTAGGAGCTTGAGATGAGCTGGCCCTACACCCACAGGTGTCCTTACAGAAGGCAGAGGAGGACACAGAGACACAGAGAGGGCCCATGAAGAGCTGGGAGAGGGGCCGGCGGGGCCAGGTTAGGGTGCACACATGGGAGGAGTGGGGCCGGGCCGGAGCATTACGCCCAGGAGACAATCCTAGAAACAAGATGAAACTGTGCCAGGATGGTACACGCTGAGCAGGTTCAGGTGCCCAGGGAACAGGGCACCACTGATCCAGGGAGACAGGCCTGGAGCTCCTCAGAGCCCTCCTACCCGCAGGAGCCTCTCATGGGTGCCCCTCCAGTAGGAGGCACCTCCCTGTCTCTCCTGCCATCTTCTTCCCACAAAGGAACCAGGAGGGTCAACACTACCCCAGCACCCAGAGGAAGGGGGTCAAGGAGACCCAGGAACAGACTCATTGGCCAGTTAATGGACTAGGGCAGGACATCTGCTGCTGCCTGGGGATGGCATCCTGGGAGGGGACCTGGGTGGCAGCTGCCCAGGGAGTGCACTGGAGTGAGGCTGGACAGTCCTTTGGGGGTTCAGCCAGTCTGGAGGGATATATGCTAGGCCAGACCAAGTGACAAGGGTGGCACAGGCCGAGGTGCTCAACTGTGAGGTGAGTATAGGGCACAGGGCTCCCTGAGGTCAGCCCAGGCTGTGCCTGGAGCTCAGGGTGAGCACTGCATGCTGGGCAGGGATGAGCAACTGGGGATGAGGGGCTGCCGTGCCCATGTTCCTAATGAGCAAACAGACCCCAAAGCCTGGTGGGGGAGCCCACCTCTGCCCTGGCGGTTCCCATTAGCTCCGTCCTCTGAGGCCCTGCCTGAACACGGGAGAGATGCTTGTGAGGGTGGTCACAGAAGCTAGGCATATGGGGCAAGAGGACCCAGAGCATCTGCAGAGCAGTACCAACCGCTTCCTGGCCTGATGGGGAGGCCAGGCTGGTGCTCCTAGGCACTGATATCAGCAGCTTGGACCTTCACCAGCTGGAGCGTGTCCCACACTTTTGGCCAGTTCGGACTCTGCCACCAGCTCCCCACATGGTCGTTTCTCAGAGCCCTAGGGTGGGCTCCCCACACCTGGTGGTTCCCAGCCTCAGCTTTCTATTTGGAGGCCTGACAGACACACAGCCTCCAAACCTGTTTTTTCCCTGGAAGGGAGGTTGTGACCCCGCAGCAAGGAGCTCAGCTGAGCTGCGCTTGTGCCATAGGGACTTGCGTCTGGGATGCAGAGCATGGTCCCTGCATCTTCGTCCTCACCGCCAGGCCTCAGCACATGCATTTGCCTCTGCCTGGAATGCGGTCCTGCTTCCTTCACCTGAGGAATTCCTGCTCACTCGGCGGGGTTCAGTTCAGCGGCCACTTCTCAGTGAAGCTGCCCGCACTCCCCGTTCCCCACTGAGACCTCCCCTGTGAGCGGGTGAGCACAGTCCCAGCGCGCCGGGGCTGCGCTGTGCGAATACAGGCCTGTGCTGGGACTCGCTGCGCCCCCGCGACAGGATCGCCCTCCGGGCCCCGCCCCTGCTCCCACGCCCTCCAGGACCGCCTGGCGTCCCCGCCCGGACCCGCCCCCGGACCGCCCCCGAGGAGGGGCGTGTCCCTGCGCCCCAGCGAGCCGCGCGGGCGTGTCTGGGGGCGTGTCCAGGGGCGTGGCGGGCGCGGGCCGTCCCCCACTGGCTGCCGCGCGCCGGGCAGCCCCAGCTCAGTGCACTGTGGCGGCGGCGGCGCGGGCAGCTGGCGCCGCTCGGTCCCGCTCCGGCGCACGGGCGCACGGGCGCACGGGCGGGTCGACGGCCCGAGGGACCCGGCGAGCGCTGCCCGCGGGCTACAATCCGAAGTGGGAGCCGCACTCAGTGAGTTGGGTTCCTGTGGCCGCCAGGTTGGAGCGGGGGACCAGGCGGGCTCTTGGAGAGGCCCGGCGGGCGCTCGGAGGGTCCCGGGCGAGCGGCGGGCTCGGATCTGGACCGGTCCCTACGACGGGGCCCGGCCGGGAGCGGGCTTCCCGCTCTGGAAAGTTTGCCGCCGCCGCCGCCGCCCTGGGAGGGCTCTGCGGCAGCCAGGGAGAGAAGGAGGAGGAGGGAGGGACCGCGGCGGGGAGGAGGCGGCCGGCGCCAGGCGGCCCGTGAGCCTTGGGCGGCGGCGGCGGCAGCGGCGGCGGGAGGGGCGGCCGAGGGGCGGCGGGGTCGGGGCGCTGGCCCCGGCCCGGGTAACGAGCTGTTTTCCTCCCGCAGACTCCGGAGCGGCGCCCACCTCCTGCGGGAGCCCGAGCCGGGCCGTGGGGGACAGCATGTCCGCGCGCGCCTCCTGAGGACGCTGCGGCCTCCGCCCCCGCCATGGGCGCCCCAGCCTGCGCCCTCGCACTCTGCGTGGCCGCGGCGGTTGTGGCGGGCGTCGCCTCGGAGCCCCCGGGCACAGAGCAGCGCGTCGTGCCGAGAGCGGCAGGTAAGGAAGCTGCAACGTGCACCTAGAGGGGCCGGGCGGTGGCAGGTAGAGGCGTCGGGGACCCGTACAGGGCCTGAGTGGTGAGAAAGTCCCGGTGGAGTGTCACTGCAGGACTAGTGTCGGGTTCTGGTGTCCCTTTCTCCCGAGATCGCAACCAGAGCCGACGCGGCGGTTTATGGGGTTACTGGAGCCGCAGGGCCACCACCCAAGTGCGAGGCGCCAGACTCCCGTCCCCCGCGACTCCCCAGCCAAGGCGCGGTCGAGAGGGCGCGGTGGAGGTACCACCGAGTTTCCACTGTTGACCCTCGGGTGCTCCGCAGTGGAAACTTCCTATTGTTGGTGCCCCCCCCCCTCCCGGGGGCCTCAGTGCTTGGCCAGCGTCAGCTGAAGCAAGAGGTTGGACTTTGGAGGTGGGTAGGAGTGCGTAAGCCGAAGCTCGGCCTCTGCCCTTCAGTAGCCCGCGTGATGAGGTGACAGCCTCCGGGCCACCACCGCCCCCTCCCTGCTCTCTTGCCCGGGGGTCCAAAGGGTCTGCCCCTGGGTGCTCACCCAACACCAGGCAGGGAGGGCTGTGGGAGGTGAGGGCGCAGATGTCAGGGTTGTGGGGTCGCAGACGCGGGCTGGCGGTCAAGGTCCAGCAGGACGTCGAGGGTCAGCAAAGAGGGCCTGCAGAGCAACAGGAGGACAGGGTGCGCCAGGCCCGCCCAGCACACGCTTTCGAACCTGAGGCGCGGCGCGCGCAGGGGAGCATGGCGGTGCTGCGGACTGCTGGGTGGAGGGTTGGTCTGGCTGGCGACCGCTCGGAGGGAGGCCTTCGCCCCGTGAGCCTGGCCCCACCCGGGCCGAGGCCCGAACAGCCGCTCCTTTGTACGCGGGCGGCCACAGACCGCGCATTGATGGCGGCGGCCTCGCGGGGAGGTGCGAGCTGCGCGGCGGGCGCGGCGGGACGAGGCAGATGGTGGCGCGCCCCTCCCCGCGCCCCCGCGCCCCTTTCTCCGGCGGCGGCTGCAGCCTCCTGGAACAATGTCATTTTTTTATGAATGAAAGTGGGCCCGGCGCTTGAATGTGCGTGTCATTCAGCGGCGTGACAGAGGCCGTCCGGAGGTCAGCGCGCGCTTTTAGCGCCTGCTCCGATGGCCCAGCTTCCAGGGCGCCGAATGGGCGGCGGTGGGGGGCCGCATTAGCATGCGCATTCAGATAAAGATATTACTCCCTACGCCCGGGAATGTCAGCGAGCCGAGAGAGGAGCGGCGAGGGGCTGCTGGACCCCGCGGCTCGGACGCACGGTGGCCTCCCCGCACGGTTCCTCGCGCGCCGGCAGGGTGCGCACGGGCTCGCTGCTCCTGGCGCCCGCGCGCTGCGGTACCCCCGCCCCCTCACGAGAGCTGGTGGAACAGGTAGGGAGTTGATAGGTCAATAAACTTAATCCGGTTCCTTAACGAGATGGGCCAGCAGTAAAAATACAAAGACCTCGTGAAATTTACAGAGGTCCCGGCTGGTGCTTTCTCCGGGAACATAAATTATGGAGGTGGAGCCGGGTGGGGTCAAGGGCAGTGGGGAGAGCTTTAGCCACTGGACTGCTCTGGCCACCTCAGGCCCAGCCAGGGCAACCTCCATCCTTGCTGGACCACGTTCTCTGGGGAGGCCCGTAGGAGGTCGGGAGGTTAACCCTACCCCAGCTAGGAGCCACCTCGAGGGAGCAGCGCAGGTCTTTCCCCAGAAACTAGGTCCTGGCTCCAGCCTCCCCCACTGCTCCTGGGCCCGGCTGGACTTTGAGCCCTGTAGGCCTCTGGGTGGTTCATTAACCCTGGCTAATCCTCTGCCCTTCCAGCCCTTGTATTGTGACTAGGGACCCCTTGTCACCCACACCCCCTCCTTGTCTTCAGGTCTCACTTAGGACGGAACCGATTGTGGGTGCTTCTTTTTTTTTTTTTTTTAAATATTTATTTATTTAGTTATCGGCAGACACACAACATCTTTGTTGGTATGTGGTGCTGAGGATCGAACCCGGGCCACACGCACGCCAGGCGAGCGCCGCTACCGCTTGAGCCACATCCCCAGCCCCGTGGGTGCTTCTTTTGTAGTTGAGTCCAGAAGGGAACCAAAGGGCTTGAGGTCTTTGGGCAAGATGGCCTAGGGTCTGCCCAAGGGTTAGGGGACCTGCTTGGGCTCAGGGAAGAGCAGGGGTCCCTCAGGCCTTAGTCATTTAGGAGAAGCTGTAAGCCAGTCCCCTTTTGTTTGAGGGGGTGTATGCCTAGACCTTCAGGCTGCCAGCTGTGGGGCAAGGTTCAGGGTACCCTCCTGGAACCTCAGGCTTCTCACCTGTCCGAGAGGACTGAGGACCGATAATGGCAGGATTGTTTTGAGGATTAGCCTGGATAATCCCCATAAGCCCTCATTAGCCCACCCGGTCTCCGGATCACTTTTTTTCCCCCCTGACTTTGTTACGAAACTTTGTGGAATGTCTCCAGGTGGGATGGGAGGGGAAGTGGAAAGCCAGACCTTTGCTTTGCCTTCAGGGTCCCTTGGGGCACTGCCCTTCTTTTAGGCTACCTTAACCTCATACCTGGCACTGTCTCCCATACCTGGGCTTCAGACAGTGTCCTGGGCCAAGCCAGAATGCTTAGCCCCCCCTGAGCTTGGGGTGGCTGGCTTTAGATTCAAGTGTGAATTTGATGCTAGTTCTGCAGGGTGCATTGGGCCTCAGCTGTGGCGACTCAGCACTAGGAGAATGGTTTCTTGGGCAGGAGCCATGACCCTCCTCAGCAGGCTGGCTTGGCTGTAGCCTGGGGCAAGACACCCAGGCAGAAATGCCCCTCACCCCCACCCCTCTTCACCAGCTCCAGCATGTAAGCAGGTGAGGTGGCCTTCCTGGGTCCCCAGGCCTCCAGGGTAGTATTTTTGAATTGGGTTACAGTGGTGGGAACTGAGGCTCAGAGACAGGGAGACCCCAGGCCCAGCAAACCCTGTCCCCAGAACACATGCTCCTCCAGCTCTGACAGTGAGCTCTCTTTGGTCTGAGGTGCTCTGGCTGGGTTCAGCTCCGTGGGACATGGGGACACTAGGTACTGTGAGGCCTAGGTGGCAGACATCATCCCCACAGGCACAGCAGGAGCACCAGGGGCTGGTGTGGGTGCAGGTGGTTCCTTGTTGATGAGGAAAGAACCTTCCTGCCTCCTGCTGAGCATGGGGGCCAGGCTGGGGCATTTGGGGGCTCTGCTGCTGCCTCCCCAGGGGGAGATAGTGTCCACTCAGGCCAGTCACATTGTCTTTCCCTTGGCATCTCCCTGCCAGACTCTCCTAACCCAGTTCCTGCAGGTCAGCCCCAGGCCCTATGGGCCCTGGAATGTGATCAAAGGAGGTGGAGACTCTGTTGCCTGAGGTCGCTCTGTTGTCTCTGGCCTCTCCTGGCACCCCGCAGCAGGGTGGATGGGCAGGTCAAGGGTCAGCGATGGCTGAGTGCAGGGCCCCTTCCCTTCCCATCCTACACCAGCAGCCATCTGCATGATCAGCCTGGGGCTCTTCCGGGTCTCCTCCCAGTTCCTCTCA
The DNA here is from genome assembly GCF_964194105.1 of Spermophilus citellus. Taxonomy (NCBI): domain Eukaryota; kingdom Metazoa; phylum Chordata; class Mammalia; order Rodentia; family Sciuridae; genus Spermophilus; species Spermophilus citellus. The sequence goes on from NC_138189.1 coordinate 1,214,277, forward strand.
CTGGACCAGGTTGAAGCAAATACTTGTGGGGATGGCTTGACCTGCTGTCCTTGCCCAGACCAAACCGGAACCAACTGGCTATTGCCTTTGGCCAAGGCCTGAAGCTGAGGCTACTACCAGCCTGTCCTTGGCCTTCTGGGGGGCCTCAGCAGCTCCAGCACTGGGTGGTCCCCACAGGACATACCAGCAGGGATGGAGGGCTGGAGGTCAGGCCCAGAGCCCACCTGACTGCGGGCCCACCAGGGCTAGCCTTAAATTGTGGTTCCCTGTGGGATGCAGGCTCCCATAGGTATTTCAGGGGCTGAGCGGGTCCTTTTGGCTGGATCCCATGGCCCTGGGTGTGTGGGACAGGCAGAGTCATGCCTTTCTGGGGAACCAGGGACTGGTGTGGCCAGAGTGGGCAGCTGGGCCTTGAATCTAGGCCACGCGTCGGCAGAATGACAAGTAATGGTGCAGCGTCCAGCTGGCTAGGAAAGGTCTGCCTAGCAGGACCACCCGCCCATCCTGGGCCCCAAGCCCAGCTACCCCCATGCAGGCGTTGTATGCCCTGGCAGGGAGGCCTGGGGGTGATGGTCAGCCCTGCTGATAGTGTGTCCCTGGTCTCAGGCCTGGCGGCCCATCAGCAGCTAGGCAGCCCCTGGGCAGGAGGCCAGAAGCCACCTTTGCATACCTGCCTGGTGCTGCACTCCCACCCGAGGCTGTCAGCCCTCAGGGCAGGGCCCGGGCTCCTCACCTGCCCTAGACTTCAGCTCTGAGTACTCACCTGATGGCTAGACTGCATCCCCTCCCTGTCTGTGGCATCTGTGAAGTGGGGTCCAGGCCCAACATCAGCCACTCTCCTGGGCCTACCCAGGTTCCCTTGTACCTCGAGGGCTGCCCTTGTACCTGAGGCTGTGTGGAGCTCTGTGGAGCGGAGGGGCCGCCACTAGCCAGTCCCACTGCAGCTCCCTTGCCTGGCCACCTGGGGCGGGGCTTGCCTTGCTGGCTGCAGCCACTGCCTTGCGCCTTGCGTGGAATAGGACCCATTGGACCTACTGACCTGCATTTCCTTCCTTTTTTTTTTAAATTTTTTTTAATATTTATTTTTTAGTTTTCAGCGGACACAACATCTTTGTTTGTATGTGGTGCTGAGGATCGAACCCGGGCCGCACGCATGCCAGACGAGCGCGCTACCGCTTGAGCCACATCTCCAGCCCCATTTCCTTCCTTCTTATTGCCGGGGCAGGGGCTGGTCCCTGGCTCTCCATGTACACTGCTTTATTTTTAATGTTTTAAACTTTTTTTTTTTTTTTAAAGAGAGAGAGAGAGAGAGAGAGAGAGAGAGAGAGAATTTTTAATATTTTATTTTTTAGTTCTCGGCGGACACAACATCTTTGTTGGTATGTGGTGCTGAGGATCGAACCCGGGCCGCACGCATGCCAGGCGAGCGCGCTACCACTTGAGCCACATCTCCAGCCCCCTTGTTTTAAACTTTAAAATTTGTTCTAATTAGTTATTCATGACAGTCGGATACATTTTGACATTGTACACAAATGGAGCACAATGTCTCCTTCCTCTGGTTGAACTTGGTGCAGAGTCACACCAGTAGTATGATCATACATGTATATAGGGTAATAATGTCCATCTCATTCCACTGTCCTTTGTTGAGGGCCACAGCCGAGTGGAGTCGGGGTGGCACCTGGCATTTTGCCAGAGGGAGTGGTTGAGAGGTGACAGCGAGCCATTGAGATGATGATAGTTAAGTTAAGCTGTGTATTCAATTGTATACAGACCCCTGCTGTCCGCCTCTTTTGGAGTTCTTGAGGGGATTCCTGGGGAGTTGTTGGTTGGTGAAGGCCCGGTGGAGGGAGTTCCGGTTGGTGTGTGGTGTCCCTGGAAGGGAGTTCGGAGGAGTTTGGAAATAAAGTTTGTTCCGGCTTGAGTGGCTCGTGATTTGTGCCCAGCCAGACTGTGGCAGTCCTTCCCGTCTCTACCCGCTCCTTGCAGAACCCAAAGTCCTTCAACCCCCAGCTCCTCATTATGGATTAGCACTTGCTTATCAGAGAAAACCTTTGGCCTTTGGTTTTTTGGGTTTGGCAGGGTCTTCTCCAGCTCCTCTGAACTGCTCTTGAAGCTGCGGTGAGGGCTGTGGGTGAGGAGAGGGCCTCCTTGGGAATTGCTGCATCCCCTCCTCTGAGCTTTATTTTAGCCAGAGGTTGATGTAGTGTTGCTTGTCCTTCCTGCTTTTGTGATGGTGGGCCCAGAACGGATTTTACATTTCCAAATGGTAGAAAAATCAAAAGAATAACACTTAGTGGCACTTTCTTCTCCCCCGGCCTTGGGATCAGACCCAAGGTGAATGCACACTAGGCAAGCGCTCTGTCACTGAGTCACACCAGCCCCCTTTGGAATACTTTGAAATTAGAATTTTCAGCGTCCTAAAGAAATTCTGTTGGAGCACAGCCATGCCCAGCCACTTAGGGATTGTCTTTGGAAGGCAGCTTTTGTACCCCAACGCAGAGTCGAGTCCTTGGAACAGAGACTGGTTGGCAGAACTGAGAGAGTTGATTCCCCTGGGCCGAGGAGGGGAGGTTCTGGCCCCTGATCTGAGTGTTATCTGGCAGGATGTTGGCTCTGGAGACAGACCCTCCCACTCAGGACCTCTGTAGCTGTGCTGGGTTGCTGCGCAGGTGCTGGGCGCAAGGTGTCTGATCCCAGGCTTCCCTCAGTGCTGCCTTTTCACCCACAGAGGTCCCAGGGCCTGAGCCTGGCCAGCAGGAGCCGCTGGTCTTTGGGAGTGGGGACACCATGGAGCTGAGCTGCGACCCCCCCGGAGGTGGTCCTGTGGGTCCCACGATCTGGGTCAAGGATGGCTCGGGACTGGAGTCCTCGGGCCGTGTCCTGGTGGGGCCCCAGCAGCTGCAGGTGCTAAATGCCTCTCGTGAAGACACTGGGGCCTATAGTTGCCGGCAGCGGCTCACACAGCGTGTGCTGTGCCACTTCAGTGTGCGTGTGACAGGTAAGCCCTGTGGGTGTGCAGGCCGGGGCCGGGGGCGTGGCTGGCAGGGCGGTGAGAGGCCAGGGCCAGCCCCGGCAGTGTGGCTGCCGCAGCCCTGCCCCAGTAGGGCACCTGGCTGGGGGCGGCTGCGGCTGGGCCCACTCACAGTCCTCCTGTACTGCAGATGCTCCATCCTCTGGAGACGATGAAGACGGGGAGGATGTGGCTGAGGACACAGGTAAGACCAGGGGCTGGGCACTCAGGGCCTGCTTCCCTCTGCCCAGCCCTGGCCACCACGGGCAGGCGAGACACCTCACTAGGCCTGGGGGATGATCTCTGTGGGCCACCAGGTGGCTCTGGATGCTTGGCTCTGAGCTCCAGGTGGCCGTGGGGTGGGAGAGACCCATGCTCACATGGGGAGGCTTGATACAGCGTTCTGGAGAGGCGAGGCCAGGTCTGGCTCGTGGGGACTTGGGGTTGGTTCTGGGTGAGGGGCTGTCCCAGTAGGAAGATGGCTGAGGGACAAATGTGCCCAGGAATTGAGAGCCCCTGGGGTGACTGTCACACTACAGCAGGAGCAGGTGGCTGTGCCGGGGTGTTTCAGTGTGCAGCTGTGCGTGTACAAGGTGTGTCCCTGGGGCAGACAGCAGTGAGGTCCCTGTGAGCAGCAGTCTCCTCCCTCCTTGGTCCTGGACCTGCTGCCTCCCTTGTGGGGGGCAAGGCCCAGCATCCTAATGGGTCTGGACGAGAAGGCAGCACCGGTGCCCCCACCCCCCTCTCAGAGAAGGAGAAAACCCAGTGGGGGTTGGAGGTGGTGGCAGTGGCCCTGGGCACCAAGGCAGGGAGGAGCAGAACCTCCAGGCTGCCATCCTTGCCAGGCCTGGCAGAGGCCTGGGGGCTGACATGGCCTGGCTGCTTCCCCTGCTCTGCATACTCCATTTCCTCCTCCTAGAAACCATGTCCCAGGGCTCAGGGCCTGCTGGGCTGCTGGCTGGGTCTTGGGCCTCCCTCAGGTGGCTGCCTATCCCAATGTGCCCTCCTGGTAGGGGCCTCCCTGGACATGCCCCCAGGCCAGAGCCTCTCAGCAAGAGCAGCCTCTTGCGGGGAATAGACATGGCCCAGTCTGAGGGTGTCCAGTCCACAAGGAGGACCCTGAAAGGCCAGCACACCCCAAACAGGAGGGGAAACAGGCTAGAGGCTTAGCAGGATCCAGCTTTGGAAGGAGTGAGGTGGACCTCTCCTCCCTGCCTCCACTGTGGCCTCACATCCACCTGCACCCACAGGGGCCCCTTACTGGACTCGGCCAGAGCGGATGGACAAGAAACTGCTGGCAGTGCCAGCTGCCAACACGGTTCGCTTCCGTTGCCCAGCTGCTGGCAACCCCACTCCTTCCATCTCCTGGCTGAAGAATGGCAAGGAGTTCCGAGGGGAGCATCGCATTGGGGGCATCAAGGTGGGCCCAGGGCAGGTCTGGGGGCCTGGCAGGACAGGGCCTGCTGCTGCTGCTCACCAGCCGGTCCCATGTCACCTGCAGCTGCGTCATCAGCAGTGGAGCCTGGTCATGGAGAGCGTGGTGCCCTCCGACCGCGGCAACTACACCTGCGTGGTGGAGAACAAGTTTGGCAGCATCCGGCAGACGTACACTCTGGACGTGCTGGGTAAGGCCAGCCGGGCCTGGGACTTGGCTGGGTGGCAGCCAGCCAGGGCAGCCGAGCCCCTGACCAGCCTGCTGACCCCTCTGCAGAGCGCTCCCCGCACCGGCCCATCCTGCAGGCGGGGCTGCCAGCCAACCAGACAGCCGTGCTGGGCAGCGACGTGGAGTTCCACTGTAAGGTGTACAGTGACGCACAGCCCCACATCCAGTGGCTCAAGCACGTGGAGGTGAATGGCAGCAAGGTGGGCCCTGACGGCACGCCCTACGTCACCGTGCTCAAGGTGGGCACCGCCACGGGGGCTCGGCCAGGGTGGGAGCCTCTGGAGGAAGGTGGGGCTCAGGGCCACACTGGAGCCTGTGTCCCTGTTTGCTCTGGGTTGGCCTCGGCCCTCTGGAGCCCCACAGCTTGGAGCTGGCTGGCAGGAGGCCTCTGGGTAGGCTTGAGCTCAGGTGACAGTGATGGTGGCCCAGGGCAGGAGGCAGCTGCCGAACCTCCCAGCACCCTCGAGGACCTCACACCTGGACAGCCACTCCCAGAGCTGGCCCAGGTGGCTGTTGCCAGCCACGTGGTGTGGCACCGCTCGACACCCGCTGCCTTTCCCTGCCCTAGCTTGGTTCCCATGGCTGCGGGGTGGGGGCCACCCGAGTGGGGATGGTTGCAACACTGGAAGCCCAAAGAGAAACCTCTGTTCAGAGACAAGCGGCCTGTGGGAGTGGGGCGGCACTTGGAGCAGGACGGGAGCCAGAGTCCAGAGAGCTGGGACAGGCTGTGGGGCCCTGTCCCGTGGCGTGGGCATGTGGGAGCATGTGTGCCCTCAGGAGCGTACGTGCCCTGGGCCCAGCCAACACTCTGGGCCTAGGCGGGGGCTGGCTGAGGGGTCTGGGCTCTGGGTGGAAGTTTGGATATGGAGAAGGCGCATCCTGTGAAGCCACAGCCCATCACCTGCGGGTCTTGGCGCCTCCTCTAGGCAGCCCGCGGGATGGCGCAGCCCCATCCCCTGCCTTCCTTGGGGCTCTCCTGCCTCCTGCCTGGTGTCCAGCTGGGCTTCCTGGGGTGTGCCTGAGCCAGGTCTCTTGTCCCCGCAGTCCTGGATCAGTGAGAATGTGGAGGCGGACGCGCGCCTCCGCCTGGCCAATGTGTCGGAGAGGGACGGGGGCGAGTACCTCTGTCGAGCCACCAATTTCATAGGCGTGGCCGAGAAGGCCTTTTGGCTGCGTGTTCATGGGCCCCGAGCAGGTAACAACTCTGTCCCAAGCCTGCCTGGCACGCCGAGCTCTAGCTCCAACGCCCCGGCCCTGTGCCTGCCTGCACGCCCCTGCACGTCCCCTCCTGCTCCCTCTACCTTATGGCCGCACTCCGCTTGTGGCCAGCCTGGCAACGCTGGCAGCCCAGGCCCACGACTGTGAATGCTGGCTTCAGACTCCTGGCCTATGCTGACCCCTCCTGTACCCGATGTGCATCCCCAGAAGGTCCTCAGAGCCTGTCAGGGGCTGAGCCCCACACAGAGCATCCACTCTTGGCCTCTCTTTGGCCACTGACTGCCTGCTCGCCTTCTGCTGTCCATCTGTCTGTCTGTCCACCTGTCTTCCATCTGCACCTCTCCTCTCTGCACTAACCCTGCATGCTGCCTTTGAGCGGTGCCATGCTGCCCGCCTGCTGACGCTCAGCTGGGACAGAGGACTCGCCGGTGGAGGGACTGGCTTCAGGCTCCATGCCAGTGCCAGAGCACGAGGCGGAGGGCCCTGGGCCGTGGCCGTGGCCGTGGCCGTGGTGGTGGCCAAGTGGTGGTGGCAGTGTTTTCCTTGCAGCCTGGCTGGATCGTCGCTGTGTGGACTCTGCCGCGGTGCCCGTGGGCGGTGCTGGCGCTCGCCTATCGCTCTGTTCTCTCTTTATAGACGGCGGGCGCTAACACCACCGACAAGGAGCTAGAGGTTCTATCCTTGCACAATGTCACCTTTGAGGACGCGGGGGAGTACACCTGCCTGGCGGGCAATTCTATCGGGTTTTCCCATCACTCTGCGTGGCTGGCGGTGCTGCCAGGTACCTGCTACTGCTGCTAATGGCTTCGCACCTGTCCTCGGGCTGGCTCAGGATAAGCCAGAGCTGCAGGGTGTGGCAGGGCCCTGCCTGCGGCTGCCCACCACATGCAGGCCTCATGCCCGGCCTGGTTCCTGGCCTGGGAACATCAACCTGGCCCGTCCTGGCCCACGTTGGGCCTCCCCTGTACCCTCAGGTCCCCCTGCCCTGCTCTGGCTTCATCATTTCCGGGTGCTGGGTGCAGTGGTGCTGCTGCTCTGCTGGGCTGCTTCCGTCCTGGGTCTGGGCCTCTTGACTCCACAGACGTTCTGACTGCAGCATTTGGGCCTGTGGGGCCATGGAGGCCTCGGTCCCTAGCTCTGGTCCCCCTGGGGGCTGAGCCCTGCCTACCCCACTGGAGCTGTGGCTCTGGCCCTGGGGCTCCGGGGAGGCTGGGCCAGGCCCCAACGCCAGTGTCTTTGCAGCGGAGGAGGAGCTGGTGGAGGCGGACGAGGCTGGCAGCGTGTATGCAGGCGTCCTCAGCTACGGGGTGGGCTTCTTCCTCTTCATCCTGCTGGTGGCAGCTGTAACGCTGTGCCGCCTGCGCAGCCCTCCCAAGAAGGGGCTGGGCTCCCCCACTGTGCACACGGTCTCCCGCTTCCCGCTCAAGCGACAGGTAACAGAAAGTAGATACCAGGTTCTGAGCCGCTGCCGCCCTAGCTCCCAGAGCTGAGCCTGCTTTGCCCTGGCCTTGCTGTCCCTGGGGCTGTCCTCCCCACCCCCTCTGGCCCCCCACCCTGTCGTGCAGCACCAACCTGCCTTTACCGACCCAAGCAGGTGTCCTTGGAGTCCAACTCGTCCATGAACTCCAACACACCGCTGGTCCGCATTGCCCGGCTGTCCTCGGGAGAAGGTCCCACGCTGGCTAATGTTTCTGAGCTTGAGTTACCTGCCGACCCCAAATGGGAGCTGTCCCGGGCCCGGTCAGTGGTGGTGAGGGATGACGTGCAGTTGCCTGGGCCTGGCAGGGGTTCTGTGGCGGGTGGTGGGACAATCACTGTGTAGAGGCCCGACTGACTTTAGACTGGAACTGGGCTGGGCACAGTGGCTTTTGAAAACAGGGCAGCTGTTGATGCAGGTGGAAGACTCAGACCTCTCAGGGTCTCAGGGTGTGTATGTGAAGGGCCTGGCACAGGGCAAGAAGCTTGAGGGTGCTGCCCTAGTCTCAGGAGCTAGGGCACAGGGTAAGGCTGGAGGGCTTCCTGGAGGCGTAGCCAGGCCTTGAAGGCTGTGCTGGGCCAGGGCGCACCCTCAGAGCCTCTCTGCTTCCAGACTGACCTTGGGCAAGCCTCTTGGAGAGGGCTGCTTTGGCCAGGTGGTCATGGCAGAGGCCATTGGCATCGACAAGGACCGCGCTGCCAGACCTGTTACAGTGGCGGTGAAAATGCTGAAAGGTGAGAATGGAGACATCAGGGGGCACCTGGGTGGGCTGTGGGCGCCACTGCTTGACACCCCACCTCCCGGGACAGACGATGCCACTGACAAGGACCTGTCGGACCTGGTGTCGGAGATGGAGATGATGAAGATGATTGGGAGGCACAAGAACATCATCAACCTGCTGGGGGCCTGCACACAGGGCGGTAGGTGGGGGGCCGGCTGGACAGGGCGGGCGGCACCCTCCCTGGGCCTGGTGTCCCCTCTGAGGCCCTGTGCTTGCAGGGCCTCTGTACGTGCTGGTGGAGTACGCGGCCAAGGGCAACCTGAGGGAGTACCTTCGGGCGCGGAGGCCGCCGGGCATGGACTACTCCTTCCACACCTGCAGGCTGCCTGAGGAACAGCTCACCTTCAAGGACCTGGTGTCATGTGCCTACCAGGTGGCGCGGGGCATGGAGTATCTGGCATCCCAGAAGGTGAGTGGGCAGGAGGCACAGGCCTTCTGGGCTGAGGGGAGGGTGACAGACCTGCTGGGGTGGAGACCCAGGCCAGGGCATCACACAGCGGGGCAGAGGCGAGGAGATGCCAGAAGGCTCTGCTCATCCCTGGCCCCTGCTCCAGTGCATCCACAGGGACCTGGCTGCCCGCAACGTGCTGGTGACTGAGGACAACGTGATGAAGATAGCCGACTTTGGCCTGGCCCGTGACGTGCACAACCTTGACTACTATAAGAAGACCACCAACGTGAGCCTGGCCCCAGGTGGGCGGGGGCTGGAGCCAGAGGTGCCTGGTAGCCAACACCTGCTCTTGTGCTCCTAGGGCCGGCTGCCGGTGAAGTGGATGGCCCCCGAGGCCCTGTTCGATCGGGTCTACACCCACCAGAGTGATGTGTATGTGCGCCTAGGGGGGAGCAGGGAGCCAGGGACAGAGCAGACTCGGTTGCTTCCCACACAGGCCCTGGGGCAGTGCGCTCTGCACTCCTTTGCTCAGCCGCCTCCCCTCGGCCCTTGGGCCCTGTAGTCCCTGGTGGCAGGTGCTGGGGTGGGGCTGCTGAAGGACTGGGCCCTGGGATCGTAGGGCAGACTGGCTTGTCTCACTTCTGCAGCTGGTCCTTTGGGGTCCTGCTCTGGGAGATCTTCACCCTGGGGGGCTCGCCGTACCCCGGCATACCCGTGGAGGAGCTCTTCAAGCTGCTGAAGGAGGGCCACCGCATGGACAGGCCAGCCAACTGCACACACGACCTGTGAGCACAGCATACTCCACGGGCCCCTGGGGGTTCCTGCTAGGGCCTGGGCGCAGCTCCTGTGGTGGGTGGGGGGCTGGTAGCCCTGTGTTTGCAAGGTGGACCAGGCTGAGGGGCTGGGCCTGAGCAGCCTCGTCCCTAGGTACATGATCATGCGTGAGTGCTGGCACGCAGTGCCCTCTCAGAGGCCTACCTTCAAACAACTGGTTGAGGACCTGGACCGCATCCTCACTGTGACGTCCACTGATGTGAGTGCCAGCCCCCTTCTGTCCCCCATGTGCTGCTCTGCTTCCCCTTGGGAGTGTCCTTGGGGATAGCCTGAGCACAGCTGGGGTGGGGCTCATGCAGGACACAGCACTGACTGGTTCCATTCCTGGCAGGAGTATCTGGACCTGTCAGTGCCCTTTGAGCAGTACTCGCCAGGTGGCCAAGACACCCCCAGTTCCAGCTCCTCAGGGGACGACTCTGTGTTTACCCATGACCTGCTGCCCCCGGCCCCACCCAGCAATGTGGGCCCTCGGACGTGAAGGGCCCTTGGCCCTTAGGCCAAGCCCCATCAATGTGAGAGTGGATCCCAGCCTACAGTGCTGCTGCTGGTGTACAGTGGACTCGGGCCCAAACCCAGGATGGATGGGCAGATGGACATAGATGTTCGTGTGTGTGTGTGTGTGTGTGTGTGTGTGTGTGTGTCTGGCGGCCCCCAGGTGCAGAGGTCTCCTGGGGCCTGCGCTGCTATACAGTGATCTCCTGACTCACCACTGCCAGGAGCACCAAGGGACCCTTGTTTTGGGGGACCAAATATGGAATGTAAGAGTGCCTGGTCCTTCACCACCACCCCATAAGAAGCACCACAGGCCAGGCTGGACCCAGTGTCCACAGTGGGCCTCAGGCCCTCCAGTGCCCAAAGCTGAGCTGCGGGGATGCCCTCTGTGGCAAGCCTCCTGAGTGGCACCTTGTGCCTGGGGGTGAGTGGCAGCTTCCCCACCTCCAGGCCTCCCCACTTCCCACCCTGCCCCTCCAAGACTGAAATTACGGGTATCCGAAGGTGGGAGCCTCTGCCTTCTATCCGAAAGTTTTATTCCAGAAATGAGTGTACATTTATATAAATAGATGCTGTGTATATGATATATATATACATCCATACCTGTAAGAGTATCTGTGTGGAGGGAAGGAATGCTGCGGGGTACAGGGGGCATTGCCTGATGGGGGAGGCCCCTTGAGGCTTGTTCGGGAGGCAGATGCAACATAGGGGAGCAGCAGGCTTTTCTGGCACTGCAGTTTTGTTTTAAAAATTGTACTTGGACCCTGTATATTTGTAAAGCTATTTATCAACCCCCAGAACCTTGCACCCCACCCATGTTCACAGCATTTAGCCAGCACATGGCAGAGAGTAAAGTCTTAACTTATTAACAGCCAAGGCTTAGCCAAGTTACCAGGCTGCAGGAGCACGTGCAGCTGCACAGGAGGCTGAGCCTCGACGGCAGTCGGCCAGAGGGCCTCCTTGAGCTCGTGTTTCCTCTGGCCTCCTTTGCAGGGGAACTAGCTTTCTATAGGAGATTTATTTTTTTGTACTTCAAAGCGAGCTGGTATTTTCATACAGATTCCAATTGTTGCATGTTCCAGGTGGGGGCCACGTCCGGGGGGGGGGGGGCGGGGGCTGGCCCTGCTTGCAGGTTCAGATGTTATTAGATGCTACAGTTTATATATATCTATATATGTAATTTATTGAGTTTTTACAAGATGTATCTGCTGTAGACTTAACACTTCTTACGCAATGCTTCTAGACTTTTACAGCCTGGACTGCTACCTTTCAGAGCTTAGGGGAGAGAAAGCCGTGAATTCAGTTCTGTTACTTTGTGTACTGTTAATGGGCCCCAAGCTTGGGTGGCTGCCTCTTGCTGGTCGCTGGTGGCTCAGGGCCTGCTGCAGTGGCCAGAGGTGTGGCTCATACTGGGGAGTGATTGTCAACCAGCAGATATACTTTCCAGACAATAAAGAGAAAGGCCTGGTCCTGGTCCCTGCCTGTGCCTCTTGCCTTCTGCTGGAATCTTGGCAGCTCTGTCCTACTTCCTGTCAGGGACAGGTTCTGTTCTTTGTTCCCAAGCGAGGGAGGGCCCACTAGCCACTGAGTTAACAGTAGTAGCCCGGGTGGTCCCCAGATGGAGGTGCGGGTCTCCTCAGGCTGAGGGGACTGGCCATCCAGGCCATGCCTTCAGAGGGTCTGCAGCCCAGGCTTCTGGCTCCCACACCTGGAGATGTGAGTCCTGGGTAAAGCCAGGGTGATAGTGTCCAGTGTGTCTTGGGGAATGGGACCTGACCCCAGCCAGCAGAACCTCAGGCCACGGGAGGTCTGGAGGCTCTAAGAGCAAGGAGGCGTCAGGCAAGTTGGAATTTTCAGGAGGGGCCCTGGTGGGTGTGAGGAGGAAGCTTTCTGGCTCTGCCGAGCTCCCTGGCTGCCACCCCTCCTGAGGGCTATGGGTCAAGGGGTTACGTCTAAGCACTAGCTGCTAAGGCCTGTCCTGCATCACCCCACTCACTATGTGGGTTCCCACTTAAAGATGCAGATGAGCCTCTTGATTCAAACCCTACACACTGGTGGCCACACCCCTATTCCTGACCACCTTCCTTCCTGGTCCAGGCCTGCTACCCACCACCACCAGGGCTCCATTGGTGCCATGACCCCGTGACCCTGCAGTGACTACTTTGTCTGAAGCCATGCTTCTGGCCTCAGCTGGTTGGGCAGCTCCTTGGCCAGAGAACACCTGGGCTGCTTCTGAGTCCCCAGGAGCCTGTTAAGTCAGGACCCCTTGCTGCTTGGTGGGCCTTGACAACTGGGGCACACAGGGCTACCCACAAGTGGGGAGTAAGCCTGGGAAGCCTTCCTAGAGGAGACAGGAGAGGGCTGTTGCACCCGTCCCCCACTCTCTGGTCTAGGCCAGATGGTGGCCCTGGATGCACTGGAGCTGAGCTGGTACACTCTCTCAGGCTCTGCTTTCTGCTGGTCCAAGTGGGCCCTCCAGATGAGGGAGCTGGATAGGTGAGGCTACTCAGTCTTGGGTCTGATTCAGGGAAGCACTGCAGTCTGGGGGCAGGCTGCCTGCCAGTGACCTCATAAGGAGAGCCAATCCTCCAACCCCCCAGAGCCCTGTCCAGAGACCCCATGCTGGGAACAAGGACACTGGACTGGCCATGGGGACACCTTGGACTGACCAGGACTGGGAAGCAGAGGTCAACTGGAGGAGGACTGCTGAAGTTCCAGCCTGGAGGGCAGTGAGGGGGTGCCAGGTGGGCTTGGGCCAGAGGCAGTGCTGTCCCCCAGCTGGGCTTAGCATTCTTGCCTGGGTAGGCAGAATGTGAGTGGGGCGCCCCCTGGTGCTGCACTGCACCCTGTTGCTGCCCTGAGGCCCCTCTCCAGCCTGTGCCCTGGTGAACCCCATAGGCTCTTGGGAAAGGGGGCTGGCCAGGGGAGTCGGGGAAGGCCAGGAGCCTGCTCAGGTGACTCACACCACTGCTGGCCGCAGAAGGAGGGCACTAGACAGTCATGAAGCTTCCTGTGGACATCTCTGCCCAGTGAAGGAACCCCTTTTTGCTGCCTTGCTGGCCTCTTCTGGTCTAGAACAGTCCCTTGCTTTCTGCTGATGAAAGCCATGCCTTCTGAACATGGCTGGTGGCCCCTGCAGTTGCAAGATCTGCTCAGGCCAGTGCTGGGAACAGGAAGGCTCCCAGCACTGCAGGCAGCCCTGTGGCTGTCCATTTCCCAGGGCTGGGGTGGGTCTCGGGTTCCCAGGGCCATCAGCTAAATTCTTGGCTAATGAGCCTCCCCAGAAGGCTGGGAGGTCACTGTGTTCTGCATGAAGGTCCTGTTCTTAGTGTCACCCCCATCAGGCACATGAAGCACATTCTTTTCTCAAGAACCCCTGCCTGCTACCCACTGTTGGCCCGCACCTTGTTTGGGTCACTGTGTCTTTGCTGCAGTTGACGCCCTCTGTGCTGGCCGCTTCCTCCTTAGGTTGATGTCCACCAGCAAACACAGCCCACCCCAGCCCCAGAACAGGCACTTCTTGAATCCTAGTGCCCTGTTGTGGCCCCTGGACTTGGGATGATCCATAATGGTGTACAAATAGGCTCCGGCCCAGGCTTTGTCCCTGGACAACTCTCCTGAGGTACCCAAGGCTGTCCAGCTCAGGCTGTGTCCCAGGACACAGACCCCAGGGCCAAGGGGTCTAGGGAGGCCCCCAGCAGTGGACCCAAGTGTAAATGCTGAGATAGGCTGATGCCCTTGAGCTCGGGGTGGCATGCCGAGACCTTCCCCCTGCCAGGCCACCCCAGGGTAGGGATCTAAAGATGGGGCTGCAGTGTGAAGACAGCCCCCACCTTCCTGGGGATCCCCTTGGGTAGGGTTGGGCCCCTTGATCCTCCTGGAGCACCCCTCGCAATGGTCCAGCCCTCACCCACTCAGGATACCAGGACCACCAGTCTCAGCCAGGAACAATCTGGGTGCAGGGTGCCTTGGCTCTCAGGACTCCCTGAGGTCTGTGGGTTGGGGAAGGCTTCCTTAGGCAGTGAGTTCACCAACCTAGACAAACCAGCCCACAGCAGACAATCATCAAGTGGCACTTTATTATATCATTTCCTCACATCGAATGGTGTCTGAAACATCACCACATAACCTGTCAGTGTCATAGGACAAGGGGACATGGGTCTAAGAGGTCCCACAAGGAAGAGGCCTGAATCCAGGGCCTCAAAGGACAAAGGCTCCTCTGGAATCTTGAGTGTTGGGCCCACAGTGCCGTCATGAAGGCAGACACTTAAGACGGCTGAGTTTCCATCTGATTTATGTCAAATGGTTCAGAAATATTACAGGAGCACAGCCTTGATGTTTTAATAAAATAAAAATACCATTTCTACAAAAGGTGTTTACACAGATCCCCGGCTGGGGGCCCATGGGACCCTGAAAGGATGACAGAGAACTTGCTCCCCCATTGCGTTCCCAGGAGGAACCACCCTGCTGGCCAGGGGCACAATAAGAACCACCTGGGGGCTGCTTTTCAGAAATTACATGGTGCCCTTCACGTTTAAAAAGCTACACTGTGATATTTCAATGGCCTCCGGATGCCACACACTAGTTCCCAGTGCCTGCATGAGAAGTGGGTGTGTAGGGTGTGAGGAGGATGCGTCGAACTGCTGTGCTGGGAACTCTGCTTCACAGGCATGGACACCCCAGCTCCAGGAAACACAGGAAGGTGGAGTGCTCAGGTGCAGGGCAGGCACAACCTGTGGACAGCTAGACACAACCACCATGGCAGGTCCTCATCATACAAGGCCCTGGCTTCTGGATCCATCATTCCTTACAACCACACCCAGACACTGACTTGGCTACAATAAATGATTCCGTACAACAAAACACATCCAGAATGGCATTGGGGAGAGAGCCTGCAAACACCGCATGTGCACCCACCAGAACCTCCCACCCATACGTGTGCCACCATGCAGGTCTGAATGGCACCTGGAGGTGCGCCCACATCCCGAGGCGCTGCTTGACCAGGGAGGGCAGACTCCAGGGCAGAGGGGATGACAATACTGGCAAAGCCACGCAGGACGAGGATACAGCTGATGGGTCCATAGTGCTGCTCACAGGAAAGATGTCCCTCCTGTGGGGCATATTTGGCAACCAGAGCTTGTCCTCAAAAGGAAGGACACTGACAGCTCAGAGGCTGCTGGAGTGTGGGCAGGTGACTCATAAAGATCACTCCAAGGCTAAAACACTCCCTTCTCCAACGCCTGAAACCAAGCCCTTCAGAGCCCCATGGCTTCTGAGTGTCTCCAGGTGAGACTGTACAATCGGATTCCTATTCTGTCAAGTTTCTTCTTTAAAGGCCAAGGAAAAAGCCAAGTAACTGAGAAACTGACATCTCCGAGTGCTGCAACCCCCTCCCTGGCTAGCTTGGCTTCATGGGTCCTATGTCTGGAGCCCTCCAGAAGGACACTCTTGCTGGCAACGCACAGCCTCAAAGGACAAGTGCAGCTGTTGGGGGAGCAGGAAGGTGGAGAGGCCACAGGACACCCAGCTCTGGCCTGCCCACATGGAACTGTCCCTGACAGGGCCATCAAGTGTGAAGAGGCTGCTGGCCACCAGAGCTCTGGAGACACCACCCAGCCCCTAAGTACATGGGGGGCACACTGCAAGCCCCTCAAGATGCCACTGCTCACTCACATGACCACCTTCATAAGGACTTGGTGGGGCCATGCAAAGGCTGAAGTGCAGAGACCATCCGGGTGCCCTGGCCCAGGAGGCCAGCTGTGGGCGATGGCCCCTCCAGCCACGTCCTCCAGCGGGCAGGGTTTGTTTCACAAGGGAAGCCATCAAGGGCCCCACATGTGCTCCAGCCAGAACCTGCTCCAGCCAGGCTGTGGTGAAGGCCTAACCCTTGGACCCCAACAGTGTGGCAATCACCTGGCAAATGATTCCTTCTCAAGGGCTGCACTGGTGTGTCTCCCCCGCACTTCATTCTGGATGTTACTCCTGAGTCAGACTCTCAAGTGCAGAGATCCTGTACTAGTCAGTTAAGGATGGGGAAGACCGAAGGTGAATCAAGAGCAAGCTCAGGAAACACACCCCAGGATCCACTCAAGACATGGGCACTACTGTCAGGAGAGGTGCTACTTCCAGAGGCCACTGAAGTCACAGACGCTTCTGTTGAGAAGAGTCACACAAAGATGACTTTGAAAATGCGGGAACAGACGATCTATTTACACAGATTTTTAGGAATCAAAGTTCACAGACCAGCTGAAGGATCTTCAGAGCTGAGGAGGGCTGTGCTCCTGTCTGATTCTTGCCCAGCACATCTGAAAACATGAGGTGCATCTGCCCAGTTCTACTTGGACATTGGGAGTCCATGTGGTCCTCACTCTCAGGGAACAGAGAGCACAGGTCAGGCCCTGAGATGGCACAGGCACGTGCAGGGAGGCGCCCCTGCTGCGACTGTCGGTGGCCTCCGTGGGGCCACTGAGTACTACACTAGATGAGTCCAGACACAACTCCCTGGAGGCTCCCAGATTGCAGACTGACTTAATCTTCATGGAATGATGAAAATTAAAAATTACTTGATTACGGAAGTTTCTGACTTATTCCAGACAAAATATTAGATCTGCCACTAAGATCACCTCAAAGCAATCACTCTCACATCATCCCACCGCAGTGGTGCGGGAGGAAGAGGACGCCCATGGGGCTGTGTGTGAGCTGGGCACCTCCCTTAGTTCTTCACCTCTGCAGCCTCCTTCTCGGCCTTGCCCTTGGCCTTCTCCTTCTCTTCCACCTTCTCCTCCTTCTCCAGCACGGCCACAATCTCAGCCACCTGGCTAGTGGAGATGTGGACATCTTCTTTGTCCACCAGCTCGATAACCTGTGCACACGAGAGGGCTCAGAGGGGCTGCCTGCTCTTGCACAGATGGCCTAGGCCATCTTCTGGTTTGGAACCTACTTGTTGCACAGCATGCCAGGGCCCCAGAGCACCAGGGTTCCCCGGGGAGCCAGAGAGCAGAGCAAGGCTGCTGGCATCAAGCCCTGCCCTGGCCAGTGAGGCCCCAACATACTGCTGGGGGCCTGCCCTGCATGGGGCTTCCCCAGAACATAGGGTGCTGGGTTGGGGCACATGCCCCTCTGCTGTGAAGACTGAGGAGGGAAGGAGGGACGGTGCTTAGCATGTAAGTCTGACAGTGCCTTGCTTTTAAATGGAAGTAAAAGAAAGTCGGCAATGTCTATGGTTATGTTTGAAAAATCACTACCTTGCCAGGTGCACCAGGACCATGAAGGCAGTGTTTTTTCAGAAGCAGAAATGATTAAGTCTCACCCCTCAGATGAGAACCCAGACTTCCCATCCAGGTCTCCAGGGCTGACCTGGGGCCCACCTGTTGTCACCTCTCAGGCCTCAGGCAACCCCAGACGGGTGTACTCAGCCCCACTACCCCGCTTGCCACAGGTGCCAGCTCCACACTGTGGCTGGAGCAAGAAAGGCAGACACTGCCAGCCTGGAATGTGGCTGGTGTCCTTTTCTAGGATTAGCTCCTGGCTTCCTCAGGCACCAAAGCCCAGCCAGGCCCAGGGTCCCACAGGCACGGCAGGTGGCCTGCTAAAAGGGGCCTTCTCAATACCCTCTCCTGGACCTGGACACTGCCACCTGTCAGAGCCAGCCAAGTCATGGTCATGACAGGCGACCTCAGGGCCTTCAGGAGGGTCCATCTTGCTGTTTCATCAGCACTTTCTACCTCTGGCAACTCACTTCCTATGCCAAGGCCTGAGGGACCCCACCTCCTGACAGCCCCCAAAAGCAGCCCCTCCCTGGACTTGTGGACGTTGGAGCAAAAGAGCAGCCAGCCAGCCTGCCCCATTCAGTCCCACTGAGACCCACCTTGACGAGGTCATCGATGTTGACCTTGCCATCCTTGTTTTCATCCAGTGCTGAGGCCAAGCTCACCAGCTTGCTTTCTGGAATGTGCTTGATTTGCTTCATGGCGCTGATGAGCTCAGTGACGCTGACAACATTCTCCCTGGGAAGCACAGCCTGCATGTGGCCACCACCTTGCTCTGCCCTTGGAACCTCACAGCCATACCCAGCTCCGACTCTTAGCCCTGACTCTGATGGCCACGTGTGAATTGGCGGACAGGAAAGACCTCTGATAGTGAAACTCCTCACACCCTGCCAAGAGCCCCACCCTTTCCTTGGGGTGCATGACCCTGGAGTGCATGCCTGGAACGGGACCACTGGGTCCTTGGGCCCCTGTCTGCCCCAAGGACAAAAGGTCGATGAGCCTCTGGGTTCAGGGGTGTGTCCCAGCTACCAGCCTGCTGCATCGCAGGGTCTGTGGTCTAGATGGTAGCAAGCCATACACACAAGCACAGCTGCGGCTGCAGGAATCTGGAATACACTGCGGTACAAGGCAGACAGCCCCATGATGGCATCCCTTGAGTGTGGGGGTCAGGGAGAGGGAGGAGGCAGGAGAGAGCTTGACTGTTTGGGCAAACAGGAACCAAATGGGGCTGAGGCTGGACTATGAAGGGTAATGCTGGGGAAGGCAGTAGGGGGACATCAGCAGGGAGGTAACAGGTCCAGGAGTAAGCTACCCAGGTGAAATAGCATCAGAATGTAAAAACTCAGGTGTGAAAGAAAAAACTATGAGCAAAGATGCCCCTAGAGTGGACCCCAGCTCCCAGGTGATATCAGGCAGAGCCAAGATGTACACTCTGGAGTCAGAAAGGACAGAGCACAGATCATGGCAAAGTGCCTGTCAGCTGCAGGCTTGGCCTCCCTGGGCCCAGAAGCCTCTTCTGTTCATGCCCACTTACCCCACAGCTGAGCCCTGGGCAGGGCCCAGCTTGCCGGCCTGCTGATCCATCTCTAGCTGTGCAATCAGGCCATCGATCTGCCCAATCATCTGCTGCACGCGCTTTGTTAGTCTCTTGCTGGCTTTAGATTCTTCCACTAATTCTTCTTCACCGGTCTTAGAAAGCTCCTTCTTGATCTCTTGCAAGTCCTAAAAAAATTATTTGCAGTTATAAAGTCTATCTTTAAGGCAGGTGGGGGCGGGAGCTGGGCACGATGGTGACCACACCTGTGTGGTCCAGGCGACTCAGTAGGCTGAGGGAGGAGGGTTATAAGTTCCAGGGCAGGCCCAGCAACTTAGTGAGGTCTTATCTCAAAACATTAAAAGGGCTGGAAAGTAGTGGTAAAGTACTCCTGGGTTAAAATCAGTACAAAATAAACAAAAAAGTGGGGATCTTATATTAAATTTAACTTGAAAAAGTCATTAAACCCATTCATTTGGGCTAGGGGTGTAGGTCCATGGTAGAGCACCTGCCTAGCAACTATGAGACAACGAATTTGATCCCTAGCACTGCAAAAATAAATACCAACTCCTCCAAAAATGCATTCATTATACAACAACAGAAAGTTGCAAAATCTTATTCCTTCCTACCAAATAATTTTTTTTTTTTAAACCAGGGATTGAACTCAGGGGCACTCAATCACTGAGCCACATCCCTACCCCGATTTTATATTTTTTAAATATAGAGACAGGGTCTCACTGAGTAAGTTGGTTAGCGCCTCACTTTTGATGAGGCTGGGATTTTGCACTTGCAATCCTCCTGCTTCAGCCTCCTGAGCCGCTGAGATTACAGGAGTGTGCCACCGCATCTGGCTGGTTCTTATTTTTTGAAACTCATCTTCCTTCATATTTGCTGAAGAATAAAGAAATGAAGCATTGGGGAAACCTAAGTGTTTCCCCCTGAAATTCTAATTCAGTGCCCCCCAAGGAGGGACAGGAGCGAAGAGTGGAGTGGGAACAAGACACCATCTCACCCAGTGACAGACGCATGGTTCCCATGGAGAAGCCCCCCAGAGGGACGGTGCTCCCAAATGGCAAATTGGTTTTTACTAATCTCAAAACTTGTTACCTTTCCCAATGAAGCTGTGAAAATAGTTCTTTTACATCAGATTAGAACGTAATATCTATAAACCAACCACTGGTTGATGTAGGATGTTGCTCGGTGGTAGAGCACTTGGTAGCCTTGAGTTTGATCCCTAGTACCATAAAAGGAAGAGGGAAAAAGAACCACCATCTAAGAAAAGAAAACCGTCAACTGGGTGCTGGGTGCACACCTGTGATCCCAGCAACACAAGGCCAGAGTGTCTGTCTCAAAATACAAAATAAAAAGAGGTCTGGGGATGTGGCTCAGTGGTAGAGCACCCTGGGCTCCACTCTCTTTGGGGGGAGTTGTGAATGAAATTAAGGTTCTGCCTGTCGAGGGGCCAAGTGGCCATGTGACACCTTCATTTTCAGACTTGGCAATGCTACATTCACACAGACAGTGGCCCCTACAGCAGCCGTGGAAAAGCTCTGGAATAAAACTGATTTCAGATTCCCTCTGAAATTTCCCTTATCACATCTTTGACAGATATCATTAAATCTTTTGGCTGATAAAGCTATTATTTCAGTCTCAGCCTTAGCAGCAAACCCTACCCACCCCTGATGTCACCGGGGAGCAGCTGCCCCACCACGCCCACCCATCCTGTCCACCTCATTGTAGTCTTGGACGTCCTCCTTCAGCAGCTCCAGCTCCTCCTTTTCCTTGGTCAGAGATGACTTCTGCTCCTGCAGCTTGGAGCAAGCGTCACTGAGGACATCAATTTCTTCCTGAGTTATTTCCTCTTCCTAGGAAAAGAGCAAAACAGGTTTAAGTGAAGGGACACAGTGGCTCCTCCTGCGGGGAGTTCGCACCTTATGGGCCAGTACCTGGGGGTAGTCTCAACTGAGATGGAGCCCAGGTGGGGCTACACTGGCCTGAGCGTGTCATCAGGCACATTCAGCATGACCCATACGTGTACCTAAGAAGCGCACAGCACTGGACAGTGAACATGCTGGTCAGCCCAATAACGGCTGGCCTCCCCAGGACTTCAATCCTCCTCATGCCCAATAAGTCAGCCTATATCTCCAGGGTTTTACATAAGAGCAGTCGCCAGCACATCCTCCTCTCTGACTCGTTCTGAATCATCATGTGGTGTCAGTGTGCTTTTAACCCGAGCAGCTAGACCAAAGCTTGTTAGTGTACTGACCTACTGAGAGACATGTGCTTTGTTTCCTAAGCTCAGTGATTACAAATAAAGCTGCTCTGAACGCTCAGGTTCAGGCTCCTGTGGGAAAATGCCTAGGAACGGAAAGGCTGGTAATTGGTGTGGTGTAGGTTTGTCTTTTTAGGAAACTATCAAAGTGGTTTCCAAAGTGGTACAACTCCTCCACATCCTCACCAACACAGGATTGGGACAGGCCAGTTTTGTCTTCCCCCACAGTGCTGGAGATGGAACCCAGGGCCTCTGCTTTCTGGGCAAATGGTCTACCACTGAGCTCCATCCCCAACCAGTCTGACTCCAACTCTGGTTGTGCTAATAGGGGTGTGGTGGCATCTCAGTGTGCTTCTCCTTTCACTGGTGGTGAATGAAGCACTTCAGGTGCTTAACTGGCTAGCTGCATGTCTTCTTTGGTCAAGTGTCTTCAAATCTTTTGCCCACTTTTGAAATAAAATTATTTGTTTTTTATATATTCTAGAAACAAGTCCTTGTCAGGTAAATGTTTTACAAATATCTCACACTGTCCATGGCTGATCTTTTCACTTTCTTAAGAATTTCTTGAAGCAAAAGTCTCCAATTCTGATAAATATATTGATTTTTTTTCTCACCTTTATCATATTTTTTTGTTGTACTGTATCTACTGGTAAATCTAATATCACTAAAATATTCTCCCATGTTTCCTTCGTGGAGTTTTTATAATCCTTTCTAGTTTTTATACACTGTGTGAGTTATATAAGGGTCAAGGGTCAATTTTTTGCATATGGCTATCTACTGTTCCAGCACAATTTGCTGAAAGATTTCCCTTTCCCTACTACACCATCTTGGCACCTTTGTAGAAAACCTACTGACCCTATCTGTCTAGGTGCTTACTTCTTTTCCATTGGGCCTATCTCTTTACCCGTTTTATGGCAACATCACACCTTTTCATGTGTGGTGGTGCTGGGGAGGGAACCTGCGGCTTCATGCATGCTAGCAGGTGTGCTCCCACTGAGCCATGGGCTGGCCCCACCACACCTCTTGATAACCGAGGCTTCGGTAAGTCTTGGTGTTAGGGAATAATTATAGATGAGTGGGAATACAAGGTTAAGGTTAAGGGGACAATTATATGTGAGTGGGAATACAAGGTTAATACAAGTCAGCCCACTGTGCTGACCCCCCCACGTACTCTCTTTTCCATGAAGCAATTTACCTGCAGCCCTGCCTGGCCGAAATGAACAAGCTATGTCACATTTCTCAGCAAACTACATGTTAACTGCAAGAGAAATATAGGCCCAAAATAATGTTGATAAGAGGAACCCAAGTTTTCCCAAAGGGGAAGATTTTGTGACCAAAACTTGAAACTGGGAGATAAGAGTAGTTTCTCCTAACCACAAAATCTATAAGAATGTATGGTTAAGGGCTGGGGTTGTAGCTCAGGGGTAGAGTGCTAGCCTAGCATGCCTGAGGCACTGAGTTCGATCCTTAGCACCACATACAAATAAAATAAAGGTATTGTGTCCACCTATAACTAAAAAATAAACGTTAAAAAAAAAAAAAAAAGGAATGTATGGTTAAGAATCCAGTTAAAGGGCTGGGGCTGTACCTCAGTGGTAGAGTGCTTGCCTAGCACATGTGAGATAATGGGTTCAATAGCACCACACAAAATAAACAAAACAATAAAGGCATTCTGTTTATCTACAACTACCAAAAAAAAAAAAAAAAATCCAATTAGGGTGGGGTAGTGGCTCAGTGGTAGAGCACTTGCCAAGCATGTGTGAGGCACTGGGTTGAATTCTCAGTACAGCATACAAATAAAAAAAAAATCCAATTAGAACCAGTCAGCTTGGGCCAAGGTAACCTAGAGGTGCCATGACAGTGGGTACTTGAGAGTCTGATGTCATCCTGCTATCAGTCAAAAGTGGGACGGACTCTTTGGCAACATCCCTGGGATCCCAATAAAACTGGAGTGCATGAGAGGTATGCTACCTCTCTCCTCTCTGAGACACTCACTCTCTCCCTTGAGACTGTCTCTTTTCCCTCCTCTTATCCCTTCAATAAACTCAGAGTAACTCCTGCTCCTCTGAGTGACATGTCTGAAATCTTTCTGACTTGATTGTGAAAACTGGGGATTCTCAAGTTTCTCAGAAGGCCCCAGCTCTGTAACACTGGGATCCAGTAGATAGATGTTCCTCTTACTTTTGCTATTTCACAAGGATGTCTTAGGTATTTTAGATCCTTTGACTCTCTCCATAAATTTAGAAAAGGTTGTCAACTTCAATAGAAGGTCCTGCTTTTTTTAAATATCTTTTTTAGTTGTCAATAGACCTTTATTTTATTTATATACAGTGCTGAAGACTCAAACCCAGTGCCTCACACATGCTAGGCAAGCGTTCTACCAATGAGCCCTAGCCGTCTGCTGTGTTTTGATGGTCTGGAGGAATTTCCAAAACAGCTGAAGGAGGATCTGCATCTCAGCAACACTGAGTCTAATGTCGCATTTTCCTAGTTCTGTCCCAGCCGTTTCTGTTTTATTTTGAGATAGGGTCTCCCTATGTGGCCCAGGATGGCTTTGAACTTGCAACCCTCCTGCCTCAGGCTCAAGTAGCTGGGATCACAGATCTGGCCACCATGCCTGGGCCCAACTATCTGGTTATAATGTGCTTCCCTTCCCTAGTGCCCTGGCTACAATACTGAGGAGGAGTGTGAAGAGCAGCAGTCCTGGCAATGCCCCAGTGCTGGGGAGCTGCTGGTGGCAGATGTGCAGTGGCATCCCTCTCCTCCTGCTCGGCATCTATTGATCACACTGCATGCTGACGAGCATTCTTGAAGAGGCCTGACAGAATCATAGTATGCTTATCTTATTAAAACATTAAGCCAATCTGTATTCCCTGGGCAAATTCCATGTGGCCACAATCCCTTCTGTAGAATAATTGCATTTGATTTGCTAAACACTTTGTTAAGAATTATATTTTGCTAAGAATTTCTGCGTCTATGTTCATAAGACAGCAGCCTATAATTTTTCTTACATGATTCTGGTTTGATACAAGGTGATGCTTCATGACATGACTTGGGGAATGTTCCCTATTCTGTCAAAATTTCCTCAGCACTGGGACCATCTGTTTCTTTTTTGGGTACTGAAAATTGAACTCAGGGGCACTGGACCACTGAGCTACATCCTCAGCCCTATTTTGTATTTTATTTAGAGACAGGGTCTCACTGAATTGCTTAGTGCCTCGCTTTTGCTAAGGCTGGCTTTGAACTCGTGATCTTCCTGACCCAAGTTCCCAAGCCTCTGGGATTACAGATGTGTGCCACTGTGCCTGCCTGATTTAGATGCACCAGTGACCCCTGTGAAGCCATGCAGGCCTGGGGGGTCCTTTGGGGAAAGAGTTTCAACTATAGGCTCATGTCCTCCCTGGTCTTGGGGCTGCTCAGGCCATCAATCTCATCAACAATGATGGGCACTTGGCAACCACAGGCTGTACCAGTCCATGGGGGCTGGGCACTCTTCAATTTTTTAAAATTTAAAGTTTTTTTTTTTTAGTTGTAGATGGACATAATACCTTTATTTTATGTATGTATTTGTATGTAGTGCTGAGGATTGAACCCAGTGCCTCACATGTGCTAGGCAAATGCTGTACCACTGCTATACCAGTCCAAAAGTCTGGGTTTCTAAGACATTCTTGATGATTCTTCATATGTTAGTTCTGTTAGTTCTCCTGAGATTTCTTTCTTTCTTTCTTTCTTTCTTTTTTTTGGTGGTGCTAGGGATTGAACCCAGGGTCTTGTACATGTGAGGCATCTCCTGAGATTTCTAAACTTCCTTATAGCCTAGTCTTTTTAAAAAAAATTTTTTTTTGTTAGGTGTAGATGGACACAACACAATGCCTTTATTTTTATGTGATGCGGAGAATTGAACCTAGGTCCTGGCGAGCACTCTACCGCTGAGCCACAATCCCAGCCCCTAGCCTAGTCTTTAACCCGTTGAAAACAGGATTCATGTGTTCCATGAGGCCAGCCTTGTCTTGCCCTATTTGCTGATTGGCCAGGCCCTGCCTGTTTTGCTAGGCCTAGCCCAGTCCTACATCCCTTAAAAATGAAACAGTTATATCTCACCTTAACACCTTCTGCAGGAATGCCTGAGGCCCACCTTCGTGGGGTCACACTCGAGCCCAGATTCCCTAGAATGTCTACTCCTGCTGTGAACTCTCCCTTGATGGTGCCACATGTTGATTTCAGAGTTTTCTGGGTCAGCAGGAGACACCTGCTTTCCCTAGGCCTTTAGCCCTAGAGTTTCACCTCCTCCTGGATTATCCTAAGTCAGGTTAGTGTCACAAGGAGCCCCTACAAGGCTCTGGTCAGCCCTGCCCCATGCAACCCTTTTCAATACAGTGACTGGGGCTCAGGCTCATCACTGCAAAAGCCCCCCAAACACAAGTCAGTTTCAGATCTTTCTCCTCTTTAGACACTTCTTCTCACAGGAACACAAAACTAGACCTATCCTACCTCATAGGCCTGAGTATGGGGCTGCCCTCCCTGGTCCTCCAAGGCCCCTGTCCACCAGAGGCAGCACTCAGGCCTCACCTTTATCTTTGTCAAGGGCACAGCCAACTCCACCTCCTGGGTACCTCCCTCTCAGCCCCAAACTCAGATCTGCCACCCCATTCTCTCCAGACACATGTGCTTGAGGCTTCTTCAGAGCCTCACGCTAAGACCTCCCTAGACACAAACCTCCCACCAGCAGCCAAATGCCCAGGTAAGACATCCTAGAATCTGCTTCTTTCTATACATGGGATCCTCCAGGAGCTCAGAACAGAAAACAATGGATGGCATCCCAGGCCACCTGGCATGGGTCCCCGGGGATGTCTGTGTCCCCAATTGGCAGGCGGTTCCCAAGGAGCCCCCAACCCAGGTCATCCAGGAGATGACACCATGTTGGCCTGTGGAGAAAGTCCTGCCTTGAGGGATCAGCCTTCATTCCCCTTCCTGCTGCCAGGCAGGCTGACACACCTAAGGCCTTATCCTTACCCTCTAGCCTCCTCCCCTCCTGGACGGAGCATGCCTCTTACCTTCACACCCTCTAGCACTGGAGCAATATCCTTCAGGGCCTCTGTGGGCAGGATCACATCAGGCACCTTTGACTTTGGCTCAACCACTGGCCTCCCAGGGGTGGCAGCTTCCACTCCTTCCAGCTCAATGTCCTTCTAGAAGAATCACAGGAAGAACCATGCTGTCACACCAGCACTCTTGCATGCATATGCTACTAACAGAGGCCAAACTCGGAACGAGTCCATTAGGTCACAGTGGAGACCCAAGAGCCATTAACCAGCAGCAGACTTGCCTGCTGAAGTCTGAGCAAGGCACCTGAGGCCCCTCAACAGAGTGGTCAGAGTGCCTTGTTCTGTATTGGTCTTTCCTCACTACCTTTCCATGGTGCTCAACACTTGTAGAGCAGGAGGCTGCCTATGGGTGGGTGATGAACAACCCAGAACACCCCAAGCCCTTGTCACAGTGCATCTTCCTGCAGCCTCTGAGTCCAGGGAAAACAAGTCTGGTCTCTGCCCAAGGCCCTAGGCCAGCACCCTGAGAAGGTAGGTTCCACAATGACCCTCTGCCAGTGCTGAGTGGGCCTCCCTGCAGTTCCCTGACTACTTCAGAAGACAAGCAAGGACATGAAGGGGTTTCCAGGGAAGCTGGACCAGGACAGCCACAGCCCCCAGTGGTGGGTCTTGTCCAGTGCTTACTGCTGCCTCTGCGGCCCTCTGCAGTTCCTTCTCCCGGTGCTCCTGCTGGATGGCGGCCTCTTCCTGCAGCGTGGCCTCCAGTTTTACTTTGTTGTCCACCTGCTCACCCTCCACCTCTGCCACCTTCATCTGGGCTTCCTTTGCCTTCAGAGAAGAAGGGCACTTGTGAGTGAGTCCCAGGGCTGCAGAGTGCACACTGTCCCAGGCCTCTCTGTATCTCCCAGCAACGTCATCATCTGAACTCCACAGAAGTGACGGAAGGCATACTGAAACATTGCCACCAGTGCTGGGAATGTACAAGGCTACCAAGTATTACCTCCTGCACCTTTCAGAGGACCACTCTATATTCAGAAAAAAGATGGACACAGGCACCATTACCAAGACTCAAGGAAGCCTTTCAAACCTGCTGCCTCCAGCCAACTGTGGCAGGATCAGGACGACTCAGTGTGCCCAAGACTGGCTTATCCCAAGCCAGGTGTGGTGGGTGGGGGTGGGGCAGGCAGATAAGTGATGAGGCGAGAACAGGTGGACCTGCAGGCTCCTGCATGGAAGGCTTCCATGGCTTAGAAGATGAGTGCCCCCCTCCCCCCCAAGTGAACTGACAAACAGGGTCTCCCAAGAGCACATACCACAATTTCCGGGAGGGTTTGCAGTGTGGATTTGAGCTGGTCAGCAGGCGAGAGAGTGTCTGGGAGGTACATGGCTCGGGACAGGATGAGCAGTGACGTGGGGATCTCATGGTGCAGGTGCAGGTCCAGCCACTGGGATCAGAACAGGTTTGTTGGTGCAGCCTCCATCCCACCTGACCCCTGGCCCTATCCTGTTCTCTTGTGAAGGGCCCAGATCCTTCAGTCCCCAAACTTTACTCTGCTGCTATGGTTTGGCAGCAACAAGCAAAACAGGGCTTGAGTAGATGGATTCATTAAGTCACTGTAACAAATGCTCCAAAAATGACATTCCATGTTTCAAAAGGTCATTTGTTGTGCTACCTTGGAACTTGACCACCCTGGTAAACTGAAGGCACAAGCCCCAGGGCCATCAACAGCTCTGCAGCTCAATCACCAGGAGTTAAGAACAGTCAACAGGCTGGGGTTGTGGCTCAGTGGTATGTATAGTGCTTGCTTGGCAGGTGCGAGGAATTGGGTTCGTTCTCAGCACCACATAAAAATAAAGTACACAATTTGATTTTTTTTTTTTTAAGAACAGTCAGCACTCTCTGTATTTAGAAACAGCAGAGCAGCAAAGATGGAATTACTGAGAACCTCCCCACTCATGCAGGAGCACAGAGACTGACCCCACTCATGTGTGTGTAGGCCTGCCACAGGTTGGGCACTATGTCGGGCTACTTCAGTGATTGACATTTGGACACAAACTGAACACACAGAGAAAGATAAGACAAAATGCTAAGAACAGGATGAAAACACTGAACAGAGGCAAGGAAGAGCCCTGACCCCAAAACATGCTATAGCCTCATGGACCACACTGAGGAGCCTGAGCAGGGAATACACACACAGCACCCCACCCAATGGCTCCAGGCAGCTGTGCTGCAGAATGCTGAAGACCACCAGAAATGGCCAGCACATGCAGGGCGGGCCCACTACTGGGAGTTTCTGCTGGGGAGCCATGCATCTGGTGAGAAGGTACTGCCCAGGAAATGCCATTTACGTCAAGAGGGGAGGTAGGTGTGCATGCCTCTTCATCTACATTGAAGAAGGAATGCCTGAAAACCAGCAGGAGGATGACAGCCAAGAAGCTGTCATCGTGGAACAGAGCTGGAGGGAGATTGGGTCTGAGCCTTGCATCCTAGGCCTTTTGAAGCAAAGGACAAATGTCCCCTAACCCCTGTACATTCACTTGATCCAATGGCACTGAGCACCAAAGACCTGACATTGGGATTTCTGCTGGAGGGCCCCTTGAGCTGCTGCAGGAGGCAGAGTGCACTGAAATCCAAATGTAGGTGCCCACTGTGTACCAGACACCTATTCAGAGTTGCCCAGCCAAGGGCATCAGAGCCAGATTAGAGAGCATGTTTCCCAGACCTTCCCAGGCTCAGCTGAGCCATCACGAAGTGTGAACATGCCCCAGAGCTGTCCAAGGAGGCCACCTGTGCTCACTGGTCTTCGGGTGACAGGAGCAAGCTGAAACAATCAAAGCCACTCTCAACAGGCCACCAAAATTGAGGACACTCATATTGCACGACAGCAGGACTAGAAGGCCAGCAAGCAGTCCCGGACTGGCTCAGGCACCCCCTTGGGTTACAGTGCCACCTCATCAGGCCTGCTTGACAGCCCAGAGGATGGCAAAGGCCCAAGCGAGTCTTAGAGGGCCTTGAACATGCCAGGCAAGCACTCCCTCACTGAGCCACACCCCAGCCTCAGTAGTTTTTCACTCTTGAAGCTTCCCACAACAGGCCTATTCTGGTCTGGGTGAAAAGCGAGCTCCTCCTAGAACTTGGGCCCCAGGCCACGCACCTGCTTCAACTGTCCTCGCAAACGTTCTTCTGTGACACCAAGGGCCCGCATGCCTCGCGCCCGGCACGCTGCCTGCAGTTCCTTGACGTTCAGGCTGTCCACCCCTTCCTCAGCAATCAGCTGTAAGAGAACATCAGCCAGTCACCATTGTGCAAGGTTTGTGGTGCTGCTGTTAACATGACTAGAAAAGAACTGTCAAGTCAGAGGCCATTTTTCTAAGAGCTTTTGCCAAGCAAAAGACAGAGCATCACACCAGAGCCTGGTTCTGGGTCTGAAGTGACTAGAAGGATGGCCAGGGCCCAGGGAACACAGAACGGCCAAGATTAACCGAGAGACGCAGAGAGATCCACCTCGACCTAGGTCCATGTAGGGAGTAGGCACTCTCAACACGCGGGCACCTCTTCCGTGTGGCAGGGCCCACGTCTTGCCAGCAGAACCTATCCTGCCCTGGCCTGATTCACAGAGCCCGCGATCTGCCAAGGCATTCTCAGTGTTCACAGGATGGAGGGAGGAGAGACCCCAACACCCTGAAGATACCTGTGGCTTCATACCCTGAGGCTGCACAAGTCACAGAGAAGTATAGGAAGCAACAGGTGGGAAGACAGAAGACACAAGGCCAGCTCTCAGGGCCCACCTGGTCTGCGTCAGGTAGCCCTAGCCCCTTCTCAGCGTTTGCCTCATAAACATCCTAGGTAGCAACTTTATCTCCATTGTAAGAATCATACTTTTTGTGATCATTGTAGATACACATGTAGCTCTAACAAAGAACAATGACCCCACGTGCCTTCTCTGGGAGTCCTAGCGATAACAGTTTATAAAGCAACACAACATTCTAGCCAGGATCCATTCTGCTCCAGGCAAGATGAAGTCACCTCCACCCCCACAAGGGCCCTCACTTGCATGGCTGTCACTTGTCAACTAAAGAATGTCATGTTCATGGGGATCATAGGACAGAAGCCACCCCTAACCCAAGACAGCCCCTGCTTGCATGGCTGTCATCTGAAGAATGTCAGGCATGTGGGGATCATAATGCAGGCAGCTTCTGGAGTTCCCTCCAGACCCATCCAATTGTTGTGGCATCCAAGACAGCTCCTCCTAATCATCGAATAGCATGGCACTAGATGGACAGAGAAGTCTGCTCAGCCATTTGCCTACCTGGGTTGTGTCCACTTGGTCTACTGTGACTAAAGCTGGTTTTCACTTCTGTCTGTTCCCTGTCCTCCTGTGGGACACCCAAGTTGTGCTTCTGGAGCATTTTCAGCAGTCCCCTAGTATCACAGTGCACACACTCCAATCCACTCTCCTGCTGGTTCAAGTAGAGTGTAGAAACCTCACCTCCCTTTACTTCTCCCAGTCATAGTAGTGATGCTTGGAATGCTGCCTGTCCTCAACCTAAGAGTCACACCACATGTGCTTCAGTCCCCATCCCACTCTAGGTGGAACCTTCATAAGCTTCGATTAGAGTGTTCAAGAAAACAAAGCGAGCTAGGTGCAGTAGCCGCGCCTGTAATCCTAGTGACTCAGGAGGCTGAGGAGGAGGATCACAAGTTCAAGGCTAGCCTGGGCAACTTAGTGGCCTCTCTAAAGCAACATAAAAGGGGTGAGGTTATAGCTCAATGGCAGAGCACCCCTAAGTTCAATCAATACAAATACTGCAAAAAAGAAAAAATTGGAAAAAAAAAAAGAGAGAATTTCTATGGTTGAAAGTTAGAGGTCACACAATGGGTATTAGAGTGGAGCCAACCTGGGAGAGAATGAGGGATGAGTGACCTGAAAGCAGAAGCAAGCACAGTGGTTGAGAGGCTAAGATGCCTGACGCACAGTGTGTGCAGGTACACTCAGGGAGCACACCCTGCGAAGGAAGCTGCAGAGGAAAGCTACCCTCTGCAAAACAATGGCAGGCCTGCTGACTGTCCTGGGGGAAGCCAGGAGAAGGGCTTGGGGACGTGTAGGAAGCCACAGTGCAGCCCAGGGCAAGGGACAGAGGCAACTTGGGAGCCTGAGGCAGGAGAACCACAAGTTCAAAGCCAACCTGGACAACCTGCCTCAAAATTTTTAAAAAATATTTAAAGGGCTGGGGACAAAGCTCAGTGACTTAAGCACTTGCCTAGATGCTTGAGGCCCTGGGTGCTATCCCAATATCGCAACATACGAACATGCAGAATAGATATGTATTGAACATCACATGGCACTCCACAAATTTGTTAAACTTTTACGTTTATATATATATCAGTTAAAGAAAAAAAAAAAAAAGGAACAGAAAGGCAAGAAACCAAAGAAGCAGAGTGGTCCGCGTGGCCTTTCTTGTGGCATGGCTCACCTTGTCATCGGCCTTTATGGACCTCAGCCTCATGGTGAGCTGGAAGCGCAGAAAGTTGTTGGTGCCGATGGATTGGAGTTCCAGCAGCCTGCACAGTGCCACCAGTTGCGGTCGTGTGAGGTTATCCAGAGTCAGCTCATCCTCAAACAATTTGGAAAACCGCATGATTTCCTCATTGCTGGGTCTTTCTCCTGTCTCCCGGATCTGCAGCAGGAGCAACCCAGAGGGCTTATCCACTTGGTAAGTTCTAAGAGCTCTCCTGTCCCCACCCCAGTCTCAGGACACAGCAGAGGTGAAGAACCAAGGGGGGGTCAGGGTGCAGAGGCCCTGGACCACCCAACTCTTACCATACTTCTATGGGGAGCCTCTCACACCTCAGGAACTCAGTGTCAACTGAGCCTGTCATGGATTCAGATACACACGTCAACTACTGGCCCTGCACCTTTCCTGCCACCATTCACTGGGAAAGGGGACCTAACCACCAATTGCAGAGGCAGTGCCCTGGGTCCTAACGCAGAACCCCAGCTGCTCAGTGGTGAGAAGAGGGCAGAGCTGTGTGCACCTGCTTTTCCCTCCAAGAGAGTCCAAGTACAGGGGAATGGGCTGCCACTTGAGCCCTGGACTGCTACTGTCTATGTGCCTGCCCTCTAGGAAGCAGAGAACCTCAGTTCAGACCAGTCTGGCCCGCACCTCTTCCCATATAACAGATAGGCTTAGTCTCTATCAGGAGTGAGCTGGGCTGGTCCCCAGCAGAGGTCAGGGAGTAGAACAGCAGACCTGGCACCCCCAGGAGCTTGACTCAGATCAAAAGGACCCAGACTGAGCCACACAGGATATCACCTAGAAACAGTTTTGGAGGTTCTCCAGGGGGAAGGCCAAATGCAGCATCCCCCAACCCAGGCTGCCACAAGCAGGTCCTTCTCTGGAGCTGCAGCCCACCAGCAGCCCCACCTCCCTTCTAGCTCCCACTTGACCCCACCCTCTCCTGGGCCTCTGAAGCGCAGCTGCTTGCAGCTCCTTGCAGAACCTACCTACTCAACAGTTCCATAGCTATACCTGCCTCTTCCCCAAAGATGATATCTCCAAAGTTGCGCTGGGGTGAGCACACTTTTCTGTAAAGGCCACAGAGCAGGTATTTCTGCCTTTGTAGCTGCAGACTTTGCTCCTCTGTGCTGCAGTGCAAAGCACCAGACAACACATAAGCAAGGGCCAAAGCCCAATAACACTGTCTGGTGGAGGCTTTCTGAGAACCTCAGACACAGTCTTTGTGCCCTATTTTGTATTTTATTTAGAGACAGGGTTTCACTGAGTTGCTGAGACTGGCTTTGAACTTGTGATCCTCCCTGCCTCAGCCTCCCAAGCTGCTGGGATTATAGATGTGCACCACGGCACCCAGCTTCAGACAGTCTTCAGACATCAAAAAGCAACACAAATCTCTCAAGCTCCATGACCCTGAGCTTGATCCCAGAGACCCTGTCGATAGCACTCCCTCTCCCTTTTCAGCTCCTGCTGCCATCACCCAGACTCTGACAAGATTCTAGGTAGCACCAGGCAGAGTGTCTCAGCCAAACTACCCACCATACCATAATCTCAGGTCTTGGGCTCCTTGTCTATGATGTTCTCCCTTCTCTGAGTGCTGCAAAGCCAGGACATGAACAAGTGATTCTGGAGACCAGCAGAGTCTCCTTGTTAAACTCCCTAAAGCACCAGCCAGCACTGCCTGGCAGCTCCGCTCTGCTGAGTGTAGCCAAAAGGAAGGAAGAGAAGGGAGGAAGCAGCTGCCAAGGCTGGAGTGCTCTGCAGCTCCACCTAGCCTTGGACTGATGGAGAGTACACGGGGCTGAGGCACACAGCACCTTCTGGAAAAATGCAGAGAAGTCTTTGGTGGCGTTTCCCTTGGCTGCCTTGTTCTTCAGGGCCATCTCCTCAATCGTGTCTTGTAGGAACTTGGCCAGCTCCAGCTTGACCCGTAGCTCCTTCTTCAGCCTCTCCTCCTGCAAGGGCAGAGAGAGGGCTGGGCTTGCCCTGGCCCACTGCCCTCCCACATCCCACCAGCTCCCTCTACTCCAGGCCACAGCTCCAGGAGCCTCCTCCAACTGCCATCACCCCTGTAAAACAAACGTCTCACACTTCCATCAGGCTCCCCCAAGCTCCCCAAGCTCTAATACACATTTCGTACAACAATGCTTATTTTCATCTAAGTGCAATACATTCTGAAACAATCTCTTCTATTTCATGGTTTTAAAAATATATACATCTTTGTGTGACTCCCTAGAGCAGGGGTTGGCAGGCATGTTCTTCACTGCCAGACAGTGAGGCTAACACAACCACTTCACTCAAAGGGGCCTCATAGAGGTTCCCAGACAGAACATACATGACAGGGTATGGAGGACCCTGAGCCTTTGTGGATGACAAGACACCTTATCCTCATGTGTCAGTCACAAGCAACATGGCTCTGGTGAGGAACTTCAGACGCATTTTTAAAGGTGCTTATGACCATGATGTCCTCACCTTGATGGACTGGGTCTCAAAGGTGGATGGCAGCATGTTGGGGAAGAGCTTCACGACCACAGGCAGCAGAAACTCCATAAAAGGCACCACCACGAAGACCAGGAAAGGGACCAGTCTGAAGAGGTCAGCACAGATCCGGAGAAACTGGAGAGAGGAGGTCTCTATCAGCAGGGGCAGAGAAAGATGCGAGCAGGAGCAAACAGTGGGAGCATTTCTGTCATCACTTACAAGGACAACCATGGGCATTGGCTCAGGAGCTCCAAGTTCCAAAACCACTTAGCAGATATCTCCTTAAACCCATTTCTTTCTTGACAGTCAAAACCACATGCCAAGCATGCTTGTGATCCCAGCTACTCGTGGCAGGCTGAGGTGGGAGGATCACAAGTTCCAGGCCATCCTAAGCAAGACCCCATCTCAAAATAAAATAAAAAGGAATAGGAATGTAGCTCAATGGTAGAACGCCTGCCCTAGCATGAGGCAGGCTCTGGGTTCAATCTCCAGCACCACAAAACAAAACAGCACATCCCTACCACCACCCAAATCTACATGCCAATCGTCTTCGGAAAGTGGTATATGGTGGTAGCTCACAGGCCAGGTTCACTTGGCACATGTCATAGAGAGACAATGAAAGGCCCAAAAAACATCTCTGATAGAACACACATTGACTGCTCCATTGTGAGCCAGCCACTGCAGGGGACACCCCAGGCTTACAAAGATAGTTCTCCTCCCCACACTGGTGCTCCAGAGCAGCCCTTCCTCATCTCTGTACCTGCCACCTGAAGCCAGAGAGAAGCCTGCTTTCTTGCACTCCCATGCTCTTTATTATTCCAAAAGACTCATGGATTCCTTTATCTTTTCACTTGCTCTCACTCTCAAATTGTCCCAGTCTGGACAGGGGCATATCCTTCAAGATGGTACTCATTTTGTCTTGATTTTGCTTTTTTTTTTTTTTTTTGGTATTCCCCATTAGTTTTAAATACTGGGGTTAAAGCAGTATTTTACCACTCAGGTAAAATTTGCATACCACAGCATTCATCAAGTTGTAAGTGTACAACTCAGGGATTCGTGGTAAATTTATAGATTCCACTGAAACCACCACCCAAACCCAGATTTATATTTTCACATGCCAGAAAGCCCCCAGTATTCAGCAAGGATAACTCCATTTTGCTCTACAAAATGGACATGTCCTCTCTGGACATTCTAGGTATGTGCAGCACACTAAGCTCTTCTGCACCTGGCTTCTGGGATGAGGTGCACCTTCCCTCCCTGCTCCCAGTGCAGCTGCTCTGAAGTCCTCTTTGTCTGGCCAGGGCTAGCCAGTGTGCCTTCTCTGTTCTTGACTTCTTCCAGTCTGTTTGGGTTGTGTATTTTGAGGGAGCTCCCAGTCTGCCTGTACCCTGAGCAGCTCCTCAAGATAAAGAAGGAAATCATCTGATCATCTAATGCAGATGCAGACGATGCATCATCTGATGCAAAAGAGCACCTGATGAAAATGTGTCTTTTCCTGATAATTTTACAAAAGCTGCTCAAAACTAATAACTGATATGATACATCTGCAAAATAATCCTAGTGGCTCAAAAGGCTGAAGCAGGAGGATTGCAAGTTTGAGGCCCTAAGCAACTTAGTAAAATTAAGTTGAGACTCACTAAATTTTAGGCTCAGAATAAAAAAATTTAAGATTGAGGATATGGCTCAGTGGCAAAGCATCCCGGGTTCAATCCCCTGTAGTTAAAAAAAGTGTGTGTGGGGGGGCTGGGGATGTGGCTCAAGCGGTAGCGCGCTCGCCTGGCATGCATGCGGCCCGGGTTCGGTCCTCAGCACCACATACAAATAAAGATGTTGTGTCTACCGAAAACTAACTAACTAACTAAATATATATAAATATAACTAACTAACTAAATATATATATATAAATTCTCTCTCTGTTTAAAATAATAAAAAAAATAAAAAATAAAAAGCGGGGGGGGGGGGGGCTGGGAATGTGGCTCAAGCAGTAGCGCGATCGCCTGGCATGCGTGCGGCCCGGGTTCGATCCTCAGCACCACATACCAACAAAGATGTTGTGTCCGCCGAGAACTAAAAAATAATAAATATTAAAAAAAAAAAAAAGCGGGGGGGGGGGGCAGTGGCACATGCCTATCATCCCAGCAGCTTAGGAGGCTAAGGCAGGAGGATGGCAAGTTCAAAACCAGCCTCAGCAATGGCAAGGCACCAAGCAATTCAGTAAGATCCTGTCTCTAATTAAAATACTAAATAGGGCTGGGGATGTGGCCTAGTAGTCAAGTGCCCCTGAGCTCAATGCTAGGTGAGATAAGCTAGACACAGGTCAAATTTTGTGATTCCACTAATGGGAGGAAACTAGAATCCTCAATTCCAGAGCCAGGAAGTGTGGTAGTGCTGCCAGGCAGCTGCTTGAACAGCATCTCATGTTCTGCTCTGGCATGGTCACTTGTGTCCTAGAGGCTCACAAACCCACCTTTTCCTGCTGGTCTCTGTAAGGCCCTGGTTCTCAAAACCAGAGTCCCAAATGACTCCCCAAATGCAGCTATTCTATACTGACCCTCTAGGCTTATTATCCTCTACTCAACACTATGAGCAAGTACCCAACAGTGACATGTGAGTCACACACTTCAAATGTCTTCCACTTAAAACAATGTTCATGGGGCTGGGGCTGAGCTCAGTGCAGAATGCTTGCCTAGCACATGTGAGGCACTGGGTTGTATCCTCACTCAGCACCACATGGAAATAAAGAAACAAACCCATAACACTTTGCTCAAATCAAAACTACCTATGAGATCCTAGGAAAATCCAGACAGGCTCTACAGACCCTCTCCTTAGTGCAAGTCACGGGGGACCTGGCCCCCAGCCCCACATTCCTGCTGACACCTGTCTGGTCTTTATGTGGCTGTTCCAAAGTGCCTCCCCCTCTTTTTCCTTTAAGACTCATCTTTTTCAGTGAAATAGCAAAACTGGAACTCAGGCAGAATGGGAAGATAGAGGAGATGGAGGGGGCCAGGCCACAAAGCAAGGTCTTACTCATTAAGCACCTGACACATGCTAGCAGGGTAGCTCTGAAGCTCTAGTGTGACCCTCTCCTGTAAATGATCCCTTTGCTCCCTTCCAAATTAGCACCCTGGGAAAAATTCCAGCCAGGTAAACAAAATAAAACAAAACCCTCTGTTCTCAATGAAGTATAGACTTAGAAGCTGGAATTATTCTCCTCAGGAACAACTCCCAAGGTCATCAGGTAAAGTGCTCCTCTGCTCACTGTGGAAGGCTTTGCTGCCCAATTCTGGGCAGACTGTCCGAGCAAAGGAATTCTGCATCTTTCCTTGGCTGCTCTAAGCAACTTAGTACTAAGTCTCAACTTAATTTTACTAAATTGCTTAGGGCCACTGCTAACACCTGGGAACATGCACAAAAAAGAGGAACTGGAAAAAAGAAGGAAGGAGAGCATGGACTATGACTTCACTTACTTCACAAAGAACAAAAGGCCTGTGGCATAACCATTAACTCGAACACTCTGCTTTGGAAGAAGGGTTTCTATGAGAGATCAAGTCACCACTGGGCATGCGAGAAGTCCAGAGGAGAGGGGCAACCCATCTGCCACAGCCTCCTGACCTTGGTCCCTTCCTTTTGGTCATGGTTGTAGGGAATGCCCGGATGCTAAGTCAGGGCGGGGAAGCTCTCCTACCCCTGATGCTGCAGAAACACTGTGCCTGCAGGCTCACACTACAGACACTGGCAACAAAAAACTGTTTGTGAGATCATCCCACTCTTATGCCTGCCCGGTGTCAGCCAAAAATTAAAGCCAGGGTCACAGCACCTCTGAAACCCCACACTTTCAGGCACATTTTAACACCAAGATGCTTGATGTCCAGTTAGAACGGGCTGAATTTATCCATCAGAACATATATTTCAAACAATGCTTGCATATTTTTGTAAAACAAAACTTTTTGCAAAACACAGAGCAATAAAATAACTTTTTAAGCATTTATAAACACAAAAGCAGAATTACAACTACTTGCTATATGGCACATTTAAGCATAATTATCTTTAAAAAGGCAGAGGATGATTTAAACATTATACAATGTGTATGTGTATTGAAACATCACATGTACCTCCTAAATAGGTATAATTTTTGCTTTTATGTATCAATTTTAAAAATACATGTTTTTCAGAAAAGATCAAAGATACTGCTAAAACATGGATAGGATTCAAACATGAGACCTGAAACAATAAGCTAGTTTCCTATCACATGCAGACAGGAGAACAAATACTCCAAATCAATACAAGGACACATACTCCAAAGGAGATGAGATATGGAGGTGCCAGTGGACTGAGAAACCAAAATCCCTTTTCTTGCCCTTGTACCCTGCTGGAGGGCCAGGAAGAACTACTGGCATCCAAATGCTCACACCAGAAGACTAGAGGCCTCAGGTTCCTGGTGAAAGAGTCCGTGTGCCTGAGCTCCCACCCCAAGTTGTATCACCAAGCTCATGAGGACTCCCCTGCTACATAGACACACAGCTGACAAATACCCAAAATCCTTATCAGTTATCATTTTACAAATGCCCACCTCAGTTGCAGGCATAAACCATTTTCTATTTCTGCAAGCCCAATGCCCAACTGCTAGAGATAGCTGGATGGGAAGGAACACGCAGGCACTTGGCTGCACTTGTCAGTGGAAGGCCCTGAGGTCCTGTGTATCTGGAGTGGTCTCGTGTTTCACATGAGAGGTTTCATAGTGGGGCCTGTTGGCACAAAGGCTCCAAGACATACCGAGAATTAGCTATGGGCAGCAAGCCTATACAGGAAGAATACAGGAAGCAGGGTCAGGGCGAGGGTGGAGCATGTGGCAGGATAGCTTCTGGGAAGGCTCTGGCTTCAACCAGGGAAAGGGGCCCACAGAGCACTGAGCTTGAGCCCATTTCCCATTTTTTTTTTGGTATAGGGATTGTAACCAGGGACACTTAACCATTAAGCCACAGCCCCAGCCCTTTCCATATTTTATTTAGAGAGAAGGCCTCACTGAGTTGTTAGGACCTTGCTAAATTGCTGAGGCTGGCTGTGAATTAGCTATTCTCCTGCCTCAGCCTCCCCAGCTGCCACTGGGATTACAGGCATACACCACCACACCCTGCCTACTTCTGTTTTAAAAGGACTGTTGTTGTAAAAGCATGGAGACAGACCGCAGGGCTCGTAGGCCACGGTTTCGGGCAGGATGGGTGGTGGGGTGGGGAGCACTCAGACTAGGGCTGCTATAGAACAATGTAGGTGTTGGGAGCTGCCAAGGCTTTGGCCTAAGTGCCAGCGAGGGTGGGCTGCCATGCTGAACTGAGGACAGCTGGAGGCCACCAAGAGATGTTCAGGAATGGGCAGGGGGAAGACTGGGTTTTGTTTCAGACATGCATGCTCCGAGTGGATCTCTGAGACCACACATGGGGAAAGAGCAATAGGGCAGTGGGATATAAGCAGCATAGGGGCAGGGCCCAGGCTGGACACACATGGGGGCATCAGCCACAGGGGCAGAGCTGAGTGATTGGACCTGCTTTCCTTGGTCCTCAGGGCAGAGGGTGCTGTGCAAGGAGGCACCGGGCAGACGTCATCTGGGCCACACGACCAATGATCCCTGAGGTATCTCACTGACCCTAGTGGGAGGTGACAAGGGTACTTGCTGACCAGGAAACAATGCAAGACAAGCCCCGGGTCTGCACTAACAGACACCAGCCAGT
Source organism: Spermophilus citellus (assembly GCF_964194105.1). NCBI lineage: Eukaryota > Metazoa > Chordata > Mammalia > Rodentia > Sciuridae > Spermophilus > Spermophilus citellus. The sequence goes on from NC_138189.1 coordinate 1,253,983, forward strand.
GTGCCCCACTGTAGGGCCATCACAGACAAGAAGGGCCTCAGGAGCAGCATGGGGTCCTGCAACAGAGAAAGGAAGTTGCCCAGAAAGTGGAAACAGAATCAAGCTTGGGTCAGGAGTAAGGGGCTGAGCTGTGACCAGTTACCAAGACAAGCATTCAGTGAGCTAGGGCAGATGATTTGGGACTCTGCAGCATCTCTGCAACTTCCCTATAGACGAAAATCATCCCAAAGTTAAAGGTTTATTTAAAAATTAATAAATAGTGGGGACCACAAAAGGTAATGGGAATTCCCAGAAGCTGGGAACAATGAAGTGCTCTTGGGAGGAAGGACTGAGCAAGCAGGAGAAGCTGTACCTGGAGGGGGATCTCACACAGGCTCCTTCCATGGCCTCCAAGATCCCACAGCTCCCACTGCACCCACAGGGCAAATGCAACATCCACACTGGAGAAGCTGACTCAACACACAGACTGCACAGGGTTCCCATGGACAAGACCATGCTGCAGATGAACTGACAGTTCGAAATCACAAAACACACATCATTCACTGTGGCCAAGGTCCACAATAAAGAGCAGGATTCATCTCCCACAAAAGTAAGAAAATGAAAATACTGAATTCATGCCAGGAGACAAATGTAAGTATACTTAAAATTGTAAATAAGTATACTTTAAATTGTTGAAGACTTAAAACAAAAAATAAATAAATAAACAAAAGCCTATCAAGAGATGGACATTATCATCCAAAGTACATGTATAAAGATATGAATGGTGTGAATATACTTTGTATACAACCAGAGATATGAAAAATTGTGCTCTATATGTGTAATAAGAATTGTGATGCATTCTGCTATCATATATAAATTAAAAAATCAAAAAACCCAAAACTTAATAGAACTTCTAGAGGTAAAAATATGAGCATTGAAAAGAAAACTAATAGATGCATTAAAAGATTATTTTAGCTGAAAAAAGAATGAACAAGATAGAAAAGAAGTATTTAGGTGGCAGTCCTGAGAGACAAAGATAGACAATAGGAAAAGGGTACAGAGTTGCATGCCTATAATCCCAGTGACATGGGAGGCTGAGACAGGAGGATCACAAATTCTAGACCAGCCTGGGCAAATAGTAAAGCCTTAAGCAACTTACTGAGACCCTGTCTCAAAATAAAAAGGGCTGGGGATGTAGCTCATTGGTAAAGTACCCCTGGGTTTAATCCCTAATACAAAAAAAAAAAAAAAAAAAAAAAAAGAGTGACAATGGTAAGAGTCTTTACCTTTTTTGTAGTGGCAATTGAGCCCAGGGGTGTTCTACCTCTGAGCTACATCCCCAGGCCTTTTATGAAACTTTTATTGTGAAACAAAGTCTTGCTAAGTTTACTAAGTTGCCCAGGTCAGTCTCAGACTTACAAACCTCTTGCCTCAGCCTCTGGAGTTGATGAATTACAGGTTTGCACCACTGTGTCCATCTTGCTTTTTTTGAAATGGGGGTCTGGCCTCCAACTATTGGGCTCAAGTGATCCTCCCCATCTCAGCCTTCTGAGCAGCTGGGACCACAGACATGCACCACCATGCCCTGCTTAGGAAGAACTTCCATGGAGCCAGGACTAAAGGAGTGGTGTAGATGCCAGCAGGACTTCTGACAGTCCAGTGTAGATGTCGATCAGTAAAGAGACACTTCCCCAGAGGAACACCGTGGCACTGGGGGAGAAGAGCCACAGCCACACAGTGTGGACTTTTCAAGGAACAGAAAGGAGGCACTGGGAGGGAACGAGGTGCTGGTACTGAGGTCCTGTCACAATTCGATGTTGGTATTATGGGGATGTCCCCACTTTTGTAGATTTATATTTAGCTATCAATGTACCTTTATTTATTTTATTTTTTTTGTGGCGCTAAGAATCGAACCCAGTGCATCACATGCTAGACAAGCACTCTACCACTGAGCCACAACCCCAGCCCTGTTTCAGAGGTTTTGTGATATTTTCCTCACCCAAAGCAGCAGAAAGCAAGTCCCAACGAGGTTTTGAAAGCAATCTCTGGGTGAAGCCAAGAGCTTGGTGCGTCCCCTTTACCTGCCTGCGCTCCCGGCGGGTCAGGGTGTGGCCGTTGAGGATGCGCCACAGCATGCGTGCTGCAATCTTGGTATCGATCCAGAGCAAACGGAAGCCATGGTAGTAATGCTTCAGCTCATCCAACACCTTCTGCCCAAGAGACTTCTTCACCACCACCTCAGCTGGTGGGCTGTACACAGGGCCACCCTCCTCCAACTTCTTATTCTTGTCCTTTAAGGATTTGAGGGACTTCTCCACCACAGAGTCATCACTAAGAGGGGGTGATGAGTGCCAGCCTCGCATAGAAAGGTACCGAGGTCCCGTAACAACCAAGCCTGCTGAAGTGGGGGTCCATGGCACTCTCGCTGCTGTGCGCAGGTGCTTGGGCCTCAAAGTCCAAACACTGAGGGGCTCATCTCTGAAGCAGAGGTACACAGGGTGGGCTGGAAAGGAGCAGCCAGATGAAATATTCCTTGAAAAAGGAAAAAGGGAAAATGGCAATGAGGAGCCAGCTGCAGTCTGTGGCTGCCCAGCAGCACACACCACAGAGAATCACAACCATGCACTAAATCCCACGTACTTCCTGAGACCTGAGACCCGAGACCCCCAGGAACCCTTAGGAGGGCTTGGGCATGATAGCAGAATGATGTGTGTCCCCAGGTGGGCCTGTTCCACATCCACCAGTATCTAGGCTCACAGGTCCCCAGAGAGATACAACAGCAGGACAGACATGCACAGAGTGGCATAGTGACCCCTGGACTCAACCCAACCTCTGGGCACCATCAACTTAAAGTGGTATGATATGCTTCTTTGGGATTTGGGGAACAGAGTTAAGAAGTCTGTCTAGTTTAGAGGTCCTCTCCCCTAACAGGTGACTTTTGATTGACAGGTTCTGGAGCAAAAGCACAAACTCAAAGACAGCCAGGCCTAAGGCCCCTACTCACTGGGCTCTAGCACTGGCCACCCCTGCCTAGCTATCGACAGCCTGTGCCCTGCCTGGCTCATATCCCCCCCGCCTTACCTCCACTGTTGTCTCGTCATAGTGCTGTCTTAAATCTGGGGAGCTGAGGAGAGGCCTGCTCCTTTCCCACCCAATGCAGGTTACACGGGGCCAGAACTGGTGAGGGTTAAGTGTTAGCCAAACTTCTCAGACTTCTATCAACAGTGAGTCCTGCCTACAGGTTTGCCCACTGCATCCACACACAAATCAGACAGGTCAGGAGGGCCACTGCAGTCTCAGGTCTCAGGAAGTACAAGGCCTGCCCCAGAGCCTGAGGTTGTATACATCACCTCTGTTCCCCATGTGGAGCTGTGATGCCATCTGCCATCCAACGTGGGACAACTGGCCTGTACAGTTCTCTTTCAGGTTTATCATCTCCTACTTATCTTGTCTGGCAAATTAGAAGCCTCTCCCATGGCTTGAGGACAGAGCCACCTGAGTGGCCATAGGCTCCAACCCACCCCAGAGGGCTGTCATTCATATATATATGAATGACACACACACACACTATCCTAGTTTCTTCCCATCTCTAGTCATTTCTACATCTGACTAGACACCAGAGTGAGGGCCATGACCGTCTGGGCTCAAAATCAGGCTCCACTACTTACTTCTGTCTGATCCTGACCAAGTAACTTCAACTCTAGGCTCTGGGAGCTTCCTTTGGAAATACATGTGAATATGTGCCTAGTGCCCCGAATAGGAAATGGCTGTGGCAATGACTATCCTATCAAACTAGTAGATGCAAGATGGGAACCTCTAGAATTGCTGAGCTTAGAGGTTGGATCCTGCAGGACCACCAGCGTGCACCTACCTGCCTTAGCTTGAAGCAGGTGGAGGGCAGGTCCAGCGGGGGCATTGCACTGCCAGCATGGAACACACTGGGCACAGGCACTGGCTGTGAACCTCTCTAGGAGCCCTCCAGGATCCGTCTTCCCTTAACTACCGACTTGAAAGCCTAGCACTGAGCTCACAGAAAGCTTCTGAAGATGGAGTGATGAGACAAAAGAGTACAGGGGCCACACCATGACACTGGTGTGGTGAGCAGAGGGTGTGTACCTCCCTCAGTGTGTGTGGGCTCTCTTCACTGTTTCACCGAACACCTGGAAACCATCCCTTGAATTCACCATCCTGAGCCACAGTGTTGCTGAGGACCAGGCCACAGAGAACGTGGCAGAGCCCACTCAGGCTCAGAGAACCACTTGGCCACGTTTCTCGTCATGTGTGGATGGCATCAGTGCCTGCATGTGGAACACGTCACTCCTCTCTCCATCACGCTTGATTATACAGCTTTCCAGCATTTGATTAACAAGGCTTCCATAAGGCGGCAAGATGTCAGCAGTTTTTTAAAGGGGCAGCCAACAGACAAAGATGAAGAGATTTTAAAACAGACGAAGCACAGAAGCTCATGGCATATATGGTTTTGGGACACCCCCACAGACCTGGCTGTGTTCAAGCTCAGAGAGCTATTATTAATAATCTAGCCAGAAAGGTTTACTGAGGCCGGTTTCAAATTTGGGATCCTCCTGTCTTAGCCTCCCGAGCCGCTGGGATTATAGGCGTGCACCACTGTGCACTGCTACATCACATTAAAACATTTTTTGATCAACACAGAACTTAGCCAGCAGCTGAGACAGCACCATCCAGGAAGGCCAGTCCAAGAGGCCCAGCTTCTCACCACGCTATCGCTGACCTCCTGCTTTTCTCTTCCTTGATAAATCACCTGTAAAATGGGGGAACCTTGCTGAGCAAATGCAACATCTCAACAAGAAGCAGACAGTAGACAGCTGGTAGGAGGCCTGCTTGGGCACACTACACACTCCAGCACTGCTGTGAAGCTGTTTGCTTACCTGAGGATGCAAACGCCAATAACCACAACCAGGACACCCTATCTTTGCTTCCAGAAAAGAAAAACCAAGGAGTGCCTTGCAAAGAAGCAGCATCTCTGAGCCCTACCATTTCAGATGCACAGTCACTGGGGGAGTAAGCATGGGGTCCCAGACCTACTCTCCTGTCACAATGTGTTCTTGACTTCTGTCAAAATTTGTAAAAATGCCACAAGTACAAAGGCCTGCAGGCTGCTCCCAAGGAGACGACTGGCATAAGGCACTCCCAGAACCTCCTGCCATGGCTGCCCTCAGACAGGCACAAAGTGAGGCAATGAACCAAGGTCAAGCCAGGGAGGACATCAACCAGGACATGTTGCCCAGTTCTTCAGGGCATAATGCTAACAGGGGCTAAGAAATCCCCAATAAGAAAGAACAAAGAAAAGAGGAATGACATAGCAACAGCCACCACCACCAGGAAGGATGACTCCAGAAGCGCAGGGCAACTCTGAGCCCTGTGCTTACAAAAATTCCACAATAAGATGTGAAACTACTGGCTCCCCTCTGCTGGGGGACTAGAGAACATACACAAACAAAGTAACCAAGAGGCCCAGTGCCTTGCTCCAGCCTGAGGCCTGAGAAGGTGTGCCTGGAAAGCAATGTTGCTATGTGCCAAGGACACATACTACAGGAACATTTGCCAGGGGCCTGGATGCACCTGGCCATCAGCATAGTGCTATTTCCCAAGCACATCTCACTGGCATTCATGCCACGTGGAAATGCAGGACAGAAAGGGCCCTCACCCCAAATCAAGTGTTCCCACCATGAGGAAAGCCCCACTGGGTTGCAGGATGCTTGTTGCTCGCTGCATGATTGCCCACTGCCTGTGCAAAGATGGCGTGCTGCCTTCCTTCCCTCACTTCCATAATTAAGGTCAAAAGCTGCTCAGGAATGTCCCAATGTTGTGCTGGATGGAAAGTACTCCACCTACTCCCCATCAGGGGCCTGGGCCATTTCAATCAAAGACTATCTTAGGCTGTAAAATAACTGCCAAACAACCATACCAATGGCTACCACTCACAATGACTTTTCTGGGTGTGATTCAAGATTTCTTATTCTGAGCAATCAAATTGAAAAATGAAAGCTCTTTGCTGCTCAATGGAAAGTGCTAATTTGAAATATGAGTTCATCTAAACAGCTTTACCATTTTTCATTAAGTAAATCTCTTCTAAAAATTTATTAATAAAGCATACATTTTAGATTTTAATATGAACCTTAAGTGCTAAAAAAGGTACTTAGCAAATTCAATGTCCCTTCCCAATGAAAACACTTGAATAAACAGCCATGGCAAAGAATACTGAAACCCAAAACTATACTACAGGCAATGAGCACTAGCCCCTGTTCTACTGCTATGATGGTGCATGACTGACTACAGCTGTCCTAAGGCAGAACTGGATGTACAGGCAAGAACTGAAACCACTTGCACTGGAGGCTGGGGTGGAAGAGGCAACACTGTTGTCTACCAGCAAGCTCATGACCCTACCTGAATCTGTGCTGCCATGTGAGCCAAACTGGAAGTAAACACAGTGGTGCCAAGCGGCCAGACTCAACAACATCACACACAGCAATGCCACAAATGCCAGCAGCAACCACTTGGAAAGGTAATAAAAAAGAAGCTGGGCACAGCGGCACACAACTATAATCCCACGGCTTGGGAGGCTGAGGCAGGAGGACTGCAAGTTCAAAGCCAGCCTCAGCAAAAGCAAGGTGTTAAGCAACTCAGTGAGACCCTGTCTCTAATGTCTCTAAATAAAATGCAAACTAGGGCTGGGGATGTGGCTCAGTGGTTCGAATGCTCCTCAGTTCAATCCCTGGTACCTCCCCCCACAAAAAAGAAAGGTAATATAAAAGAATGGCATGACTTTTTCTGAAAGAGGAGGGAAAGATCTTAATAAAACAAAGTAGAGACTGGGCATGTAGTTCAGTGGCAGGCCACTTGCTTTGCATGAATGAAACGCTGTCTCAAAATAAATAAAAACACCTGGTTCAAACCCCAGTACCAAAAAAAAAAAAAAAAAAAAAAAGTCGTCCAGGGCTGGGGATGTGGCTCAAGCGGTAGTGCACTCGCCTGGCAAGCGTGCGACCCGGGTTCGATTCTCAGCACCACATACAAACAAAGATGTTATTTCCGCCGAAAACTAAAAAATAAATAAACAAATATTTTTTTAAAAAATGTTAAAAAAAAAAAGTCGTCCATTGAACCCAGGGGTCCTAACCACTGAGCTACATCCCCATCACTTTTTAATTTTTTATTTCAAGACAGGGTCTGGCTAAGTTGTCCAAATGGGACTTGTGACTTCAGCCTCCTGAGTAGCTGGGGTTATAGGTGTGCATTTATTCATTGACAATCTGATATTATAAAAGTTACTATTCCTAAGCCAGGAGCAGTGGTACACACTTGTAATCCCAGCACTGTGGGAGAATGAGACAGGAGGATCACAAGTTCAAAGCCACCCTCAGCAACCTCAGCAACTCAGTGAGACCCTGTCTCTAAATAAAATACGATACAGGGCTGAGATGTGGCTCAGGGATTGAGTGCCCCTGAGTTCAATCCCCAGTACCCCCCCCCAAAAGTTACTAATTCCTAGTGGTTTGATAAGTTTAATGATATTTCAGTCACAATCCCATAAGGACTTTTTTTAAAATTTTTTTTATTTTATTTATTTTTATGTGGTGCCGAGGATCGAACCCAGTGCCTCACACAGGCAAGGCAAGTGCTCTACCACTGAGCTACAATCCCAGCCCCCATAAAGACTCTTTTAGAACTGAAACAGCTGGCAAGTTCATCTAAAGGGACACTCAAGAACTCAGAGCAGGGGGCTGGGGATGTGGCTCAAGCGGTAGCGCGCTTGCCTGGCATGCGTGCGGCCCGGGTTCGATCCTCAGCACCACATACCGACAAAGATGTTGTGTCTGCCGAGAACTAAAAAATAAATATTAAAAAATTAAAAAAAAAAAAAAAGAACTCAGAGCAAGGCCTAGAAATGAAGGTCGAGAACCTGGTATCTAGACAAGCATCCACTAGAAAACTCACTAGGAAAAATGGCAGACATTGGAACTGCAGATGGACCACACTGGACCAATAATAGATGCCTGGGTAAGCTTTGAATTTCTGATCAGTGCACCTCTATCTCACACATGGGCAGATTCATGAGTCCCCATGAGAAGCACCTAGTCAGCACTGGGGTCAGTACTTTAAAACCAGAAACACACAGACTCCATCCAGCTTCTTCTGAACCAAAGAGCAGGCCCTACAAGGTCACATCCTGCATGGCACCCTAGGTAACCACCACACTCCCAGCCACCCACAGACCTTAGAGTTGGCTTCAGAAAAGCACACTTCAGCAGGAATAAAACTGCTCTGTGTGCATACCTTAATGCTGCCATTCATCAGAAGATTCCATGTCAACAGTCCTGCGACTATGAAAGTGAAACTTTACTAATCCTGTATCTGCTGGGTTGAACTGGTGGTGGAAGGCACAGACTAGATCATGCTTTTTTATGTTTTTTTTTTTTTGTGTGTGTGTGTGTGTGTGTGTGTGGCAGTACAGACTGAATCTGGGGATGCTCTACCCCTGAACTATACCCCCAGTCCTTTTTAATTAGACAGGGTCTCGAATCCTGTCTTGAGACCAGCTGGCCTTGAACTTGCCATCTTCCTGCCTCACTCTCCCAGGCTGCAGTGATTACATGTGTGCACCACCACACCAGACTACGGGCAATTCTCTTAGCCAGTTTTGTCTGTGTCTAACCAACCACTGCATGTTCAGCAGCAATTCAGCCACAGAAACACTGCCTGAGCCCAAGACGCCACACAGGCCTGGTTGCTCATTCCAGCACTGACATATGCCACAGAAATCAAATTGTGCTTCAGTAACAACCAAACCTTCACACATACCTCATAGTTTTTATTTTAAAGAATTAAATCTATGGGCTGGGGATGTGGCTCAAGCCGTAGCACACTCGCCTGGCATGCGTGCGGCCCGGGTTCGATCCTCAGCACCACATACAAACAATCCTCAGCACCACAAACAAAGATGTTGTGTCCGCCGAAAACTAAAAAAATATATATATTAAAAAAAAAAAAGAATTAAATCTGTCACTGGGTACAGTGGCACACATCTATAATCCTAGTGACTCAGGAGGCTGAGGAAGGAGAATCTCAAGTTCATGGCTAGCCTCAGCAACTTAGCAAGATCCTGTCTCAAAATTTTTAAAAAAGGGGGCTGGGGATATAATTCAGTTGGTAGAGTGCTTGCCTCACATGCACAAAGCCCTGGGTTCAATCCCTAGCACCACAAAAATAAATGAATAAATAAAAATTTTTTTAAAAAAGGGGTTCAGGATGTGGCTCAATAATAGAGCACCCCTAAGTTTAATCCTGAGCACCCCACCCCATAAAATTAATAATCTCAAATTAACAAAAACCCCTGCAAACTCCACAGCTATAAGGAGTATCTAGTGGCACTGGTGTCCTGCTCTCTCCCACAGGAAGCAAGAAGCAGCTGGGTTGTTGAAGGGAAAACAGATGAGCACCACTGTGATGTCCTAAACTGAGAGCCTAGGAGGAAGAGAAGGTCTCCCTAACACAGGTAAGACCAGGCGGAGGCAGATGCCAGCAGAGAGGACAGTGCAGGGCAAACAGCCACCTGGGGTAAGCCCATGTACAAAACAAGGGAATGTGGTTGCCACTTCCTCTAGGAAGCTCTTCTGGACTGGCCCACTGGTCTGGCAGCGGCATCACAACCTTATCTTAGACACCGTGACCACCTATCCACTATTGTTTGTCATATCACTAAACTGTGGGTGCCACAGGGAAAGGCTAAGTCCACCATGCCTGAGGTACATCCCCAGAGCCAGGTGCAGGGCCTGCTGGGGTCATTCCCAAGTCAGGATGCTCCTGAAGGACTGTGTTCAGGGAGGGTCTGCTCTGCGCCCACAGAAGATCCCAACACCCCAACTGATACTGCCAAACAGCACAGGGCATGATGACATGGGAAGCTGTGTGGAGCACAGAAAGACTACCACACCAGATCACCAGGACTGTGTGCAGACGCTAGGTGTGACTGTGCTAAAGCAGCTCATAAGAAAAAGGGCTGGGAGGGCTGCAGGTGTGGCTCAGTGGTAGAGCACTTGCCTAGCATGTGTGAGGCACCACATAAAAAATAAAGGTTTGGGGCTGGGGATGTGGCTCAAGCGGTGGGGCGCTCGCCTGGCATGCATGCGACCCGGATTCGATCCTCAGCACCACATACAAACAAAGAAGTTGTGTCCACCGAAAACTAAAAAATAAATATTAAAAAATTCTCTCTCTCTTAAAAAATAAATAAAAATTTAAAAACAAAGGTAATTGTTATTTTGTATACAACCAGAGATATGAAAAACTGTGCTCTATACATGTAATATAAATTGTAATGCATTCTGCTAAAAACAAATAAATAAATAAAGGATCTAAAAGAAACAAAAACAAAAAAGAAAGTAGGATCTGCTCTTTCCCTGACAACGCAGGAGTTACCCACCACACTCAGCATTCTCAAGCAGACAGGTACAAAGTGATGAGTGTACTTACAGGCGGCTTATCAGCCCCACGGTGCTGGCACAACTGAGACAAGCACGATGCCGGTGCCCCAGACTACCTATGACAAAAACAAGGAAGAAGTAAGTGAACAGGTCCCAACCAGGCATCTGTGAAAGTCTGAAAGTAGAAACCCATTAAGTTTCTGGAAGCCTGGCTTCCAAGCATAGCTAAGTGAAAAGTCTCTCCAGTTAGGAAACAGGGTCTTAGGGCAGCCCTGAGGAGAAAGCCAAGCAGGCCAAGCCCTAGAGAAAGGCCACTGGGTCCCCGGCTTAGGACCTATAGTTCCCTCCTGTTGGGAACTCCTCCCTACTAGCCTTGGCTGGCTTTGATGGTCAGGGGCCAAGGTGTACATGACCCCCAATGCACAGGCAGCCCTACAGATCAAGCAACAACCCCAGGGTGACAAGGGCTGAAGATTATAGGAAAAACCAACACCAAAAGGAAGCCGTTTCTTGGATAACAGCTGTGATGAGCGAGCATACAGGTTGTTTTTAGGGTTCAGACGTTCTGATGCTTTCCCTACCTCACTCTAGTTCCCATAAGCATGTCAGAGGTCACTCACAGCACCATGAGGGTGGTGCCATCAAACTGAATGCAGGGGACAAGACAGTTGTGGGTGCAGTGGATCCAGGGGCAACAACCCCAGAAGGGCCAGCTCAGCCTGTGCAGAGGCTAGGTAGGCAAGAAGCCAATAGGACTGAAGGGTGGCACTCTGAAATGCCATCTGGCCCAATCCTCCAGGCAGTGGGAGTGGCAGTAAGGACATCCACTTGTCATTTTATGTCATTACCAGGAGGCAAAACTCATGCTTCTATGGGAAGGGTATCTAATACCACCAAATGTCACATTTAGGACCTTAACCAGACTGGGGACAGTCTGGTTAGCAAGTTAGGAGCTGGGGATGTTGTTCAATGGTTGAGTACTTGCCTAGTAAGTTGGAGCTGGGCTCACAAGTGTTTAGTCAGCACAATTCATAATGTAAAAGATATTAGCTACATTCTTACATGCATCAACCCCTACAAGTTAAATGTAAAAGTACAGGGTCATGAGCACGTCTTCACAGCCCCTTCCTCTGTTAAGGTGCTGCACTTCCTCCCTGCCTGGCCACTCCCGTCCCACCAGGATTTGGCTCAGAATTCCCCACCTACCTAGCCCCGAGCTGATAGCCTAGGCAATGCTGCTTTAACAGTTTCAGTCCCACTTCCCCTGCCCTCCCCAAACCCACTCTGAGGGCTAATCCAACTCTCCACAGAGACCCCTGGGGGAAAGGTCACCCAGGATGCCAGGGCTCAGGAGCCCATGACCCTCAGCAAGGGTGTCCAGGCTGCCTACACTTTTGCCCACTACAAATGTGGGTCCCACAGCCCCCTCAGTTTTGGTAATTTGCACAGAACCCAGCTAAGTGCTTCCATCACTGTCATAGTGCATCACAAATGAGCGGCTAGAGGAAGAGGCATAGAGGTTCCTAAGCACATCAGGCTCCTTCACAGCCTCATTACACAGGCACAACTGGACTACACTACAAACCCAATCTCCATATCCTTCCCTTCCCTGGAGATTGAGGCTAAAATTCCAACCCTCCAATCTCAGCCTGGCCAGCCTCACCTGCACTTTATACTTTGATCCAAGAAGGGACTTGTGAATAACAAAGCCACTACAGTCACACCCAGAAAATTCTGTCACTCCAAGAGCTTTAGGAGTTTAGTAACCAATATCAGGCACAGACACCAAATATACATTTTTACTATACCACACTTTACTTCTCCTGGCCTCCAGAAGAATAAGCTCCCATGTCAGGGTCCCGACCTCCTCCTCTTCAGAGGTTTCCCAGGGTCTCCTGGGACCTGCACTTTGAAGAGCACCAAGAACTCCTCCTGACCCCTCAGCCTGCTCCTCCATGGTCCTCCTGGGTTTAAACAACAGCACTGTGGGGCCTTGGGACTGGATACTTCTCTCCCACTAATCCTTCAGATGGACTTCAAACACAGCAACTTTCTCCCAAAGAAAGCATGGAAAGGGGAAGGAGAGTACCAGACAAGCTCACCTTGGCCTGGGGATGAAGGTCAATATCAACAGTGATAATGAACAATGATAAATCATCTTGACAGTACAGAGGCTAGATAGGATGTGATGAGACTCACTTCATCTCTGTGCCCTACTCCTTCAAACCCATCATCCTCAGTTTAAGTATGGGAAAAACATTTTTAAAAAATTGATGAGAGAAGCATTCTACAATATATCTAACCAGTACTCCTCAAAACTATGGGGTTGTGGCTCAGTGGTGGAGCACTTGCCTAGCACATATGAGGCCCTGAGTTCGACCCTCAGCACCACATAAAAATAAATAATAAAATAAAGGTACTGTGTCCATCTACAACTTAAAAAAAAAAAAAAAACTATCAAGGTCATGGAAAACAAGGGATGCCTAAGAAAGTGTCACAATCTAAAGAGCCCTGACTAAATGAATGTGTCCTGAATGGGTCCAGGAGCAGAGAGAATATCAGGATAAAATATGTACAGAATAAAGAAAAAGTACATAAAAGTATGTGCTGAATAAAGCATGGAAAAGATTAAAAATAATCTTAATATAGTATTGTCCTTAGCTCATTAGTTGTGACAGTGAACCACACTAACCAGGGGTCTTAATAATGGCCTTCCAGGGGAATGTCATTTCAGGGCATTCAGGAACAGGCTTCCCACAGCCCAGCCCGGAGTCCCATTGGCTCTGAATTCCCTTATTGGTTCTGCAGCGAACCATCTGCCTGCAGTGTACAATACTAAAGAACATGTTCTTAATAAATAAAGAACAATAACTATATATTTATTCCAAAACAAAAACATTCTGTTCTGGAATAAAAGCACCACAAAAGGAAAAAGAAAAAAAAGAAAGAAATCATCTAATTTTTAAGCCATAAACATGCTATAGAAATGCGAAGAGGCAGAAATACTTCATCAGCATCCTGAACACATCAACAGGTACAGACAACTCTGACAGCAGAGGCGGCGTGAACTGGGCAGCTCCTGCGGTCCTCCCCACCCGCCCTCATTGCTAAAAATGACAAGAACCGTGCCTGTCCTGGTGCACTTGTAATCCATAAAACGTCCAGAACTGCATTTTCCCGGGTGTCTCACCCTCACTGGGTGACTTTTACCTTTATGGCAACCTTACAAACAGGACACAAACGCGGAAGGCCGCTGAAGAGCCAGAGCACGGGCCGCCGCCCGCAGCCAGCCCGCGCCCCACCCGCGCAATGGCGGGCGGGCGGGTGGTGCCCGGGCCTGCGGGCTCCTGACTCCGCGACCAGAGCGTGGCCACAGGGCACGCCGGTCCTCGAGAGTGGACGCCGCGCTTCCCCGCGGAGGGGGCACGGACACTTTTCCACGCCCCCTCGGGGACAGTGACCTGAAGCGACCCGGGCGACTAAGGTCAGAACGCCGCCGGGCGCCCCGTGGGCCGCACGTGGCGGGGAGGCGCCCGCGCGGCCAGCCCCGCGCACGCGGCACCCGGACCCAAGCAGAGCCCCCAAGATCCCGCGCCTCGGCCCGGCCCGGGTGCTTACCCCGCGGGGCTGCGGCGCGGGGCGGCGGGAGGAGAGCTGGGCCCCGGCCGCGACACCTTCTCAGCAAGATGGACGCCATGTGCCGGCCGAGACGGCCTCCTGCGGCAGCCACTTCCTCCTCCTCGACGGCCGCGGCTCCTCACCGTCCCGGCAGCGCCTGGGCCCGGCCCGCACGGACAGCCGACGGGGACAGTTGGCAGCTGTCAGCGGGCGCTCAGCTCAAGGACCCAGCACCAGCAGCCGCCATGTCCCGGCACAGACGTAGGGCGGGCGGGGCGGGGCGACCGGCAGCCGCTCCCATAGGCCCCGCGGACGCCGGACGCCAGACGCCGGCCAGGTGAGAGGCGGCCCTGAGCCGCTGACTACCGGCTCCGGCGTGCACCGCGGCGGCCCGCCCATCCCACCTTCGGACTGCAGATCCCGGCAAGCACCGCGCGCCGCGGGCACAGGGCATTCTGGTTCTCGTGGTCCCGCGGGACTCCCGGCGAGCAGTCTGCGCACGCGCAGTGGCTCTTTTGCGGCGGCATTCGCAAGCAAGCCAGTATTTTAGCTGCCAGCCAGCTCGGCACTGTACGTCGCGTACGGCTTTTGGGACGCTGGGGAAGCGCTCGCTAGCGTCGTAAGCTCTCCAGGGGCAGGGAGCGGGACTGAGGCCACCCTTTTCTGTGGAGCGCCCAGGCCGCCCTCAGCTCCAGAATAGAGTGACCTCAGCCCCATCGTCCCCTTCTGTCTTTAAGTTGGGGGTGGGTGGAGTGAAGCAGGCTGAGAAAAGGTGGGGACCCGCGGGATGTAGGCCTTGGCCACTTTGGCCCTCCCCAGCAGGCCCCTTCTAACAGGCCTGCACCCCAATCCAGGGACACCAGGCGCTTCCTTGGGATTTCCCTCACTCTGACCACTTCCCGGCCTTTGCTCTCAGGCTCCCTGCAGAAGCCCTTACCCACCCTTTCCCTGCCCTCTCCATCTTTTTTTTTTTTTTTAGAGAGAATTTTTTAATATTTATTTTTTAGTTTTCAGGGGACACAGCATCTTTATTTTATTTATTTTATTATTTTTTTGAGAATTTTAATATTTATTTTTTAGATTTCGGCGGACACAACATCTTTTTTGTATGTGGTGCTGAGGATCGAACCCAGCACATCGCTTGAGCCACAGCCCCAGCCCCTGCCCTCTCCAACTTGTTCATATGTATAAACTTATGACATGGTCCCTCCCTCTCTGCACTCTGGGTGTACAAGTGAGGAACTCCTGATCCCAGCCAGCTTCCTAGTCTTTGAGATGTTATTTGAGGCTCCCTCCCCTTCACCCACCTCTCCCAGCACAGTTCACTGGGAAAAAGTAGCCAGCCTAGTCCTTTTCCCCAAACCAGAACCTTAAGAGATGGGCCTGCGTGGGCCTGGAGGTCCCATCACCCCAGAGAGGAGATGGTACTATTTATTTCAGGGCACTTTGAGGATGGTCATACTAAGTGTAGCCATTTCAGTTTATAAATATATAAACAGGCTGAGGCTGTGGCTTAGTGACAGGGCACTTGCCTAGCATGTGTGAGGCACTGGGTTCAATCCTTAGCACCACATACAAAAGTAAAATAAAGGTATGCTATCCATCTACAACTACAAGAGAAAAAAAAATTAAATATAAAGAAGGTTTTTTGTTTGTTTGTTTGTTTGTTTGGTACAGGGTATTGAACCCAGGGGCACTTAACCACTGAGCCACATCCCCAGTCCCTTTTTGTATTTTATTAGGGTCAGGGTCCTGCTGAATTGCTTAGGGCTTTGCTAAGTTACTGAGGCTGGCTTTGAACCTGTGATTCTCCTGCTTCAGCCTGTAAACCCCTAGGATTACAGGCATGTGCCACCGCACCTGGCTGCATTGTACACTCTTAACACCCGTGAAGGATGACCCTGACATGGCAGTCCAAGCTCAGAACCCTGCCCAGTCATTTGTTTTAGCACCATGGACTTTTTGTGTTTGTGTGTGAGCACGGAGAATTGAACCCAGGGGTGCTTTACCATTGAGCTACATCCCAAACCTTTTTTTCAGACTGGGTCTCATCAAGTTCCTGAGGGCTTCATTAATTGTTGAGACTGACCTGGAATTTGACGGTTCTCCTGCCTCAGCCTCCAGAGTTGCTGGGATCACAAGCTGAGCACCAGCTCACCTAACTTGATACCAAGGACTCTCCCACACTGTATGTGTCCTCCCAATGTTCCATGACCCTTGCTTAGTGTTTACACTGAGAAATCTGGTGGGATGTCCAGGGTAACACAGGTCCACTTAAGAAGGCATTAGGGAAGGGGCTTGGCATTTGGCTGGGGGATTTAGAATCAGGGTGCCACAGGAAGACAGCAGGGAAGGGCTGGGTGTGCTATCTTCAGGCCACACTTGGCTTCTTTTGTGTTTTGTTTTTGTAATTGTTTTTGTTTTTTGGAGCTGGAGCTCTACATTCCAGGCAAGTACTGTACACCTGAACCATATCTCCAGTCCCTACACTTGGGTTCAGGGCAGATAGAATTGGATTTGCCTCTATTGAGTTTGTATTGTGGTACTAGGAGTGAACCCAGGGGTTCTCTAACACTGACCTATACCCGCAGTCATTTTTATTTTATTGGTATCAGGATTGAACCCAGTAGCATTTAACCACTAAGCAACATCCCCAGCCTTTTTAATTTTATTTTTCTTTTTTGGTACCAGGGATTGAACTCAGGGGCACTCAACCACGGAGCCACATCCCCAGCCTTATTTATTTATTTATTTATTTATTTATTTATTTATTTATTTATTTATTTTTATTTAGAGACAGGGTCTCACTGAGTTGCCTAACGTCTCATCACTGCTGAGGCTGGCTTTGAACTCACTATTCTCCTGTCTCAGCCTCCTGAGCTGCTGGGATTACAAGCATGTACCATCACACCCAGCTCTTTTTAATTTTTATTTTGAGACAGGGTCTCACTAAGTTGCTTAGGGCCTTGTTAAGTTGCAGAGGCTGGATTTGAACTTGTGATTCTCCTGCCACAGCCACTTGAGCCGCTGGAATTACAGTCATGCACCATTCCACTCAGCTTATTTGTTTTGAGCAAGGTCTCTAAATTGCTGAGGGTCTCAATGAGTGGCCCAGGCTGGCCTTGAATGTGGAATCGTCCTGCTTCAGCCTCCTGAGTAACTGGGATTACAGGTGTGCACCACCATGCCTGGCTCCCTAGTGGGGTTTTCCCAGGAAGTGTGATAAAGGGAAAGAGGATCAGTGGAGTCAAGGGTATATGCAAGAGAGAGACTGTAAGCCTTGTCTGAGAGACTTAAACTTGGGAAGGGAAGGACAAGAGGGCACAGTGAAAGGTGGCATGATCACTGGCCTGTGGGCTGAAAGGGGATTTGGAGCCAGGTACCAAAGTGAGTGAGCTGAGGAAAGGGATACTTACCACTGAGTGGTGGATGGCTGCAGATTACTGGTGCAGGCTGCAATTAGAAGCCCTGACCCTCCAGGAGAAGAGCCTAAGGCAGGATGAAGAGCCAGGTTGCCCTTCTCCAGGTACATGCAGTTGAAGGAAGCAGAGAGCTATCTCCAGCCCCTTCTTGTGCCATTGGAATGACCTCCATACAGTGGTGTCTCCAGGTTAGGGTGTGCATGGGATGGAGGTCCAGCCTGCTTCCTCTCACAGACACACCTCCTATCCTTTCACCTAACACAATCCTGGATTGATGGAAACAGCTCAGCTAAAACACTGTTCTCACCAGCCTCCTTTGAAATTAAATCCAGGACTTGGGATAAAGGTCTTTGAAGGGAGGGTGATCCATTTGATGTCTCTGCTTCTTCCTGCTTATGTACCATTGTGAGAAGAAAGGAGCCTGGACTTCCTGCCTTGGGCTCACTCGTACCTAAGAGTGAAAGCATATTTCAGCCAGTTATCTGGAATGTCTTTGCACATAAAGCTGGACTTATCCCTAACAAATTGAAGGACAGATTCCTAGAATTTGGATCACTGGATCACAGCAAATGTGAATGTCTATTTTGTAAACTTTCAAAGTGTAACACACATGAAAAGTCAAAGTCCTAAATAAACATTTTCCCATCATATACACACCCAGGCCATCTGTGCTTGGATCCAGGTGGAAGGCTGCCACTCTCCAGAAGCCTCAAGCACCCTCTGACCTCACATCCTCTCAAAAATAAACTCTGACTATTGCTACCAGCAAACATCACTTTTGGCTTTTTAATTTTTTTTCCTTATATAAATGGAATCAGTGTAGAGTTTTTTATTTATTTATTTTTATATTAGTAATGTATGGATCCTATGGGCATTTAGCCAATGAGCCACATCCCCAGCCTGTTTCTTATTGTGGCACAGGGTCTCACTAATTTGCTTAGGACCTTGTTTAGTTGCTAAGCCTGGTTTTGAACACATGATCCTCCTGCTTCAGTCTCTCATGTCACTGGGATTACAGACATGCACCACTGTGCCTGGTGGCTTTTTTAAATTCACTTTTATGTCTCTCAAATTTATTAACTTTGTGAGTAATGGTAGTTTGTTATTTTTCATTGCTTTATAGTATCCTATTGTGTGAATTGAATATACCATAATTTGTTTGCTAATACAATGGTTGACCGACTCTTGATTTTTGGTCATAATAAATAAAATTGATGGTACTTTTTTTTTTTTTCAGTACTGGGGATTTAACCCAGGGGCACTCTACCACTGAGCTACATCCCAGTCTTTTAAAAATTTTATTGTGAGACAGGGTCTTGCTAAGTTGTTGGCCCAAAGCCTGCAACCCTCCTGCCTCAGCCTCCTGGATTGCTGGAATTACAGGTGTGTATCACCACCCAACTAGTTGACATTAATATTCTTGTACTGAATTTCTGCTGAGTATGCATGGCTTCTAGGGCAATAGGATTGCTGGGCAGAGGGCATGCTTAAGTTTTTATTATTTTTTTAATTTATTTTTTTAGGGCTGGAGATGTGGCTCAAGTGGTAGTGTGCTCACCTGGCATGCATGAGGCACTGGGTTCGATTCTCAGCACAATAAAATAATATTAAAAAATTATTTTTAAGAAGTAGTTAGACACAATACGTTAATCTTGTTTATTTATTTTATGTGGTGCTGAAGATCGAACCCAGGGCCTTGCACGTCCTAGACAAGTGCTCTACCACTGACGCACAACCCCAGCCCCTTCAGTTTTACTTTTGACAGATGGTTTTCCACAGGGGCTGCTCAGTTCCCTGACACAGGCAGAGCAAGAGTGATGCAGTCGGGGCCGGGGATGTGGCTCAAGCGGTAGCGCGCTCGCCTGGCATGCGTGCGGCCCAGGTTCGATCCTCAGCACCACATACCAACAAAGATGTTGTGTCCGCCGAAAACAAAAAATAAATAAATATTTAAAAAAAAAACTTGAGGATTTTCCCATTCCTCTTCATTTATAAAAAAAAAAAAAAAAAAAAAAAGAGTGATGCAGTCATTCCACATTCCCACCCACAACTGGTTCTGAGATGATTGTGGTTCAAATCATTCTGGAGGATAGTGACATATTGTGGTTTCATTTTGTATTTCTTTAATGATTAAAGTGTTTTTCTTTTGTTTTTGTTTTTAGCCATATTAAGGATTGAACCAGGGCCTTACACATGCTAGGTAAGTGCTCTACTGTTGAGCTACAAACCCAGAATTTATGAATTTATTCATTCAATTATTAATTTATGGTGTTACTGGGAATTTGAACCCAGGAATGCTCTACCACTGAGTTATACCCCCAACCCTTTGTTATTTTATTTTGAGACAAGGTGTTGCTAGGTTGCCTAGACTGGCCTTGAACTTTGTGATCCTCCTGCCTCAGCCTCCCCATTTGCTGGGATAACAGATAGCTTCTTTCCTTCTCTCTTTTTGGCAGTTCCTATTCACCAACCAACTCATGGTTGGTCCTAATCAGAGACATAGTCAACTTTGAGCTAATAAGCTTAAATTGCAAGGTCTGTCCTCTGTGTGGACCTTTATGAAACAGGGCAGTCACGTGGACTATTTAGTTTTCTTTCTTGAAATATTCACACATGATTTGTTGTTTTTGGACTATTTACTTTTTGATAAAATTTCTAAAAGTAAAATATTTTAATTGCAATTGGTTAAGACTGCCAATTGTGGAGGGACTGCCATCTTTCCACTGCCTTCTCTGGTTTAATGGTGAGGAGCCTAAGTGTGATTTGCATTCCAGTAGTTATACATCGCGCTCGAGGTTTGTTGGGGATCCTTAAGCTTTGTAGATTGTAAACATTTGTTTTTTAAGAGAGAGAGAGAGACAGAGAGAGAGAATTTTAGTATTTATTTTTTAGTTTTCGGGGGACACAACATCTTTGTTTATATGTGGTGCTGAGGATCGAACCCGGGCCGCACGCATGCCAGACGAGCGCTACCGCTTGAGCCACATCCCCAGCACTGTAAACATTCTTAAGAATGTTTTTACCAGGGCAGTAGCACACAACTGTAATTCCAGTGGCTTGGGAGGCTGAGGCAGGAGAATTACGAGTTCAAAGCCAGCCTCAGCAACTCAGTAAGACCCTATCTCCAAATAAAAAAGGGGCTGGGGATGTGGCTCAGTGGTTAAGTGCCTCTGGGTTCAATCCCAAGTAATAAATAAGTAAATAAAAAGTTTTTGATAATTTTGGAAAAATTTTGACCAAATTAAATGTAAAAAATATTTTATTGAGCTGGGGTTGTAGCTCAGCGGTAGAGTGCTTGCCCCCCATGTGGGAGACCTTGGATTCAATCCTCAGCACCACATAAAAAAAGTGAATGAATAAAATAAAGGTATTGTGTCAAACTACAATAAAAATATATTTTATTAAAAATATTTTTAACTTAATTTGTAAACTTTTCCTCTTTCTGTGGCTCCAATGCACATATGCTTAAGTCCTTGAAACTGTTTGTTTTCTTCAACATTTTGCTCTCTGTTCTTCAAATTGGATACTTACTACTGATCTATCTTTAGGGTCACTGACTTTTCTGTCATTTTCCATTCTCTGTCAAGACCATGAGTGATTTTGTCTTTTTTAGTTATGTTTTTTTCATTTCTAGAATCTTCATTTCATTCCATTTTTCTGTTTAGATTCTTTTTTCTTCTTTTTTAGACAATGTTTTCCTTCGATTGTTGAATGTTTTAAAATAGCAGCTTTAAAGTCTGCATCTGTCAAATCTAACAAGTAGGCTCAGAACTGGATTCTATTATTTGCTTTTTTCTGATTATGGTCCCATTTTTTCTGTCCTTTGCGTGCCACCTAGTGGTGGTGGTGGTGGTGGTTGTTTAGACAGATTCTGGCTAAGTTGCCCAGGCTGGCTAGAACTTGTAATCCTCCTGCCTCAGCCTCCCAAATTGCTGGGTTTACAAGCATGTGCCACCATGCCTGGCTGCCTAGTGACCTTTTTTTCCTTAAATATTATTTTTTAGATGTACACAATATTTTCTGAATGGACACAATATATTTTTATTTACTTATTTTTATTTATTTTTTTCTGGTGCTGAGGATGGAACCCAGGGCCTCACGCATGCAAGGCAAGTGCTCTACTGAGCCACAACCCCAGCCCTGCCTAGTGACTTTTTATTGTGTATTGATTGTTGTGGAGGTAATGGTATGGAGGCTTTAGATTCTGTTTTCTTCCTCTGAAGAAAGCTAATTTTCCCCCTAGCAGCCAGTTCAGTGACTGCAGTGGGTCACCTTGAACTGGGACTGGCTGGTTTTATGCTCTTTATAGCTGCAGAAAGTCCAAGATATTTTCCAAGCTCTTTCTTTAACTTTGGGAGTCAACTTCAGATGTCTCCTCTGTGGATCTTGTCAGGACTTGACTTCAGGCTTTGTTCAGGTGTGTGGTCACCAGCATGTGGATGGTGGGCCAGGATTCTTGTCTCTAGGTGTTAGTGCCCACACTGAGAAGTGCTGCCATATGTAACCAATAGGGTTTTGTGGAAATGACGATGGGGTTTCTGAGGCTAGACCGCTAAGACCTTGCAGCTTCTGTCTCCTTCGCTTTTGGATTATTACCCTGAATGAAGCCAAGTAGCATGTCATGAGGATACTCAAAACCTGTGGAGAGACCCATGTGGGGAGGAACCGAAGCTCTTGCCAACAGCAGCACCACCAAGGAAGCTGTCCTGCAGCCTGTAGCTGAACCTTCCTTCAGAAGACTGCAGCTGTGGACAATGTTTTGTCAGTGACTTCCTAGGACACCTTGAGGCAGAACTATCTGGCTCAGCCACTCCCAAATTCAAAGAAACTGTATGAGATAATCAATGTTTATACAGTGTTGAAACATTAACTTTTGAGGTAATCTGATATGTACCAGTGGGTAACTACAACAGGATTTGTCTAGAGAAGGTTTTACTCTCGGATGCTGTCCTAGTTCCCAGGAAATAGGTTCTGCTATCCTAGCTGCATGCCAGGGACATGATGTTTGAAAGAAGATGCTCCACCCTGGCCAGGCCAGAGCTGTCAGGGCAGTTCTCTTTGTTAAGTCCAGGTGTTCTCCCACTGAGCATGAGTCACCCATTCCTTAGCCAAGGGCCATGGGACAGCCTGGGTTCCCCTTCATACTGTCCCTCTGCTCCATGCCCTCTTCACCAATCTGGCTGCCTTGCTGCCCTCAGTTCAACAGGAGCACTCTATCCTGGCTAGACTTGGTCCCCTGTCCTCAGCTCATTGGAAGCACCCAACCCTAGCTGGACTTGGTCTCCTGTGCTACTGCCCAGAAATACAGAGCTGGGGAGGCCAAAGCTTACCTCATGAATTCCCCTGCTTTAGGCAGGGCAGCCTTGCACTTGCCACCTGAGAAGAGGCACCTCATCCCTTTTGTCTACCTTGTGTTACTTGGTGACAGCTGGTCTGGGGCTGGCTTCTATGACAGCAGGCAGTGGGAGCCTCAGTCAGATTTACCTTACAGAGCTGATGTGCCTTCATGGTAGGGCACTTGCCTAGCATGCACATAGGTCCTGGGTTCCCTCTCCAGCACCACCCACTCCACAAATTGCGAGATCCTTCTACCTTTGTGGGAAAACTGAAAGCTCAGAAACAAGTCTCATTCAGTTAACAATAATGGACTCTTACAGGTTTTAGTTTACACACACACACACACACACACACACACACATTCTAGTTGTAGTTGGACATAATACCTTTATTTAGTTTTCTTATTTTTATGTGGTATGGAGAATTGAACCCAGGGCCTCACACGTGCTAGGCAAACGCGCTACCGCTGAGCCACAACCCCAGCCCCCAGGTCTTAGTTTTAATAAAGCCAAACTGGAAGTGCAGGGTGTTATCATTAGGGGAAAATGGATGGGGGATTATATGTTAGCTTTGCAACTTTTCAGTAAAAAATAATCTAAAAGACCCACTTGGCTGAAAGTGGGTGTCTTAGGTGGATGCCCTCAGGCTGGCAGCTCTTGCTGTTCCCAGCTCAGGCTGCAAAAGCCGGCCACCAGTTCAGTAAAGAGTGGCCCAAAGCGCTCCACAAATATTTCACTGCAGGCACAAAGCTTAGGGAGAACTTTATTTTTTTTCTTTCTGCTGGTCTGGATGTGAATATCCTGTCATTTTCATAATTAAAAAAAGAAATGCTACTTTAGACCAAAGCCGGAGCCAGTGTCCCAGCAGAGCGCTGGAGGTGGGCGGGTGGGGCCTCCTGATCCAGGCCATTGCCCTGTGGGTCGTGGCTCTCGGCGCTGCTTCCTTCCTTCCGAGGGACCTGGAGCTGCAAAATCAAACAGCCGGTGGGCCCGGGACCGTGGGGGAGCGGAGAATAGGACCCCGGCGAGGCGGGCCAGCACCAGCAGCACAGATAGACTCGTGGACCGCGCCCAGCCCGGCCTAACCACAAAGCCGGAGGGACCCGGCTGCCCCGTGGGGCCCAGAACCATGGGCGTGGCTACGGCGCGGGCGGGGCCGAGCGGGAGACGAACTCCCAGGGGCGGGGCAGGCTGCGGGCGCCTTTGCTGGCCCCGCGGGTCCCTAACCCTGCTGGCGTCAGCTGATAGGCGGTGCAGGCCTGCCTGGCTTTACCCGGCCCCAGGCCCGCGGGCCGGCTGGGCTCCTACTGCCCACGCCGGCTCCGCGAGCGTTCTGGAAGGACGAGCGCACGCTGCCGTGTGCGGCCTGCCCTCCAGTGGGGACGACTGGCGGGCGAAAGCCTGCGCCCTTGGGGAACCGCTCCTACAGGTCAGCAGGCTTCCTCCCACCAATCTGGGAAGCCCGACGCTGCGCTGTTACTGGCAGCGTTTTACAAACAACCAACCAAGGAGCTGAACGGTGTCTTCCTCCAAAAAGATATGTTCAGGTCCTATCTGTGGTACCTGTGAATCTGACCTTATTTGGAAATAGGGTCTTACCAGATGTCATGGAGTTGAGATGAGGTCATTAGAGTGGGCTCTATGCCAGTGGGACAGTAGTCCTCCTAAGAAGAAAAAACAGAAACAGGCAGAGACACACAGGACTATGTGGGGGTGGGGGTGAAGGGGATGAGGGATAATGACACAAGCCAAGGAAAAAGGAAAGCAGGCGACCGCCAGAACCTGGGAAGAGGCAAGGATCCTCTGCCAAAGCCTCGACAACACCTTGATTTGGGGCATTTAGCCTAGAACTCTCAAAGAGTAACTTTATTTGGTGGCCCTGAGACACCAGTACCGGGGGAACCACCTCTGAAGCATGGGAAGGCGTCAGGAAGGATCTGGAGAAAGTAACATCTCAGATAAGAGATCCTACCACAGGGAGGAGAGAGAAACTCAGCTTGATCCAAGGGAAAACACCCTGTGGAGTGTTGGCTTCCCAAATCTGGGATTCTGCTAGCTTGGGCAGCTTCTTCAAGCAGCAGTCTTGGGGGGAGGTTGTCGTGGCACCCGCCTGTAATCCCAGCAGCTCAGGAGGCTGAGGCAGGAGGATCCCAAGTTCAAAGCCAGTCTCAGCAAAAAGCAAGGTGCTAAGCAACTTAGTGAGACCCTGTCCCTAAATAAAAAATACAAGATAGGGTTGGGGATGTGGCTCAGGGGTTGAGTGCCCCTGAGTTCAATCTCCAGTACCAAATAAATAAATAGAAGCAGCCCTGGGGGTTGGGGTTATGGCTCAGTGGTAGAGTGCTTGCCTAGCATGTGTGAGGTACTGGGTTTGATTCTCAGTACTGCATATAAATGAAAAATAAATAAAGGCCCATTAACAACTAAAGATTTTTTTTTTAAGCAGCAGCTTTGTAGGAGAGATGGGTGCAGCCCCACCCTAGTACTAAACCTTGGTGACAGGTACCTCAGGTCTCTCAGCTGGGACTTGGGTAGGGTGGAGAGAGGACTTCTCAGCCAATTTCAGTCTCAAGGTACCTCTCTTTTGCCCAGTGGGATCCCTGGCCCAGGAGGGCCTTGCAGAGCTACTCACTGGCTGCTGCAGCTGCTGCACCTGAGGGTGGTTCCAGGAGACCCAGTGGTCTCAGTCCTGGGGAGAGGCATGCTTACAACCTGCAGAGTGGAGTGGTCAGGGTTGGGAAGGGGCTGGTAAGAAGGTGGGGCTGGGAGGCCCCTCCAGCCCTTTCTCCTGCAGCTTTCCTGGGTTCTGGGCTTCCCCTCCCCTCTTTCGAGGCAGGGCCACCTGGGGGCACTGGAGGAGGGGCAGCCTGAGCTGCTGGTTTCCACTTGGAAGCCCTCTTTATTTGGCCTGGGATGGAGAAAGGCTGGGGTCAGAGTGCACACATCCCCATGGAAACAGCAATGAGCCTGGCCCCTGGGGGACCCCAGCCCTGGAGGATGGAGAGGCCAAGTGGGGGCTCAGGGACTCTTTTAGTTAAGGGGCCTGAGCCTTGCCTTTGGCAGCAGCTCTCACAGGGAGGTGCAGAGAGATGCTAGCCATGAGACTTTGAGGAGCCTGGAGGTCGAGGTGGCTTTCAGTCTGGGCCACATGGAGCAGTAGGAAAGCAGACTGTCCCTCCTGGATTATAGGCGCTGGGTAGAAGGGTGCTGAGAGCAGGCAGCTGGAGTTCAGTCTTCAAAGAAGTAACAGTCTTGAAGAGACCAAAACCAGGGTCAGCCCAGCTGCTGCTGTCCCTGAGTGCCTTGCCCCACGTAGGGCCTGCCCAGGACTTTAGCTTCTCATTAAGAGCCCTGGCAGGGGCTGGGGATGTGGCTCAAGTGGTAGCGCGCTTGCCTGGCATGCGTATGGCCCGGGTTCGATCCTCAGCACCACATACAAACAAAGATGTTGTCTGCCGAAAACTAAAAAATAAATATTAAAAAATTCAAAAAAAAAAAAAAAAAAAAAAAAAAAGAGCCCTGGCAGCCTGCCTGGGCCTTGCCCTCCAAGAACAGTTTTCCAGTCAGCCTGCAGGGCTCCCCAGTCCTGGTGCCCAGCCTGCTGCCTACACTCTCAGAACTTCCAGCCTACACGAGTGCCCAAATAGGTGACCCGTGGGACAGAATGATTGTCCCAAAATGGAGGAACCCACCTAGGAGCCTAGAGTGTGGGCTCTGCAAGCCCTGCAGATGAGGGCCTCCTTTTCCTAGGACCTCACCCATGGAGTCCTGTATAGGCATTTTTCTTCCTGCCCTCCAGTGCTACAATACCCAGACCAGAGGTGGGTGGATTCGGCCTGTCAGATTCACGGAAGGAGGCTCAGGGAGGCTAATGTTTGGCGGGAAAAGACCAGTCTACCCCAAATAACTTTCTTTAAGAAAATCAAAACATATACTTGCATGTTTTGAATAAATTTGCATATTGATTGCAGTATAATAAATGCAGACTTTTTTTTTTTTTTTGAAATCCAAAGAGCTCTGGTGGCATGTGCTATAGGAATGTAAGAGATGCTGGAGAGGTAGTCAGTTTTGGGGCTTGTGTCCCAGTGAGACAGGTGGATCCAGGGCTAGAGAAGTCACCATTCTCCTCCCCACAACCAGAGGGGTTTGGCCACTGCCCAACTGGGTGCTTCCCAAGGGTTCCTGGTGGTCTGGCAGTGAACATCATGGGGCAGGGCATCTCTGTGGGACTCTACACCTTCCTTGCACAGGATCCAGTAGGCCTCACATGTGGTGTTTGGATGAAAGGTAATCTATTTGGAAGCCCTGGATCAGTCACTGCTGCTGTGGGAAGCATGATGCTTGTGGCTGAGCACAGTGGGGAATCTGTACCTGCAGACCTTGCTGTCTTGCCTTAGTGGTCCTTCCTGGACCTAGGGCTTTATCCTCTTGCCCATCCTTCATGCTTTTTATTGAGGATGCCTGAACTTGGGAGCCTTTTTCTCACCGGATTCAGACCAGGTGCAATTGACTATGAGTATCCCCTATGTTCTGTGGAGTCCTGGAGGCTGTGGAAACAGGACCAGAGCTGGAGCAAGGGGGTCAGCCTGCAGGTGAGTCCTGTGCCACAACACCTTATCTCAACACCAGGGCATGGCTGAGTGCCCGTTTGTATCTGTGTGATGCAGTGGCTCATGTCTAAGGCTTCATGGGAGTTGAGTACTGCAACCTGCACTTTGGACTTGTGTGTATGGGTTGGGGCTGCACAACCTTGTCCACAGGCCCTGCAAATGGCAGACCAAAGAGCCCACGTCTGTTCTCAGACCCTACAGCTACCCACAGCAGCACCAGGAGTCAGGGCCTGGGCACTAGTGGGCCTGCCAGGAAGAGAACTCAGGCTGAATGCTAGCTGCCACAGGCTCCCTCGGACAGGCAGCAGGACCGGGTAAGGGGGACTTCCTCCGTTCCTTTGCTCTTCAGTGCCAGAAGATGCGCCCTAGTTCCTCTGGAGGCGAGGGCGACCCTCTGGAGCCTTGCAAGAGCGCAGGACTTGCTCCAGCAGCTCCTGGAGATAGGGCCCCATCTTTTTGCAGGAGTGTAGGGACCTAACTTCCAAAGAGCCACGGGTCTCTCCTGGGCCTGCCGCCCTTCCAGTGTCTGTAACTTTTTTCACTTCGCCCGGCTCTCGCCCCTGAAAGCACGCGAGTTGGAGTCGCTCCACACCGCTGGGGTTGCATCCAATGCCCACTGGACGCTCCTGTCGCTGCCCCAGCGTCTGGCTTCGTCGTCTCTCCACTCTCCTTGCTCGCCACACCCCGAAGCGCGGGAGCCCTCGCCAGCACCCTTCCTCGGCTCCTGGCCTGAAACCGGCCCGCACCCCGTGGACGCTCAGGGTCGCCCCGAGACCCGCTCCATGTTGTCGCTCAAGGGGCCCCCGCGCAGGACGGGCTAGCAGGACTCTGCCCAGGTCCGTGACTCGCTCGGAGACCGCTGGGCCAAGTCCCCGCACGCCCGTACGTTCCCCCCACGCCCGCGGGCTGGCGCCGCGCGCCCGCCGTCCGCGCCCACGCAGGGCGCCGTGGCCGCGCGCGCGAGGGGCGGCGTGACGTCAGCGCGCCGGACTCGCCGTGGCCGCGGAACAGGCGCCGCCCGCGCGCCGGAGGAGCAGGAGCGGCAGCGGGAGCGGGGCGGGGGCGGGCGCGCGCCCGGCGCCCCACCCGCTCGCGGCCCGTCGTCGGCCCCACCGCGCGCCCCGCCCGCCGCCTCCCGCCGCGCGCGGCCCCGGCGCGGATTTGAAAAGCCCGGTCCGCGGGCGCCGCGAGGCGGCAGCCAATCAGCGGCGCGCACTTTTCCCGCGGCTTCTGGGGGCGGCGGCGGCCCGGCGGCGGCGGCGGCGGGCGGGAGGCGCGGGGGCGGGGTCGGCGCCGCGCGCGAGAGCCTCGGCCTGGCCGCGCTGCGCCCGCCGCCGCCCCCTCGGCCGCCGCTGCCCTCAGCGGCCCTTGCCCGCCGGACCGCGCCGCCGGACGCCGCCGAGGATGCGACGCAGCCAGGTCACTGGGCGGCCGCCAACCGCCAGGCGGGCCGGGCGGCGGGCGGGGAGCGAGGCCGGAGGCCTGGGCGGCGGGCGGGCGGGCGGGCGGCCGGGGCCGGCCCGGGCACAGGCCGAGGCCCGGGCGGGCGCAGGCCGCGGGCGCGGCGGCTAACGGGGCGGCGGGCGCGCGGCCTTGTTGGGCCCGGCGGCCGTGCACCTGTGCCGGCCGGCGGCCGCCTTTGTTCCGCGGCGCTGCGGGCCCGCCGGCCTTTGTGCGGCGCGGGGCGCCGGCCCGGCGACCGCGGTGGGAGGGGCGCGGCGGCGGGGTCGCGCCGGGCGCTTTGTGCGCGGGAGGTCCGGCGGCGGCCGTTGGTCAGCGCGGCGCGCCGGGGCCGCGGCCGCCGGCCCGGCAGGTGGAGGCGCGGTGCCCGGACCCGCCCGTTCGGCCGGCGACCGCGCCCCGGCCCCGGAGAGCGGCAGCCCCGCGGGCGCAGGCGGCGGGCCGGGCCCCGCGCGGCCGGCGGTTCAGAATCCGGTTCGTGGCGAACGCCACTCAGGTTGGGCTGCTGGGGACTGGGCGAGGCGCTGCGCGGACCGGTCACGGCGTCGAGCCTTCTGACATCCCGCCAGAAACAGCCCCGAAAGTGCGTCTGCCGCGACGCCCTGGCCGCTCGGAACGTGCGTCGCCGCGGCCCGGAGGCGGCGGCCGGCGCGGTCAGCCGGGGCGCAGCGCGGCCCGAGTGCCGCAGTCGGCCAGCCGCTCCGGCGCTCCGAGGCCTTGGCTTTTAAAGGAGTTAAATCCCAAGATCGCGCTGCATCGCGTTAGCAGCTGTAAGCTTCTCCGAAGGTTGTCAGCGCGGAGAGCGAGGAGCCATCCCGGTGTGGCGCTGGGACTGGAGCCTCCTGCTTTCCCCCCCGGGGCTTCAAGTGTTCTGGTTCCATAGGTAACGTGAGGAGGGCACCGGTACTCAAAACGCAGCCTCCAGGCGAAAGAAGCCAGTCCTGTGGGCGCAGGAG
Source organism: Spermophilus citellus (assembly GCF_964194105.1). Classification (NCBI taxonomy): domain Eukaryota; kingdom Metazoa; phylum Chordata; class Mammalia; order Rodentia; family Sciuridae; genus Spermophilus; species Spermophilus citellus. The sequence goes on from NC_138189.1 coordinate 1,283,828, forward strand.
CCCCCATTCCCCAGGACCTGAGAGTTCAAATCTAAACCGCCGACTGCCGATGCGGAGGACTTATGCCTGATGGTGACTTTGAGTCATTTCCTTTTCTCTCCTTCCATTTTCTCGCTGCCCAACAGCCTTCAGTTTGGTGTGATGGTTGGTGGAGTGAGGACCTAATGCTTGCTTGGGAGTTTCTGTGAAGAGCTCCCATCTGTCTATTCAGTGTGAAAATCCTCCCCTCTTGACTTCCAAATAGGCTGGTCTCTGATTGCAGTGGTAAACGTTCCATTTTAACAGCGCCAGATAAAACTTGGTGAATTTCAAAGGATCATGACAATTCTTGTGTGTGAATAAGAATATCTGGTGTGTTCCTATGTAACATGCAAACTAACAGCAAAAAAATAAGGTAAATGTGACCACTGGGTTTATTTTTATGCAACCAGTATATGTAGGGCTATTAAACCAATGCCAGCTGAAATGTGAGGAACCAGATGAATTTTAAGTCAGAATTGCAGAATGAGTCAGGAATTGGAGACCCTGTGGGTTAGTTAGGAGTGAGCTCAGCCCTCCATCATTTGATGTCCTCTCTTTCTAAGCAGTAGTCAGTCTTGAAAAGATGTACTTACATGGCAGAATGTGAACTAATTAGTTACTTCCTTTTTTTTTTTTTTAAAGCAGTTTTGGCGATTCAGTGTAAAACATGTGAAAGTAGGTGGAATTAGACTGACTTAGTAAGAAGTGCTGGTGAGAGGACAGACAACAGTAATAAATGTGTGCCGTGTGAGCTGTGTGGTTCTTTTTACCAAGTAAGAGTGCATATAGACTGATGTGCTAAGATGGGGTTCAAGTTCATAATTCAAGCTTATTTTGCCCTGGCCTTTCCAGTCCAGTAAAATTACCTAAGTAGTAAATGCTTTAAATACTGAGAATTGAAGATGTAAGTCTTCCCTTCTCCCTTTCTCTGTGGTGCTGGTGAAGGAGACGGGGGCCTGGAGCGTCCCTAGCCCTGGAGATAGATGTGTTCATGTCCATTTATTCTGGTCTGGTGTTTTTTGTTTTTTTTTTTTGAGAACTGGTCAGTCTATAGAAGGTGTATAACTTTGGATAATCATTTTGGTGTCCTCACCTCACTTTCCTCTTTTGCCCCAGATGTGTGGTGTCCTGACTCTAGGCTTTTGTGTGGGCTCCTGCTGGGCATGGACCACTGCTTATCTTTCTTTCTGAGCACAGTACACAGCCTATTAAGAGCCACATGTGACCTTTCTCCCCTTTTTGATGAGCTTTTGGAGATAGGACTCTTGTCATCATCTTGGGCAGCCTGCCTCGGCTGATACCTTCCCATGGCATGCAGTCCATAAAAGCTGAGTATTTAAATGGGCATATGATATAGGGTAGAAAAAAAAAAAACCACAGTACCAGCATTGGACCTGTTTCTTGCTGTCTTTTGTAACTCATGTTGGAGCAGAAAAGGAAGAAGCTGAATGTGGAGAGGACAGGGCTGGTCACTTTGCTTTAACTGGGGAGCAAGATGCATTTGCCAGGCAGGGTGGCTTCCTTTGCTCTTTGTGGCTTACTCAGATGTAAATGGAAATTAGCTATGAAATGTTGCAAGCAGTACCTGCACCGACTTGGAGCAAGCTTTGCTGCTGAACCTCATGCTGTGTTTGTTCTCTGTAGCACTGGACAAGGTAAAAAAGAAAGTATACAAAGTAAAAAATCAAGAGGTGACATGGAAGCCCTGGAGGAGGAGGCTCTGAACTTAAAAACTGACTTGTTTTTCTCTTGGGGAATATTTTTTACATTGAGTATAATTGGGGGAGACTTGTCATTGGCCACCCAGAGACACTCAAGCACTTTATATCTGTTGGTTTCAGTATAGCTTTTTGAGGCCAATTTATTTATTTTATTTTGGTACCAAATATTGAACCCAGGGGCACTCAACCCTTGAGCCACATATCCCCAGCCCTTTTTACTTTGAGACAGGGTCTTGCAGATTACTTAGAGCCTTGCTTTTGCTGAGGCTGGCTTTGAACTCATGATCCTCCTGCCTCAGCCTCCTGGGCCGCTGGGATTACATGCAAGGCTCACACTCTACCACTGAGCCACAACCCCAGCCACCACTGATGAGTTTTCAAAGTATCTTAATTGCTGCAGTGGTTTCATCAAGACACATAAGGATAGAAATTATACTAGTGGATATGTTTTATTTTTATTTATTTATTTATTTATTTTTAAAAAGAGAGAGAGGGAGAGAGAATTTTTTTTTTTTAAAAGAGAGAGTGAGAGAGAGAATTTTTAATATTTATATTTTAGTTCTCGGCGGACACAACATCTTTGTTGGTATGTGGTGCTGAGGATCGAACCAGGCCGCACGCATGCCAGGCGAGCGCGCTACCGCTTGAGCCACATCCCCAGCCCCCGAGAGAGAATTTTTAATATTTATTTTTTAGTATTTGGCGGACACAACATCTTTGTATGTGGTGCTGAGGATCGAACCCGGGCCGCACGCATGCCAGACGAGCGCGCTACCTCTTGAGCCATATCCCCAGCCCCTAGTGGATATGTTTTAAAAACAAGTGATTTCCCCCTCCTTTCTGGAGAGAGCTGGGACCTTTTTAAGTTGACTTAAGTTGAAAGAGTTGATACAAATAAAGTCTGTCATGCTGTTAGGAGGTCTGTATACTTCAGTAAGGATTTCGTGTTTTACACCAGGAAGCATGGTCCTGACCCCTTTTTACTGTCTCAGTCAGTTCCCGACATCCTTCCTTGTCTTCCTAAGACATAGATGTGGTCCTGTGAGTCCCACTTTTCAAGGATCTCTTTGCTCTTTGAGGTCAAGACCTGTCTCTTGCTGGGCTTTTTGGCTTCTGCATTTATTCCACCTTGGCCTGCCTGACCTTTTGCAATGCTTTTCCCCAGGCCTTGCATGATTAGTTTTAGTGTTTTTATCCCATATGCATACCCCTCCCCACAGTGTATACATGGGCTGGGCTTGCTTTTCCTGTTAATCCCTTCAGCCAGGTTTCAGCTTGGGACATACACTAGAAGGCTGCCCCTGCTTTCCTGCCTCTTTGGCAGGCCTTTGTATGCTGTAGCATTTGGGGCTGTCCCCATCTTTGCCCAGACTCTATTCTTGTCTGTCCCAGGCAGACATACTGGCCCCAAGCCCCGTCCTCTTCTGTCTCAGACTACTACAATATGCTGGTCTTTCTGCCTGATGCTCCCCAGATGCTTTTGTGACTTGCTTTTCTTCCTCTTGAGGTCTTTGCCCCAAATCCTTTTCAGGCACCATCCTTGACCAGTAGTGTGAATACTCTGCTGCTGCCTGACACTTTGCTCTGCTGGAGTGTCATCTGCAGAGCACTTCTCTTCTGACATTTCACAAATTGCCTGTCTTTCCTGACTACACGGAGATGTCTGTGAAGGTGGGGATGTTCTCCTTTGGCTTTGGCTGTTTTGTACCCCCAGTGCCTAGAGTGGTGCCTGAATGACTGGCAAGCATTCAGCAACTCTTTGAATGAAGGATCTCTGTCTTTGTGATACTGGGGATGTGAGATGTCTTAGATGTGATAGGAATGAAGTGGTTGATGTGAGCATGTTTTTTCCTGTAGTAAGACTAGAAATGGGAGGGCCATGTGCTGGTGATAAAGTTCAGTGAGGAGGCTTGTGGACCAGTACTAGAATAGAGGACCATGGTTTACCAAGGTACAAGAGGCAGGAATGGGAAGAGGGAGCTGATGCAGCTTTAATGGGACTGGGTCTTGGCAGTATGGAGGGATGAAGAGGAAGAGAGGTGGTCTGGGAAATCCAATATTTACAGTTTGAAAATTGGGTAGTGTTGGCTTGATTTTTGCCTCAGAGTAAACCAGTGAAAGGGAAGGTGGCCTTAGTTTCTGATCTACTTCTGTTCTTTCCAAAAGGAGGCTCTGATCTCACCTGTCTGCCTAAGATGCATCCTGGTGCTCCACTGTGTCTAGAAGAGGAAGCCCTGGATCTGGAACATGCTGTGTGGTCTCTACCTGTCTTTCTGGGGTCTTCTCTGGCCAACCCCTGTGGTTGCCCCAAGATCTGTCAGGCTGCCAGGTGCTCTTGGACGAGCTATGCTCTGTCCTGTGAATCTTTGCAAGTGTTGTCACTTCTTCCTGAGTGGTCTTGTTTTGTGCTGTGTGTTTTTCTGATGGCTCATCCCTTGTCTCTGGGAAGCCTTTCCGCTAGCGTTGCAGACCTGGGCCCTTGGCGCTGTGTGCATTTGTCTTGTGCCCAATTTGTCATGTCATTTTTTTTTATAAATTTATTTTATTTATATATTTATTTGGTGCTGAGGATCGAACCCAGGGCCTTGCACGTGCAAAGTGAACACTGAGCCACAACCCCAGCCCCTTGTCATGCCTTTTTGAATGCCCTCTTATATAGGCAGCATGCTACCCAGGGTCCTACCCTACCTTCTTCTCTAGGTCATGAGTTTTTCAGGGGAGGACTTTCTGAGTTACCTTCAGTGCTTGGATGTAGAAGGCACACAGTGGACAAGTGGAGACAGCTTTTGGGCATTATTTGTTTTTCTAAGGATTTTTATTTCATAAGATTGGGAATTCTTGGGGCTGTGGCTGTGGCTGGCTCAGTGGTAGCGTACTTGCCTGGCATGTGTGAAGCACTAGGTTCAATTCTCAGCACCACATAAATATATAAATAAAGGCCTATCAACAACTAAAAAAATTTAAAAAAAAAGAATGGGAATTCTTAGATTTAAAAAAAATCAAGATGTTAGAAATATTGTATTGCTTTTCTGTATTACTTTCCCTCAAAGATGATGATGGTGGTGATGATTTGGGGATTGAACCCAGGGGTGCTTTACCACTGAGCTATATCCCCAGCCTTTTTTATTTTGAGACAGGGTCTCACTAAGTTGCTGAGGCTGGCTTTGAACTTGTGACCCTCCTGTCTCAGCCTGCCCAGTTGCTAGGATTATAGGAGTGCGCCGTGGCACCTGGCTATCCCCCAAAGATTAGAAGTTGGTGCCATCTGTGTAGAACTTTGCTGTATGCAGCTTTGAGCAGTGAATATTCTTTACTTCCTGTCCCTGGATCTTCACAGCAAGAAACTAAATCTCAGAGGTGTTAAGAAACTGACCCAAAGTCACCAGGCACCATGTGATGGAGAGAGGCTTTCTGCAGAGCTGACTGCTGGTTCTGTACTCTGGGACTTATCATTTCAACATTGTAGTCTGTCCACAGGTAGAAGGGTGGGTCATTATAGTTTTGTACTTCTTTTATTTATTTATAATTTGTAGGTGCTTTTTTTCTTCCCACATTTTTTTATGGGTTCATTACAGTTGTTCATACTGACAGGATTAGTTGTTACTCATTCACACATGCATACAGTGTAACAATATAATTTAGCCAATAGCACTCCTCAACACTTAAGGTTTTGTACTTCCCTGACATTGTTTTACTCACTGAACAGATGGGTGAACATCAACTGTGCAGTGATACAGGACCTGTGTCCTTGGTCCCCCAGAGTTTAGAGACCTGTGAAGGGGGAAACGGGAGAGAGCGGACAAAAATCTTTTAAAAACGTATAAAATAGTCTTGCCAAAACGAAATAACAAAAACAAATCAAGCCTGCATCTGACCACGCTTCCGCATGTAACTAGTGGGGCAGAGGAGTATGCTAACCTACACCACTGGGCTGCCATCAGCAGAACTGTGACCAGCAACCTGTTCCCTTACACAAGGAGGCCGGGTTTGATGAGGGCACCAGCTGATTCAGCATGTCTGGATTATGTGCATCCACGTCTGGCCAGTTAGTTAGAGACATGCTGATGATGCGGAGGGTGCTGAGGGTATGTGGGTTCTACCTATTCTGTCCACCTCCATGTGCATTCAGAATTCCCCTTAACATGTCATGAAAGATCTAGGTGCATGTGGTAGGGAGGTTATGCCTGATGGGGTATCAGGAAAGACTTCCTGTAATATTGGCGCTGGGGCAGAGAGGGGACTTGGGTGTTGGCTCAGTAGAGGTTGGGGTGGGTGTTCAGGTGGAGGGAAGAGCCTGTGCAAAAGCTTTGTGATAGGAGAAGAACCAAGTGGGTGTAGCTGGAGCCGAGGGTGAGGCTGCAGAGGTGCCAGATGTTGTGTGGGGGAGGGTGAGGTAAGTTCTTTTAGACTCTGTTTTTCATTCAAAGAGCAATGTGAGGCCTTTGAAAGGGTGACACAAATCCATGTGCTTTGGAGAGCATATTCCTCACTTTCTCTAGGTATAGGATTTAGACAGACAGCAGTGAGTTCTATCAGGTTAGGGTCTTTCCATTGTTCTTGCTTTGGGTATACCTGACAGGGCTGAACAGCCCTTGTCCCTTTGAAATCTGGTGTAGCCATATGGTGTAGCTTTGGTTGGTGGAAAGTGATATCACGTCAGAGGGGAAAGTCCAAGAGATGTGCCTCTCCATTCCCTGTTTTCCTGTTTCTAACTATGGGAACATGGATGGGTGCCATGAGTAAGAATCGAGTTCTCGGAGATGAGCCAGGCAGCACATAGTTCTGGGCTTGGTACTGTGTCATAGCCTCGTCCTGGGTTTCTCAAGGTCTGGTCTTCAGTCTGACAGTGTGGATCACCTGGAACTTGTTAGAAATGCAGATTCTCTGGTCCTGCCCTAGACTCACTGAGTCGCACGCTCTGGAGTGGGTCCAGCAATCTGGGTTCTAGCAAAAGCCCTTGTGGTTCTGACACCCTCAAGTTGAGAGCACTGGTGGAGGACCTCAGTGGTCGGCTAGCATTGGGACTGTGGTATGGTGAGAAGTGGACAGGCTTAGCTGAAGTGGATTCTGCAGTGAAATTAATAGTGTGTTGTTTTGGGGGCCTGAGAGATATAGGGGAAGTTGTCAGTGGTGACTTCTGAGCCTCTGTCTGACAGAACCAGAGAGATGGAGATGTCGTTCCCTGTCCAGATAAAGTATCTTTTTTGTAAACATTTACATCTGTTTCAGTTTCTGAGCTCAGAAACAAGAAAGAGCCATTATGAAATGAAAACAATTTGTTAACTTGATTTACTCAAATATAAGTTTCTCAGTAAAGCCCACACTGACCCCTTTAAAATTGTACCCCTCTGATTGCCCAGTCTTCTTTGGCTAATTAGACTTTATTGGTGTGATTACCCCATTTGTTTTCCCCCACCGGCCCTTGAGGGAAACTTGCAGGTGGGGCACTTGTCTCTTCAATTCATGTTTGCATCCCCAGGACTGTGCCCTACCTGCAGCCCCATCCCCCCACCCCACCCCAAGATGCGTGTGAGCTCAGGAATCTTGTGACGGATGGATGGTGGCTGGGAGAACCCTCAGGTTCTGGTCAGGTATGCCCTGGATGAGGCTGAGTGCTGGCTGGTGCCTGGGTGGCATTCCTTCCCTGCTTACCCTTTGCTTTGTGTGTTCAAGTTTACACACATGGTATCCTGGCATGGAGGATGAGCTGGCCTGGTGGTGTGGGGAAGCCTGTTCAGCTCCAGGCAGCTCAGTCTTCCTCATGTGGGGGAGCGAGGGGCATTTCAGAGTGGTAGCAGCACCACCCAAAGTGAACACTCAAAAGATGAGGCTTCTGAGAACGGTACATTTGGGTAAATTTGGTTTGCCTCCCTTTTGTTTTATCTGAAATAAATTGTAAACTTTATTTGTAGAAGATGAGCTGGGATTCTGTGTCACATTCATAGTTTATTGGGTTCTTTTTGGTTGAGTTCTGAAATCTGAAAAAAAAAATTCAAGATGTAGCTTCTTACAATTTCTTTGAAACAGGAGTGATTCCTGTTCGTTCATTGTCTACCTGGGAAGACAATGAAGCTAAACTTGAATGTATTTCTCAAGATATCAGGATGTTCTTGGTTGTTGTGAGAACCTCAGTTAATTAATGTGGGAGGCCATCCTCGCATGTGATTTGAGTTACCTCCCTGGCTGGGTGAGAGGCGCTTAGACACATCTTTGTGTCCAGAGCTTTCCCCACCCTTCTCAGGTCCGACAGCTTGTCCATGTGGAGGTGTGTCTGGCCACTACTCCAAAGACCCAATCATCGCACCTGACCTTGGGACACTGCCCCCCTTAATCTTCACTGGATGGGACTTTCCCCAGAGTTTTTTGTTCCCCAATAAAAGTCCACTCCCTGGCGTGTTCTCTCTCTCTCGCTAGCCTCTTCAGTAAACCTTGATACCATTAATAGGTGGCTGGAGGCTGGAGCTAGGAGAAGCCGTCCTGGAGCTGGTTTAAAGGTAATTAGAGCCTGTCTCTTTAATTCAAAATCCCTGAGGATTTCTCACGTAGCTGAACCTTCATTTATGAAGCCTGTGCTGGCCACGGGCTAAAAATTAGTGGATTGAATCAGTGAAGGGCAGTAGCCAGGTGTCCAGTGCCCTTCTCTCAGGCCTCTGCTGTGGGCCCGTGGAGGGGGGCTGTCTGCTGGTTCAGAAGACATAGCAACAAACAAATTATGGGTCATTTTCTTCTCCACTTCCTTTAGGGGCCTGTTCAGAACTTCTGAGGTAGGAAAATCTGTGTCTTGATGGCCCATTACAAGTGAAAATATATTTTAACAGGGTTTTGTTTCAGGAGGAGTCCCAGGTGGCTCTGAAGGCAGAGAAGGATGCTGGAGCGTGGAGGCCTGCCCTGCAGTTCAAGTGAGCTGCTGGCTTCTTGAGGCTGGCCCTGTTCTTGCGATTCCTTCCTCATGGGTTGTCCTTGTCTCACAGTAGTGGCCATTGATATTTCCTCTGGTATCTTGGGAAAGCAGCCTTGTCTTGTGTGCTTCTCTTCCCTCCTATTGCCCAGAGATCCCGGAGGTGCCTCCTCACCTGTGAGCCCTCAGCATAGGATCTAAATTGTGAGTTCTCGCCGAGAGCCCATAGAAGTCTTATTTTCAAGAATGTGCAATTTCCAGACATACCAATATGGCAAAATAGAAAGTATAATTATTATTTTTAATATATATAATCAGTAAATAAGTTTTAGGAAAAATTTTTTTTATGTAGAAAATTAGAGGGGAACTTGGAACTAACCAACCAAAAATCTTTATTCACATTTCTAATTTATCTTTTTCTTTCTTTCTTTTTTTTTTAAGAGAGAGTGAGAGAGAGAGGAGGAGAGAGAGAGAGAAATTTTTTTTTTAATATTTATTTTTTAGTTCTCGGCAGACACAACATCTTTGTTTGTATATGGTGCTGGGGATCAAACCCGGGCCGCATGCATGCCAGGCGAGCGCGCTACCGCTTGAGCCACATCCCCAGCCCCATCTTTTTTTTTTTTTTATACCAGGGATTGAACTTGGGGGCACTTAAGTACTGAGCAACATCCCCAGCCCTATTTTGTATTTGGGTCTTGCTGAGTTGCTTAGAGGTCTCACTAAGTTGCTGAGTCTGGCTTTGAACTCATAATTCTCCTGTCTCAGCCTCCTGAGCCACTGGGTTTACAGATGTGTGCCATTGTGCCTGGCTTCTAATTTATCTTTTTCTTTTTTTTTTTAATATTTAGTTTTTCGTTGCAGTTGGACACAATACTTTTATTTATTTTTATGTAGTGCTGAGGATCAAACCCAGGTCCTTGAACATGCTAGGCGAGCGCTCTACCGCTGAACCACAATCCCAGCCCCTATCTTTTTCTTTATTAAACCAAGACACATACTGAAGAGAAGCTGCTCTGGGAGGTGTATGGTTGAAGGTATGTTCTCTGCCACCTTGATTCACTACTCTTTTAACTGCTGCTTCTGGTATTTATTTACCAGAAAACCCAAACACACACACACACATGAATTTGCTAATTTTGGAACTTTCAAATTTATATATTAAATTCTTTCTGTAGAAATGAGGCTTTAGCTTTCTTACTCCCCACCCCTTGCCTTCCACTTCATTCCATTATTCCCAATATTGTGTTATGAACTTAGTGCTAAAAATACAATGAATTTTTTTTTTTTCAGTTTTGTAGTTTGGACGTGGTTTTCCAGGATTAATATGTCTTCTGTTCTGTCTGGGTATCAGCTCGCTTCCTTTGTGTGTCTGGCTTCTTGATGCTGATGGTTAGTTAGGATTGTCTCTTGGCCCTGACTTTGTGCTCTCCAGTATGGGCCATTCTGTGAACCTGCTTGGGCTTCTCATAGCATGGTTACTGGCTCCAGGAAGGAGGAAGTGAAATTTCAATTTATTTTGTATTTTGCAGTGCTAAGAATGGAACCCTGGGCCTTAAGCATGCTAAATAAGCACTCTTCCAGGGAACTAAATACCAGGCCTGCAGTCCTTTAAAGGCAAGGATGAGAACTGTCATGGCTTTACTCTTGCCATACATGTTTTATTGGTGAAGGCAGAGACTCAAGGGGGCCTTGCCATACTCAGGGTGTATGTGTAATTCAGCTTTTTTTTGTTATGTCCAAAAGACCTGACAAGAACAATGTAGAGGAGGAAAAGTTTATTTTTGCTCACAGTTTTAGAGGTTCAGTCCATGGTCAGTCTACTCCATACCTCTGGGCCCAAGATGTGGCAGAACCTCATGGTGCAACGGTGTGACAGAGGAAAACAGCTCAGGACATGGCAATTGGGAAGCAGAAAGAGCTCAGTTCACCAAGGACAAACTATAAATCTCAAAGGCATAGCTCTAATGGCTTACTTTCTCCATCCACAGTTTGCCTATAGCTACCACCCAGTTAGTCCATCAGTGGATTTATCCACAGATTAGTTCACACCTCTCATAATCTAATCATTCCGTTCTGAAAATTCTTGAATTGCCTCATACATGAGCTTTTGGGGGGATACCTCATATCTAAACCATTACATTTCACCCCTGACCCTTAAAGCTCACCCCCATCTCATACTGTGAAATACACTTAGTCTGTCTCCAGTAATCTTAATAGTTCTGGCATTGCCCCAGATCTTAAGTCCAAAAGCTCATCTGAGACTCAAGGCAAAGTCTTTTAACTGTGAGTAAAAGTCAAAAGCAAGTTATATATATCCAATATAGAAAGGCACAGAGTAAATATTTCTATCCCAGAGGGGAGAAATGGGGGCATAGAAAGAAGGGATGGGATCAAAGCAAGACTGAAATTCAGATAGGTAAATAAGTCCTGTAGCTCTGTGTTCAGCTTCCAGGGCACATGGCATCTAGCACATGGTGGCCCCGCCCCTGTGGTCTTAGTGGTTGCAGCCCACCTGGCCTCTTGGTTTTTTCTCTGCCTGATTCCTGAAGCTTTCCTCAGCAGATGTCCCACAGTATTGGCTTTTTTTTTTTTTTTTTTTTTTGTGGTGCTGGGGATTGAACCCAAAGCCTGTTCATGTGGGGCAAGTACTCTTTTCAACTGAGCTATATCCCAGCCCACTGGCATTTCTTAATCTTGGGGTTCTCTGTTGCAGCTTTAGCTCCCTTCTCATATCTTCATGCATCACCCTCTCAGAGCAGCCTGCAGGGACTCTTTGAACCTACTACATTTTGCCTGGCCCCTCAGTCCTTCTTTTGAAATCTTGATGGAAGCCTCCATGATTCCTAACTCCAGGATACATTCTTGCAGAACCAGCACCATGTGGTTGATAACAAAGTCTGCCACCATCTCAAGCAGTAGCCAAGCTTCTTGGGAACACAGCTGTATCAGCCTCTGAGTGCTAGGGCAGCTGAGTATAGCAGGGTAAAACAACTTCCTAGGCCACCCTATGCAAGCAGAGTGCCCCCATGGTCTCTTCTCAAAGGAATTTTTACTTTTATACCTTTGAGCCTTGGATGAGTGAGGTCTTGCCACACCTGAGGTGCCCTCAAGCCGTCTTTCCTATTGTTTCTGGGTAAAGTCTTTGGCATCTCATTAGTGGCTATCACACTAGTCCTCCCTAACTACCACACATTCCTTAGCCTCAGTTTTACTTGCCCTTTTCTGGGCAGATGTCAAGTTTTTCAACTCTTTCAGCCGTGCTTTCTGCTCCTAGTTATCACAGCAAACTTGGCTAAAAGTTGCCAGCATTGTTCATGCCACCACCTGTATGCTGTGCTGCCTTGAAATTTTCTTTGCTAGATTAATTAGTCCATTGCCTTTACATTCAGCCTCACAGAAAGTATCAGGACATGGGAAAAATGTAGATAACTTCTTTGCCAAATATAACATGAGTGACCTCTAGTCAATTTCCAGTACAGTCCTCGTGAACCCAGTCTTCACTGTCCGTAGTCCTATTGTCATTCTGGTGTTCTGCGCTTCCACCAGAATCACCCATGAAGCTCCACTTAAAACACTCTATAAAGTTTTTCCAGTTTGCATCACTAAACATTTCAGAATTCCTCCCCCAGCAACCAGCTCTAAAGGTTTCTGAACCACATGGTTTGGTCAGTCACAGCATTGACCCCACTCTTGTGTACCAACTTCTATTTTAGTCATCTTTGTGTCACTGTGACCAAATGACCTAACAAGAACAATCGGAGGAGGAAAGATTTATTTGCCTCACAGTTTCAGAGGTTCAGTCCATGGTTGGCCAATTCCATTGCTCTGGGCCAGAGTTGAGGCAGAAAGAGCATCATGGAAGGGCATAGTGAAGGCAGCTCAGAACATGGCAACCAGGAAGCAGAGGGACAAAATAGAAACCCCAAGGGTACACCCTGGTGATCTGCCTCCTCCAGCCAACCTACCTGCCTGCAGTTATCACCCAGTTAATCCATATCAGTGGGTCAATCTGCCTGTTAGGTCATAACTCTCATGATCTAATCATTTTGCCTCTGAATGTCCTGCATTTGTCTCACACTTGGGCTTTTGGGGGCACATCATATCCAAACTGAAATGGTAAGAAATGGGTTTCCTCTTGTACTGGGTAGAGTGGCAAAGACTTCCAGCGACCTATAATTCACTGCACTTTATTGTGATTTTTTGGTTTAAGTGAATGTTTATAAATTGTTGTACAGCCAAACCATATTTGTGATGTGTAATATTTAGTTATATGACTTTTTGTTTTCCTGGTGGCAATAATTTTGCTGTTTGCTTAGTTTCCATGCATCTATTACTAATTCAGCCCCCAATTTTCCAATCTAATGGTATGGTCAGCTACACTAGGTCTGTCAGTTCCATCCTTTCTCAGCGACCTTTCTCCAGGCCTGAACTGGCCTGTGCACAGCTGTCTGGGTTACCTTCTGGGGCAGAGCCTCTGTTCTGGTGTCTTGTGCCCGGTGTGGTTCACCTTTACATCTTGGTGACATACTATCTGGTAGTTATCTTCAAGTGTGTAGCAGGTGACATTATTAAGACCATATGTGGGGGCTGGGGATGTGGCTCAAGTGGTAGTGCGCTCGCCTGGCATGCGTGTGGCCTGGGTTTGATCCTCAGCACCACATACAAACAAAGATGTTGTGTCTGCCGAAAACTAAAAAATAAATATTAAAAAATTAAAAAAAAAAGACCTTATGTGCCCCCAAATTAGCTGTTCTGTGCTTATGCTTGATGGATAGCTTGGCTGGGTATGTGATTCCGGTTGGAAGTAATTTTTTTTCTCAAAAACTTGAAGGCATTTTTTCATCATCTTTTAACTCCCCATGTGCATTTCCTCTTTGAATTGTCTGCTCTTCCGGTTTCTGGTTTTGCTTGTAGCCTATTTGAAGCCCCCTGGAAGGCTAGTGGCCTCTTTTGCATCCATCTGTTGCCACTCACTGACTCTTTCTAACCTCTTGATTATAGGACCTTTGAATTTATTGCTGTTTTAAATTTTCTGTCTTTTTTTCCTGGAACTACTATGACGTGGCTGGTCCACTGGGATATTCTTTAACATTTTCTTTTCCTCCTGTCTTTCCTTCCTACCTCTTGCCTTCATTTTTCTCCTGGTTCCTCCCGACACTTCTCCTTTCCTTTCTCCACTCCCTCCTCTCTCTCCTCCCTTTCCGCTTTCTTTGCCTGCTCTTTTCCTATCTCCCTTATTCCTGCCTTTCTCCTCCTCTTTGGCCAGGATTATAGGAAGTATATATCTGGCTGTCTTTTGTTCCCTTAGCATTTATGTACCGCAGTCTTGGCTGGGCACATCCTACTTGGCAATGGCCCTCAGCATTTATGAATGTTACTGTATAGAGAGTGTTGTTATTTTTAATTATTTTGGAAATATGTTTATATTTTCACCATATTTTTTAAAAAATAGAAATAAAAACTTTAATATGTTCATGTGTTGATGTAAAGTGTGATGTAAAATTCCCTCTGCTGGGCGGGGTATAGCTCAGTGCTAGAGTGTGGGCTTTGCATGTGCTAGTACTGGTTCCCCAGTACTGCAAAACAAAAACGAAAACACAACTCCCCACTGTACTGTTCCTCAGCACCCATTTCACCTCCTGGGAGGCACTGGTGATCCAGAGAAGAACTGAAAGAAAGGTTGTCTTAATGCCAGCTCTCTCCCTTCCCTGTATTGGGTGTTTCCCTAAGATCCTAGTTTGCTTTTGCTTTAAAGCTCTTGTCTCTCATGGTAAGTTCCCCTTAGATGCCTGGCAGCCCTCTGCTGAGGGCCCTTGTGAAGTGGAGGCTGAGCCAGGTGTAGTCTGCGCACTTGTATTCCCAGCTAAGGCTTTGGCAGTTTGAGGCCAGCCTGGGCAACTTAAACCCTGTCTTAAAAAAAAAAAAAAAAAAAAAAAAAGGGCAAGCAAGGGCTGGGGTTGTAGCTCGGTGGTAGAGCACTTGCCTAGCACATGTGAGGCACTGGGTTCTATCCTCCACACCACTAAAAATAAATAAAATAAAGGTATTAAAAAAATAAGCAAACAAGGTCTGGGGTTGTAGCTTGGTCGAAGAGTACCTCTGGGTTCAGTCCCCAGCATTGCAAACAAAATGAGATGGAGGTCAGGAGCTCATGGGGGATCTCTGCTGGGCAGGACTCCTCTGTCAGCACCAAGAGACTTTTTGCCTGGTCCTAACAGTGTGTTTTGGCTGCTGCCTGGAAGGAGCTGAGGCGAGGCTCTGTACTTTTTGGTGTTCTTGCTACTTCCAGGGCTCCTCCCTCATGAGTTGTAGGCTCTTCCCTGTGTCCCCTGTCCCTGTACTGAACTGGTCTGGTCTTGGGACAGGATGGGCTGCCAGGCAGTGAGCAGCAGGGAAGTATGTGGTTGACCAGTTCCTAGAATTCTGTTTGTGCAGCAGGTATCCTGCTGTGTTCAGTATGCATTAGAGAGAAAATACCAGTTTTTACAGAAACACGAGTGATGAAATTTAATATGTTTAATACCATTCTTGTTCAACTACAGGTTTAACTTTTTTGATTGAGATAAAATTCACAAAACATTCACAAACTATTTTATGGTGTGCAGTTTAATGGTTTTCAGTATATTCAGTGTGCATCTGTTACCACTGCCTAATCCTAAATGTTTTCATCATCTCAGAAAAAGACTTATGCCTTTGAGCAGCCTCAGCCCCTTCTCCTGGACCCTCAGCTCTTGGCTACCATTCTACTTCTGTGGATTTGCTCCTCTCGGGCATTTTAGATGCATGGAATCCCCTCGTGCCTTTTGTGTCTGGCCTTTTTCACTTAGTTGAATGCTTTCAAGTAATTTATTCTCTTTATGCTGAATACTGTCCATTGTATGGATGGGTAGACCCCACTTTATTTATCCATTTATTAGGTGAGGACTTTGGGGTTGTTTTTTGCTGTTAGGAATAATGCTGCTGTGAACCTTCCTGTGCAACTTTGTGTATGAAAGTGTTTTTGGCATCTCAAATAGATACTTAGGAGTAAAATTTCTGGGTAACATGGAAATTCTATTTAACTTTTCAAATTTTAAATCAAAAATAAAATTTTTATTATACTACTGAAATTTGAATCCATAACCTGACACATGCTAGACAAGTGCCCTATTACTGAGCTACAACCTCAATCCTTTTTAAAAATTTTATTTGGAAACACTCTAAGGGTCTTGCTAATTTGCTGAGGCTGACCTTGAACTTTTATCTTCTTGCTTCAGCCTCCTGAGTCTTTGGGATCACAGGTATGCACCACTGCAACCCAGGTGGGTTTAGCTCTTTGAGGAACCATTAGACCATTTTCCATAGCAGCTGCTGTGGAATTTTACATTCCTGTCAGCAGTTAACAAAGAGTAGGAGGACTTGACCTGTCACACATTAACAATGTGTGAAACACAGGAGAAGCACTGGTTGGGACTAGGGAGCGCTCTAGCCTTGTGCCCCAAGTCAAGGTTGGGTCCGAAGCAGGGAAGAAGGGCTTGTGTGAGCCTCCCTGTGGTTCCAGGCTTCTCTGCTGCTGAATTAGAGTGGGAACCAGGTCAGAATCCTTACTGTCCTGGGACATTTCTGCAGGAGAAGCAGAGGTAGCTGTGATAAATCCTGACCAATAGAGATGATCGCAGGAGGGAGCTTCCGAGCAGCAGTGTGGCACAGGGACCTGGTTCTGTGGCAGGCCTGTGCAGAACCATATACCCCGATGAAGACGTGTCTGAAGAATGAGGCTCTGCCCTCAGTCACAGAGAGACCTGAATACACTCCAGGTGGACCAAAGTGAAGTGGCAGTGAATGAGCAGTCCAGGTCCTGCTCATGGCCTGGCTCTGAGAGTGTCTCAGGCCTCAACTGCTCTCTGTGTTGAGACCTCCCCAATTAGACTCTGTTTAGTTAGGTTCACGAAACCATCAGAGTGGGCTGTGGCTGACACCCTGGCAGGGGGAAGGTGGGGCACTGAAGTCCCGAGGAAAGGATGGTTTTCTTGCTGCCTTCCTACCTTCCACCCCATCATGCTCTTTACTTGATGTGTCATATCTCCCGTATTTCTTTTTCTTTTTTTATGGTGCCCAGGACCTCATACATGCTGAGCAGGCGCTCTACCACTGAGCTACACACACATTGCCTTTCTTATATGTCTTCATTTCTGTCTCTCCTGTATCTTGTTTATTGTTGGGGCTGGTTTTAATGGCAACCAACTGCTGTTGCCTGGGCTCCTTTCCTTGAGGCAATGCCTCCAGTGTTGTAGACCCTCTAGTCCACATGGCCCTGTGGGATGCCCAGCTGCCTGTTCCTTAGTATGCTGAGCCACACTGCATGAATTCTGTGAATCTAAGTGATTGGTTGTGTGATTCCTGAGCACTTACGTGAAGAGCAACAGCTATGTGCGGCTCTTCCCACTATCTTCCCTGTACCTGTGACTGCTCATTTGTTGCAACTCCACATTTTCTTCATCAATATTCCCTTCTCTTTTTGCAATGATCATTTTTCATATTTATACTTTTAATTATTTAAGAGAATAAAATATTTATGAACAAGAGAAATCTTAATTATTCCCCTTGCCCTGTAAAAGCATATCTTTAACCTAACTTAAGTGAATTGAAATCAGTGTCTCCTCCCTTGGATACCTCTAATTCTTTTCTCTTTCAAATTCCTTTATTCCTTTATTATCATTAAAGTTGGGATTTGTAGATGGAATGTGGAGAGGAACCCTCTCGTTCTTTTTAAGTATAAAGGTTATTTTAGAATATCCAGCCTCCTTACTTTTTGTAGCCTGCCCAGGTGCCTTCCAGCATTTCTTGGCAGGAGGGCTGTGTCTTTACTTCCTTGGCTTCCTGGTTGAGACATGTCAGCTGGCGTACAGCTCTAGGTGGCCAGTTACTTTCTCTTCCTCATCTCTTCATCTACTTCTCCTACCTTTTGAGGCTGGACAGAGATCTGAGCCACGCCCCAGCCCCTGTGAGTAAGCTTCTTGAAGGTGGAGTTGGGGTTTTTTCGTTGGTTGTGGGTATAGTAACATATACATGATTATGAAAGTTATATTTGGCCTATTTTAAAGTGTATGTGTGGGTCTGGGGGTGTGGCCCAGGGGTGTGAGACCCAGGGTTCTGTCTTGGGACATTTCTGCGTGTGTGAGACCCAGGGTTCATCTCTACTACCGTAGCAAACAAACAAAAACATCCAAACACAGAGGCAAGGAAGAGCAATGACCGCGGCGACATCACGCACATTGTGTTGTGCTACCACTGCCCCTCTTCCTGGCAGCCTGGCCTGCACCCTTTGTGGGGCAGGCTGCTCCAGGCCCTCCTGTGAGGGATCTGCAGCATCTGCCCTTAGGAGCTGGCTTCCCTCAGTGCCACCTGCTCTTTAGGACAGGTGCAAGCAAATCCTAGAGTAGCCCACGTCCTGCTGTGTCACTCCGCGGGCTGCTGGGATGCTGCTGCTGGGAGCGTGGATGCACAGATCCACTTTGAGCCTTCCGTTTTCTGGGTGGCATAATGTGTTTGCTATTTTGTTCAGTGCTGTAACCCAGTGTAGTGCCTGGCACACTGTGGGAACTCCAGATGTTTGGAAGAGTGAACCATGGATACTATTTCTCAAAATCCCTTTCAATATTTTTCATCTTTCTTCCTTGGTGATTTATTTATATTTATCTTAAGTTATACTTCAGGGCCCCTTCCCTGCAGTTGTAGGTTTTCCTGAGTTTTTTTCCTGGGAACTCCCTGCTGGCAAGGTTGGTACACTGTGGCCTGATTCCTTCCGTCTTCTGCGAGTCTCTTGGATGCCCTTCTAGGGTGCCCTGTTGATGCTTGTTCTAGGCCTGTTTGGTATAAGTGTCTTGTCTTGGGCTTTAGGACAACACAGTCTTCTGAGAAAGAAGGTTTGAGTTCAGATGCACCAGGGTGGTCCCACTTCCCAGTTGCTTTTGGGTGGGTATTTACTGAGGGCCAGCCCTGGGCTCAGGTGATGTGGCACTGACAGGACACTGCCCAGGGATCAGTGGGACCTCTGCCTCATGTCACTTCTCTTGTTTCTAAGAATTTTGTGAGGTTGGCCCTCTATTCCCAGGACGTGTAGTGAAGGTGAGAGGTGGTCACTTGCTCAGGGTGCCTCAGCTTAGTAAGTGTCAGTGCCTGGAGGCCCAGGCTGTGGCCTCTATATTGTGCACCCCAACTATGCCGCTGAGGTGCTACTGACCTGTGTATTTTGTGCAGGTGCCCAGTAGGCCCTGCCCTCTCCCTAAGCCCCATCCCTTAAAGCCTGGGGTCCCATCATGGGTAGCCTGTGCCCTATGAGGCTCCTTCTAGACTTGGGATTTCCCTCTTTTGTTTTGATTTGGTCAGTAATAACGTTTTTCTTCAAAACAGCATTTTATTACCTTACCAGAAATCCCTCAGTGGTCTTTCAGCACAGTGAGAACATTGTTGAACATTCCTGGCATTGGATTGTTTGTTTGCTTCTGGATAAACCCTCTTAGGCTGTGATGTCTATTTTTTCCCCATGGTTGT
This sequence comes from Spermophilus citellus, assembly GCF_964194105.1. Classification (NCBI taxonomy): domain Eukaryota; kingdom Metazoa; phylum Chordata; class Mammalia; order Rodentia; family Sciuridae; genus Spermophilus; species Spermophilus citellus. Next base: position 1,303,004 of record NC_138189.1, read on the forward strand.
GGGAATTGAACCCAGGGTCTTGCGCATGTTAGGTGATATTGCCCCACTGTGCCACAACCCCAGGCCTTGACACCTTATTCCTTCAGTCACAGAGGGCTGGGTTTGATTTACTTTGCTTTTGCATTGTGTGTACAGTGACCTGACTAATCTTGAGGTGTATCTTTTTTTTCCTGCTTTTGGTGTGAGGATTATGCCAGCCTTGCCTAATGTTTGGGGAATCTTTCCATCATTTCTTATGTTCTGTTTTTGTCATCTATGAAAAAACAATAGGAATGAAATATTTATGTGACAAAGAGCACAGCAGTTCAAAAGACTGGGCTGTCTTTGTACACTTGCACATTGCAGAGCAGATGTGTTATGTGGTGGCAGTTTTAGACATGGAGACTGCATGTGACACTTGTTAGTGGATGCACACTGTGGGCACACTGTGGATTGGGAAGGAATGTGTAAGTTCATGCTGGAGATGGGCCCGGGGTAATTAGGTGGATCTTGTCCTTGGGGAGCAGGTTGGACTTCATCCCTGTCCGCATCATTCTTTCTCTCCTCACCACTGACCTGGAGCGGGGCCTTAGCTTCCTAGCTGCATCCCCTGGGGCCAGAGTCTGCTTGGAGTCTGAGGGTGCTGGCTGCTGCTCTCTTCTGTCCTCAGTCTCAGGTCTGACAGGGCCTTGATACAAGAACACTGCATACTAGACCTGGAGCATGTGTATGTAGTTGTTATTCTCTAGTTTTTCTTTCCTGTAAAAATGACCTGAAGCACATGTGGCAAAATGTCAAAAATGGTCTTTCAGGATGGTCAGGATATTGTTTGTCTTGTCATTCTTGGCTCTTTCCTGCATTTAAAAGCTTACCCTCACCTGGTCTTCCTTCGTGTGAAAAAGACTGCTTCTGGGGCTGCTGAGACTGGCCAGTGAGAGTCCCTGGACTTGGCCCTTTGTCTGCTCTTCTTCTTTAGTTAGTGGATATTCAGCTTTTGACCTCCTGTGTTAGTTTTTTTTTAAAATATCTATTTTAGTTGTAGATGGACACAATACATTTATCTATCTACCTATCTACCTGTCTACCTACCTATCTATCTTTCTATCTTTTTTACGGGATGCCAAGGATCCAACCCAGTGGCTCACTCATGCTAGGCAAGTGCTGTACCAGGCCCATCCTATGTCAGTTTTGATCAGGTTTTGTATTTTTCTTGACATGCTAGAAAGAGTAGACTGTCATTTAACTTATTGGCATACTTTGAGTATAAAATAAAAAAACTTTCAGAAAAGTACTTTCAGTGGTCAGTGACAAGCAGTGCTGTGAAGGAAGCAAAGGTGGATCTTCTGGTGGCCACAGGCAAAATGGGAAGTGAGCAGCCCACAGTGGGTTTGGAGGAAGAAGGACAGAGCACAAAGAAGGGCAGCACAAGCCAGAGGACGAGTAGCGAGTAGAAGTAGGCCTACAGAGGGCCCGGTCTTCACGGCGGTCGTGTTTAGTGCTCAGCCTTGAAAAGCAGCTCGCACCTGGGCTGTGCCTGATGGGCCTGAGTCCTGGCCCCATGACTTCTTGGTGGTGTGACCTATGCACATTCTGCAAGAAGTCAGAAATTAGTTTTTGTATAGAACATGTCCGAATATGAACTTTTGTTGACTAATGATGGTCACTTTTGGCTATAGCTGGATGTGTAGTCTGCTCCTTAGCTCACTGCTGGCCCCTTAGTGCTCACGTGACAGTGCCCCCTGCTGCATTGTCGCGCGCACCACACCTGGTGGTGCCCTCAGTGCACTCACTTGACTGGAGGTGTGAGCATCCAGAGGCAGTGACAGGAAATTCTCTTATGTCAGCTCACGTTTTGCCAGTCTTGTTCCCATGATTCCTTTCTAATTGCCTGAGTTTCAGCCTGGTCTCTTTTCCCTTCAACTCGAAGAACTTCCTTTAGCCTTGCTTTGTAATGCAGGTGCTGGTGACAATTTCTTGGTTTGTACTTATCTCAAAATACATTGGTTTTCATTCTGGGAGGATCTTTTTTTTCTGGATACAAAAATACTGATACTTTTCTCTTTCAGAATTTAAATACTATTCCATTGTTTTCTGGCCTCTGTTTCTGATAGTTAAATGATCATGCATATTATTGTTCTGTATTTGTATTTAATGGGTCTTTTTATTTTTGGACTTTTGAAATTTTTCTCTGTGTGTGTGTGTGTGTATTGGGATTGAAACCAGGGGGCAGCTCTTTTATTTTTTATTCATTTATTTTCTTTTGAGACAGGGTCTAAGTTCCTCCTGAGTTGCTAGGATTACAAGGCATGTACCAGCTGAATTTCTAGAATCTATAAATTCATGTTACCAAATTGAGGAATTTTTTTGAGTCTTTTTTTCTCAAAATATTTTTTTCTGCTTTGTTCTTTGTCTCTCCTTCTTGGTAGACTCCAGACCTTTGATTTTGTTGCACAGAATGGTGAGATATTCTGTTCCTTTTTAATTCGTAGTGATTTTTTGTTTTTTAGTCTAGATAATTTTTATTGTTCTGTTTTCAAATTTCCTGACTTGTCATCTCCAGTGTGCTGTTAAGTCCATCCATTGACTTTTTTTTTTTTAAAAATTTATTGTAGATGAACACAATAACTTTATTCTGTTTATCTTTTTATGTGGTGTTGAGGAGCGAACCCAGTACCTCACATGTGCAAGGCAAGTGCTCTACCACTGCGCCACAACCCAGCCCCATCAGTATTTTGATTTTAGACACAGTATTTCTCATTTATAGAATTTCCATTTGGTATTTTTTCATAGTTTCTCTGCTGCAATTTTAATTTTTTCATTACTGTATTTTTTCATTATGTCTCTGAGTTATAATGCTTTGAAATCCTTATCACATTTCAAAAATACTGAATACTCCAAATAGGATCATTTTATGTTAGTTTTTGTTGTTTCCCTGTTTATTCATGTTTGGTAATTTTGGAGTGTATCCTGGATATTATGAATGATATATTGTGGAAATTTTGGATTCTGCCATATTTCTCTTAAAAGTGCTTTTTACTTTTTTTTTTTTTTTTCTAGCAGCTAGAATCCTGTTTCAGTTATTTCACAGACCTGACTGCTTGGAACCTGCCCCACACTGGTGTTGGCCTGGAGCTTGGGCAGAACTTGAGGTTTCCCTCTTTTATTTATAGTAGTCAGAACTGCTTCAAGCTCTTCTCAGGCACAAAAGTAAAAGTTGGGAGGTTCTCCCCGTCCTGTTCACTTTCTTTCAAGATTTGACCTGCATCCTTTTTCTTCCAGCTCTGGTGGTTTTTAGGGATGCAGAGTGGCTTTTACTTTCTGCCCAAGGCTTGTGCCTGCAGGATAGTTGGCCTGAGGCTCGTGCAGTTGACCCAGAGCCTGGGTGTTACGACTTGGTACTTTCCCTCCCTTGTCCTTTGCCTCATTCTGTGGAGACAGCAGCAGTGATTGCTGCACATCAGGCTTTCTCTACGTTGGCACCATTGACATTTTGGGCCAGTTGATTTTGTTTTGGGTTCTATCCTTTGCCTTATAGGATGTCTAGCAGCACCCTTGACCTCTGCCCAGTGATGGTCAGTAGCAGGCCTCAGTGGTGATAATCCAGAATGTTCCCCCGCAGGACTAAATGTCCCTGGGGAGTGCAGCCATCTCTACTGATAAACCTTGCTCTTCATACATGGGCTATTGCCCACATCCCACATGGGTAATGGAATCCGGATCACTCTGCGTGGTTTGTTTTGGTGATGAAAAGACCACATGGACATAGAAGTACTTTTTTTCACAAAATGGGGGTCTGGGACTGCTCTTCGATCTTGGGGGCCCTTCCACACTGGAAAGCAAGAGATCAAGAGATCGAGTGCTCCCGGAACCCCTCTATTTATTAGGGAAAAGACATTTGATAGAATATTCCACCCAATAAGGCAGGGGATAATGTTTCAGAAGGGGGGTTGTCCAGTCCCTTTGGTTAACGTTCAACCCAGAGCTGAAGCACTTCCTTGCCGAGCGAAGGTAAGGGCCACTTGCTTCACACAGTGTGTGGTGTGCGATGCCAGTCCAATACCCCCCTTACTCAAGGCTGAGGGGGTGCTTAGCACGTGCGCAGGGCAGCCCCCGTCCCCCCTCCCCGCCGGCAATGGGTGTCTTTGGTCCTTGTGTCTTCCAGCTTTCTCTAGTGCCTAATCCTGCTGGTCTTCCTGAGGGGTCTCGTTGGAGTGTGATGGTGTGGTCCCGGTCGCTGCCTTCCCAGCTGGGGTGGGGACCTGCTTGTTTCTTATTCCTAGCACTTTTATTGGCGGTTTCTCGGACTGTAGCTTTCTAGTGAAGACCCCAAGTTGATGTGTCCAGGAAGCCAGTGCGTTTTCCTAAAACTGCCTCCCTCTGCCTGTTGGTCTCCAGTGGCTGGCCTCCTCCACACGTGGGTTGCTGGGTGGATCCCAGGTGATAGAGTGGAATGTGTGTGCTGTAGTGTTCGTGCTGTCGGCGTTCAGTGGGGCCCGGAGGGGTGGCCCAGAGTCCTGGCTTAGCCCAAGCCAGTGCTGACTTGGAGTATGTGTGTTCTCTTTAGCTCTTTTCCCCCATTTTTTCTTTCATCAATCTGGAGCTAATACTTGACATTAAGCTCTGTTGTTCAGGTCACTGGGGGATGCCTCCAGGTCCTTAACTATGGCAGGAGGAACTGGGATGAGCTCCGCCTGTCAGTTGTTTTGCTCTCCAGTGCTTCTCTGGTGTCCTGCTTAGGCCCAGAGTCGTCTAACCACCTGCACACAGGGCTGTGTTGAGGGTGTGTGCTGGGGCAGGTGTAAGCTGCACCTGTGTCCTCCCATGATGGTTGGTGGTCCAGGCAGCCTGTGCTGGACTTCCTTTCAGGGTTCACATTTTGTGATTTTGTGTAATTTTTGTGATATTAAAAAATTGCCTCCTGGGGCTGGGGATGTGGCTCAAGTGGTAGTGTGCTTGCCTAGCATGCGTGAGGCACTGGGTTCGATTCTCAGCACCACATAAAAATAAAAAAGATATTGTATCCACCTAAAACTAAAAAAAATATATTAAAAAATTGCCTCCTACAACTTAAATTATTATATGATATAAAGTACCTCAAAACCCCCAGCTCCCACAAAGCTATAGAACTGTTAGCGTGCTTGTCCTAGGTTTTGAATATAATGTTGCTTTTTCTCTTCTTTTTTTTAAAAAATATTATAGTAGCCTAAGAACCGAAGCATCCAGGCTGGATGGAATTTAGTATCAAAAAAAGTCCTCTGTCTGTCCAGAAAGCCATAAAGTGCATAAAGATGAAGCAGGCACCAGAAATCCTTGGCAGCACAAATGGGAAGACCCAGAACTGTGAAGTGAACCGCGACTGTTCTGTGTTCCTCAGCAAAGCTCAGCTTTCTAACAGCCTACAGGAGGGAGTCATGCCGAAATTTAATGGCCATGATGCTCTTCCCTTCATTCCTACTGAGAAGTTGAAAGATCTTACTTCCCGTGTGTTTAATGGAGAACCTGGTGCACATGATGCCAAATTATGTTTTGAGTCCCAGGAAGTAAAAGGAATGGGGACGCCGCCCAACACTACTCCTGTCAAAAATGGTTCTCCTGAAATTAAGCTGAAAATCACTAAGACATACATGAATGGGAAGCCTCTCTTTGAATCTTCCATTTGTGGTGACAGCACTGCTGAGGTGTCCCAGTCAGAAGAAAATGGACAAAAATCTGAGAACAAGGGAAGGAGGAACAGGAAAAGGAGCATAAAATATGACTCCTTGCTGGAGCAGGGCCTTGTGGAAGCAGCTCTGGTGTCCAAGATCTCAAGTCCTACAGATAAAAAGGTATTTGAGAGGGATTCCATTGGGGCATGTGACTGAGTGTTGAGCACAGGATGTGTGTGGTGGCAGGTGGAGGCGATAGGGAATGTCCTGGTGTGGCAGTTGCTGTCTGTCTTCTCACCCTGGCCACACACAGCTGATGGCACCACATTGCCACTGGAGGTGTGTCACCACCTGCTGTGCCAGTGGAGAGGCCTGGAGAACTTAAGTGCTCAGGGGCAGCGTGGCTGAGGTGGCCAGTTCTGAGCCACATCTGCTAGTGCTAGGCGCTCTAGTCCAGCTGCTCAGTGGAGGGGTGGACCCTAGTCTGCACCACCTGATGAGTGGGAGCAGCACTGGACCAGGCCGGGGCGCTCCCATTAGTCTTCCCACATGCCCTGCCCTCCATGTGTGGGTCTCAACCAGGGCCCAGCAGGTGGAGGGGGCTGTTCTTTGTTCTTGATGCCTTCCCCCACCAGCACTCTGGACACAAGTGAGCAGGGGTTGTGCCACTCACCAGAGGTTGGGAGGAGAGCCTGACTTTAGGTGGGAGGACACGTGGCTCTGTTATATTCTGCCAGGTGGTTTGTCACCATATCTAAAAGTGATATACAGGGTAGCCTGGACACTTCAGTGAGGATGGGCCATGTAAATCAGCTAAGGGCTGTGGCCTTGGCAGAAGGGATTAGATGCCAGGCAGCCTGCTCTCTCTCCAGGGCTGGTGGCCTAGAGGACCCACCTTGAGGTGCAGCTCCAGGTCCACCAGGGACTGGTGTGACCTGGTGTCATCACCAAGCCTGGGGTGTTTTGTTTAAAAGTACAGTTGTGGGATTTTGTTTAGAATTTCCACAGATAGGAGGAGGAATGGTTGAAGTTTCCTTGGAATTATTAAACTCATGAAGACCTTTTAGGGTGTAAAGACAGTGGTTTTTGAGTGCTCAGGAACAGATTTGGCTTTGGCTAATGTAATTTCAAAGGCAGGTTTTTATCCGCTCCCCGCCCCCCAGCAGCACTGGGGATTTGACTTTGAATTTCACACATGCTAGTGAAGCGTTCTGTCACTGAGCCACATCCCTAACCCCAAAGACAACTTTTAGAGAGCTCCTTTTGTAACTGATGAGTTTTGGAAGTGCTCAGGGTTGTGGTGAACCTTAGGCTTTCCCAGGGCAGGAAGCCTGTGCTTCCTGTCCGGCTTTGCCACTTGATTCTGTTGAAGCTCAAGGGAATGCCTTGATGTTTGACTCTGTCTGTAGGATGGGGTGAATCTGGTAGCTGGAACCTCTGAGCAGTTTCATCTTTTGGGAGTGTATTGTTGTGGCAACTCTATGCCATACCTCACTGCTAGGCTCACAAGATTTCAGAGCTGTTGTCTTCCATTCACAGATGGAAACTGAAGCTCCAAACCAGTCAGCCCTTTGCCTGAGCATGTAGTGATCTTGAGAAGGAATTGGGCTAGCTGTGGGAGGCTGGGCCACCCTGGCTGTGCTTGCTCCCACTGGAGAGCAGAGCCCATGGTGGCTGGGGCAGAGTTGCCTTGAGGAGGACATCCTGTTGAACCTCACAACTCAACCACATGCCAGATGCAGTGGTGCATGCCTATGATCCCAGCGACTCAGGCAGGAGATTGCAAGTTAGAGGCCAGTCTCTGCAACTTAGTGAGACACTGCCTTAAGTATTCTGTTGTATTCTGCCAGGTGGTTTGTCACCATATCTAAAAATGACATACAGGGTGGCCTGGACACTTCACTGAGGAAGCCATGTAAATCAGCTGTATCTCAGTGGTAAAGCATCCCTGGGCTCAATTCCCAGTACTGCCCAAAACCCAGAAAACAAAAAACCATAAAAACCTTGCCTGTGTCCAAGAGATGGGGAAACTGAGACTTGGGGAAGCTCTGAGCACTGAAGCGAGAGTGGTGTGCTGGGGCTTGGGTCTCCATGCTTGGTGCTTTTGAGGACTGACCACCTTCAGGCACATGGTTTTGGAATTATGTGGCTAAAGCTCTACTGAGGACCACCCCCTGGCTAGGGAAATAGATGTTTGTGCTGTTGAGTACCTACTGTGTGCTAGGCACTATACTGCTTTTTAGAGGAAGGGGAGAGGCATATAGTTGCCATGGCCTGAAACAGCAAGGGGAACATGCTCCTTTGGGGGCCGTGTATGATCTTTATTTTTTGCAGTGTCAGGATAGAACCCAGCCTGCCACATAGTAGGCTGAGCTATGTCCCTGGCCCTCCACATGTGTTTTGAACCTATAGCTGGATTAATCTTGGTCTTCCACAGGTGGAAGGCTGGATTGAGGGTAGTAATTGGTTGTGTTAATGTTTGTCTTTTGTTATTCATCTTCAGATTCCAGTTAAGAAGGAATCCTGTCCAAGCACAGGCAGAGACAAAGATCAGCTGTTGAAGTACAACGTTGGTGACTTAGTGTGGTCCAAAGTGTCGGGCTACCCCTGGTGGCCCTGCATGGTTTCTGCTGACCCACTCTTGCACCACTACACCAAGCTCAAAGGTATGGCACCCCTCCTACACCTTTTTCCTGCGCCCCCAGGCCTCTTGCTTGTGCTTCCTTCAACAGAACTACCAGAGTTGGCTTTCTCAGCGTTTTCTGAGGTTAGAAATGATGCAGGTGTGATATGTGGCAGCTGTTCAGTGTGCACTTCACCTGCCAGTTAGTGTCAAAGGAAGAAGGTCTTTGCCTTGAATGACTTTCAGACTTTATGACTAAAAATGTACTACATGTAGTGATTGTTTTTTTCAGCATGATTTTCAAAATGGTATTTTATACTAAGTTTGAGTTTTACAAGCATCCAGATTATCAGGCCTGTGTGAAGAGGGAAAGACCAGTAGAAATGATCACTTTATCTTGATGAAACTTGAGTGGATAAATTGGTGCCAGGAACAGCTGAGGAACATTTTAGAGTGTAATATGTTACCAGTTCACAGCAAGTACCTAAATAATTGGATTGCCCATACATATGTATTGAAGGAAATGTAAACAAAAGGTCAGGTGGTGGTTAGATTCTTCTGGAAAGTTCTACAGGGAAGTTTTAGTTTGGTTTGAAGGAGGTGAGATGTGTTCAGTACAGAATTGGGTTGAGCTCGCTGGTGTCCTCTGACCTCTGCATCCTTCAAGATGTGGGCAGCCAGACTATGGCTGGGCCAGGCTCACTGGTCAGCCTTGTGTGGAACCTCAGTGGCACATGTGTTCCCCGGTCTCTGCCAGAGGCCTGAGCTCTCCAGGAATGGTGACGTTGCTCCTACTTGGGTCTGGGTCTTCATGCTGGTGGCATTTCTGGCTTGTCAGCTGGCTGTGGGAACAGGTGGCTCTTTGTGGGTGGAGGATGACGGTGCTTTCTGGCAAGGGTATGGTTTCTGCCGTACCAGGAAGGGGTTGGGTTCAGGATGAAGAGGACCTGAGTGTACCACCTATGCCCTGCTCTGCCTCCTGTCCTGGGGCCCCAGTGCAGGTATGCTCCACAGGACATGGGCCTCTAACTGGCTTCCATTCCATCTCCCTGGGGGACCTTTGGTATCCTGGCTTTGCCAGAATTGAAGGAGTCCTTCCCAAGAGGCTGCAGGAATTCCAGGGTATACCTTAGGGCACCTGGACCTAAGGTGAGAGAGGACATGTTGGTCAAGTGGGATCTGAACCTTTGTGCAGTCCTGGTGCAGGCACATGTGCATGTGTGTGAGGGGTTTCACTTCTGCACTCCCCAAAACTGAGCCTGGGCCCTGCACAACAGATCTTCTGACTTCCATATCATTTGTCTGCTTGGCACCAGTGTCTGGGGATTTTTCCTTGCTTATACAAAGCTGTTTAAATACAGTTTCTCACTAGGACAGTGGATATGCATTTTCTGTGGCTAGATCTGTCAGTGTCTGCATTATCTGCGTTGGGGCTGAACTGGGAAACTGAGGCATGGAGCCCTGGTCTCTTGTCCTTGTGGCTTTTGTGTGCTGTTCTTGTTATTGTTATAGACACCAGACCTTGTTGGCATCTTCAAGGCTTCTCTTGCTTCCTAGAGCTTCACCTCTGAGGCAGTTTTGTCCCTTTGTGGAGTCCTGAGTGCAGGAATGGCTGCTGTCAATTCCACAGGCTCCACAGAATCTGGAGAGAGAGACTGGTTCAGCCACAGGGCTACCTGCAGTTTAATGAGGCGTGACGGGGAGCAAGGAAGCACAGTGCACAGCCTGGCATCAGGACGGTTAAAGGAGACCAGAGAGGGAGTCAGTGGCAGCCATCATCTTAAGACTGTGATTCGTGGCTATCAGAGATTGGCAAGCAAGCAAGGAAGGGTTATTAACCTGTATTGCTGGGACAGCTGGTTAATTTTGGAATAAAATAGGACAATGAGATACTCACCTCTCAACTGGAACCAGAAATGAAATTCAGCTAGGAACTGGGCTGCGGCTCAGCGGTAGAGCACATGCCTAGCATATGCGAGGCCCTGGGTTTGCCTCAGCACCACATAAAATAAATAAAGATATTGTGTCCAACTACAACTAAAATATATATATATATATATATATATATATATATATATATATATATATATATATATATTTTTTTTTTTTTTTTTAAAGAGAGAGAGAATTTTTTAATATTTATTTTCTAGTTTTCGGCAGACACAACATCTTTGTATGTGGTGCTGAGGATCGAACCCGGGCCGCACGCATGCCAGGCGAGCGCGCTACCGCTTGAGCCACATCCCCAGCCCCGAAAAAAAAATATATTTTTAAAAAAATTTAAAAAATGAAATTCAGCTAGATTAAAGATACTCATGAAAGAGGAGAAAACTGGGTAATATTATCAAATTTCTAGTTAGGGAAGAACTTAAAAATTATCATTATATAACAGCCACAACATGTATTTCATATCTGTCTATATTCATTTTCATTAATAAGAAGTTTTTTCCAACTATTAACATAATGGGAGAAGTCACAATTTGCTTAATATTCTTGAATTTTAGGCATTTTCAGATTAATTTGCATACTTTGTACAAATCAGATTGTACTGAAAGTGGCAGAATGCTTGCGTAGCATGTTTAAGGCCCTGGGTTTGATCCTTAGCACACACACAAATAAATACACACACACAAATAAATACACCCACACATACACACACACACACCCTAATATAAGAATAACATAAATAAAAACTAAAAGCTGGGTGTGGTGGCGCACACCTGTAATCCTTAGTGGCTTGGGAGGCTAAGGCAGGAGGATTGCAAGTTCAAAGCCAGCCTCAGCAATTTAGCGAGAACCTGTCTCAAAATAAAAACATAAAAAGGGCTGGTGATGTGGCATAGTGGTTAAGCTCCCCTGGGTTCAATCCCTCATACCATAAAACACAACAAACAAAAACCTAAAAGTTACCTAAAAAATTATGCTCAGATTAATTGTGAAAATTCATCTCCTACTTTTCCCCCTTTCCCCAAAGGTAATTTTTTTTTAACTCATTAAACTCTCTTTTCTTCTGATTTTTTTTTTTTTAAATATTTATTTATTTATTAGTTATTGGCGGACACAACATCTTTGTTTGTATGTGGTGCTGAGGATCGAACCCGGGCCGCACGCATTCCAGGCGGGCGCGCTACCGCTTGAGCCACATCCCCAGCCCCTTTTCTTCTGATTTTTTAAAAATATTTTGTTTTAGTTGTAGTTGGACACAATACCTTTATTTTATTTTTATGTGGTGCTGAGGATCAAACCCAGCTCCCTGTATGTGCTAGGCGAGCGCTCTACTGCTGAGCCACAACCCCAGCTCCCTTCTCTTCTGATTTCAACTGCTAGTTTTTATCATCTTAGATATTTTCTGCTGACTTTTTATTATGGAAATGAAGATTAATTCTTCACCCTTTTTCTATTTCTTTCTCCTGTTTTCTACATATGATTAAGGTACTTTTAAAATTTTCATAAAAGAACTACTTACATAACTTGGATTATATAAATATTATTTGATGAAAAGTTGTGTTCTATAGTTACATTTTCTTTCTTGGACAACCTTTTGTTTTTCCTGGAGTTATTGCTTTCTTAAAAAACTATGTACTCGGGCTGGGATTGTAGCTCAGTGGTAGAGCACTGGCCTCTCACACATAAAGCCCTGGGTTTGATCCTCAGCACCACATAAAAATAAATAAATAAAAATAAAGACATTATGTGCATCTACAAATAGAAAACAAGACAAAACAAACAAAACAAAAAAAAATAAGAGCAGCAAGAACTGGTGTCTGAGCCCCTCTTTTCTGCCCTTTGGCTTGTCTCTGAACCCTGGGCTGTGACCAGGACTCTGTGTAGAAGTGTCCCTGTCTTTCCCCTGTGGGCCTCAGAGCGCCCTTCTTCCCTTGCCTGCTGCGCTCTTGCCCTTTGGCATGGGCACCCTTTGCTGAGTGGCATGTGGTGCTGTGCTCCTCTGTGCTCTTTGGCGGTTGGCCTCTTTGCTCATCTGTCCTGTGGTGCTGGGGTCCAGCCAGGCAAGCGTTCCCACCCACCGAGCTACGCCCCAGCCTCCAGGTACGTTTTGGGTATCCTCCGAGAGTGTGTATAGGAGGTACATTCGAGTCCCTGCCATTCAGATCAAGCTGGTTTTCTGTCCTCATGATTCATTATGGTTTAGCTAGGTATGGAGTTTTGCATTAAGAATGATTCCCCTCAGAGAGTTGAAGGTTTTACTCCATTTTTTCCTAGAATACAGAGTTTTGGGCCACCATCCTCCCCATCCCCAGATACTGGGGATTGAATCCAGGGTTCTGTACCACCGAGCTATACCCTGGCCCTTTTTATTTGGAGATAAGGTCTTGCTAACTTGCTGAGGCTGGCCTCAAACTTTGATAGTCCCACCTCAGCCTCCTGAGTCACTGGGATGACTGGCTTTTGTGGGAGATCTTTGTCTACCCAGCCTTCTTGATGAATTGTATTTTTGTAGTTGGCTGTTTCCTTTTCTGTGTCTCATTTTGTAGCATTTTTTAGGTGTTTCTCTGGGTGTCTTTTCTGTCTTGCCCCATGTCTGTGGCCCTGCTGAGGGCCCAGGACTTCCTGTGTGTTTGACCTCCTTGAAGTGGAGGTGTCCCTAATCCCGAGTGCTCTGTCTGGGGCCTGTGTCAGAGCACAGTGTGTTGAGCACTGCCTGCAACCGTGAGTGGGAGACTCTGGTTTCTGGCCTGGCAACAGCCACACAGTGGGACATTTCTAAGACATCATGCAGAGACTTTCCTTGGTGTTTCATTCCCCAGGAACTCTGCTTTGGTTTCCTGTGGCCAACCCAGAGCATAAGGGGACCGTCTTCCCTCCCTCCCTCCCTCCCTCCCTCCCTCCCTCCCTCCCTCAGCCCAGAGACCTGCCCTCCTGCTGGCTTACCTGTTCCAGCTCTCACTCCACCTCAGCAGCATCTGCCCCGCCTTGGGTTTGGGGGCCAGTGGTCTCTTTGTTCACCTGGCTCCTGGCTGTGTTGTGGCTTCTTCCTGTACCTAAGAGTGACAGCAGTGGGTGTCTGAGGGCGAAGCTTTGCTGTGGTTGCAGTTTCTCAGAGGCTGTGTGCCCTCTCTCCAGGTGCGGTGAGCAAGGGATGGCCAGCTGTCAGGATGGGTGGGTCGTGGACCCTGCTCCTGGCCAAGCCCCTTGCTGCTGCTCTGCCCTCTCTGGTTGTCTGGCACCTCGAGGCCTTGAGAGGCAGCAGGTGAAGGAGCACACGTCCTCCCCTTCCTTCCCAGCAGCCTGTGCTCCCTCTGTTTTTGTCAGAGCATGGTGGGCACAGGAAGCCAGGGCTCCCTCTGTGGCCAGTGGGCTCGCGTGAACAGCTTCAGAGTGACAGTATGCTTTGCCTAGTTTCATCCCGAGTTTTAACATTAATGTTCTAACGTTTTGTCTTAAAATCAGGTCAGAAAAAAAGTGCACGCCAGTATCACGTACAGTTCTTTGGTGATGCCCCAGAGAGAGCTTGGATATTTGAGAAGAGCCTCGTAGCTTTTGAAGGAGAAGGACAGTTTGAAAAATTATGCCAGGAAAGTGCCAAGCTGGCACCCACGAAAGCTGAGAAAACCAAGGTGATAGACATTTTTTTCATGTACTTTCAGTCCACGCTTTATCATTTAAGTTGTTTGTTTTGAACTTAATAATTGCTTGAAATTGCTTCTTAAATTGTTGTTGTTCACTCTGACCAAATATACTGTGATATTTGGCAAGTGACAAACTTGCAGACAACTTATTTCTCCTTTATTCATTTGTTAACTCCCAGAAATAACTTGTTTTATATTTTTTATTATCCTTTATGTATATATAATTACATAAGTTAATGCAATTGGAATTGATTTCTAGTTTAAAGAAACAATAGTTATTGGCTCAGTTCTGTTTAAAAATCCTCTTAAGTTAATTGTTAATCTAAGTTATCATTTCTGATTTCTAAATGTATCTGAACTGTAAGTCTCTTTTAAAGTCAGCTACCTTTTATGTCTCTGCAAAACTCTTTTAATGTCTTTTGCTTCTTTTCAGCTGTTGAAGCCTATTTCAGGGAAACTGAGGGCCCAGTGGGAAATGGGCATTGTTCAGGCAGAGGAAGCCGCAGGCATGTCCGTGGAAGAGCGGAAAGCCAAGTTCACCTTCCTCTATGTGGGGGGCCAGCTGCACCTCAACCCACAGGTGGCTAAGGAGGCTGGCCTTGCTGTGCAGACCTCCGGAGAAATGGCAGCGTCCACAGGGCCCAGTGAGGAAGCTGCCGCAGACCCTGGGCCCATGAGAGAGGAGGGTGTTCCTATGAAGAGAAGGCGGAGAGTCAAACGGTCCAGCTCTGCGGAGCACCAGGAGAGCGACCCTGGCACAGAAAAGAGTTCTCCTCAAAAGATGGCAGAGGCCGACCCCAAAAGAGGAGTGGGTTCTCCTCCTGGGAGGAAAAAGGCCACGCCCTCTACTCCAAGGAGCAGGAAGGGAGATGCAGCTGCCCAGTTTTTGGTCTTCTGTCAAAAGCACAGGGATGAGGTCAGTATTCAGATGGGTTCTGAGGAGTGCTTCATATGCCCGAGTTTCCAAGTTGGGGAGCATTCCTGTGCATGGCTGGCTGCTGCTTGGCTGTTGGGCAGCAGCAGCCATTTTGACCCCTTGGGACCAAGACTGCCTGCCTTTGCCCCTGGGTTGCTGCCCATGTTCCTTTAGGGGGGTGGGCTTCCCTGGGGCACTCTTGGCCTCAGCGTCTAGCTCCAGGTGAGCCTTTGCTGTAGATGGCTGTCCTGAGGCTTCTGGCGCGGCCCTGCTCACCTGTGAAGCTGACGTCTCCACATCGGGATGTTGAGGACGTATCCTACGGTGTCGGCACGGGCAGTAGTAGATAGTGGTTGGTGGTTCTGATAAGGCACAGGATCTTTGGCTCCACCATAAGGAATTGAGACTCCTGGTTTGGTGGTGTGGTCACGTGAAGTGAGTGGGTTCTAGTCTAGAACCTGAAGCCTTCTTATTGTAGTGTTCTTTGTGACTTCACTTTCTCAGGAACTTTCTGTTCAGGAGTCCACACCTACATGGTACCTGAGGTTCCAGTGGGAAGCAGAGTCCTCCCCAGGCACTGACCCTGGGTGTGTGGTCAGTGTCTGCTCCTTGGCAGGCGGCTCAGCACAGAGTGGGGCCATGAGGAGCTCTAGGGATATGTAAATGTCGTTTGTGTTCCTGCCCAGGAGTTAGGATCTTCCAGAGAAAGCATCTGAGTAGTGCCTCTCCAGAAGGTCTGGTAGGGCTCTTCTCAGGAGTGAAAGCCAAAGTTCAGGACAGAAAATCCGTCACTGTGATTCTCTGTGTAGCAGATTAATCGACCGTCTGCACTGATGGAGCAAAGACGTTTGGTGCAAGTCAGCTTTGTGATGAAAAAAGGAGTGGAAGGGAACTCTCTGAGTCCATTGAAGTGTCAGATGTCCTCGCAGGGGTCCTCCGATGGCGGTACCGAAGCCCCACTAACAGCACCAGTGGGACTGCTTGCTTCCTTCCCCATGTACTAGGAGCTGCATGCTGCAGTGCACAAGGCAAGAGGGAGCCGAGAGGCAGGTGGTGAAGGAAGGGGAGCGGGGCTGGCTTGCTGAGCTCCCTGTGGGAGATGCAGGAAGTCTTTAAGATTAGTAGGAGTTCACCAAGGCTGTGGACATGTGATCACTGCCTGAGGGCAGCAACAAAGACGAAATATAGTGTTTAAAAAGAGGAGACAAGATTTGCATTTCCGAGGAACAGATGTGTGGAATGGTGTGTGGCTTTGGAGAAACCTAGATATACTCACTGCTGGCCAGGTCAGGATTCTGCAGCTGTTGGCTCCCTCTTATAATCTACAGATTCAGTGCTGACACAGCGAACCTACCAGTGTGAACGATGCTAATCTGGCCACAGGGCCCCTGACTAGACAGGGAGTTCTGTTGTGAAGATGTTGACACTAATGCTGGGGACACCGCCTAGAACAGGGCCTAGGAGTAGACTTCCAAGTGGTGGAAGTGCGTGGGAAAGAGCTGCAGGCCAACAGGGTGAGATGGCTGCTCTGGACACCACTCTGGGACCCTGGGCAACTTAAAAAACTCAGCAGACCTGGGGAGAAGAGAGCTCTTGAGTAGACCGGCCAGTGCTGACAAGTTGGGGTGTGAACATCAGAGGGTGGCCTCAAGGGTAGCCTGAGGGTGCAGGTGCTGCAGCATTTGCCTCTGGAGTCCAGAAGCAAAAGGAAGCCCTTGAGTCAATGTGACTGGGGATGGGGGACAGGGGATGGGGGCGGCTATGGGAGGTGTGTGCTCTGGGAGGAATGGCTGTCCTCAGTGGCACAAGTGTGATCTCAGTTACCTGTGGCTTAGGAGGCACTTGGTGGTTTCCATGCTCTTGTGGTATGTTGGAAACAGTTTAGTAAAGATGCAGAAGCAGCTGCTGTGTGCTTGCCACCCGTCAGTGCACACTCGTACCTGGTGCTCAGGATGCTCCACAGTTTACCTCATCCTGTTTTGTGGCTGACTGCTCTGAGCCCACAGGTGAAAGCCTCTCCTTTACTAGTGGCATTGCAGGCAGGAAGCAGAATCGGGCATGGCCCTGACTGTGCACATGCATGCGTGAGCTCAGAGCCCACAACTGTCGAGCCACAGGAACTCCTGGCTTTATCATGGATCTTGGCCTGATGAACCACCCCAGTTGAAAATTCCATGCGTGGAAATGCACTGAGTGTGCCTTACCTGCCCAGCAGGCTGCTCTGCCTCGTGGTGCATGGTGGTGGCATTGGTTTCTCTCACCAATGAGAGCCAACCGAGCGGCACTCACTGCTGCTGCCCTGCATGGTGAGAAAGGGCTGTAAAGAACGGTGCCATCCTGGAACTCGTTAGAATTCAAAGTTCACAGCATGATTTCTACTGACACCATGGAAATGGGAAAGATCTTGGTCCCAGTCTGTCCAGATGTGGCCTTGTTAGGTGGATTTCAGTGCGTGGCCCTTGCTTTAGCAGCCCAGGCTTCTTGCGAAGATGCTGTCTGTGTTCCCCTGAAGTGTCTAAGCTGGAGAGAGGTGAAGAGCAGAGACAATGAGCACCTGATGTAGGGAGGGTTCTATTGCCATTTGCCTGTGGTTCCTGCCACAGAGCTCTGTGAACACCCCTCACAGTAACCTGGTGGCTGAAACCTGCTGTGGGTGCTGCGGAGCCAGTGGGAAGTGCTAGGAGGAGCATGAGCCTTCTGGGGACTGCCCACTATGTCGCTTGCAGGAGGTTGAGTGAGAGATGAAAGTGCGAGAGAAGCAGCGTGGAGTCTTGCGGGATCTTTGAAGTCCTCGTGGAGTTGTGTTGGGTTCCCAGTGACAAAAACACTCAGGGTCACTCCAGGGGAACTAGGCTGCGCAAAATAACCACACAAGAGACAGAGACACCTTTTTATTTTGGAGGTCCTGTGACGGCTACTCTGACCTTAAAGGGTCCACAGAAAGAGAGCGCATGCTGACCCCTTTTATTGAGGAGAAGCCATTCAAATGAGGCAAGGGGTCAGGTTTCAGGGGGCTGAGTCTAGCTTCCTGAGTATGCTGTCAGCAGGTTGACTGACACCTAGGTAGGCCACACCCAAGGGCACATAAGAGAAGGGGACACACAAAGGGTGTTTCCATGGAACTTTCTATTCCATACAGGGCAAGGGGTAATATTATAAAGGCACAGGTGAGCATAGCTCCACCTATGGGGCTGCAGGAAGGCACACCTGTGCTTGAAGACACATTTGTTACATTTTTACTGCTCTCAAGATGGGGGCTGCCATCTACAGCCACTTGTAAGTGGCCAGATCAACCTGTACACTTGGAAAAATGAGAATTCATACCCCATTTGATTCAAATGTATGATATGTCAAGATCACTGTATTGTCATGAGCAACTAATTAAAAAAAAAAAAGAAAGTGACCAGATCACTGGAAGTGACCACGTCACTGGAAATGACCACAGTGCCTCAAACCAATCAGGAAAGGAAAATGCTGGTCACATGATGTGGAGGCCTCCCACAGAGTTGTGGCGGCCTAGCCTCTTTGGCTTGGGAATGTCAAGGAGATAGATGTACAGGATCAAGATCCGGGAGGTTGATTGCTGAAATTCAGATCTGTGCATGTGATGCTCTGGATGGAAGTGGATAAATAAAGAATGTTGAGTGGTGCAGGATGACAAGCAGGAGGAAGGTGGCCTTGGGGGGACTCAGGAGTCTGGTGAGTTTAGTGAGTCAGCTGGGAGCACAGCACGATCTGTGTTGAGGACGCTGGGGCAGGGATGGGTGGCCAAGGAGGGCATTGTTGGCCACGTGGTTGTGCCTGTGGAACTGATGCGCAGCACAGAAGCCTTTGCTGGAGGAAGGTTGAGATCTTGGTGCCTGCTGAGCTGGGAGGGGTGAGCTCATGCAGCAGGTGAGGCTGCAGGCAGACGGACAGAAAGCCATGCCTAGCCAAGGGGAAGACACCCAAGTCAAGTGACAGGATTGGTGTGAGTGGGGCAGGGAATGCCCAGGCAGGGGTAGGAAGAGAGAACCCTTGTGGTGCCTTGAGGCCAGAACCAGACTTGAAACTGCAGAAGGTGTCCTTGAGGTGGGAGGTTGCAGGCTGTCAGGCTAGGTGTGTCTGCAAGTTGCTGCTCACCTTCATTTGGAAAGGTGATATGGGGAGGTGGTGGGGCTGTCCCTGTCTAGTTAACAGGCTGTAGCAGAGCAGAGGTTAGGGGGAAGTGGGAGAGTGGATGGAGGAGGGCAAGGTTTGTGTTTGGTGGCAGGTTCAGGTGTTGACCGGGCAAGTGGTAGATCCAGGTGGTGATGGTAACCAGCTAACATTTATGCTCTGAATGCGGACGCTGCTCACATTCTACACCTTCACTTGCCTGCGTTCACAAAAGCCCAGCGCCCAGCATTGGAATCCCATCTGGTCCCAGAAGTGCTGGTAGGGCTCTGCTGGTTAGAAAAGTGTCATCCTGGGGCCCTGCCATCCATGAGGTCTCTGTCCCAATGGTGTTGCAGTGTGAAAACAACCCCAGGCAGAACGGCAACACCAGCTTGTGACTGAGTTCCCATGAAGCTTTTTTTTTTTTAAGAATTTTAACTTTAATTTAATTTAATTTATTTTTATGTGGTGCTGAGGACGCTGGGGCAGGGGTGGGTGCTTCACATGTGCTAGGCAAGTGCACCACCACTGAGCCACAACCCCAGCCCCCCCATTGAGCTTTGTTTGTGGACACTAATCTTTGAGTTTTCTGAAATTTTTGCATGAAGTGAAATACTCTTCTTTTTTTTAGCCTCTGAAAAAATAAAAAAATGATTCTTAGCTCCTGGGTCTTTCTGAAAAGGGAAGTGAGCCATAGTGGGCTGCACCCCTTAGTGTGCTGGCCCTTGTGCCCTCCCCTTTGTTGGTGCCTCTCCATCTTGGTGCACATGGGAAACAATACAGAGGCCAGCCCACTGGGCTGAACTGGGATGTGGTGGGATCTGAATACCATAGGTGTCAAGCTCCTGAGGCTGTGGCTGTGTGTGCCGCCAGATCACTGTGACACAAAGACACAAACCACCTGGAAGCCTCCTGGCCAGGAGGTCTGGGAGGGGCCTGGGGGTCTGTGTTGCTAGCCAGTCCTGGGGTGCTGGTGCTGAGTGACTGGAGGGGCAGAGAGGCCCTGTCTCTGGGCTGTGCAGTGATGGTCTTGAAGCGCTGGGGCAGGAGCAAGGAACCCCTCCTTGCTGGACCGCTTTTACTGTTCCTCTGGGGTGAGCACTGGAAGATGGATCCTGGGTGCTGGGGCCTTGAGAGGAAGCCTGGCTAGGGCCTCACTGTAGGCTTGGGGGAAGCGCTTCTGTGGCCTTGCTTCACTACTGACATCTTGGGGGTATAGAAAACTGACCTACAAATGCATTTAGTGATTTTGGAAAAGTAATGTTTTTAAATTTTTTATTTTTAACCATTTATCAGTATTCTCAATGAGTTCTCAATGAATCACAACATTAGTTAAGTGTTATTTTTCTTTTAGTTTTTTCTGAGAAAAAGCTCCATGATGCAGGAATAAAAATGCCACATGCTAAGTTGGAAAAGGCTGTACATTTCATCTGTGCAAAGCAGGAGTGAGTTGGTGATCAGGCCTTCTCTGCTTCCTATGCTTGCTCACAGGTTGTTGCTGAGCACCCTGACGCCTCAGGCGAGGAGATTGAAGAACTGCTGAGCTCCCAGTGGAACATGCTCAATGAAAAACAGAAGGCACGCTATAACACCAAGTTTGCCCTCGTGACCTGCACCCCGGCTGAGGAAGACTCTGGTAATGTGCGGCCTGTGTGTGTGGCCGGCCGCTGAACCCCACCCTTGGGGCGCAGGCAGAATGTTCCTGCTGTGACGGGGCAGCCTCTGCTGTCTGTGCTTTCTTTCTTGTCCTGGAGCTGTGTCTTCTGGTCCTCTGCTGGCCTGCAGGTCCCTTGCTATTGTTCTTGGGGAGCAGGTGTTCTGGCCATTGTAGTCGCAAGAAAGGTTTTTGTAGGAGAGGACAGAAGAAGGAAGGGAGCCAGGCCATTTCTAGGACCCCAGGCTTGGGGGGACAGGTCTGACTTCAGGCCTGTGGCCTGGCATTGGCGCTGCCCAAGCAGCGTGTCCAGTCTTGACTTGTGCTTGGCTCCTCTCGGGCCTGCTTTCGAAGGCTAGGCCTTGTGAGGCCCAGAGAGGGGCAGTTCTTGGCTTGTTTGCTTGAGACCTTGCAGGTGAGGGGGTGACGGGATTGACCTTGGATTGTGTGTCCTTTGGTTCCTTCTGGGCTTTCAGTTTAAAAAATAGAAAGTGTTACTTGGGGCAATGACAAGGTAAAGGAGAGAACAATGTAAGACTTGGAAGACATGCAGTAGTGTCAGGTTTGCAGTCTGTGTGTTCCCAGACTCATAAGTTGTGGAAAACCGCCTTTAAAAAATTTTTTTTTCCTGTTATGGGGCTGGGGCTGGAACATAGGGCCTGCCACATGCTAAGTATGTGCCCTACCACTGAGCCATGTTCCTAAACCTTTCCATTTTATTTAGAGACAGGGTCTTGTTGAGGTTCTTAGGGCCTCACTAAGTTGCTGAGGCTGGGCTAGAAACTTGGATCCTCCTGTCTCAGCCTCCTGAGCTGTTGGGATTACAGGTGTGCACCACAGTGTTTGACTGAAAACTGCCATCTTAATGTAAAAAATAGGCGTGACATCTTTGGGTATCAGAAAAGGTACAGAAAATGTGCATCTGTCAAGGTTCATCATTGAGGAGTTCTGGAGCAACCAGACATAGTGCTGCAAGACTCAGCTGACAGGAGGTGCAGGCCCTGTGAGCTGGGCTGTGCAGGAGTGGCTCCTCTATGCTGGCAGTGATCACACAGGCACAGTGGCACCTCCTTCCCTCACAGGTGTTATTTGGGGCTTTTTAGATCTCCACATCAACTGACTGTGTTGGTCTGGCCTTTTTTTCACGCTGCTTGGTGTGTGCTGCAAGGGCTGCAGCTTAGAGCCCAAGACACACAGGGTCTGCGTGTTGGCCCTAGAGGCAAGCTGGCTGCCTCTGCAGCAGACGCTGCTTGAGAGGAGTGCTTCTGCACAGGGGTGCCGTATTTAAAAAGGAGCTGGGCTTTCCCAAAGCCAGAGTTGCTCATCCTTAAAGAGTGAGTAAATTTGCCTGTGTGTCACCATCTGCCACTTGGGCTTTCCCTGAGCACTGGGTAGATAGTAAAGGTGATGGTGGGTTTCCATCACAGTGTCCATCAGGAGCATGCTGTCTTTGGGTGCCCTTGACCTCTGGCTTCCAGGGGAACCTGGTGCCGCCCAGAGCATGGTGTGCCATTGCTGTGTGCCAGCTGTCCCACTGTCTCACTGCAGACTTCACGTGAATGCCATGTTATTTGCTTCCATGAACAGCTGCTGCCGCCTCATCCCAGTGGAGGGGTGGTGCTCATGAGGTACTCGTGGACAGGCCCAGGAGCTTGCCTCCCGGTGGGAAGATAGGTATAGGAAGATGCTGCTGCTTGCATTTGAGCGAGGCTCAGTGGCAGACCTGCTAGGGAGGTTCTGGCAAGTGGGGCAGACTGGGCTTCATTGTGCTTGTGCTCAGGCTGTGACTTTAAGACCCTGCTGTCCTCTGCTCTGTAGGCCTGTTCCCATGCAGACTTCATGGCCAGCCCAAGTCTGCTGAGGGACAGAACTGGGCCCTACTGCACAGCCTGCAGCTGGAGGTGGGCAGCTTGTGCACTGGCTGCTCAGCACCCCATCATGCCTTGCCACTCTGTTGCTGTTTTGGCATGTGGGGCCTCTCTGGTGCCTCCTCCAGAGGCCTGCTGTTTGATAGGGGGCTGAGTACCCCGTGCTGGTGTTGTGTCCTAACAGTGAGTTTGAGGGTGACAGTGTCCTGAAGAAGCTGATGAGAGTCTGTTAATAAGAAATCCTGAACCTCTAAAAATAAACACTGGCACATTCAAGCTGGTTGTCTCCAGGGTCTGCGCTTGTGTTGTCCACCTGATTTGTTTTTAGGCCAGTCCTGTTTGCACATCTTCTTGGGGATTAGTGATATCCTGAGACATGACTGTGTGGATAGTCAAGCACACACGTAGAAAATGTGTGGCAGGCACAGAGTGCACACCTGTAATCCCACCTGCTCAGGAGGCTGAGGCAGGAGGATAGCAAGTTTAAGACCAGACTCAGCAACCTTGTGAGATGCTGTCTCAACGTAAAAAAATATTTAAAAAGGGCTGGGTGTGCTAGTCGTGGCACACACCTTTAATCTCAGTGGCCTGGGAGGCTGAGTCAGAAGGATGGCAAATTCAAAGCTAGCCTCAGCAACTTAGCGAAGCCCTAAGCAATTTAGCAAGACCCTGTCTCTAAATAAAAAATAAAGGGCTGAGGCTGTGGCTCAGTGGTAGAGCGCTTGCTTAGTACATGTGAGGGACTGGGTTCAATCCTAAGCACCAAGTAAAAATAAATAAATAAATTAAATAAAGATATTGTGGGGGCTGGGGATGTGGCTCAAGCGGTAGCGCGCTCGCCTGGCATGCGTGCGGCCCGGGTTCGATCCTCAGCACCACATACCAACAAAGATGTTGTGTCCGCCGAGAAATAAATATTAAAAAAAACTCTCTCTCTCTCTCTCCTCTTTCCTCTCTCACTCTCTCTTAAAAAAAAAAAAAAAAGATATTGTGTCTGTCTACATCTAGAAAAATATTTTTTAAAAAAGAATTAAAGGGCTGGGGATGTGGCTCAAGCGGTAGCGCGCTCGCCTGGCATGCGTGCGTCCTGGGTTCGATCCTTAGCACCACATACAAAGATGTTGTGTCCGTCAATAACTAAAAAATAAATATTAAGAAAATCTCTCTATCTCTCTCTTAAAACAAAAAAGAATTAAAAATAAAAAGGGCTAGGAAAATATGGCTTAGTGGTTAAGTGCCTGTGGGTTCAATCCCTGGTACTAAAAAGAAGAGAAAGCCTTTGTAGATAAAAATGTAGTGGTGTACTTAGATGTTCTGTAAGGGAATGCATAAGTGGTAGCAGATTGTTCTAAAGTTCACTGGGTATTCTCTCAGTCTTTGAATGTTAGTAAGCAAATACTGGGTTATGTATAAATTTAATACTCTAGTAGGTTAAAATAAAATGATAATAAGTACAAATATGATAATCTCTAAGGTATATTTTCAGTCCCCAGTGTTTTGGTATAAGGAGATTCTGTATGTGGAACATAGGACCTGGGGATTTCAGAGTTGCTGGGAACTTCCCCTAGGGTGGCTTGCACGTCCACTGCCCTGGCCAGGGTCCTGTACTTCGGAGAGCAGCACATGGAGTTTCTCACGTGCATTTCCCCATCTCCTATTTCAAGGTAACATTAACGGGAAGAAAAGAACCCACACAAAGAGGACGGAGGACCCTTCAGAAGATATTGACGTTGAGGATGTTCCCAGGAAAAGACTCAGGACAGACAAGCACAGTCTCCGGAAGGTAAGTATGTTCCAGGTTTGCTGGCCCCTGGGAAAGTGTGGTTCTTGGGGCTTGGGAGGCAGGCAGAGGCTCTCTGAGCTCCCTGTGCTGCTCAGCGTCGAAGCCTGCTCTTTTTCCAGAGCCCTGGGAGAAGGCTGCAGAAGAAAGCAGTGCCTACCCTCAGGGTGACAGAGATGCTGCCTCTTGGCTGTGGGAAATAGCACCCAAACCCTGGGAGTTTATAAATTGCTTTTAAATTGGATAAAATGACATGTTAAAAATAACTCTTGGAGGGCTGGTGTTATGGCTTAATGGTAGAGCACTTATCTACCATGTGTGAGGCCCTGGGTTTGATCCTTAGCACCACATAAAGATAAATAAATAAAGGTATTATGTCCATTTACAACTAAAACATTAAAAAAAAAACAAAAAACTCTTGGGCTGGGGATATAGCTCGTTGGTGGTGCACTTGCCTGGCACAGTTGAGGGCCTGGGTTCTATCCCCAGCATCATGTAACTGCAGACTCTTGTCTGTTGGACTTACTGTTCAGTGTTCAGTTGTTCAGTGAGCTGATATGAAAATCCATTAGAGATGTATGTTAAACTTCAGTAAAAACTAAAAGAATCTGGCCCAGTGCAATGGCCACACCTGTTATCCCAGCAATGCAAGAGACTAAGGCAGGAGGATTGCAGGTTCAGGGCCAGGCTCAGCAACTTACTGAGGCCCTAAGCAACTTAGCAAGACCCTGACTCAAAATAAAAAGGCCTGAGGGTGTCACTCAGTGGTAGAGCACTCCTCAGTTCAACCTCAGTACCAATAAATAAATAAATAAATAAAACGGTTAAAGAATCCGTTCCAGGCATTGAAATCATATTTCAGGAACCTCTTGAGTCTGTTAGTAATTCATGGTACTGTTTACTCAGTGGGGGTCCTAGGCAGTGTGGGCAGTACTGATGCAACCTAAAGGGGGCAGTTGGCCCGCTGGCAGCCCCAGGCCCTGTACCCCCGTGTACCACATCTGTCAGGGGCAGAGCTTGCCTGTCACAGGGAACTGAGGAACAGCAGCTTGCTGTGCCTGTGGGCAGACGTGAGTCCTTTTCTAGCAAGGCCTGCCTTGGCCATCTCCAACGTCAGTTGGCTATTTCTTTAAACTGAGTTTAGACAGACTTTGTACTTTATATTTTAATTCACATTTACTCAATAATGGTTCTGACGAAGTTGTATATTTATTATTTGGAGTACAGCTTGATACTGTATTATGCTGCCTTTTTGTTTTGTGTTACTTGGAAGAATGGAAAATAATCTTTCCTGTCAGACTGCTGAGCCACGTCGGCGTCTTAATTCTTAAGGTGTGTGTGCAGTTCAAGGGAGCAAGCAGGGCCTGCCTTACTTTCCTGGCCAACACAGTGTTCTCAGTGCCCATCAACAGTTGGGACCAGTTAGTGATTGGTGTCCAGCTTAAGTTGGGTCACATTCTCCGGGCGTCACTGAGGTTATCAGGAAGTGCATACTTAATATCTTCTCTGGACGCCAGCTCTAAAGCAGTTTTTTTTTTTTTTAAATACCTTTATTCTATTTACTCCTTTGTATGTGGTGCTGAGGATCAAACCCAGGGCCTCACATGTGCTAGGCAATCTCTCTACCGCTGAGCTGTAGCCCCAGCCCCTAAAGCAGGTCTTTACTGGTGATCATACTGAAATTGGTTGCTTTGAAATATTTGTGTAAATAATATACCTAAAAAAACCTATGGCCCTGAACTTTTGAAATATGAAGGTTCACATCAAGTAGCCAGATGGGATGTTTTCTCTAAAACTATAGCTTAGGAAATTGTACACGATATAAAACAAAGTAGTGGTGAGTCCTCTGTCAGATTTTCATGAACCTGAGCACATTCATGTCATTCCTAATATGCATCGATTATGTTTCGTGTGGCAGGCACAGGGCACAGGTGTGGGCCAAGCCTCCTTGAGAGGTGGACCCAGCAGGCAGTCCTTCCTTGGGGTTCAATCCCTAGGACCAAAAAAGAAAATGTGTTTTGTTGATGTGTGTTTTTTTTTTTTTTTTTTTTTTTTTGCTGGAGTTTACTGGGTCTTGGGAATTTATCTCAAAATTGGAGGTCCTCATTGTAGTGTGTTAGACTAGTCCTCTCGGCACTGAGTGAGCCAGTTGGGGTTGACTTGGGGTGATTGGACCTCTGGGGTAGAAGGCTAGGTTTCTTCAATGGACACCCTGCTTGGGTTCAGTGGGAAGCGCGTCGTGGGAGGCATCTGAAGGGAGCAGCCACAGCAGACCTGGGCAGGGCCCTGCACCTGCCCTGCAGACAGCTGTCGGAGTTGGGGTGCAGAAAGAGAAAGTCCAGAGAGGAGAAGCCAGAGATGGGGTGGCCTTGGGTGGGACACACTTCCCAAGGAAGTGGGGTATGGGACATACTTTCCAAGGAAGAAGTTTCCATTGCACAAGTTTTCAGCAACCTGTGTTCATTCACATTAGGAGACGTTATTCTTTCTTTTCCTTTGTTCTCCCTTTTTCTTTCTTTCTCTCTTTTTTCTTTCTAAATGACAGAGAGAGACGACCACTGACAAAATGGCCAGAGCCAGCTCTTACAGGGCCACAGAGGCAGCCTCCTCGCTCAGGAGCCAGGCAGGTAATGTGCTTAGGTCTCTCTGATACCTGGGCAGGTGGGTGAGCAGGGGTCCTCAGTGAGGGGGCCAGAGGAGAGGAGTGCTAGGTAAGAGGAACCCCGGGCAACCTCAGAGGGACCATGGGGCGAGAAGGGAGAGGTACTCATGCTGCTGACCCAAGCCCCTTGACATGTGAGTTTTAAGGCTTAACGCACGGTTAACTAAAGTCACTTTTCTGCTGATTTTTACTTTATTGTTTGAAATTTTACTGGAGGAGTGATTTAAGTCAGAATTTTTCAGATTTCTTACTTGATGGCACCAGTTGTTGCCAAAAGCCATCCCTTGAGGACCCTGAATCTCTGTTCACCTTAGCTAAGAGTAAAAGTCATTACTAGTTGCTTGTTTGTCACATGTTAAAGAAGTCAGCTTAATGCTGGGTGGGGTGGACACACTTTGTGATCCCAGTCCCTCCAGAGGCTGAGGAAAGAGGGTCGAAAGTGCCAGGCCAGCCCAGGCATCTTGATGAGACCCTGTCTCAAAATTTGAAAAGGGCTGGGATACAGCTCAGTTGGAGAGTGCCCTGGGTTCAATCCCCAGTACCAAAAAATAAAACTGCTTATCAAAACAAATTTTGAAAGGGGTAATCACACCCCCTTTACCTTTTTCATTAATTGACAGTTTATCAGAGGTGGCTAACCATCTTCAGCTCCTGGGAGAATAAGCCTGAGGAAGTGAAGACTGGCAAAGCCGATTTCCCTAAATTGTGTGAGGTGCTTTGCTGGTTTTTGAAAATGAGTTAAATAGCCTGTCTCTTTAAAGAACATGTGCAAACAGCAGGAACTCTCAGTGCGACTGGGGGGCCCTTGGTGATAGAAAGGGGTCATTACTTTCAAGTATACTGGCGGTGTTGTTGTCTGTTAACTGCTTTAGAGGTTTGCACTGAGCTTTTTATGGATGAGATGACATGTCTGGAATTTGCTCCAGAATACTCTGTCAAGGGGCAATGGTGCAAGGTGTGGATGGAGTTCTCTGGCCTTGGTCTGATGGTTCGGGGGCCTGGTCTTGGGGACCTGGTGTTCACTGTACAGTTTATCTGCTTTTATTTACATTTGGATTTTTCCATGATAAAAAGTTAAGCCCTTAATATGACAAAGGGACCCAGAAGAGTCTCTGTAGAACTTCATTTATTTGAGGGGTAATTTTATAGCAGCAAGAGGCTGAGGGTTTAAGATTTCAAACATTACTTTATAAACAAAACTATTTTTCAGCAACAAAAAATCTGTCTGATGCTTGCAAACCACTGAAGAAGCGAAACCGGGCTTCCGCAGCAGCATCTGCAGCTCTCGGGTTTAGCAAAAGCTCGTCTCCTTCTGCGTCCTTGACCGAGAACGAGGTAAAATGATGATGATGGGACCCTGTATTCCTGGGAAGGCTGTGGTTACAGGTTGAGTGAGAGTGAAGGTCAGGCTCGGCGAGCACATAGCAGTGCTCTCCATGGGGGCGCATTGAGGGCCTAACTCAGAACACGCACAGGAGGGACAGTGGTGCTACCAGCTGAGCGCATGCGCAGGTGTGAATGTGTGGACGCCCCGCTCTTGAGGCTGTTTCCTTGTCCTTACAGTCTGTGTTTACCATGCCGTGTTCTGTAGGCTTCACGCTGTCCCTCCTCACATAGGGGGTCCGTCTTGGCTCTCACAGGGCCACTGTTGGCTGAGCTGCTCTTGGCCATGGTACACTCTGTGGGAGGGGCGAGGGGCTTGCAGTTGCCTGGGGAAGCCACAAGTCCCTTGGTTTTCATGCGTTCCACATCTTGCACCTAGAGGAGAGTCAGAACTGCCACTGTGCCACTGCCTATTTCCTGGGCTGGCAGAGCAGGACAGCAGAGCAGTAGCTGTTCAAGGCTGTTGCTACTGTCATTGTGGCATGACACCTAGAAGGCACTACCAAGTCTGGGACTTTGCCATTGCCAAAAGCTAGCAAAAAGCAGCAGTCACAAATGCAGGCCTAGCATTTGTCCTGCAAGGTGGGCGTGGCCCAGTCTCCGGTGGCTCCCTTCACAGTGCTTCCTTTCCAGTTTGATTTCTTCCCTTGGTCCCTGTGGTTCTGCTTTTCTCCTTGTGGACATGAGTCCTGTTTTTGTATTAGTGAGGAGGTGGCGACCTTGGCCATTATTGGGAAGAGGGTAGTGAGGCGGGACAGGATGGCTTCTTTCTCCTGTCAGTCAGGGACAGCACTGTGGGCCCCTCTGCGGGGCCAGGCAGAGGCTGTGGTGAGGTGCTCACCTGTTCCTTGCTGTGTAGACAAACATTCTTTCCTTCTGGAAACTTGGTTCTTCTCAAAGCTTCTGATTAGGAGCTTGCTAGAACCTGGAAAGGCAGATTTTATACAAATCATTCCCCTTTTTTTTTTCTTTCTTGCCCAAGTTCAGGTCAGTATCCTAGAAATTAAATGAAAGGTGGCCTGCAATTCCAAATAAGAATATTAAAAACAGAAAGTTTTAGTTCTGTAGGCCCTTTTACTTAAGTTGGTGGTTTTGTTTATAAAACATTTTTGATGAATTTTTCTTATTCTGGTTCACTTTTCTGGTTGAGTTTTTGCTGATGCTGGTGTCAGATACGAGAGAGAGAGAGAGAAAAGCATCGAGGCCACTGGAATCCTTTCTGCGGCTCTTGGATGCCAGTCTCATGCAGGCCAGGCTGGGGTGGTAAGGGTGGAGGTGAGACGGGAGGGCAGCTGGCCGATGTGGCCTCTGCTCTGAGCTCAGGAGAACGGAATCTGTGTGTGACTGTCAAGCTGTTGAGGTTGGTCAATGACAGAGCGTATTTATATCGCATGTGGAGCCTTCCCACACTTGAGGTGACCCAAACCTATGGTGTGCATCGTGCTCCTTATGTGAGTTCACCTGGACTGCGAGGCCTTCTCCAGGAGGTCTCTTTTGTGTGGCTCACAGAGTCACACTGTTGGTTGGTTGGCCCTGGGTGATGGAGAGGCTTGTCCACCGTGCACTCACTCTGCCGAGCTGTGGCCGACAGCTGCAGGTGTGCAGTGCTACATACTGCTGGTGCTGCAGGGCTGCCCGGAAGCCTGCTGGGCTGGCTCTGGTGTGGTGGCTATGGCCGGGCACCCCACCAGCCCTCGTGAGGGCTGCCTCCCTCTTGCATGTCTATATTTCCTTCCTTTATATTTCAGTCACACTAGATTGGAAAAAAACAAGGTGTTTTCCTAAGATTGGTATCTCAAGACATTGTAGGTCGTGTTGTGGTTTAAATTCTTGACAAATGTGTATGTGGTAAATAAATTTTTATTGGAATAATTATTACATGATTCTACATCACCCCAACGAAGAGAATATATTAAATTGCACACTTGCATGACAACGGCCTGTGAAGGAATTGATGTGATTTGTTTTGTAACTTCATTTCTTATTCCCTTAGTAGAGCAAATTCTTACTTTTTCGCCTTCACTGGTGACAGCTTTTGTGGGAGCCCACATCAGTCAAGTTGGACTTGAACCAGATGCCCTGTACTGCACTTAGAGTGATGTAATGGCCCGAGATGTCTGCCGCGGGCGTGCGTCATCGGCACACTCAGTGACATGCTTGCTCTCACAGTCATTGTGTGGAAGACATATGGTACTCTGTTTTTATTGGCATTAATAAACACATACAGTGAAGAGAACAGATAACACATTGTAAGACCAAGGTAAGAACCTGATCAAGGCCATTGACTCAGTCACGTCCATCTCATGGTAGAGACACCCATACTCCGAGAGCAACGTAGAGTTCAGTTGGGAGGAGGCCCTCGGAGGGCCGCCCCAGAGCTGCAGCAGTGACACTGCCTCAAGGGTCATTTCCCCCAGGTCATAACTCCCTGCATCTTTGTGAACAAATGTCAGCACCCATTGCTCCAGAGACAAAGAGCAAACAGCACACGGAGGGGTCCTCGTCAGCTGTTTTAATTGCCAGTGAAATGCAGTCAGTGCTGTAGATACGAACCCAGTTTCCAGCACAACAGGCAGGAGGCATTTTGAGTCTGCTTTTCTATGAACAGTTTTACTATGACACTAGACACAGTAAGTTTTGGGCCAAGTACCATTCACAGTCCATTGTGAACCATCCACCTCTTGACTTGGTGATGGTCACCCAGGGCGCCATGTTGGGCTACTTCTGCCAGCCACCTCGCCAGTCACTTCTGTGGGGCGTCAGCAGCACATGTGTCATGGTCCTGGTGCCAGCCATGCTATGCCCAGTGTCCGCACATTTGCATGGGGAAGCGGCACGGGCCCCAGCTCCTGCAGCAGCTGCGCTGCTCACAGCCAAAGGAACGGGGCCCAGCTGTTCCTGGCTACTCCTCAGATGTGTCTGGTCTGTAATGAAAGTTCCTGAGGAATGCTTTTGTTCCGAACACTAAGTACTGTAACGCATGTAAGCTCTCGGGGTGCTTGGCACCTTGCAAGGATTCAGTGGCTCGCTGTTGTGACAGTAATGGTTATGACAATAAAAAGATGAAATCACCATCATTCCATTTTTATCCAGAAGCATAACTTTTGCCTTGGCATGAACAGTGATCCTCTCAACTACATTATGCATGTGGGGCAATACCGTGGTCTGACAGAAGCTGGGTCTGTGTGGCACATTGGGTGCTGGACTCGGGCTGGGGGCTGGGGGCTGCTTCATGGATCTGCTCAGAGTAGTGGGAGATGTGACCTCAGATAGCCTAGGAGCAGTCTGAGTTTTGCTACCCTTAGAGAACCCAAGGAGCTCGGGTAAACTTAAGAGTGTCAAAACATTAGCCACTGACTTTTAAAATAAGAGAAACACGATGGAATAAAATGGATCTGGTGCAGGTGGCGTCCTGCAATAAGGATGCTGGCCTCAGAGTATGGGCCCAGTGAGGGACTGCATTTGAAATTGGAGCACGGTGGGTTTTGTGTGGGAAGCCAAGGAGGGGTGCTGTTCTCTGGAAGGGAGGAGGGGGCTGTCCCAGGGATAGAACAGTGCTCACAGGGCCATATGCTCCTCAGCTGGGAAGACCTTGTGCCCCAGGGACATTAGGAGTCGGCTGTGTAGGTTTAGGGTTAGGGTAGCAGTATCTGCCCTCTAGGGAACAGTCTTGCATGTGGCAGAAGTACCCTGCTTTGAAGACTAGTATTGGTGTTGTGGCAGAGAAGCAGTTTCCTTGGGGTCAGAGGTGGAGTTGTTTGAAAGCTCAGGCTTGGACAAGCTGCCAAGAGTACAAAATTCATTATGCTGCGAATTGAACATGGAATTCCTTCGTTTACTACAACTGTCAGAACAGCAGTGGTACATGTTTGGCCTAAGGACGTTTGAGCTGCCCTTTGTTGGGACGAGTTCTGCTCGTGATCTCATCTGACTTGCTTCGGACACCCACAGGTCCATGTTTGCCTGGCCAGGGAGGTGGCTCTCTTGCGTAAGACGAGCATTGGGAAGTGGTGTGCCAGCGGAGTGTCAGGGATGGTGCTGTGGAGTGCAAGGGTTCTGCCGTCCTGCCTGGCTGGCCTTTCTGCAGAGTGCTGGGACATTAAGGGTGGTCCTGGCACTCATTGTATCCATGTTTCCCCACTGAAAGTGGTAACTTCCTGTGTTTTTAAGAGAATGTTCCTGGAAAGCAGCGAGAGACCTAGGCCCAGCTTTATCATGAGGAGGTGTCTCCTGGCAGAGGGGCCAGTGATGCAGGAGGGAGCTGGACAGCCTGCTTTGAGTGGCCCTTCAGGCCCAGGAAGACCCAAATAGGGTCTTAGAGATTGGAAGCCAGCTAGTGAGGAAAGGCAGGAGGAAGCAGCTGCGCTGTCAGTGATGGTCTGTAGTCCCCCATCTCTCGGCCCAAGGGTGTGGCCAGGCAGTGTGCGTGATGCTGGGACCCTCTAAGGGCCTGTCACAGGAACACACTGAGAAGAAAATTGAGATTGTAGGTTAGCATCTAGCTGCCCAAACAGAAGAGGTTGCCCATGCACATGTGTCAGTCAGGAGGACTGAAAGTGTGTGACCTGAGAAGGGTGTGGTGGCAACCTGGTGCAGTGCAGGACTGTGGACCTCCCAGTGCTGGAGTGTCAGCAGTGGAAGGCTTAGTGAGCTTGCTTCATTTCTGAGTCGCTGATTCTAGTGCAGCCTTCTGAACTGGCTGAGCTGAGCCACTGCACACCCTTCTGTCCAAGCAGACGCATGTGCTGGGCCAGGCCAGCCCTTTGGACTCAGTGTGGAACGTGGAGCAATTTATGTTTTAAAACTCAATATTTTTATTACCTTAGTTTAGGAACTCTAGAGGCAGACACAGCAGCTGCTGAGGACCTTGCTGTTGCCTCTCAGGCTGTCCCGCGCACCCCAGGCTTCCCAGCACGCCCAGGCTCTGCTCCTCACGGCATTTCAAGTGTTTTTGATTTAAAGAAATATGCCTATTCCTGGAATTGGGGTGTGGCTCAGTGGCAGAGTGCTCTGTGGCATGCTTGAGGACCTCGGTTCCATCCCCAATACTGCACACACACAGATGCTGACTGCTGGGTGTTCTAGGACTTTGGGTAAATGAAATCTATTTTGATTTCCTTGGGTAATATTTTTATCAGAAGTGACCACTAATTGACCTGCCAGGGATGGAGGTGGACCGTCCCTTAGCCAGCGGGAGAGCCTGTGCACTTGTCCTGGAAGGGTGAGGGCTGGAACTCCCAGTGTCTCTCCTGCCTGGGAGTCCCTCTAGCTACCTGGCAGCCCTGTCCTGGTAGGTGCCATGTACCTATGTAGTCCCGTGCTGGATCCACACTTGTAACTTTTCAGGGTTACATGTGGTCCTTGGGTTTTACATGTAGCTCTGGCAATGTTTGAAGCATGCTAACCATCCAGGGTTATTGTTTGCAAGAAATGATTGGGGTGGACTGGGGTCCTGGCCTGACTGCAGAGATGTTGCTTGGCTGCATGAGCCAAGGCAGGAGGCAGACTGGAGATGGTCTTGTCTATTCTCAAGCCCTCCAGACAAGGCTCAGCCAGCCCAGCACGCTCACCAGCCTGCTTCCCAGCAGGGTGCGGCCATTACTGAGGCACAGCTGGGACCATTTTAGAGACTCCCTGTGCTTTGGACAAGGCAGGTCTTGAACTAGGAGTAGCAGCCACATGGCCAGCTATGGCCACAACTCCCCTGGGTCCTTGCTGCCCTTTCTCACAGAAGCTGGCGTAGATTAGAAGCTAACGGAGAAGCATGTGATGGCCCTGTGGACTAGAGATCTTTATGTCCTCAGTGACTCACTCTTGGCCCTTACCCTGTCGTTTAGGAACAGCTGGGAAGGTTCCAGTCTGTGTAACCTGGAAGGGTCATTTTAACAAAAATTATTTTGAATTCCAGATTTTAGATGACGACTTATTTTAAAATCATTTTAATTCTGCTCTAATATTTCACTGTGATGTTAACTTGGAAGACCTGTTTTGAGATTAGTCCTTTTGATTTAAAACTCATTAAATCTGCTGAGCACAGGATTCCTATCATTTGTAAATCCAAAACACTCTGTGAAAGTACTTAGTAATCAGTTTCTTTTACAAAAGCGTAACTTAAACACAAAAGTAATATTGGTTTATAGAAATATTTATTGTTC
The DNA here is from genome assembly GCF_964194105.1 of Spermophilus citellus. Lineage (NCBI taxonomy): Eukaryota > Metazoa > Chordata > Mammalia > Rodentia > Sciuridae > Spermophilus > Spermophilus citellus. The sequence goes on from NC_138189.1 coordinate 1,337,394, forward strand.
AAGGTCTGTGATTGTATTTCAAAAATGATGTAGTCTTCAATTTGTGAAGGGATTTGTTTTGTCAAAAAATTAAAAACTCACTGTGTGACAGCACCCGGAAGGGGCGGGGCTGTGGTGAGTGAGCCTTCTGTGGCTGTGCTTGCTGGCAGCTGGCGGAAGGCGGTCACGGTCCTGTTCCCGTCCTGTCCCCTTGGGTGGTGCCACATTGCAGGCCCCATGCTAGATGAAGGAGCCTGTGTTCCCTGCCCTGAAGGAGTATTTCTAAGGAGAACAGGCAGCTTGGTGGGTGCCATCACTGAGTAGAGATTGGAGAAAGGGTTTTCAGACTGAAGAAAACTTGGGAAGGCAGGAACTGAGCTGCTGGGAAATTGTTGCTGCCCATCTGGCCTGGATGGGTGAGGAGGCGGCAGGAAGGCTGTCCTTTGGGGCGCTGGCTTTTCCTTTCCAGCACTTCCTGTCGACGTGGGAGGGATGGTGGGGATTGTAGAAGAGCTCTGGGATTGTGGGGCCCATGCAGGTGACATTCACCTCCACAGCTGGCTGTCACCTGGTGTGGAGGCGGAGCCTGCAGCTGCAGGGAGGGGCGCTGAGAGCCAGGGACCCTGCCTACTGGCTGGCGGGGAGGCGGGGTGAGGGCGGGCCTGCCACCTGCCATGGACTGTGATATTGTAAGGTCTGTATTCTGTATGTGGGATTGGGCCCCAGTCAGGAAATGAGCCTCATGTGTGTCATGAACATTTATAATGCCATTCAAATATGTATTTCCTGTTTATTTCCTCAAAACAGACTTTGTTAATTTAGGAGATATCTCCAAGTGGAAACGTGCTAACTTTCTGTAAATCTTAAATAAAAGGTGCTGTTCCTTCCTCTGACCCAGGACTGGTTTGTGTTTTCTGTCTTTCTCTCCATGTATTTTCTCCTTTTTTAGCTTTTAAATTCATTCCAGCCACACTCAGGGAGGAACCGGGTTGGTGGGCAGAGTGTTGGGCTCTCTTCCCGAGGGCTTGCGTTAAAGGCCTTTTTTTTGGGCTTCGGTTCCCCCACCAGATGGGTCAGCATCTGGCAGCGGTGGGGCTGCTTCCTGATGTCCTGGGCTCCCCCAACACCCACTCCATTCTCACCTCTGAAGTGCTCAGACCCCCACCTGTGACCTCTGTCTGACGGACATGTTGAATTTGGGGTTTGAACTCAGCATTTCAAGTTGCCTGTTTCTGGATGTTGACGTTAAAGAAGTGGGAGGTGAGCTGATGGGCGAGGGATGGGCAGTGGGCCCTGCACTTCCAGCTAGTCAGCCTTCCGGTGACAACCTTAAGACTCGACGCCCTCTAATCTAGTGTTGGTTCATGCTATTCCCATCTTCCTGCAAAAGGTGAGAAAAATGAGTTTTTTGTTGGACTGTTGTCACGAGATGTATCTTAGTGAGGCTCCAGTAGTGGCATTCAGGGCCCTGTCACTGCTCCATGAGCCATTCGGAGCCACAGAGGCCCCCAAAAGCAGCCCACCACCTGCCTGCCAGCCAGCCAGCCCGCAGGAGCTTTTCTTTCTTTTCTTCTAACCACTCCTGTAGTTTCAGTGAGCTAAATTTGGAAAAAGCTCTTAATAAGGGTGTTGAGTCAGTCAGATTCCCTGGTGGAGTTGCAGTTTCATTTTTAATGTGGCCCCATTTTAATACCTAGCTTGGTGCTGAAGGACAAGCAGCAAGACTGTGATGTCTTTATGGTGATTATTGAGGCGTGCAAGGATGCAGTTTCTATTTTGTTCCAGCTCCAAAATTCAGTTTTCAACATTTATTTACCTACCATCAAATACAATTTTTAAACACACCTGAATTTGATAGACAAGAAGGTCTTCTGTCTTCTCAAATGCTTATTGCTACGGCTGGTCCAGTGAGGGCAAGGTGCTCTGTGAAGAGTGAGGTTGTTGCTGGTCCTGATGCCCACTGTGGAGTGGAGGGCATTTGGGTGGAGGAACACCATCCCCCTGGGCTCCAGGTGCTCTGGGTTTCCAGGACTTTCTGGCCCTGCTTTCAGACTTTGTGTTCCCAAGACGGCCCCACTGCACCTCCTCCTGGATGGGAGGGCAAGAGACAGCAGCAGTCAGTGGGTGGAGCTGGGATGACCGCTGACCTTGGGACAGCACGTCAGTTTAGGAAGAGTGGGGCCTGCACCCCCACGTGAGCGGGCTGCACTGCCGCCACGTGCAGCCTTAGTTTCCTTTCAAGACCCATTTGGTGACTGGACCTGAGCAGACTGGGTAAGGAAGGGAGGGTTCCTGGTCCCAAAGCCTGTGTTAGCTTGCCTAGAAGAGCAAACTGGGTTTTTGTGCGTTTCTTCATTTCAAGGAACGTGCTTTTGTGTACATGAGTATTCTCAATGCTGAGTGGAGTGTGTTCACCTCTGGACACTGCACAGCTCTGTTGATGGTTGCACCACTGCAGAGGCCAGAGGCTGGAGCGCCTCACTCCGAGATGGGTGGGGGAAGGCCAAGCCTGAAGGGCACAACAGCCACCATTTTCTGTGACTAGTGAACTGTCCTCCGCCTCCTTAATCTTCAGGTCTCGGACAGCCTAGTGGACGAGCCCTCAGAGTCTCCTTATGAGAGTGCAGACGAAACACAGACCGAAGTGTCCATCTCATCTAAAAGGTCGGAACGAGGAATGACGGCCAAAAAGGAGTACGTGTGTCAGGTGAGGGGCTGCAGCACCGATCCCTTGCAGGGTGTCTGACGCAGGCTGGGCAGGCCCCCTTCCTGCAGACCCCCAGCCTGTCCCCACTTAGGTGAGCATCACTGGCTCTGTACTGTGCCGGAGGGACGTGGGGCGTGTGATGTGTGAGTTGCCCAGGCCAGCTCTGGGCTGACGTGGCACTGTGCACCAGGCACGCCCGGGTCCCTCAAGTGGTAATGCCTGGTGATGGGGCCTGGCAGTGTCTGGCGTGCTGCTTGCTTGGAGCCTGTCCCCTCTGACAGGATGAAAACATGCCTTGGGGTTTGTTGATTTCCTTGCCCAGCTCAAGCACCTGTGAGTGTGCCTTCAGGGTTTGGGGCCTGTTGTTTCATTAGCCTCTGCTGAGGGACTGACCACTGTGTCACCTGGCTCTGATGTGACCCTGAACTCATCATGGCTGCTTCTCTTCATGGCTTCTTTTCAGTCGCAGGGTAAGCAGGACACAGAAGGAGCTCCTGCTCTGTGTGGTTCATGCTGCCTGTTCTGTCCCACAGTTGTGCGAGAAGACGGGCAGCCTCCTGCTGTGTGAAGGGCCCTGCTGTGGGGCTTTCCACCTCACCTGCCTGGGCCTCTCCCGGAGACCGGAAGGGAGGTTCACCTGCAGCGAGTGTGCCTCAGGCAAGTTGTGGCTTCCCCTCCTGCCCAGAGCAGTGCTGCTGCACCGCCTCCTGCTCCCGCCTCCCTGCAGCAGCCAAGCCCAGACATCAGCAGAGAGCATGTCCCTCCCACCTGTAGCCTGTTCCCTGGGTGCCCTCCAGCAGGTGGGAGGCTCAGGGTGTGAGTGCCACCCTAGCACTCTGCATATAGTTCAGGGCACAGTGACTGGTGGAGTCTGACGGTGGCTGGGCCCCTGCATGTCCCCCCGTGGGCCTGAACTCACTCTACCTGTGGACAGCCAGCCTTCTTAGCCAGGTCACCTGGTTGGTCACAGAACACTGTCATTGGTAGGGACGGAAAGCATTAGTCTGAGCTTCCCTTTCAACAGCAGGTGGATCCAGGCTTGCCCAACTGGTCAGTGCCTTTGCCCTGCTGCCTGCTTGGGGTCACCATGGCAGGACAACTGCACAGCAAGCCTGAGGCGTCCTTGGCTGTTGTCAAAGCAGCCTAGGTGGGAACCCAAGGAACGCCTTGCATGGGGTGCTGTGGCCTGCGTCTGTGAGCGGCCCTTCACCACGGTTAGGGAGGGACCCCTGGCTGCGTGGTAGGACTTCCCTGTGTTTGAGGGGAAGCTGGAGCCCAGTCGCTGCAGGGTCACCCTTCACAGCTGGCTTTATCCCCATGAGGATAAAGTCAGCAAGGCTGGAGACAGCCAGGTGCCCCCATGGGCAGGTGGGGCAGAGTGCAGCTGGGCTCTGGCGGCCTGGAACCACAGTTGAATTCTTGGCACCCTCCTCTCTCCCTCCTTGACTGGCTATTAGGGGTCCACTCATGCTTCGTGTGCAAAGAGAGCAAGATGGAGGTGAGGCGCTGCGTCGTGACTCAGTGTGGGAAGTTCTACCATGAGGCTTGTGTGAGGAAGTTCCCTCTGACGGTGTTTGAGAGCCGGGGCTTTCGCTGCCCCCTGCATAGCTGCGTGAGCTGCCATGCCTCCAACCCCTCACATCCAAGGCCGGCGAAAGGTAGGCTGTGCCTGGCTCCCTCCTGCGGGGTATGCTGGGCTTGTTGCCAGAGGTCAGGGGCTCCGCCTCCAGCAGCTTCCCCTCCTCTTGGTACTGGACGCAAAGCTGGTTGCTGGGATTTCTTCACTGCCAGACCTGCCCCCACTTGTACCCTCCTCCTCTTTTCATCCCAAAATTGTCTTGAGGGTTCTTGGTTTTAAGAGACGTGGACCCATAGGGCCCCTGATGGGTTCTGGCTGTCAGGGCACCTCATGCACCCAGGAAACATTCTTGGATGGGATTACATCTGAGCTAGCATTTCAGGGCAGCTGTCTGGGCTGAGGGCACCAGGGCTTCTCCCCTGGGGGTGGCAATACCTGGGGATGTTTTGGGGACGAGCTCCTGGCTTCTGGCAGGGAGGGTCGGACAGTGTGCGGGACAGCCCTTCCAGTGCCTGCCATGCTCAGACTGAGGGTGTGGCATCTGGGAGCTACCCTGCAGGCTGTCCTGAGTACCTTCTGTCACCTGGAGGTGGTGCCTTCACAGGCTCTCTGGGTTTCTGCGGTGTCCTGATTGCCATCAGGGTTGGTAGCAGCCACCGGGATCCTCAGGGTGTTCTCGCTCTCAGGGAAGATGATGCGCTGTGTGCGATGCCCTGTTGCCTACCATGGAGGGGACGCCTGTCTGGCAGCAGGGTGCACGGTGATTGCGTCCAACAGCATCATCTGCACGGGCCACTTCACTGCTCGGAAGGGAAAGCGGCACCACACCCATGTCAATGTCAGCTGGTGCTTCGTGTGCTCCAAAGGTGAGGGGCCTCTGCCCTGTGGGCCTGCTCCACTTTGGGCAGTGTGTTGTAATGTACCTAGACTTGCTGCCGGCCTGCCCGCCCGCCCTCAGGGCTGGGTCTGTGCTGGCAGGGTGCTGCCTGGCCTGGAGCTGCAGGATGGAACTGAGGCCCAGGGAAGCAGGCTCACTCTGCGCCCACTATTGCAGGGGGCAGCCTGCTGTGCTGCGAGGCCTGCCCAGCAGCCTTCCACCCCGACTGCCTCAGCATTGAGATGCCCGACGGCAGCTGGTTCTGCAACGACTGTAGGGCAGGCAAGAGGCTGCACTTCCAGGACATCGTCTGGGTCAAACTGGGGAACTACAGGTGTGAGGACAGCCCTGTGCTCTTGTCTTTCTCTGTTCACGTGTGTCTGTTTGACTTTACAGTACTTAAAAGCATTGAAATGATTGCCGCTCTCTCTGAAGAGTCTGTGAACCCTGTTTTTAATATTTATAATAGATGGTGGCCGGCAGAAGTTTGCCATCCCAAAAATGTTCCCCCAAATATTCAGAAAATGAAGCACGAGATTGGAGAATTCCCTGTGTTTTTCTTTGGGTCTAAAGATTATTACTGGACGCATCAGGCGCGAGTGTTCCCGTACATGGAGGGGGACCGGGGCAGCCGCTACCATGGGGTCAGAGGGATCGGAAGAGTCTTCAAAAACGGTACGGAAGTCTCCTGTAGGGAGCAGGACAGCTCTCTGTGTGCCTTTTGCTAATCATCTTTCTGCTCTTTAGACATTTGATGTTTGTAGAAAACACTGGACTAAGCATTCTCTCAGTTAAGGCAGGCAGTCTGCGGACTGGCGTGTCTGCTGAAGCGTGGAGTGGGTCACACTGCTGGGCAGGGGGGGGTGCTCCGTGAGTAGTACTGTGTGGAGCAGCGGAGCTGCTCAGCCCACCTTGTCCTCAGTCCTGGCGGACACTTTCCCCAGCTGGCCTCTGCAGAGGCAGATGTGGAGGGGTCTCTGCCTTCTGGACCAGGGGCTGGGAAGCTTAGCAGCCACCCTGCCCTTCAGCAGACTACGCAAAGTCAGGTGGGTGGGGCACTGGTTGTGCAGTCAGGCTGGGAGGCAGGTGGGAGCAGCATTTGGTGAGGCTGCCATGACCCAGGCAGGAGGGAGACAGGGTGGAAAGGCTGTTCCACGGGCGGGACTGGCGCTTAGGCTAGGTCAAGAGTGCTAAGGTGCAGGGAAAGTCTTGCTGCGGCTCATGCAGGGTCAGCTGGAGCTGCAAGACCTGTGTGTGTGGCAGGAGGGTGTCTGGGCCTGTTGAGAGTTTGTGGGTGCGTGGGCCAGCGGCAGCCAATAACTTCTCCTTCAGGACCTCAGCACATGGGGCTCCCAGAGTTCTGAATAAGAACAGGTAGGCATCCAAAGACTCTTGAAGGTCTGGGAGAGAGAGAGAGAGAAGCTCCTGGGTGTGGTGTGGCCTGGCTGGCAAGCAAGATGCGGCTCCTGGCTGGCATCCGGCACCCTGCAGAGCCAGTGCCAAGCAGCCTTGGGAGCCGGCGCTGTGCCGTCTGTGCGCCAGCCGGGGCCACACTCCACTCAGAGCCCTCTTATTTGAGAGGACGAGAGGTGTTTTTGTTTGCTGTCTCAAGACAGTAGGCCCAAAGCCCCATGGCTGGCGTGCTTTGTCCTCAGACCCTAGTGCAGGGTGGGGAGCTGGCAGAGCCTCCCGCTGGGCCTCCTGGCGTGTGCAAGGCTGCCCTGCCCTGCCCTGCCCTGCCCTGCCCTCTGGTCACGGATGGTCTTGCAGCGCTCCTCTGTGTTCTGAACTCATTTGTTTCTGGTACCGTGGATTGACTGGACCAGGGGTGCTTAACTTCTGAGCCCCATCCCCAGCCTTATTTATTTAGTTTTTTAAGATAGGATATTGCTTGGTTTCTGAGGCTGGCTTTGAACTTGAGATCCTCCTGCCTCAACCTCCTAAGCTGCTAGGATCACAGGAGTGCGCTGCTCTTTTGCATTTTTGGCCATGTCTTATAAACCTCCCCTTTCAGAGCTTTCTGTAATCTTTAGATTCATGGAAACCAGAAACTGAATTCACCAGTGAGAGTTTAGAGTAAGCCATTAAAATGTAGAGCTTGAAGGTAGAAGTATTTACCTACTAAGAGATCTTTTTTGTATTTTATTGACTCTTTAGCATTGCAAGAAGCTGAAGCTCGTTTTCGTGAAATCAAACTTCAGCGGGAAGCCCGAGAAACGCAGGAAAGCGAGCGCAAGCCCCCACCATATAAGCACATCAAGGTGCGTGCCAGGGCTGCGTGCAACACATTCTCCAAGCAGCTCAGGGTAGGCTCTGAGGCTGCACATGGTCACACCCGGGCTGCAGCTGGTGAGAGGGCTGCTGTGAGCTGTGTCTGGCTGCCCAGAGCCGTAGACAGAGAGACTTAGTTGCTACTGAGCACAGGCCCTGTTTGCCCAGGATGTGTGTGGGCAGGTCCAGGAGGCTGCTTGGGCTCAGCCCATAAAGAGAGGAGAGGTGGAATGCCAGCCCTGAGGTGGGCCGCAGTGGGTAGCCCTTCCAACTGGGCCACGCTGCCACCAATGCAGCACAGGTGAGAGGTGCCTGTCTGGCCAGTGCTCAGCCCCTGTTGGCCGGGGCCCCTGCTTGAAGAGAGAAAGATAGAGGACGGGCCTGGCTGTGCCGAGCAGATGCCTGTAAGAGGCTGCATGTGGGTGTGGAGACTTGCCCTTCCTCAGTGCCAGGCCCGCCTGGACACAAGGGTGATGCCACCTCATAGCTGACTCAAGTGTTCTGTCTTTGCTTCTAAAATCTGGGGTGTAGTCATATCTCTGTGTAAAGAAGTATTCTCTGTACTCATCTGTACTCAGTGCTGCATTTGGGATGATCCCAGAAACAGAACCAGATTCTGGGCACGTTTCCGGGTTGATGGCATTGTTGTCCTTTGCCTCCTGCAGCAACAGCAGGGGTGCCTCTTAAGCACTGCATTGAGCTGGAGCCACTGGTTCCTGCCCCAGTTCTTGTCATCTCTCTGAGCCTTTATTGTTTGGGCACCATGTTCATCAGGGGTAGACTCAGGCTGGGGCAGAGACCGTGCCCTCCTGCCGACATTTGCTGGGTGCCCTCTGCCTGGCCACTGTGGTGCTTGGCTGAGGGCGGGTTGGAATCAGATGGGCATAGAGGAGGGAGGCTGCCACCAAGGGCTCTTGCCAAGCACTGGGAGGACCTCTGCTGAGCAGTCTTCCTAAGACCACAGCTGACTGCATAACCAGAGACCACAGCCACTAGGATGGAAATGGGAGGGGTCTGGGTGAGGACTGAAGGAGCATGTCCTGTCCGGAGGCGCTGGCCTGGGTGCAGGGCTTGAGGCTCTGTGTACATGGGGCCAAGACACATCACTTTATCCTGCAGGTGAATAAGCCTTATGGGAAGGTCCAGATTTATACAGCCGATATTTCCGAAATCCCGAAGTGCAACTGTAAGCCCACAGATGAGAACCCCTGTGGCTTTGACTCTGAGTGTCTGAACAGGATGCTGATGTTCGAGTGCCACCCGCAGGTGTGTCCTGCAGGCGAGCACTGCCAGAACCAGTGCTTCACCAAGCGCCAGTACCCCGAGACCAAGATCATCAGGACCGATGGCAAGGGCTGGGGCCTGGTGGCCAAGAGGGACATCAGGAAGGTGTGTGTTGGGCCCTTCTCCCTGCTTCCCAGGAATCAGGGTTCACTGCTTACGTAGATTTGCTTATTGTATGTTGGCACTCGTGTGAGAATGAATGATGTTTAAAAAAAATTCTTTTTTTTTGAAGTTATTAGTGAATTTTGAAAAATGTTGCTTGGAAGATACCTGAGAAACTAACGCTCGGGCTGTGGCTGTAGATCAGTGGCAGAGGGCTTGCCTAGCGTGTGGGAGGCACTGGGTTAGATCCTCAGCAACACATCGAAATAAACAAAGGCATACTGTCCATCGACAACTACCTAAAACCAAAACAGAACACACAAATACTAACACTCAAACTCCCTTAAAGGGTGCCGTCAGAATTCGTACAGTTGCTGCTCTAAGTGAGCAATTTCTGAGGTGACCTGCAGCCAGCTCTTCAGGGGCATCACCAGCAGGGGGAGGAGATGGGAGTGCTCTTGGGTGGTCCCCACAGCCTAGGGCAGGGCTGTTAGTATATGCCAGGGACTGCCTGGCCCGCCTCCCTTCTCAGGCTGAAGGACCAAGTACATCCAGGATGTGGAAGGGCAGATGGGCTGCTTGTCTTGCTGCTACCTGCCCCTGGCCTGCTTTAGCATGGCCCAGGCAGGAGATTCCAGACCCCAGGTTCACGTCCAGTACCTCCTGCAACTTCGCTCCTTCTCCTGCCTCCACTTGTTGAGGAACCTGGCAAGTTGAGCCATTTTTTCTTTTGTGGGAATCTGCATGTGACAGTGATGTAGATGGACATTGGCCTAACAGACGTGCTCCTCAGAAGAAAGACACCAAGGAAGGAGGCTTGGAACGCTGCTGCCTCAGAAACACTTGAATAAGTTGGTCATTGACAATCTTTATTCATAAGATAAGAGTGAGGTCACTTGGACTTACCTGAACTGATAAGCACTCTGTGGGGCCATCCAAGAGCCACCACGCCTATGGTTTCATGTCCACTGATGGTGACATAGCGTGTTGAGCCTGACACGGGATGGGCCCAGAGGCTCTTCCTCACCACATCTTTCTGATTTCCAGGGAGAATTCGTTAATGAGTATGTTGGCGAGCTGATTGACGAGGAGGAGTGCATGGCGAGGATCAAGCAGGCACAGGAGAACGACATCACCCACTTCTACATGCTCACCATAGACAAGGTGACCGGGCCCCTGCTGCAAGGTGGAGGGCTTGCCCAGGGCTGGGCCTGCCCAGCTCTGCTCCTCACTGCCTGTGTGCTGGGAGAGGAAGGTTCACAGAGTTTGTGCCTCTTGTTGCCAGTAAGCCACACTTAGAAAAGTGTGGCTGTTTTTAAAAGACTGGGTTAATAGTAGTCCTTAAAAACCAGATAGAAAATGATCAGAGGCAAAAATTTCTGAAGTTATAGAAGTCAGAGATGTGGTGATACCTGGAAAAAAGAGGACACTATGGACATGAGGATGGTTCATGGGGCCCTTTGGGCAGCCCTGGGAAAGGCAGTAGGTGAGTCCTAGGCTCCACATCATGTGCCACAGGTCATGACCCTAGGCCTTCAACACAGCCAGTGTCGCCAAGGACAGAAGACTCTGGGTTAAAAGAGACTAAAGGGATACCCAGAGCAGGTGTGTGCTTCGTGATCAGAGCTTTAAGCAGGCAGGGGTTTGAGTGGGGGGGTGCGTGTTGGGAGCTATAAATGACATTTTGAAAACAGGGAGTCTGTTTGGACAGGAAATTGTTTTCTTTGTGTGTGTGTGTGTGGGGGGGGGGGTGGTTCTGGGGATTGAACCCAGGGCCTTGTGCCCGCAAGGCAAGCACTCTACCAACTGAACAATGTCCCCAGCTCAGGAAACTGTTCTTGATGTTACATCTCAGGTGCAGGAGGTGCCAAGGCCCAGCAAGGGAGCGAGCCTGCGATGGTGCCTGGAGCGCGCATGTGTGTGTCAGATGCACTGGGTGGTGGCCACATACACCTTCAAGGAATCAGGGAGAAAATGGGTGTGCAGCTGGTTGTGGTGCACACACCTGTTACCCAGATGTTCAGGAGGCTGAGGCAGGAGGATCCCAACTTCAAGGTCATCCTGGACAACCTAGTCAGAACTCAAAAATAAAAAGGGCTGCCAGGCACAATGGCGCAGGCCTGTAATCCCAGCAGCTCGGGATGCTGAGGCAGGAGGATCGTGAGTTCAAAGCCAGCCTTAGCAATGGTGAGGTGCTAAGCAACTCCGACCCTGTTTCTAAATAAAATACAAAGTAGGGCTGGGGGTGTGACTCACTGGTTGAGTGCCCCTCAGTTCAATCTCTGGTACCAAGAAAAAAATAAAAGCAGCTGGGGGTATAGCTCAGTGGTAGAGCACCCTGGGTTCAATTCCCAGTACTGCCCCCTACCTCCCCCAACCAAAAAAAAGCAAGCAAGAAAATTGTGTCAGTACATGGATGCACACGTGTTTATGTCCGGGCTCACGTGTAAGAGTTGAGAGAAAGCAAGCAGAGTAAAATGTCGTACTGCGTGTGAGAGTAGGTGCACAGGGGCACTGTGCTATTTCTTTTTTATGTAGGGTTAAAAATTTTAAAACAAAAAAGTTGGTTGAAAAATCTGTGGGTCCTGGGACTGGAGAGGCGGGTAGCCCTTCCTCCTCCAGGTTCTCAGCACTTGTTGAGGCCTCCCCTGGGACCAGCGACAAGGCCTTGCTCAGAGGCCTGGTAGCCACAGTGCTAAGAAAGGGTTCAATAAATTTGTCCCAAAAACGGGGCTGGGGTTGTGGCTCAGTGGTAGAGTGCTCACCTCACACACACGAGGTTCTGGGTTCGATCCTGAGCACCATATAAAAATAGATAAGTGAAATAAAGGAATTGTGTCCAACTATAACTACAAAATAAATATAAAAAAAAAATTTGTCCCAAAAGGCAGCAGATAGCCTTTTATTTGGTGTGTTTTGAGGGAAGATTATTTTGTTAGGAATTAAAACTGTAGGTCTGGGGATGTGGCTACAAGTGGCTCAAGTGGTAGCGCGCTTGCCTAGCATGCGTGAGGCACTGGGTTCGATTCTCAGCACCACATAAAAATAAAAAAAAAGATATTATGTCCACCTACAGCTAAAAAAAATAAATATAAAAAAAAAAGAAATTAAGAAATTAAAACTGTAGGCCTGTGCCTTACTAAATTTCAGAGTCTGAATTTCAATGACAGGAGTGTAGTAGGAAAGGCCAAGTCACACATGGAGAAGAACTGAAATCATTCATGGTGGACTTGACCTGGAAGAAGGGGCTGGAGCAAAGATGCAGCCATGATGTGAGATATGCTCCGAATGACCAGACTGGTGCGTTTCCTCTGAAAACCAGGTGGAAGTGGACACAAGCCCTGCCAACACGTGTGCAGAGGGTGTGACTGTGAGCAGGATCTTCACCGAGGAGCTGCCTGGTGTGGCCACTGTGGACTCTCGAGGGCCTGCAGCTTCCAGGGAAGGGCCTGGGTGGTAAATGGTGTGAATTCTGTGTCAGTTTCAGGTCTCAGCAGAGTACCAGCTTTCTAGTGCCCACCTCCAGCCTGTGGCGGCAGCTGCATGTATCCCTAGAGCAGCCTTAATGACTCGTGTTGCTTGGGAGATGTCTATTAAAACTGACGCTCGGGCTGTGGCTGTAGATCAGTGGCAGAGGGCTTGCCTAGCGTGTGGGAGGCACTGGGTTAGATCCTCAGCAACACATCGAAATAAACAAAGGCATACTGTCCATCGACAACTACCCAAAACCAAAACAGAACACACAAATACTAACACTCAAACTCCCTTAAAGGGTGCCGTCAGAATTCGTACAGTTGCTGCTCTAAGTGAGCAATTTCTGAGGTGACCTGCAGCCAGCTCTTCAGGGGCATCACCAGCAGGGGGAGGAGATGGGAGTGCTCTTGGGTGGTCCCCACAGCCTAGGGCAGGGCTGTTAGTATATGCCAGGGACTGCCTGGCCCGCCTCCCTTCTCAGGCTGAAGGACCTCACCAGGCAACTCCTAAGGTCCTGCTCACGGTCACACCCTCTGCACGCATGTTGGCAGGGCTCTTGTCCACTTCCACCTGGTTTTCAGAGGAAACGCAACAGCCTGGTCATTCACAGTGTGTCTCACATCATGGCTGCGTCTGACTGATTCAGGAGGCCTGTCTGGCAGCAAGGACCCTGTCCTGGACACCTCGAAGAGGAGAGGGTGGCGCCTGCTGCCCTTGCTCCTCTGCTCAGCCCTCCGCCTGCTGCCCTCCCCGCCTTCCTCTTCTCTTTTCCCTTCAGGGAGTCAGATATCAGAGACCAGGACGTTCAGAACTAGCAGCACAGAGAGTTCCCGCATCCTCCCAGGGATAAGTGCAGGCTCGACAATGACCTGGGAGACCCAGGCCACCCTTGACACAGACACAGCGCACAACACACTAAACAAAACACACTGACAACAAACAGCCACTTGGGGGAACAAGGAGAGTCTGATTTCCAGAGTTGCCGTGTAATGAAGACTGGGATGTCCACTTTAGGAAATCACGAGGCCTGCAGAGAACCAGGGAAGTATGGCCCGTTTCAAGGAAAAAATAAACCAATGGGAACTCTCTAAAAAAAAAAAAAACCCATTGGCAGATGTCTAGACAAGGTCTTTTTTAAAAATATTTTTTAGTTATAGACAGATGCAGTATCTATTTTGTTTATTCATTTTTATGTGGTGCTGAGGATCGAACCTAGTGCCTCACATGTGCGAGGCAAGCGCTCTGCCACTGAGTCACAAGTCCAGCCCCTAGACAAGGCCTTTAGAATGACTACTTAAAACTGTCTCTAGAGCCAAGTGTGGTGTGCACTCCTTAGTCCCAGCAACTCAGAGGCACGGCAGGAGGGTTGCAAGTCTGACACCAGCCTTAGCAACTTAGTGACTGTGTCTCAAAAAATAAAAGGGGCTGCATGCCCATAACCCTTTTTATGGACACACCTCTCACTCTGTCTCTCTGTCTCTCTGTCTCTCTCTCTTTCTCTGTCTCTCTCTCTCTCTCTCTCTCTCACTCTCTCTCTCTCTCTCTCACACACACACACACACACACACACACACACACTCATGGCTGGGGATGTGACTCAGTGGTTTAGTGCCCTTGGGTTCAATCCTACTGCAAAAAAAACAAAAACAAAAAAAAAAAACAACAAAACCCCCCACACAAAAGTAGAGAAGTCTATAGATGGAGTGGAGGGGTGGTGTGAGGAGAGGGTTTCAGGAGTCTGGAACATACATCATTTTCTTGATGAAACTTACCAGGATTTGAGCAGGGTAAAAAACAAAACAAAACAAAACAAAAAAAACCTGCAGATGGTACTGTTGCACTCTGTGCGTGTACCAGTCTGTAGTGACAGGTCCACCGTTAGGTATAACTGTAGTGCACCGACAGGAAAGTGGGGGGCAGAAAAGCCTGCAGGATGCCCCAATTGGAGCCGGAAACCGAGCACGTGGCAGGCACCACAGACGGGCTTGGTGTGGGCAGCCCGAGCACTCGAGGACAGCTCTTGTCTGGCATTTGGTGGCCTGCTGACCTCCTCACTTCAGACACACAGCTGGCCACAAACAGGACTTAGCCCAAGTAATAAAGGAAGAGAGGAGAGTTGGACTTGAGAAGTGGAGTTTGGTGTTCCAGGGAAGTCAGTCCAGTACCGTCAACATGGAGAGCTTAATCGCAGGGTTGAACAGAGACCCCTTTGGTAGTTAGATGTGAAATTCAGCGGCTTATGAGACTCAGAGAGTGAGACCTTGCAGAGGCTTCTCGAAACCGCCTCGGTGTTCAGGAATGGGACACAACGTCCACTGCCTGGACACAGTTCAGCCTCGTGCGACTTGAGCATCACATCTGCAGAGAAGTAGGTTGAATGTCAGAAACAGTGCAGGCTGAACCCTTCCTGAAGCAGCCACTGAAGGGTGAGTACCCAGTACCTAGGAGGACAAGGGGCAGTTGCAGCAGCAGGACTGGTGTGAGTGGGCTCTCCTGCTCTGACTGGCTCTGTCCAGGCTTTTCTGCCAGAGCGGCTGGGGGCATCTTGTCTGCAGAGCTATGGCACCAGCCACAGAGTTCCTCGGTCTTAGGACACAGACAGCAGATACCTTAACACCAAAGAAGTCAGGTCTTTGAACACGAGGGAGACCCCAGACCAGTGGATGGGCCTCCAGCTCTTCCAGGACCCATAAAAGGAGGGCAACTCTGGCAGGACTCCTTATACTGGCAGCCCCCCACCTGTAGTGCCAGGGACCCCAGGGGAGTTCTGACTCCCTGGAGTCGCTCATCAGGTCCTAGGAAAGTGCTGTCCAGACCCTTTCTCAAGAGCTGCGACTGCTCAAAACCCCACCCCGGACTCTGGGCCTCTGCCCTTGGTGCTGCCTCTAAATCCTGTGGCCTCCCTGGCTCGTGGCCTTCGTGTGGCCTGTGTGTCATTGTACAGCATGTGCTGTGTGGTTTGGGAGTATGGAGTTTTGTGATTGAGACTGAAGTGGAATAAAGAGCTTGCAGTTGCCACGGTCACAACTTCCAAGCAGAGTTGGTGGCACTTGGGGAATCGAAGATGATGAACTGACATAGCTGGTGGATTTACTGTTGTCCAGTGAGTCCTGACGTGGAGAGACCAGGCACACAGGTCTCGAGGTGCTGCCCTCACTGGGTCAGGACTCCCCGGTCATGGACAGCAGTGCCCTGATCCCTAGTGTCGTCTCGCTTCCTGCAGTAAGGTAACTGAAAACAGTCCAAGAAAATTCCAGAAATGACCCACGTGGGTCGTCGCCAGCCATTCTGTGCAGTGTGCTAAACTCTTAGGCTCTCCCACTCTGACCCATCCCTCTGTCCAGAATGTCTACATGTGGGGCCATGACTGCCCTGGTCATGTGCTCACCTTCTCCAGAGGCAGGCTGTGCAGGAAGACCCCCCCCATTCATGTGGGCTTCAGAGTCGTGAGGGGGGGTCTTGGGCTGCGTCTCCATGGGGGGGGTCCTGCTGTCCTGAAGCTCCAAGCATGCTTCAGAGTGGAGGGGGGCTTTGGGGGAGTGCTGCTGACAAGAGTGGTGTAGAGCGGGGAGGGGGTGGGGTGGGCACCGTCCCTGACCTCGTGGTGGACTGAGGATGCTGATGGGGGCGGGCAGCATAGGCAGTGTGGGGAAGCCAAGCAGAGCCACGGGAGTGGTGTGTGTGGAAGCATCCTCAGGGTCTCACTGTGGGCCAGGTAGTAGGACGGCGTGGTCAGAGCGCAGGGTCACAGGGTCTCCACTGTGGGCACTTCATGACCTCGGTGATGGCTTCCCTTTGCCCCGTGCTTGCTGGGCTCACTCCTCTAAGTCGTTCCAACCCACCCTCTGTGAGCGAGAGAATCAGGATTGGTTTGGGGTGTCCCACAGATGCAGGACATCACAGCTGCCAGCACAACTGACGCGAGTCCAGCCTCACTTAGGACCGAGAGAGTTCCCTTTAAGAAGGTAACTCTGAGTCCACATGGAAGTGGGCCTTGGACCCTTGCCTTGCAGCTGAAGGGCGTGTCCTGGGGGGTCTTGGAGCTCTCCACTGCATGGCAGGTGGCTGTGGGAGACCAGGCCCTGGCCCAGGGCCGTCCACTTAGCAAGTGCAGGTGCCTCCTCACACTGCACCTGTATGTTTCAGATGCACTGAGGGGCAGGGAAAGCTGGGTCAGGGTGCTGGGCAAAGCCTGCACGAGTGCAGCCAGGGGTCCTGGCTGAGATTCGAGAATTTTGTGGAGAGGTGCCCTGTGATGAGGGTCATCTGCGAAAGGTCTGATGTTTTGAATGGACAGTGTCTTCAGATAAGTAAAGCACAGGTGCGAAGGAGGAGACAGTGCTGAGCCCTGCACTGAGCTGTGATGTGCATGGCCAGGTTCTGCCCCCTGCCTGAGGCCTTTCACCGTCTAGAGCCTGGTGGGGGGAGCCTGAGTGCCCCAAGCCTGGGTGGTAGGTGAGCCCCAGGGACCTCAGCATCAGCACAGTAGAGAGCCTAATAGTTCACCGTGGGCGGGCGGATGGCTCCATGCCTGCCTGTCAAGGAACGTCCTGAACACCTTGCAGCTATGGGAAGGACCCAGAAACTCAGGCTAGAGTTTTGCTGTACAAGGTTGTTACATCTTGTATAGTGAGCATCTATGTTCTGATCTTATTTCTATTTTTGTTTTTGAGACAGGTCTTGCTAAGTTGCTTAGGGTCTCACTAAGTTGCTGAGGCTGGCCTGGAACTTGAAATCCTCCTGCCTCAGCCTCCTGAGTCACTGGGATTGCAGGTGTGCACCTCTGTGCCTAGCTTTCTGTTTTTAAAGGAACAACCAGTGTGGCTAGATTGTTAGGGGTGAGAGAGCAACAGGGTCCCCTGGAGAGGTACCTAGGGCTGTGCCTCCTCTGCACAGAGCTCTTGGGCCCTCGACGTGGGTCAGTGGGCCTCTGTGGACATCTGTGGACATCTACTCATCCCCATTTGCACCAGCTCAGAATTGTGCCTCTTAGGTACCTCTGACAGAACAGGGACCCTGTTGTGCAGTTGGTCTAGCTGTTGCCATGGTATGCAGCTGGAGTCTGAGCGGCTGTCTGTCCTCCCTGCTTTTGGGCAGAGGTGTCTCTCCAGAGTGGGCCACTATAGGTAGATGCCATTACCCTCTTGCCATGGGAGCCTGGGTTTCAGTGAGATAATTCCCAGGGCCACAGTGAGCTTGTATTTCTGATTTCCAGGGCTTCTGTGAGAGTGCTTTCTCAAAGCCATCCATGCTGTCCCTCCCTCACTAGCCAGCGTTCGGCTCTTGTGGATGCCGTCAGTCCCTGGCCCGCTGCCTCAACAGATGCCTCTTTATCTGTGCAGTTGGCCTGGCTTTGTGCTTGGCCTGTGCTTGGTTGGGCAGTCTGGCTGCTGCCTGGCAGTGATGCTCATGCCCCTGCAGCTTGTGCATGTCCTTGTGCATGTCCTTGTGCAAGGTGGTGCAGGCGTGGGCTGGCTTCCCTTTGCGCTGTGCTTGCTGAGCACACTCCTCTGAGTCGTTCCAACCCACCCTCTGTGAGCGAGAGAATCAGGACTGGTTTGGGGTGTCCCACAGACGCAGGACACCACAGCTGCCAGCACAACTGGAACTAGTCCAGCCTCACTTAGGACCGCGAGAGTTCCCATTAAGAAGGTAGCAGTTGCTCAGAGTGGAGCCATCCGCTCAGCTTGTTTTTTTTTTTTTTGTTTTTTTTTTTTACCCTGTAGGATCGTATAATTGATGCTGGCCCCAAAGGAAACTATTCTCGATTTATGAACCACAGCTGCCAGCCCAACTGTGAGACCCTCAAGTGGACCGTGAATGGTGACACGCGAGTGGGCCTGTTTGCTGTGTGCGACATCCCTGCGGGTACTTGGGGACGGCGTGGGCACTCCTGGTTGTGTAGGCAGAAGTGGTGGCTGGGCGCAGGCTGTGGGGGGGTGGGAGATGGTGAGCTGAAGACTTGTTTTGATCGTCTGTTTCGTAGACCTCAGTGGTGCAGTGTAGATATGAGAATGGCCGGGGACCCTGCAGACTGGCTGTGGCCCCTTGCACTGCTGGGGCGGGGGGCTCTGCAGTGTGCTGTGTCTTCTCTCCTCACAGGGACAGAACTGACTTTTAATTACAACCTCGACTGTCTGGGCAACGAGAAAACAGTCTGTCGGTGTGGAGCCTCCAATTGCAGTGGATTCCTTGGGGACAGACCAAAGGTAAGGTCTTTGTGACTTCCTTCCATGAAGCCCAGGTACTTCTTAGCTGCTGGTGGCCTTACTGTCACAGGTATGCCTTCAGGGGACAGCATTCTCTTTGAAGGGGCTTGTGCTGTGGGCTGAGGCTTGTGCTATGGCTGTTGCAGCCAAACACCCCACAGGTGATGACGGCCAGATGGCTGGGTACAGGGCATGGGCAGGGCCACAGCACCTCAGAGCTCCGTGGGAAGGGCTGTCTCGGGCCTTGCCAGCTCCTGGTGGTGGCCACAGCCCTCCTTGGCCTGCACAGGCATCAGCCGGCCTCCTCCCCCAGGTGTGGCTGTGTCCAGACCTCCCACCTTTATTGTGGTGCTGGGCACAGAACCCAGGGCCTGGCCTGGCCCATCACCTTGTCACCAGCTGTGCTCCACGCAGGACCCCGCTCCAGTGGGACCTCACCCCAGCTGCGTCTGCAGCAACCCTGCTTCCAGCAAGGCCACTTTCTGAGGCTGCAGAAAGAGGCTGCAGGACACTGGTCGGGCAGTCACTTCTTCCCAACTGTGCAGAACCTGGCCTGAGCCCAGCTTTTGGATTGCTGCTGCCCTCACCCGTTCCCTTCACAGGGGCAGCCTGGGCTCTGGGTTCTCCCTCTTCTCCCGCAGGCGAGCCTGGGGCCCTGCGCCCCATCAGCCAGTCCAGCTGGGGCTGCATGTCATTCCTGGAGGCTGCCAACAGCACTGGGCTTATTCTTGTCCGAGCTCTTGGCAGTGGGCCAGATGGGCCTGTGAGTGGGAGAGCTTGTCTGGGTGTGGGCCGCCCCCTCTGCAGGCGACCTGAGTGTCTTCAGAGTTCCAGGACGGCCCCATGGCCCCGCGGCCCCACCCCTCGGGGGCTCTTTGATTCACTACTTCCTCTTGGAGTCTGCACAGTCCTCTGGTTTCTCTCTTCCTGGGTGCTGGGGATGGGCCTGGGGCAAGCGCTCTGCCCCAGGCATGTGGCTCTTCTAAGTGGACTGTACTCCTTTCTGACTCTAGACCTCAGCATCCCTTTCTGCAGAGGAAAAGGGCAAGAAGACCAAGAAGAAAACGAGGCGGCGCAGAGCCAAGGGGGAAGGAAAGAGGCGGTCTGAGGACGAGTGCTTCCGCTGTGGTGACGGTGGCCAACTGGTGCTGTGTGACCGCAAGCTGTGCACCAAGGCTTATCACCTGGGCTGCTTGGGCCTGGGCAAGCGGCCCTTCGGTAGGTGCCCATCCAGGGATGCTGCTCTCACTGGACCTCTTCTCTGCTGAATGGGCCTTGTCTGTCCAGTAATAGTTTGGTCATTTGGGTGGTGACTGTCTCGGTCCAGAGGTCCTGCCAGAGCCCCACAGGGAAGTCCTGGAGCCCACCTGGGAGTGGTGCCCTCCCTCGTGTGTGCCAAGAGTCCACTGCAGCAGCCTCAGCTCCTCTGGCCTCCTGAGTTGTACGGCATCCTTGGCCTGGCTGCACCATACCTTAGTCCCTACCAGGATGTGTGGGGACACTCCCCAGTGACCCGGTGCACCAGGAGGAGCTGCTGGGAGTGCATGGACCACATGGTCATTTGGAGGAAGATGAAGTGGGCCTGTCTCCTGCCACCCCTGCTATTTCAAAGCGAGTGCCAGCATCAGGGTGAAACTGCTGTGGTTTCAGAAGAGATTAAGAGACCCTCTTGCACCTGAGGGACAAAGAGAGAGAGAAATATTTGCAGTGGATGTGATAGCTACCCTTAACCTAAAGTTCTTTTCAGTTTAATGCCAGAAAGGCCAGTGTCCGGGCAGAAGATGCCCTTTGAACAGGCAGCTGCAGAGCAGGGAGGGCGCAGGGTGGGAGACCAGGCACGGCTCACCGCAGGGAGCTGCCTCCTGGTCCACTGGTGGCCCCCATGCTCCAGGCCCTGGTATGCGTAGTAGCAGCCTTTCTTTGGCAGTTGGACAAAAACAGTGTCCTGTGCTAACTTGCATGCATTTGACTGGACAGTTTTGTTTTTAATATTTTAAGTTGTTGGTAGACCTTTGTTTTATTCATTTACTTATATGTGGTGCTGAGAATACAACCCAGTGCCTCACACATGTGAGACAAGTGCTCTCCCACTGAGCCCCAGCCCCTTGACTGGACAGCTTTAGAAATCCTTTCAGCCTGGATTTGATGGTACACACCTGTGATCCCCACTACTTGAGAGGCGGAGGCAGGAGCTCCCGATCCATCGCAAGTTTGAGGCCATCACGGGCAACTTATTTCTCTTGTAAGAAAGTAAGGGGGCTCAGTGGTGGAGCACATGCATGAGCCTCTGGGCTCAGACCCATGCACATGAGCCCTGAAGACCTGGTGTGCGGCTGTCCCTCCTGTTGCTGACGCTGTGCTTTGCTGTGCTTTGTTGCAGGGAAGTGGGAGTGCCCCTGGCATCACTGTGACGTGTGTGGCAAGCCTTCTACCTCGTTCTGCCACTTCTGCCCCAATTCTTTCTGTAAGGAGCACCAGGACGGGACAGCCTTCCGCTCCACCCCGGATGGGCGGCCCTACTGCTGTGAGCATGACTTGGGGGCAGAGTCGGGCAGGAGTGCCGAGACTGAGAAACACTTTCCAGAGCCCACCAAGTCCAAGGGGAAGAGGAGGAAAAGGAGGTGTTGGCGGAGGGTCACGGAAGGCAAATAGCGCCAGGTGGCGGCATGGTCCAATCCAGGGGTGGCGTGGGGTGGCCAGCCCTGCCTGCAGGGAGGGCGAGCATGGCAGCGCCCTGGGACCCAGCTGGCAGCCGCCACGACAGACGTCCAGGCCTCCTAGGGAGGGAGCGCCTCCCCACTGAGCCACCCGCAGCTGTGCTGTCTGCACTGACAACCTCCCAGCCGTGAGCTGGACAGTCGGACAAGCCAGCCTGGCCCAGAGCGCCAGGCCACTGAGGCCCTGCGGACGTCCGTGCTCCCTCCCAGGCTCTGTTAGGCTGAAGTTGCTATTGAAGATTAATGGGTGTGTGAAATGTCTTTATCTCACCAGAAGCGTGTAGAGTAGTGTTTTCTGCAGGGTCCCTGCTCCGCCCCACGCCGCTCGGCTTCTGCACAGCGCTGCCACCACTCAGGAGACGGGACTCAGGCCCTGGTTCCCACAGACCATGGTTCTGATCATTTTGCTCTTTGGAAACAGCTTTTTTTTTTTTTTTTTTTTTTGTACTAATGTGAATTTTTCCTTGGAATGCTTCCTTCCTTCCCATCCTGGTGACAGGCTGGCCCCCTGGAGCGTGGAAGTGGTGGTGTGTTGCAAGCTCTCCTGCCGTCATCTCTCTGTGGGTTTGAACCCAATGCTGGTAACACACCTGCCGTGGATGTGCGGGTCACGAGGATTGGCCTGTGTTCATAGTGGGCCACTTCTCCTTTGGGTCTTTCTGAACACACTAGGTTCTAACCCACATTTGAGGGGAAAACTTTGTATATTTTTTTCATTTGGATTTTTCTTTTTAATCTGGCTTTTATTCTCAATATATTCTTGCTAAACCTGTTTCACAAACCACCACCAAATGAAAGGTGTGCTCACTGATGCGACCCTGAGTTCTCTTTCAGAGGCAATGCACTCAGGGCGTGTGCCAGACTGCTGAGGGCATGGGGCTGCAGCAGGACTCCGTGGCTGGAGTGAGCCTTCCCTTTACTCTGTGGGCTCACTAGCCACGCTCCTCTCACACGCTCTCCAAGGGCACCACAAGCAGCAGCACATGGTCTCCGGTGGTCAGGCCTGGAGATAAAATTGGCTCTTAATTATTGAAAGACCCACAGAGAGAGCTGAGGAGTACTAAGTTGTCTCTGGAAGACCTGGTCCTTCCTTCCTGGGGGTGCCTCTTGTTTGTCCTGGGGAGCATGGAGCACCATGAGAAAGGGGGAACCTGCAGGCATCCTGCAGGAGGGGGCGTGCACGGGTGGCAGGTACTGCTTTGTGTAGAGGTCTTGCCTGCAGCTGTCCTACTGCCCTGTGGACCCAGGACTGGCTGCTCTCCAGGGCTATGGCTGCACTCGGGCACCAGGTGTATGGGCCTGTTGGCCCAGCACCGCCCAGTGGGAGGAAGTTTGCTGACCGGCAGCCATCCCTTTGCTTTTCTCTAATCATTGTCCCCAAAAGTAACCTTATCAAGGACCAAAAGAACAAGCAGCTCTGCAGTGGGCTGTGGCTCCCACATGAGCAGGTCCACCAGACAGGCCTTGGGGGTTCCACTTAGGGCCTAACTCCACTCAAACTGTCCTCAGAAAATGCTGGATTTGGTTCACAGATTTTCTGCTCTTTATGCCTTGAATTCAGAAGGCTATTCGGTGACAGGCCACGTAGCATCCCCATATGCACACGGCCCCAGCCTTTGGAGCACAAGGCCCCAGGCTCCTCAGATGGGTACCCACCAGTGTTGTCACTTGTCCAAAAGATACCTTCCTACCAGCCGAGCGAACATGAGAAGTGGTTTTGCAATGCACTTTGGGGAACAGATTAACTTATTTTTATATTGGCAGTGAAGTTTTATGATTTTTAAGTCACCTTGATATCTCCAAATTAAACTCAAGCTTCCTAAAGGAAATGCTACAAAAATGTTAAATGATTCCCCTTTTCAAAAAACAATGAGCAAATAACACTAACTTTGAGAATCTCTATTAGATCAGTTCATAAATCTGAGTAAAACAGGGCCTTGGGATAGTGGCCAGGCATGTAGCCATGACTGGTGCTCCAAACTGCCCGAGTTCGTTCTGAGTCTGGGGGAGGATTTGCTTTTGAGGATTTGATGGCTTCCCAGACATCAGCTTCAGTTCTTTCTTGTTAATGTGAAGTACAATATGGAAATCAGCCGGATGCCCCAGTATTCTTGGCATCAGGAGTCAGCCTCGACCTGCCCTGTGCACACCCCCATGCATAGGCAGCTCACATGTGCAAACCTGGTGCCTGCCCATGCCAGCACTGGCCTGTGAGGACAGGGGTGCCCCACCATTGTGTGGTCACTTGTGGGGAAGTGTGTCTTGCATGAAAGTAGAGAGGATCCAGCTGTCCATCCTTGGGGACAGCCCTCCTTTTCCCCGTGATGCCTCCCGGGCCTCCCTGGGTCCCAGGGCGCACACAGGTTGGTGCTCTTGAGGCCTCTGAGATGTTTTATCATGACACCTGAGCCATGATGTGTACAGTGCCTGTATTTTAGAACCACCTTATTTTCAAGGATTCAAGAAATGTGTCGTCTTAATTAAAGTACACAAACAGTTGTCAGTTGCAAGTATTTTCATCTGTGAGAGGTGTAGCTGGTGACTTGGTGGAGTAGAGCACTGTCTGTTGGCGTCATGGTGCCACTGTGGCCTGTCGAGCCATGAGATGCCGCGTCAGAATGAACCAACCCTCAGTGAAGTGTGCCTGTCGGTGTCTGAGCTTCATGCAGGTGCAGGTTCCTTCTAGGAACACTGGGTGCTATCACCAGGTTTGATAGTTAGACTTTAAAACTTGAAATTTTGGGGGGAATATACTGAAATATAGATTTGAGAATTGCCAGTTGGGGGAAAAATAGCATTTAAAGTGGAAAGTTGTGTTTGGAAAATTGTGTATGAGTATTTTTGTATTAAAAAAATTTCAAAGGCCCTCTCCTCACTTATTTGCTGTGGGACTGTGTTGACTTTCCATCTCCCGCTGCTCGGTTCCCAGTCCCGCCCAGGGAGGCTCCTACCTCAGGAGTCGATTCACCTCTGCCTGGCAGGGGGAGGAAGCAGTGGAACCCCGGGAAACAGGGAACGCCGGACGTCGGAGAAGGAATTATGATTTTGGGGGAGGAAAAAAAAAAAGTTTCCCTCCTTCAAAAATAATTTGGTCCCAAGTCCCAGTCAAGGTGAAAAGGTCTGAGGCAGTCTGCTCCTCTCCCGGCCGGCCCTATAGCTGGGCAGTCCCAGGGCCCTCTGCTTTCCCAGTAGGGCCTGTGACCACAGCCCTTGCCATTGGTGTGACCCTCATGCTGACACCCACCCTCCTGCCTGGAGGAGCAGGTCCCTGGAGCAGGGAGATCAGGCCTGAAACAGAGGTCTGTGGGCCTCCTTTAGAAAAGCTGGACTTTAATCACTCAAAGTCTTACAATGAAAATAGGGACCTGAAGACTTGTCATTAAGTATCCACAGCTATACAAAAGACATACAAAACTCCCGGGCAGATGCTGACGGGAGGTGAGGCCCACTGCCTCCTCTGGCATTGCCCGGGCAGTGCTGCCACCCTGCAGCATCGCCAGGTACCACCTTTGGTCCCTCAACCTTGCGGAACAGGGTACACTAGCAGGGAAAAGCTCTCACACTCAGTCATTAGAATTTAAGAAAAAATAAAAAAGGTAAAAGTCTAACAGGCACTAAAATTGGGAAGTTATAACATTTTTGGTTAACTAGAACATTCAAAACTGTAATATTGGATCCAAAAAAGTATCTTAAATCACACAAAAAAAGTAACCCATATTAAAATATAAAAAATAAGCCCCAAACACCAGAGAAAAGACCTAAAACTTGAGTAAGCTGGGAGCTCCACAGCATTATGGGCAGCCGGGCACAGGCAGGGCCTCAGCCTGCCAGCATCAACCCCTGGCTGCTCTGCCAAGCCCTTGTCCCTCAGAGCCCTACGTAGCCAGGGCCAGCAGCAGAGGCAGGTGATCCTCAGGATACATTGGTCATGGGCTTGTACTTCTTGAAGCGTGTCCACTGGCCTGTGGCGTAGTTCATCTCGAACACAGTGTCCACCAGCATGGTGGTGCTGCCCTGGCCATCAGCCTTGGGCAGGTCCTCTGTGTGCTCGCTCAGCTTGATCTGGATCACGTCCCCTTGCTCCTGGCACGGGTTCTCTGTGGAGGGCAGGGGCTGCTGGGCAGGGGCCTGGGGCTAAGGAGCCCATCCCCACCCCAGTCAGGGCACCACCCAGGCCCAGCCCCATACACACCTCTGGAACCAGCCATGAAGCCCAGGATGAGGGCTTTCTCGGGCCGTGTGACCTTGTTGGCTGTCTTGAACATTTCCTGGGCGGCAAACATCTGTTCTCTCTGTGGGCAGGAGGAGGATTGGATTTGGGTGCCCAGGCCCCCCTGGGTCATCTCCCACCCCAGGTGCAGATGGGCAAGACCATACCAACTACCTGGCAGCCCACAGGCCCTGCCAGGACCCACCTACCGTGAGGGACAACTTCTTAGGCTGCTGCTGGGCAGGGGGCTGGGTCTGGGGGACCACCATTGCCACTGGGGGCGTCTGAGCGGCTGGGGCAACAGCTGGGGGTGTGGTGGGCGTCAGGGGTGATGTGGGTGCTGCAGGTGTAGGTGCAGCAGGGCTCAGGTTGCTGTTGTACATGGGTGCCCTCTGCTTAAACTGTGCCGGCAGTGTGGGGTTCGGGGTGCTGGGCTCCTCAGGTGGCCGGCTGGCCTGCAGGCTGGTTTCCCGGGAAGATGGTGCTAGGGTAAAGTAGGACCTGGTGAGGGAGGCTGGGACTAGGCCCCCCACCTCCCCCTCCGCACCGGACCTGTGCCCAGCCCCCATTCTCCAAGCCACCTGCCCCAGACCCCACCCTCCATTTCCCAGGCCCTGACCAGCTAGCACCCCAAACCCATCTGCTCTGTCCTTCTCCTGCAGGACAAGCAGCCCTCCCTGGCATAAACCCTGCATGCCCCACCAAAAGGGGCAGAACCTGCAGTCCCAAGCACTTTCAGATCCTCCCAAGTGGCCTGGGGTCATGAGGTGCTGGCAACAAGGCACAGGCTGCCAGGCCTGAGGCCTTTCTGCATCGCAGCACAACCAAAGCCTAAATCAGGTGAATGGTCCAGCTCCAGCTTCCCACAGATCTCCAGAAACTTGGGGGCTGAGGGTCTGTCCCCGGGCCCTCAGCCCCTCCTGCCCCTGGAGCACAGCCAGGGGACAGCAGACAGTGGCTACCTGTCTGCAAGGGGTTTATTTCTTGGCAAGGAAGGGCTCCCCCACCCCCAACCAGCAGAAGCTAAAGGACAACAGAACGGATGTCCTGATAATGAAGAAATAGCACTGTGGGCCCCTGCAGCACCATGTGGGCAAGGCCACTTTCCAGGTGGAACGCTGGCTCCAGGTGGCAGGAGGAGCCCTTACAGCCCCAGGAGCAGCACACTGCAGTCACTCACCTGGGGGAGCCTCGGAGCTGGGGACATAGGAGGAGGCTGGGACCACACTGGGTGTGGAGGGCAGGTAACTTGTGGAGGGCAGTGCAGGCTCGCTGTTCAGAGACCCAAGTTTCTGGAAGACAGTGAGGGCAGCACAGGCCTGGGTTTCAGAGCAGCCCTCTCTGGCTTGGCCTGGACCTGCACTGTACATCACCCGACCCGCTTAACAGATGTCACAAGCCTCAGGGCAGAGCTGCTCCAGGCTGGCCCAAACCTCAGCCCTGCCACCCTCCCTGGTTCCTGGAACCCCCTCGGCAGAGGAGGGGCCGAGCAGCTCCCACTTGGGAGGCCACGACCCACCATCTCTGGAGAGTAGCCACAACTGCCCGCAGTGCGTGGACACTGTAGGGAAATGCGCCAGGCTCAGCTGACCCACAGACAGCCTGGACAGCAGGAAAAGGCCCTCTTCCCAAGGATGACCACACACCAGCCTCCCTCACCCTGTACCTCTTAGGCCACACCACTCCAGACTCAGGGTGATACGCCCCACTCACCCCTGGCAGGACCCTTACTGAGGCACAGCAGTGAGGACGTCCCCAGGCAGCAGTGTCTCCAGGAGTATGTGGCAGGTGCTCATTCCAAACCTGAGCTGATGGCTAGATTAGGGTCCTAGCCCAGGCCACCCCTCGTGTGTACGCGCACATACACATATACACACATGCTCGGTCACTTTCTCCAACCTTCAGAACGAGAGCGCCCTGCGGGCTGTGTCTGGGTGGGGCAGCAGAGCCCTACCTGTGTGGACACCAGGCCGGCTGCATAGTCAGGGGTGGCGTTCTCCACCACCGTCTCCTCCTTGGCCGGCTTTTCCACCACCTCTGTGTCTGTGGAGAAGCCAGAGGTGCTGTGAGGTGCTCTGAGGCCTCAGCTGGCTCAGGGGCAGGCGCACGGGTGCCGGAAGGGACAGGGAGCGCTGAGGGCAGGTCTGGGCCTCCCTCCCAGCCCCGGGGGAAGCCCGTACATACCCAGGGTCTTCCTTCTCCTCTTCGCCTCTCGGCCAGCACCGACCATGTCCAGCTCAGAAATGTCGAGGAGCTGCCAAGACAAACAGCTCCAGGCTCGCCCACGGCCTGTGGGAGGGGCTGCCTGGGGCGCTGGGGAGTGGGAGCAGGCCTACCTTCACACCCCTCTCTTTCCGTAGTGGGGTCCTGGAAGGTGGGATGGGGGTCCGGTTTCCGGCAGGGCTGAAGACACTGGGCGTGGTGGGGCTTCTGAAGGGAGCCTGTTTCGGGATGCCTTTGAGTGGGGCTGGGGAGAAGACCGTGTCTGTCAGTGGCCAGCAGGGATGTCCACAGGAGCCCCGGCATCCTCTGCCCACAAGAGAAGGCTGGGTTGGAGCTGCCTTGGGAGGACCTCGGGAGGACCTCAGGAGGACCTCGGGGAGGACCTGGGGACGACCTCGTCCCTGCCACTCTCCGTGTGTTCTGACGAGGCTGTTCCTGTCAGTATTGCTGTGGGGAGCAGGTGTTTAGCTCAGACCCCACTGGCCCAGTGTCCTGTCATGTGCTCCTGCTGTGAGCCCAGGAGGGCTGGAATCAGGGGAGAGGACAGCTGGCCAGGTCAGTTGGGACCCCAGGTCTGCAAAGCAAGGGCTGCCTGGGGACATTAGGCTACCCCAGAAAAACAGCAACACCTCGACCTCTGCCAGGTCACCAACCCTCCTGTCTTCGAGGTGGAATGCTGGCCTCCGCTTCCTTCTTGTGCCCTTTAGTGAACAGGGCCACAGTCCACGAGAACCGAGTCCTCCCACACCTGACCAGGCTCTGCACTGCTGAGCCCTGGCAGCTGTCCACCTTTCCTGTTTAGGGTGCCCACCAGGGCTTATTCCAGGCTTGGGGCTGAGAAGTGCCCACTGAGTTGTGCGGTCAGAACACTGGGTCAAGGGTGGAAATGACTGATGGACAACCACGCTCTCCCACCCCAGCAAAATAGGTACAGCCCTGCTCTGGGGGGCTTTGCTAAGGAGACTGGAAGATGGGATCTGCTCAGCAGGGTGGAGCCGCAGCCATGAGAGGGCCAGGCCAGGCCAGGGCCACACTTCTGCAGGAAGGGGCCGCCCCTGCAGCGAGGGAGGCCAGCCGTCACCAAGGATCCTGTGATCATGGACACGTGGTGGGACAAGATGCCGAGGGCAGCCGAGGCCCCTCCCTGCAGCTCCCTAGTGCACAGCAGCCCTCCTGCCCTCCGGCCTCGCGGCCTCCGCTGGAGGTGTGCCAGCCCCTGGAGCTCCAGGGGCAACCCTGGGTTCCTGTCACCAGTACTCCCTCTGGTCACATCCACACCAATCTGTGTGAGTGGGCACACAGATCAGCCTGGGCACAGACGCAGGGCTCCAGCGCAGCAGGGCTGCCCCATGCTATTGAGCATACCCATCCCGCAGTCTGCGGCCCTGTCGTGCCACTACGGGGAACCCTGTCGTGCCACTACGGGGAACCCTGTCGTGCCACTACAGTGCTGGCCAGCAGCAACACTGCACTGGACACCACCCCAGAGCATCACAGGGACGAGGGAGTCTGCCCTCTCCTGTCATGTGCTTCTGCAGGGCCAATGGCTCAGTGACTTGTCCCAAAAGGAAGGTCATCGCATCTGGCAAGTAACAGAGCTGACGGGCGGGCATCTGGCTTACTTGTGGTGTCCATCTTGCGGAGCAACCCCCGGCCCTTGGCATGGAACGGCACCCCTGCACTCCTCTTCAGCTGCTGTGCTGTCTCGGTGGCTATGCAGAGAAGGTCACCCATCAGTCCTCATAATGACAGGGCCTCTTGCCCACCAAAAGGACACTTCAGAAAACATGAGCCGTGAGAAGGCCGCAGCCCAGTGCAAATACCACAGCCAGGCCTTCTGCCTAGAACTCCCAGGTGAGTGCCCACAGGCCAGGAGGGCCCCCAGAGCACACTCCCCTGGACTCTCCTCAGTGCCTAACAGGACAAAGAACAGGGACTTCCCTGGCTCAGCTAATAATGCTGCAGGGTGACAGGCAGAGTGCCTCGGCTGCCCCTGGCCAGAGCCAAGTTCTGCCACTGAGTCCTGGAGGTAAAACCTAAGGGACAAGCAGACCTCTAAGAGTTGCCCACTGGCCAGAGACTCTGCAAGCCCCAAGAACTGGGCTGGCCCTGGGATGCTGCCTCCTTCAAGCAAGAGTCACAGCAGGAGGCAGTGGGAGAACAAAGCATTTAGGTCTGTCACTAATGACCCCTCAGCATGAGGCCTCACTGGGATCTGTGGTCGTGGTTGTTTTTTGTACTGGGGATTGAATCCAGGGGTGCTCCTAATCCTCAGTCCTTTCTTAAATCTGTATTTTGAGACAGGGTCTAAGTTGCTTAGGGCCTAAGTTTCTGAGGCTGGCCTTGGACCTGCGCTCCTCCTACCCCAGGCTCCCGAGCGCTGATGTAGGTGTGTGCCCAACACTGGCTGTGGTTTGGTTTTCCAGGTTGTTCTGCTCTTTTTCTGAGACAGCATCAGGCTATGTTGTTCGGGGGGCCTTCTGCCTCAGTCTCCCAGGTGTGTGGACTACCACACGGGGCCCATGCCTGGCGTGAAACCCATGCTTTGCTACTTAACTGGCGCCGTCACTCCTCACTGGACCCAGCAAGCACTTTCCACACAACTAACTCCTACAAGGTGAGACAGCAGGCATCTTCAAGGGAAACCGGGAGCACCGAAAGCTGAGGGACAGGCAGCCCACCTGCACTGCTACGTGTGGGAGGCCTGGGCACCCATCACAGATCAGACACCATGACCTGAAAATCCTCAAGTTTCTGACCCATGCTTTCAGAAGTCTCTGAATAGACAGCCGGGCCCTCGCAGGCAGCGGGGCCTGAAAGCCAGGGCCCGCAAATGGTGGCCGGGCCCATGGCAGCACTCACACTTCTGCAGCAGCTCCGCCCGCAGCGTGGCACTCTTGGGCTTCCGCTTTAACTGGAAATGCTTCACGGGTGGGGTGAGGGGCCCGGCGAGCGTGGTCAGGGCGTTCTTGTTCAGGTACTGGCACTCCAGCGGCAGCATGGCGGACGCCTCGCACTCGCCCACTGTGGAGAGCCCCACCCGGTTAGAGACCCTTTTCCAGGGCACTATGGCAGCCTCTGCTCTGCTTTCAATCCCCCCAGGGCCCAGGAGACTGGCTTCCCCTGGATCCAACTCCACCACCCAGAACTAAGGTCGTCAAAGTGGGCAAGTGGGCCAGGCCCCCCACCCAAGGCAGAACCTCAGGGTAACACTTTAGAAACAGAACTCCGTGGGAGAGAGGAAAGGGAATGCTGGCTGCTCTGCTGCAAACCTGGGGGCCCCTGGTCACATAACCACACCTAGAGGGGCTGCACCCCTTGACCTTGGATTCTGGCC
Organism: Spermophilus citellus; assembly: GCF_964194105.1. Lineage (NCBI taxonomy): Eukaryota > Metazoa > Chordata > Mammalia > Rodentia > Sciuridae > Spermophilus > Spermophilus citellus. Next base: position 1,368,363 of record NC_138189.1, read on the forward strand.
ACACATGCTGTGCAGTAAGAGGAGTAGCTGTGTAGCTTCTCCAGACTCTCCAGGAGCCCCAGGTCAGTGGCCTCTTGGACACTGCTGAATCCCAGACTTACAAAACTGCCCACACTCATTGCCTGAGTCTACGTGGTCACTGAGGGGTCCAAACTCCAGGAAAAAACTCTTTATGGTAGGGGGACAGGAGTACCTGCTGCTCCCATTGGTTACATAACCACCCTGAGAAAAGCATGGTCAGCTCCTGGAATTGGCTGCCCTAGGCTCTTGCAGCTCACAGGAGGACAGCTCCCTCCACCCGCTGAGCACACCCCCGCAGGACGCATGTGCACCTGAGTGGCTTGTGTGCTCACAGGGTCTGTGTGCAATTACAAGTCCAGTAGACACCTGAGGTGCCAGAAGCACCAGCACAGCTGGCTGCACAAGTGGCCCCTGCACAGCTGGCCTGGGCAGCATAACAGGCCACCTGTGCCCCCAGCCGCAGTGCTGCCTGCCAGCACAGTCTGCTTCTCAGGGGCTGCCAGTTCCCATTTTTCAGAGGAGGAAGAATTCCGAAGGGACAGATGCCCTCTTCACCCACGTTACTTATAACCACCTGCAAACACTCTGCCTTTCTCCTTTTGGTACTGGGGATTGAACCCAAGGACGATCTATCACTGAGCTACACCCCCCAAACCTTCTTATGTTTTATTCTGAGACAGGGTCTCTCTACGTTGTCCAGGCTGGCCTGGAATTTGGAATCCTTCGGCCTTAGCTCCCAAGTCACTGGGATCACAGGCATGCACCTCTGCATCTGGCTTCTGCAAAGACTTTCCAAATAGTTTTCAGTTCACATTCTAACAACAGAATGGTTGGCACATTTGTAAAATGCACACTTTTAAACAGCCAAAACCCAGTGCAGAGACCTACAGGCTGTGGTCAGCTGCCAGAGGAACTGGCACAAGGCCAGGCAGCAGCATGTGGACATGAGGCACATGCAGGTAGTATTCTGGAAACACGTAGCACACAACTGCCTAACAATCCAGTTTCTTCCAGAAAACATTTCTCTCTTCCCAACAGAACACAAAGCCACACTTCATACCCTTTTCTCTAAGTTCTCCTAAAATATCTTGAACATTCGGGTTCTGCTCCTCAAGGTCAAGGTTAAGGGATCCTGTGTCAGGAAAGGACTTCAGAATGTCAGCAACCATGAGGACCCAGGGGTCGGAGTCCAAGGTGGCGAGCTGGATGATCTCCATCAAGGCTTCCTTCATCTGCAGAGGAGAGAAGAGAGAAGCACAACAGGCTGAGCCCAGCACGCTGCGCACAGGGAGGTGTCTGCACCCCGCCCACTCCACACTCCACTGTGGCCTCCGGGTGAGCACAGGGTAGCCCACCTAGACAGCAATCACCTCACGGCCCATACGTCCTCCTGGGGCTCCCTTGCTCTAGTCCCCTACCCCAACCCAGGGCCACCCCTCTTCCCTGCACAGCCACAGCTTTTATAGGTGGCAGTGGCCAAGCCTGCAGTGCCTCCCCACAGCCTCCCTGACAGCTCCTGGCAGCACCAATTCCCTAGGCCTGTCTCCCCTCTTAGGGCCACCTCCACTGCCGCTTAGGAAGTCTGCACGGAGCATCTCAGGTACCGAGAGCTGAACCCAGGCCAGCAACAGGTGCTGAGGCGGGTGGACAGCCACACCATTCCTTAGGCACAAGGAGGGCCTGGCCTGAACAACCGGCTTGCACCTGCTATCCCCGACCACTGCTAGGAGCCATAAGCAAATAATATGATGCATGGCACTTTCGGTTGTAAGGTGACGCCAGCTAGCCATTGAGATGATATGATTATGTTAAGATTTACATTCATATGGAAATTGGACTCTTGCTGTTCACCTTGGCCAGTTACAGGACTCCCGGAGAGTTCCCATTGGTTGGGGAAGGATAGTAGGAGGGAATTCCAGGGGAGGTGGGCGGGGGCGTTCTGGGTGGACCGGTTTTGGCTTGCCGGCGGCTTTTTCAAAAATAAAGTTTTGTTCCTGCTTGAGTGGCTCGTGATTCTGTGCCCAGCCAGACTGAGGCAGACCACAGTGCCACCTAACTCACCCAGTCCAAGAACAAGGACACAGAGACAGATGTACAGGGAGGGAGTGGACATGCAGACACAGGGAAAGATGGCCACATGGCTCAAGTGGCTGGTGCACATGTAGGCCAAAGACCTCCACAGCTGCCAGGAGAGAGAGGACAGCCTGTGGCCTGCGGCAATGTGGCTGGCCACCCACTGCTGAACTGCTGTGGTCCTGAGCCACATTTTTACAGCAGCCTCAGGAAGCCAACATCCACCAAGAGAGAAAACTGGACAATGTTTTCTAAAACTGGGGGAGGGGTGCAGAAAAAAGGAGATTAAAACCAAAAGGCCACTACTCCAGACTGAATTCCACACCCTCCACACTCCTGGTAAAGTCTGCCTTACAAGATGGCCTGAGAACAGCAGTGTCCCTCCATTCTGGAGCCAGAGTCCCACGCCCAGGCACCAGATGACTTAGGATCTGCCAAGGATCACTTCCTGGTTCGGTGGTCCCTTCCCACTGTGCCCTCATGTGGTGAGGGGTGAACACTCCCTCAGTCTATTTCCAAAGGGAAATCAATGAGGGCTCCACCCCAACACCCCGCCTTGGGGTAGGATGTGGAAGACACGACCCGTGGACAACTGCAAATCCATCGCTGAGGGAACCTGGAAATGGAGCCTCTATGGGGAGGCAGGTCAGAAGGGGGGCTCTGGCTCGTCTGCCGGGGTTTCTCTCCCACTTCCCACAAGGTGAGGGTGCCATCAGACCGAGCCACCTGCAAGCAGGCACCCGGAGCTTGGACTCCCAGCCTCCGGAAGTGAGAGAAATCTACGTCTGTTGATAACCTGTGAGTCTGAGGCAGAGTTGGCTCTCTTTCCCCTCAGGCTCCACATCCACGGATTCAGCCGACCATAGATGGAAACATTCTTAAAAATAAAAGTTTGTACTACACATATATGGACTTTCTTCTTGTCGTTACTCCGTAATCAGCAAGGTCAGGGAGCCACCACATCCTGTGATGTGCTCGAAGTCTCCTAGAGACTTGGCACACACAGGAGGAGGGCAATCCTAGATGCAAGTACTGCTCCACTTCACAGAAGGGATTGGAGCCCCTGTCTATGCTCTCTGCAGGGGCTTGTGTCCTGTCCCAGCTACCAAGGGACAACTGCCTTGTCTGGCAGTGACACTAACACAGCCACCTTCAGAATGAACACCCCCATCAACACACCCTGCCTCAGCCACGCTCTCCCTGTGCTTAACCACATCTGTGCGCTTCCTAAGTACGTGCACCCTACACTAGGGGCTCCAGGACTAGTGGTGAGGGGTGGACCGCGTCATGAATAGGAGGATTTCTGGCCCTTGCCAGGAAGGCACTGTGGTGTGCTGCTGGAACGCTACATGGGTGATGTGCAGGCATGTGCACACACACCGTAAGGAAAGTTCACACCAAATTTGTGGCTAGGGACCCTGAATTCAGGACACAGAGAAAAACAGACACCCAGACTAACAGCACAGAAAAGGGTGGAAGGGTAGACTGACACAGGAGAGACCACCTACCAACAGAGCTCCAGGGGATGGAAGGAAAAGAGCACATGGGAAGGACAAGTCACAGGGCCAAGGGCACAGCTCAGCGACACAGCAGGGAGGGAGGGGAGCACCCCGCTCAGCAGAGCGCCTGGCAGCCCTCCCAGAGGTGCTTCCCCACCATAGGAGCAGACCACTCTCACCCCAGTGTCTACTGGAGACGAGCAGAGGCACAGCCAGCAGAGGGCCACCCAGCAATGAAGCCTCCTGGACTTGGCACACGTGACTCAGCACAGTGACATGAGAACTGAAGTGGGCCACAGACGGTTCCAGGAAGGGAGACCCATTTGGTAGTGTGCTGTTCAGAGAGGCCTCACTGGACCCTCTGCAAAGAGGCAATACCACAGCCTTGTTGACCAGCTTCTCAGTGGATGAGTGCCAACTGGCGTGTGCTTCCAGGGACGCTGCTGCCTGTGCACGCTGCAGACACACCAGCTCCTGTGCAGAACAGCTGCACCTGCCACAGACTCTGGTGAGCTGGGCAGGCCATTCTACATACTGAACACCCCTGCGGTCACCAGTGCTCCTTCCAAACCAGCTCTGGGGCCACGCTGAGGGTTGGAGGGACTGCTGGTCTCATCCGGTAGCAGCATCTATTTCCTCAAAGCCCTTTCAAACACAGCCTGAACTTCATCCAGGCAGTGCCTGGTCACCTGCAGGAACCCCCCCACCTCCCTTGGCAAGAGCGGTTCCACACCAGCACACAACAAAGGGCCCCACGTTGCTGCTGTGCCCCTTGCTGAACGAGCTCCCTCTACTGGCTGAAAGTGGCTGCTCACTAGCTTTTAAGACTAGGGATGGGGAACAGCTCAGTGGCACAGTATTTGCCTACCATGCGTGAGGCACCGGGTTCGATCCTCAGCGTCACATAAAAAATAAAATAAAGATATTGTGTCCACCTCTAACTAAAAAATAGATGTTAAAAAAAGTAAAAGTTCTATTACAGTATTTCTTAAAAAAAGAAAAAAAAAGAACAAAACGAAACAAAAACCCCCACAGATACATCACAAAATAAGTGAACTGGTTCCAAGATTTCACTCAGAAACAGGTTATAGTAGATCCTGTGTATATATTTTTTCTTCTGTAGTACTGAGGAGCAAATTCAGGGACACTTTACCACTGAGCTACACCCCCAACACTTTTTATTTTGAGACAGGGATTCACTAAGATGCTGAGGCTGGCCTCCAGTGTGTGATACTCCTGGCTTAGCCTCCCAGATCACTAGAATTACACTCACGTGCCAGCCGGATATTCAGGTCAAACATTATCTTGGGTGTGTACGTGAGAATGTTTCTGGATGAGATTAACATTTGGAACAGTACACAGCAAAGTGGATGGCCATCCTGAATGTGGACAAACCTCATCCAATCAGCTGAAGACCTGAATAAAAAGTGAGGGGGGGTGCCAGGTAAAGTGGTAGACACCTGCAGTCCCAGCTACTTGGGAGGCTGTGGCAGGAAGACTGCCTCACTTCAGGAATTCAAAGCTAGACTAGGTGACCAAGAGAAATTCCATCTCAAAAACAGGGGGGAAAACAGAATAAGAAAAAAGCTACATAAGAGGATGTGCCCTTCTACTGGACTGTACAGGTGGACTTTCCCAGCCTTCAGACCTGGGCCAGAACACGAGCTCTGCCTGGCTCAAGTCCCTGGTGTGCACCAACACCCTGCTGCTTCTGCTTCTCAGAAGAACCCTGATACACTGGGGAACACATCCAGCCAAGTCACTCATCAGCTAGACCTATGGTCCCTTGCAGAAAGGATTCATTTTCAGGGTGATATTCCTAAGGTACCAAACCCTTATAGGACGAGAAAAGAAGGATAGGCTAGACAATGGAACGAGGATAATTCAGAAAGATTTTTTAATACCAAAAAAAATAAAAAATAAAAATGGTTTTCAGGAAAATATATTGTCCAGAATGGCTAGTTCTCTCACAATTGAAGTAAATGAGGTCTTCATTATCATTTTTTTAACTTTTTTTTTTTTAAAGAGAGAGAGAGAGAGAGAGAGAGAGAGAGAGAGAATTTTTAATATTTATTTTTTTTAGTTCTTGGCGGACACAACATCTTTGTACGTGGTGCTGAGGATCGAACCCAGGCCGCACGCATGCCAGGCGAGCGCGCTACCGCCTGAGCCACATCCCCAGCCCTCATTATCATTTTTTAAGAATATATTTTAGTTGTTATGTACCTTTATTTTTTATTTATTTATATGTGGTGCTGAGGATCAAACCTAGTGCCTCATACATGCTAGGCAAGTGCTCTCACTGAGCCACAATCCCAGTCCCCCATTTCTTAAACATTGGCGAAATCCAAAAAAGAAGTCTATGTGCATACATACACACATACATACATACATACAAAGAAAGCTGACATGCCTGTCCTAATGCTAGACACAACAGATCTCTGCACACAGACCATGGTTCACTTCACCAAGCAACTCAAATGTTTAACTCTAAACTTGCATGCACCTAATAACATAGCCCCCAAATTCATAAAGCAGTAGCTGATAAGGAGGAACAAACAAATTCATAATCATCATAATGGGGAGATGAACAGATCATCTCTGAATTTTTTAAAAAAATATTCAGAACAGAGTAGAGCACAATTAAGCAAGTTTGATCTAATGAACATATGTATATTCAGCAAAGGATCTTTTTTTTTTTAAATATTAATTTTTTAGTTTTCGGTGGACACATCTTTGTTTGTATGTGGTGCTGAGGATTGAATCCGGGCTGCACGCATGCCAGGCGAGCGTGCCACTGCTTGAGCCACATCCCCAGCCCCAGCAAAGGATTTTAAAACTAAGAGAATAAACATGCTTCTAAAGCTCACCCACAAACATTTACAAAAACTAACCATATATTCTGTCACTAAGCAAATCTCATTTCAGGCAAATGAAATAATTTGGACTATTTTCTCACAAGAGTTCACTATAGCTAGAAATCACTAATAAAAACATAACAAAAATCTGTTGCTCTTGAATGTACGGAAATTGAGAAACATTTCTAATTTACACAGGGGTCAGTGAAGGAATTATCATGTATTAAAACTTCATAGATGCAGCTGGGTGCAGTGGCACACGCCTGTGATCCCAGTGGCTTAGGAGGCTGAAGCAGGAGGATTTCAAGTTCAAAGCCAGCCTCAGTAACTTAGTGAGGCCCTGTCTCTAAATAAAGTATATAAAAGAGCTGGGGATGTGGCTGTGGGGTTCAATCCTCAATCCAAAAAAAAAAAAAAAAGGGGGGGGGGCTGGGGTTGTGGCTCAGCGGTACAACGCTTGCCTGGTACATGAGAAGCCCTGGGTTCAATCCTCAGCAAAACATTAAAAAAAAAAAAAAAAAAAAAAAAAAGGTTCTGACAACTACAATTAAAATAAATAAATAAATAAATATTTTTGAAAAAGAGGAAAATAGAGGATGCATTAAAATCATTTTATACAGGCAGGAGCATTCATTCCCTCAACACAAAAATCTGACAAAGACTGTCTGGCAAGTTACACTACAGGTGGATTCTACCCATGAGCGTAGATACAAAATTCCTACACCTGTTAGCAAGACAATGTAACCCAGTAACAGAAAGTAACCAGCTTAGGGGTCAGGAATACAGCTTTGGTTTACAATGAAATCTGTTAATGTGGTGGTGCTACTATGGAGGGCAGTGTGGCGATTCCCTAAAACCCGAGACTCACCACAGAAGTGCAGTCCCACTCCCAGGCACAGACCAAGGAGACAAAACCCTACCAGGTGCGCTTACAGCAGCACCACCCACAATAGCTGCCAGTGGGAACAGCCCCCAAGCAGTGGACAGATGCGCAGTCCACTCAGTATTAGAGGAGCACAGCACCAACACCTGCCACAATGGGTACCAACCTAGAAGGCACTCTGTTCAGAGAAAGGAGTCGAGTAAAGACCACGAGCTGCTGCCTTCCCAGCACCGGAGGCCGAGCCAGGAGGATGCACGTTCCAGGTCAGCCTGGGCAACTGACAGAAACCTGAGTAAAAGCGAAAGACGGGAGGCTGAGGCAGGAGCATGGGAGTGCACCTGGGTTCCATCCCCTGTACCACAAAACCAAAAGTAGGGCTATGTGCTGTGTGATTCCATTTATGTGAAATGTACAGAACACGCAGCTCTAGTTTAGGACTGGGGGGAAAAGGACTGTGGGGAACTGCACCGAGGACAGAATTATTTGGGACGAGGGTTAATGGAAATGTTGGTTAGGATGATTCTCTCTCCGAATCACTAAAAATCACTCCCTCAACATCTTCAGTGGTGAACTGCATGGCATGTGAACTGTATCTCAATAAAGTGGTTAAAACAACAACAACATAAAGCTCAAAGCGGGGTGTGGTGGCACATGCCTGTTAATCCCAGTGGCTTGGGAGGCCAAGGCAGGAGGCTAACAAGTTCAAAGCCAGCCTCAGCAACTTAGTGAGGCACTAAGCAACTCAGTGAGACCCTGTCTCTAAATAATATACAAAATAAAGTGCTGGGGGCTAAGTGCCCTCCTCAAAACAAAAACAAAACCAAAAACCTCATTCAAGCTGGGTGTGGTTGTGCATGACTGGGTCCCAGGAGTCAGGAGGCTGAGGCAGAAAGACCACCTGGATGCAGGAACTGAAGACCAGCCTGGGTGACATGGTTTACATCTGAGGTGTCCTCCAAAGCTCAAGGGTGAGACAATGCAAGGAAGTTTAAAGGTGAAATGAATAGATGCAAAAGCTTTAGCCCACTCAGTGTCTCCACTTGAATAGATTAATTGGGTGCGACTACAGGCAGGTGGGTGTGGGGAGCCATTGTGAATCGTGGACTGAGTGATGCTGGAGCCATCAGGCAGGAAAGCCTGGCATCAGGAACTCTTCAGTGGGTTGAGAACCCCTGGTTCACACTGCGTCCTACCTAGCTCACTGCTCCAGTCTAGCACAGCCCTGGAGATGGGCGTGGCCTAGGAAGAGCCCAACTGGCTGCTCACCCCACCCATATCCTGAGGGGGCCCACACTGAAACCTAGTACCTACCTGTCCCCTGGGATCTGTCCACTATAAATAAAGCAAGCAGGCTCCTTCTTTGCTAGAAGCCTACCACTCCAGTCAGCTGTTACTGCCCTTACTCTGAAAAATACATTTCTGGTCTTTCATGTCTATTTGGTGGTTCTACTTTCAAGGTTTTTATTTTGCAGCCAGCCCATCCCTCCCATGGGAACCTATCCCCCCACCCTCTGGGAAAGCCATCGAGGTGAGGTGTGGCTGCAGGAGGTAGGTCCCTGGGAGTGTGCCCTTGGGGCTTACATCTAGTCTCTGGTGAGCAGAGCTCTCTTGCTGCTTCAGGGTGCCATGTCCTGACTGGCTCTCCTCTCCACATCCTTTGAAGTTCTGAGCCATGAGGTTCTGCCTCACCTCAGGTCCAGAACGATGGAGTATGGACTGAATCTCTGAAACCATGAACCCCAACAGACGTTTCCTCCTCTATGTTGTTCTTGTCAGGTCTTTAGTCACAACAATGAAAAAGTTTACTGTGGGGCTGGGAGGTGGCTCACGTGAGGCCCTGGGTTCGGTTCTCAGCACCACATAAACGTCAAATACAGATACTGTGTCCACCTAAAACTAAAGAAATTTAAAAAAAAAAAAGTTTACTAATCCATTGGGCAATGGAGCAAGACTCCTTATCAGGAAAAGGAAAAACAAAACAAACATCTCATTCATAATTAAAATAATTTTTTAAAAACTCCCTAGGAATATAAAAAATCTCCTTGGGCTGGGGATGTGCCTCATTTTTAGTGCACTCACCTAGCATGTGTAAGGCCCTGAGTTTTTACAGGCTCTAGCCCTGCAAAATAAATTGATGAACAACAAAAAAAGAATTTCCTTGACCAGATAAAGGGCATGTCCATGAGAAAACAGGAAACAAAAATCTTATTGTCAAAACATTCAAAGTTCTTATTGTGTGATCAGAAATAAGAATGTACAAAAGATTTCTGGTGACCAGAGAAGAAAAGATATCCATTTTAAGCTCACAGAAAAATTAAGATTCTACAGAAAAAGTATTGTAATTAATGATACTTCCAACATGTATGTGATTCAAACTCATTATCTAAAAGCTGATATCTACAGTTGTATATACCAGTAACAGAAAGTGAAATTGTTATTAGTAGATCCATGAGCTACAGCACATAATGAAGTGCAAAGGCTGGGAGAAGTCAAAGACATACCTGAGGAACAAAGTAGGAGAGTCAGCCCTGTTGGTTAGCTGCCCAGACTAGGAACTGACTTAGAACAAGCACAGCAATACACAAATGCTCATGAGCAGAGGCGGGAAAAGACCCACAGCAGAGTGACTGTGAGCGCACAGAAAAGGACAGTCATTGCAATCAGTAGTACTGGACACTCATCTGGACAACTTTGTGGAAATGGAAAAACCACACCCAGCTTCACCAGCTGACAACTCCGGGCAAACCGAAGGCTCCAGAAAAAGGGCACAGCCACACAGCTCTGCCAAGGGAAAGGGCTGGGCCCTGGCCTCGGTGGGGGGCCTTTCCCAAAGGGCCAGACCAGCACCCAGAGTGGATGAACGCAAGAGCTTCTGCCCAACTACAGATGCAAGCTAGTGGAGCCGCAGCTGGGAGATGCTGGATCCTATGCCGCTGCGTCAGGATGGCACCCAGCATTTCTTAAACCCTCCACCTGCTACAAAGCAATGAAGAAAGACAACCAGGAAATAGTTTTGAACATTCACAAAAAGAAAAGCAAACAGCAAATAAACTCATGAAAAAACGTTTAACCAAATCAGTGATAACGCAGATACAAATTAAACCATCTAGTAATATGCTCATGCCAACACAAGGGACAGGCTTTGGAGAGGAGCACTATTTGATACGATCACTCTAAAAACAACCTGGCATAACCCTAACACCCCCACACCTGCTCCTGAGCACTGTACTGTGAGGAGTCCCCTGACCAGGGTCGATGTTGGCGACTGCACCACTCACAAGAGCACGAGAGCAGGGCCTCAGTGCCTCCCTGAGGTGGCAGGGGGAGCATGCCGGGTCTTGGGAAGGTGCACTACGCACGAATCCGCCAGCGTGCCACCAGGACACACGCCAAGTGAGCCCCCTGATACCGCGACACTAGGTTCCCACTAGGCACGAGGGAACCTCGCGTGTGAAAAGGGGCGTAGGCAGCCACCGGCCGCGGGAGGAGGAGCTCTGAGGAGGGCGGGGCCCGGCGGCCGACCCTAACCCACAGCCACAGCCGGGCTCGCGTGCCCACAGCTCACCAGGGGCCACTTAGGACCTACGACGGCGCACAGGCGACATCACAGCGGCCTGGAGAGTTCAGACCACCTTGGCGCTTCAGTATTCTGCGCGGAGAGCGACGCAATGAAGCGCTGGGGACAGCCGCCAGGCAAACCCGCACGCCCACGTCCGACCGGCGACGGCGCGGGCCTCGGCGGGGCGCCCCGCAGCCCACAGCGGCCCGGCACCTCCGCCAGGGGTCGCCTCCACGACCCCGACCGCAGCGGCGACGCCCACCGCCACCAACGAAGACGCTGGCGGCCGAGGCGCAGGCGAGAGGGTCTGGGGGGGAGGACGCGGTCCAGCGCGGGAGGACGGGGTCCAGCGGGAGGACGGAGTGCGGGGAAGGATGCGGTCCATCTGTTGGACGGGGTATGGGGGAGGACGTGCGGGGAAACTGGGAGAGGACGGGGTGCGGGGGGACGGGGGAGCTGGCGGAGGGAGGGTCGAGGAAGACGACGGGGTGCAGGCGGCGGCCCCCGGGGGCGAGAGGGCGGGCAGGAGCGGCGCGGGCCGGGCGAGCGCGGCCGGCCGCCTCACCTCGTCCACCGTGCGGCGCGGGAGGTGCAGTGTGCCGAGTAGCAACTTGAGCTTCACGGCCGACGAGAGGCGGTGGAAGCAGAGGCGGATGTTGTCGATGACGGCGGCCGTGAGCAGGGACGCGATGCTGGGCGGCGCCCACAGCTCGTCCGTGGCGCCCAGCTTGTTGTGCAGCCACAGGCCCGTGTCGCTCTCCCGCATGGACGCCATCTTGGGGGCCGCCGCGAGCCCGGGCCGGCATCTTATGAGGACGCCTACGCGCCCCCGGCGAGGACCCCCAACATGGCGGCGCCCGCGGCCGCGGGGCGGGGCCTCGGGCGGGCCAGCGAGCGCAGCTGGTGGCTGCCGCGCCTTCGGGCGGCTTCTGGGCGAAGCCCGAGAGTCGGAGTGACGGGACGACGCGGTGAGGCTCGTCGGCTTCCGTATCGCATCGTGGCGGCGCCGGGAGATGACGTTCTGCTGAGAGGCTGTCGCGCCGCGTGACTGACCGCGCCGGCCGGTGTCTCGCGTTCTGCCTGGCGTCCGCCGAGGGGAGGTTGCGCTGGCCGGCTGAGGCCCAGCTTCTGGTGTCTTTCGGAGCGTCCGCCCAGCCGCCCCGCGGGCTCGCGTCGGGTGTTCAGGAACCCTGCGAGCCTGTCGCCGAGCGCAGACTTCCCAGGCCGCCGGGGTCCTGTCAGCCCAGCGATTTGGGAAGCCGAGGCCGGAGGATGGCAGGTTGGAGGCCAGCCTCAGCAGCTTAGCGAGGCCCTGTCTTGAAATGAAAATAGAGGGGGCTGGGGTGCAGCCCGGAGTGGCGCCCCTGGGCTGGGCCCCTGCGCCTTGTAAACGGCCGGACGGCTCTGGGGAGTGGCGTGGCGCCCAGCCCGCGGCCGGCAGGGCCGCCCTGGGCCTTGGGAAGTGTTGGTCCCCGCCCCACGGCCTGCCCGAGCTACCTGAGGCCCGGGCTCGTGGGTTTTTTTTCTTCTTTCTTTTAGGTATTTTACTTTATTTTGTGAGGTCAGGCAACGGGCGGCGACCAAAAGAGGCAGGTTTTAAAAAGGCCGCTGAAGGAGGCTTTATGGAGACCCACTCCAGGCCGACCGCGGTCAGAACGTCAGAGTTGACAGGACAAGGGTCTGAGCAGAAACCGTAGGGCCTCCACAGGGCTGGGATTTTATGGGGACTTCGGCAGGAAGGGAGGGCTTGGGACAGGAAAAGGGATTTTTAGGGTCCCTTGTCTTACTGGGAACTGGCTGAACTCCAGGATTGGCCCGGAGACCCTGCTGATTGACAGGTCAGCCAGGAGATCCCGCTGATCGACAGGCGTTTCCGTGGGCGCCTGCTTGACGTTTCTTCCTTTGTTCCTGAGTCCCCGCTGCCCACCTGACAGATTCTATCCCCATCTTTGTGGCCTCTCTGTCTTTGGTAAGTGGAGGTGGACACACAGATAGATGCGACTGCGCATCTCTCCGCTGCTCCATTGTCGGTGATGTCCAATTGGAAGTTGGAACTTGGCAATGTGGAAGAACTTACACCTTGGAAATCGGGCAAATGCTACAAAGCCAAGGCTGGAGTGCTACTTTTGTTAATTGTTAGATAAAAGAAAGAAAATGTGTGAGGCACTGGGTTCGATCCTCAGCACAAAAGCACAAAAGGAATGCCTGTAAACCAACGAGAAAAAGGCAGGAGATCCAGCAGAGAAAAGGGGAAAAGATGAGGCAGTGCACAGAAGCATGCCAGATGTTGGATTCAGGAATCCGAAGAATCTGAATTAAAACAAGATGTTGGGTTGGGAGGTGGCTCAGTGGTGGAGCACTTGCCTAACATACACAAGTCCCTGGGTTCAGTCCACAGCACTGTAGAGAGAAAGAAGATGCCCATTATACCCATCAGATTATACAATTAAAAAGTCATCGATCTTAAAAACAAAATACATGAATGTCCAATTGTTCCAATACCATTTGTTGAGAAGACTATCTCCACTGAACTGCTCTTGAACCTTAGCCATCTATTGTCCATGCATGTGTGAGTTCATTTCTGGTGGTTTCTCTCTTGTTATATTCATCTAGCTTTATGCCAATACCACATTGTCTTTTTTTAAAAATACTTTTATTTATTTTTATGTGGTGCTGAGGATTTAACCAAGTGCCTCGCACAGGCTAGACAAGCGCTCTACCCCTGAGCCACAACCCCAATGCCCCCACACTGTCTTGATTATGAAAACTTCAGACTAAGTCTTGAAATCAGGCAGTGGTAGTTCTCCAAATTTGTTCTTCAACAAAGTTGTTTTGGTATTTTAGGTCCTCTGCATTTCCATATAAACTTAGAATTGTCTACCAAACACAACAAAAGCTCTTCTGGCATTTGGGCTGGGATTCTGTTGAATCTGTGGATCAGCGGGAATGTAGGGAGAATCGACGTGAGTCTTGTGAATGTGGTATATATGTTTATTTTGGTTCCTTTAAAATCTATCAGTTTCATTTTGTATTTTCTATTGGATCAGTCTTGCACATCTTTCGTTTCTAAGGATTTCACTTAGATTGCAAAGGGTGTTTTAAAATTCTAGCTTCTGAGTATCTGTTGCTAGTTTACAGAAACATGGTGGATGTTTGTTTGTAGGGTTTTGCACCCTGCACCCTTACTAGCCTCACATGTTCTAGTAGTCTTACAGAGTCTGGGCCAGAGGCCTGTCCAAGGATCCCACAGATCTGGTCTGGCCGCTCACCCCAAACCAAGCAGAAAAGGCAGTGGTGATGCACACAAAGGAGCTTTCATCAGAACAGCTACATTTAGGAGACAGGGACCTGTGTCCGTAGCCCTGTTGGTTTGGTTTAGCAGTACTGAGGATCAAACCCAGGGTGCTCTGCCTGTGAGCTGCATTTCCAGCCCTTTTTATTTTTTGAGACAGGGACTTGCAAGTTGCTGGTCGTCTTGATCAGGTGAGTTCAGTGTGTCTCAGGATTGGTGGTGGTGGTGGGGTCTTATCTAAGATTAGAAAGTTGCTATTGCCTGGAGGCAGTCTTGACTCATCAGATGTTTGTCATACCTGGTTCCTGGAATCCCAGGTAGCTCAGAGGAAATGGGACGGAGGCAAAATGGAGGTAGAGAGGCCAAGCCCTGTGTGTGTGTGTGTGTGTGTGTGTGTGTGTGTGTGTGTGTGTATGACTCGCTGCAAGGGATCAAATCCAGGGGCATGCTATCACCTAGCCACATCCTCATCAGCCCTTTTTAGATTTTATTTTGAGGCGGGGTCTCGTTATGTTGCCCAGGCTGGCCTTGAATCTGCTATCCTGCTACCTCAGCTACCTGAGTAGCAGAGCTTACAGGTGTAGCCACCCCTCCTGGAACAAGGTCTTTAGGCCTGCCTTTAGCCACCCATCAGACATTTGCAGACCCAGGTGAAGCATCAGAGCCCTGTCACAGGCTCTTTTTTGGTAGATCCTATAGTTTCCTGCGAAGAAGGAAATCACCTGTGAATGTGTTCTTGAGGCTTCAGGTGTGCAGAAGCCAGGACAGTGAGTGGCACCAGGCTTCTGCAAAAAGAAAAGTTCCTTTGGGCAGCTTTATTTTTTAAGCTAAGTCTTGCCCACATCCCATGCGGGCGGTAGAGTGGGAGTGGGAGTTCTGCGTGGAATGAACTGGCTGTGAAATAAAGCTAAGAAAAGAGGGTGGTGAAGAAACCACACTGCACAAGAGTAATTTTGAAAAGTGAGGGCAGGATGGCTCTATGACCTTAGGAGTCCAGCTTCTACACTGGAAATAGACCAAGTGAGCCACTTTTAGGGAACAGAATGTTCTTCACCAAATAAGGCAGGAGGTGGGCTGTCCAAACCCAGTGGGTTACTCCCAATTCCAGAGCTACAGAGCTGTCCCATTGGTAGAGCAGGGCACAGATCTCACGCCTTGGGCAGTCTGCACACGGGAATTCCGGGATCATTCCCAAGGGGAGACCCAAGTTCTCCATGGCTCAGTACTGAGTAAAAGAAACTCAGGTGGCTTCACAGGTCATGTACCACAGCTAAGGACCAAAGAAAAGCCAAAAAGCTTTTTTGTTCAATGTTTTAGCTTTAAGGCTTAATGGACTGGTAAGGAGGCCAGGGGCCTCCCTGTTGGATGCTTAGTGAAGAAATTGACAGGAAGTGGGGAAAGTTGGTGCAGTGCTGGCTTCTTTGGGGGAGTTATGTTCTATGCACAGGATTTGGAGCTTGTCACATCTTTGAGTGGACACTGGCTGCATATGGTCATGTCCACTCTTGAAAAGTTAGTTCTATACATTCACATCAGTGAGAGACCTAGAGGCTTGTCCTGAAGTTCATCCAATGATACTAGGGATAAAAGCTATATCCCCAGCCCTGGCATGACGGACTCCTCATGGCAGTCTGTGCTTGCTGCCCACATAGCTACCACTCTGCCACTTCACTGCTCCCCTACCCCTTCTCAGCAGGGACAGTGGGCTGGCTGCAGGGCTTGGTGGCCAGGGAGCCATGTCAGTAATGGTGGTGGATACTCACGTCTTCGTATAAAAGGTGGATACCTATACCCGGTGAGTGGTAGGGGGTGGATACCTCTACCTGGTGAGTGATAGCAGGGTGGACACCTCTATCTGGTGAGTGGTAGGTAGTGGACACCTCCACGTGGTGAGTAGTACATTGTATAGTCTCTCTTTCCCTGTGATCATTAGTATCATTTTTTTATATAGTTTTGTCCCTTTTTATTACTTTAACCCTTTTTTTCTTCTTGGTACTGGGGATTCTACTTAGGGGTACCTCACTGAGTTATATTCCCAGTCCTTTAAAACATTTTTTAAAAATTTTAAAACTGGGGCTGGGGATGTGGCTCAAGCGGTAGTGCGTTTGCCTAGCATGCGCGCGGCGCTGGGTTCGATCCTCAGCACCACATACAAATAAAAGATGTTATGTCCGCCAAAAACTAAAAAATAAATATTAAAAAAAAAATTCTCTCTCAAAAAAAAAATTTAAAACTGGGTCTTGCTTAAGCTGCCAAGACTGGCTTCAAACCTGTGGTGCTGCTGCCTCAATCTCCTGAATCGCTCCACTCACCTGCATGGGCCACTGTGCCCAGGTAAATCTTCATGTTTGAGTTTTTTAAAAATGTTCTCTACTTTTATGCCCCAAGGCAAGTGTCTCCTGACCTCACCCTAATCCCTGCCTGCCTGCCTGCCTGCCTCTGGCTACCTCTACCCTCCCCCACCCCCATTTCTTTGGGTTTTATACAGGAGATTGAAAACCATGAGTGCTCTACCGCTGAGCTACTTCCTTAGTCTTTGTATTTTTATTTGGAGACAGCAACTCAGTACATTGTCCAGGCTGATCTCAAACTTGTGCTCCTCCTGCACCAGCCTTCCATGTAGCTGAGAAATAGGTGTTGAGAGCCACAGCCAAGTCGGGATGGCGCCTGGCATTTTGCCAGAAGGAGTGGTTGGGAGGTGACGCCAGCGAGCCAATGGTATGATGGTAATTAAGTTAAGCTGTGTATAATTATTAAGATAATGACTGATTGCTGTAATTGGATGATGTTAAATTGAAACAAGCTGTGTATTCAGTTGTGTATGTAAACCTCTGCTGTCTGGCAATAAGATGGCTCCTGCTACCTCAGGTGCCCGCTACTTTTGAGTTCTCGTGGAGTTCCCATTGAGTTCTCGCGGAGTTTCTGTGGAGTTCTGGAGAGTTCCTATTGGGTTTGGGCAATAAAGTAGTTCCTGTTTGAACCTACAAGTGGCTTGTGACCTCCCGGTTTTGTGCCCAGCCAGACTGCGGCATTTGGTGGCCTGTAAGGGGAACTCCTCGTCCCTGAGGGCAGGGCGAGAGGATGGGTGACCATTTTAAGAGACAGTGTATTCTTCTTTTGATTTGTTACGTTTCTGTT
Organism: Spermophilus citellus; assembly: GCF_964194105.1. Classification (NCBI taxonomy): domain Eukaryota; kingdom Metazoa; phylum Chordata; class Mammalia; order Rodentia; family Sciuridae; genus Spermophilus; species Spermophilus citellus. Next base: position 1,385,686 of record NC_138189.1, read on the forward strand.
TCAAGCTGCCTGCCCTTAGAAATAAACAGGATACTAGAAAAGTTGTTTGGCCCTGAGGAAGAGATAGAGATAGACCACGGATGCACATGTCAAGAAAATAGAAAAACTGATACAAGGAATTTTTGTTCCGTTTTGTTTCGGTTTTGTTTTGTGTTATCTTGTTGGGTTGCGTTATCTTTGTAGCAGAAATATGGTATCAGAAATTAGTAAAAAACAAACCGAAGGAGTTTTAAGTAAACTGCTAGAGGAAGGAGGCACCACAGTAAAACCAAGAACAGTTAGGGCATACGTTGATAAGATACAAAAATGTAGACCATGGTTTCTTAAGGAGGGTTGTTAAATATATCACAATGGAACCATCATGGTGAAGATTTAAAAAAGATAGAAAAGGAAAGCCCAGGAACTCTGCCAGTTGGCACATTACCATTATGGATGTTGGTACAATCTTGTTTGCTTAGTCTAGGAGAAGACATCTTAAAAGAGGAAGTCTCCCGAGTTACTCAGACAGGGGAAGAAAGTTTTGAGAAGGAAGGGCTATCAGGGAAGAGGTTACAACGAGAGATTGCTACTAACACCTTTCTATCACCTATGTATATGGAGACAACATGTGCTGAGTGGCCCTCAACCCTCGTAGTTGATAGATGGGATCCTGAGACAGGACCTCAAAGATTAGCATGCCCTGTATTTGAGGAGGCAGGAGGGCAGTGAATTCACCATGCTTTAGATTTCAAAACAGTGAAACAGCTAAAAGAGGCTATAACAACCTATGGTCCTCAAGCACCCTTCACTGTAAGTATGGTCGAATCCAATACCAACTTGAACATGACGCCAGCAGATTGGACTAGTATGTGCAAAGCTGTGCTAAATGGAGGACAATATCTGTTATGGAAGATTGCCAATCAGGAATTTTGCACGGAGACGGCTAGGCGAAATGCAGCAGCTGGTTATCCTCAGAGAAATCTAGATATGTTGTTAGGAAAGGGACCTTATGAGGGTCAGCTGCACAAATTAGATATGATCCTGGCGTATACTCACAAATCGCTTCAGCTGCTGTTAGGGCATGGAAAACTTTACAGGGGCATGGAGATTTACAAGGTTAATTAAGGTAATACAAGGAGCTAATGAACCTTACGCTGAATTTGTAGATAGGCTTATACAAACAGCTACCAGAATCTTTGGGGATGTAGAACAAGCGATGCCATTAATAAAACAACTAGCCTACGAACAGGCAAATAGATGGTGCAGGGAGGCCATTAGACCATGGAAACATGTATATTTAAACACATATATTAAATTATGCAGAGACATTAATGAACAAAGGCAAGTCTTGGCAGAATACCGGGTATTTGCCCACAATGCCATAGAGGGAGACATTGGGCTAAAGAATGCCATTCTCAAACCACTATAGAGGGTACTCCGTTATCAAAAAACGGACAAGGACCAGGTGTTTACCCATGATATCATGGAGAAAAACATTGGGCTCTATTGCCAAAAAACGGACAGGGGGGCCAATGCTCCGGGGCCCACGACCACAAATATACGGGGCATTGGAGGAACCCAGCAACACCATCAGGGTAGTGCCCAGGACACATTACCCATTAGATCCCTCATTAGACAAACCAGAGGGAGCGCAGGGTTGGACATCTGCGCCTCCGCCAGAGCAGTACTAACTCCAGAGATGGAGTTCAAATCATTCCCACAGGGGTAAAAGGACCTCTTCCCCAAGGAACAGTAGGCTTATTATTAGGACTCAGTTCTTCTACTCTAAAAGGACTTACGATAAGTCCTGGGGTAATTGATCCCGATTATGAAGGTGAAAAAAAAATTATAGCCAGTTCTCCAAAGGGTATATCAGTAATTTCACCAGGAGATAGAATAGCACAGTTATTAATAATACCCAGCCTGCATGATAAATTTTCCAGTCATACTATAGAAAGAGGTTCCAGGGGATTAGGCTCCACAGGTGTAGATTGGGCTATGCTTTCTTTAAATTTAGATTCTCACCCCATGCTAAAACTAAATATTCAAGGACATGAATTTAATGGGCTACTGGATACAGGTGCAGACCTTAGCATTATCTCTCATCAAGAATGGCCAAAATATTGGGCGTTACAACAAGCCACTCAAACGCTTCGAGGCCTAGGAGTGGCAACTAATCCCCATAGAAGTGTGGTGGTATTAGATTGGAAGGATCCTGAAGGATGTGAAGGAACTATACAACCATATGTATTGGATCATCTTCCTATACATTTATGGGGACGAGATATCCTAGATCAATTAGGACTAACATTAACAAATAACATCAATTCAAATGTGCCCACTATTATGGCTAGACAAGGTTTTAGGAAAGGAAAAGGATTAGGAGAAAAATGTATAGTGGCACCATTACAAATAGATCAAGAAATAGATAGACATGGATTGGGTTTTCAGGAGGGGTCACTGAGACAATAAAAATCACTTGGAAATCAGAAAGACCAGTATGGGTTCCTCAGTGGCCCCTGACTAAAGAAAAGATACAAGCAACTCATGACCTGGTCAAACAACAATTAGCGGAGGGACATATACAACCTTCTGTATCTCCCTATAATACTCTCATTTTTGTCATCAAAAAGAAATCTGGTAAATAGAGATTATTGCAAGATTTAAGAGCTATTAATAACGAGATGGTTATTATGGAACCTGCTCAATCGAGGATTCCTCAATTGTCTGCTTTGCAAAAAACCTGGTATGTTTTAGTTATAGATATTAAATATTGTTTTTTTTTTCAATTCCAATTCATCCTGAGGATAATCCACGTTTTGCATTTACTATCCCTGCATTGAATCATGAAGGTCCTGATCAGAGATATGAATGGAAAGTACTCCTTCAAGTGATGGCTAACAGCCCAACTATGTCAAATTTATGTTAACAAAGCAATTCAGCCACTTAGAAATCAAAATCCTGAACTACAAATATTTCACTATATGGACGATGTATTATTAGCACACAAAGATTAAAAACACATTGCTAAAATGTTATGCCACACTTACAAACTTATTAAAAAATTATAATCTAGAGATAGGAATAGATAAAGTACAATTAAATTTTCCAATTAATTATTTACGAGTTCTATTATCCTCAACCATAGTCCGTCCACCAAAAATTCAAATACGAGTAGATCAACTCAAATCACTTAACGACTTTAAAAGTTATTAGGAGACATAAATTGGATAAGGCCTTATCTAGGCATACCAACAGGAGAGTTGGGACCTTTATTTGATATCCTAAAAGGTCCATCAGATCAGATTCAGCCCGCATGTTAATGCCTGAAGCAAGAAAGGCATTAAAAATCATTGAAACATATATGGAAAATATGCATTTGGATAGAATTGATATAAGTTTGCCTTTATTATTTATTGTACTACCAACAAAAAATATTCCTACAGGAGTATTTTGGCAAGAAGGTCCATTATTATGGATACATTTATCTTATTCTCCTAACACTATTCTTACCAGGTATCCTGAGGTTGTAGGACAATTAATACTCAAAGGAATAAAAGCAGCAAAGGGAGTGTTTGGAGTTTCTCCCAATAAAATTATTACTCCATATACTATGGATCAAATTGATGAGTTAGCTAATGAGTTAAATACTTGGGCAATAATCACGTGCAAATCTAATGTTTCATTTGATAACCACTTACCATCTAATCCTTTGTTGTCTTTTTGGTCTTCACATCCTGTCATTTTCCCAAAAATGACAAGAAAAACACCTATCATGAATGCTCCAAATATATTCATTGATGGGTCAAATAATGGTACAGCAGCAGTAGTTACCCCTGATCAAACTTTTACATTTTTAGTACCCAAACAATCAGCTCAAAAGGTAGAGCTTAATGCAGTATTACAAGCTTTTGTGATGTTTAAGGATTCTGTATTTAATTTATTTTCCGATAGTCAGTATATAGTTAATGCTATAGTATCCCTTGAAGATGCTGGTAGGATTTCCCCTTCCTCTACTGTTTTCTCTTTGTTTTCCACTATACAAAGTCCAATCTGGGACAGAAAAGATCCATTCTTTATAGGACATATCAGGGCACATACGTAATTGCCTGGAGCCTTTAGTTTGGGCAATGATTTAGCAGATAAAACTACACATGACATACATGACATAGCTAGAAGAAGCTACAAATTTTCATAAATCCTTCCATGTCAATGCAAATACTTTTAAAAAGTTTTTTAAAATAACTAAGGAACACGCTAGACAAATATTAAAACAATGTCAAAATTGTGTGACCTTTTTACCTCAAGTTAATCTTGGAATCAATCCTGGAGGACTGATACCTAACCATATTTCGCAGACTGACATCACACACTTGCCAGAATTTGGAAAATTAAAATATTTGCATGTTACAGTTGATACTTCTTCCGGATTTTTGATGGACTCCCTTCATGCCGGAGAAAAAACTTAAGATATTATAGCTCATTGCTTACAAAGTTTTGCCACTGTGGGCGTTCCAAAACAGTTAAGAACAGATAATGGCCCTGGCTATACTTCTACATCTTTTAAGCAATTTTGCTCATCATTTGGCATTACTCATATAACAGGAATCCCATACAATCCACAGGGACAAGGCATAGTTGAAAGAGCTCATCAAACTATTAAAATGTACTTATTAAAGCAAAATGAATGAATTGGGAAGGGATATATATCCCCCAAAGATAAACTTAAAATAACTCTTTTTACTCTAAACTTTTTAAATTTGGATTCATCAGGGCTTAGTGCTGCAGAAAGGCACATGTGTCCAAAAAATGTACATAAGCCCAAGGTACTTTGTAAGGATATTCTAACAGGACAATGGAAAGGTCCTGACCCAGTGATTGTCTGGAGTCAGGGTTCTGTTTGTGTGTTTCCACAGGGAGAACAGCAGCCGATTTGGATTTAGAGAGACTAACTAAAGCAATTTCTACAGATCAAAAAGAAGATGACTTGGCTCAAATCACAACAGCTGATATCCAGAACTTCAGTTTAGCTATCCTTATATCTGCGACAGTGGTTCTCCCACACCTGGAGGCTAATGAATAATGAACACCATTAAGGCCTATTTCAAATGTAAAAAAACCCTTGGGGCTTGCTTGTGGGAATACCTTCAGACCCATATGCAAGTTACAGGAAGAAGGATGGGATATCAAAAGAAGAGTCAAACCCAGGTGGTAACCAGGATGCTTTTTTCAATATCTATTTTATTATTGCCCTCTCCCACTTCATGAAGTTCTATTTTATTTTTTGAGCTCATACAGACCTAGGTTAATGTTTTTCTAATCAGTTCTATTTTTTGACTGTGGAGTTTTTAAACGTTGCAATGCAGATTTCACCTGTGAAAAAAATACAAGGCCTTTACTATTATGTTTTGTGTTGCATGTATTGTGTTATGTGTGCACACTTGTGTTTTGTGTTATATGTCTGTATGTGCATATGTCCATATATCATATATGAGGAGCGCTCATGAAAAAATGGATCCAATTTTTTTTTATTCACGTAATTTAAATGGTTTATTTTAAATTGGGTAAATAGCTGTTGAGGAGTGTTTTAATATGTGAACAAAAAAGGAGGTTAACAGATCTGTTTGTTACTTTCACCTTTCCTTTTCATTATATCTAATTCTATTCAGGATACTAAATTGTTTAGAAAATTGCTTTTTTTTTATTGCCTGCTGGAATGTTACATAATTTTTTTTTAGCCATCATTGCCAGAATTCCTATCTTCATCCCAGTGCTGGTGAAGACAAAGATAAAACCAAACTACAGCTTCTGCGATAGCTATCACAACAAACTGTATAAACTGATGCATCAATGAATAATGAACTCAACAAGTGATACTCAATCAAGGAGTCGATTTACTTTGGGAGGAAATGGACATATTAATGGATTCCTCTGCTTTGAACTACTTGCAGAACTTGCCTGGATTATGTATCATTTATATGCATTGTGAACTATCTGTTGGTATAGCGAATTATGGTAGTGCCGGGGTATCTTTGCTGATGGTGTCATCGGTGGTACGATTTTTCCAAAAGGAGCCGTCAATGGCTTGATATTGTGGCATTTTGCATCCTCCTCCCTTCTGCTTGCGGCAGGTTGTTTATGGTGTTTGTGTAAAAACCATTATCCACAAGTATGGCTAAATGCTGGGCCAGTAGTCAATGACAGGTAAGATCCAATTGCAATGGTACCAACCTAAGACAGGAGGCTGACGCCTTGAGGTCCGCTCATCCGATGACTGGTAAAGACCATATGTAGTATTGGACAACCTAAGACAGGCACGGTCCCTAAGCCACATACTTGTTTAATTAAACAGAAGGGGGGAGATGTTGAGAGCCACAGCCAAGTCGGGATGGCGCCTGGCATTTTGCCAGAAGGAGTAGTTGGGAGGTGACGCCAACGAGCCATTGGGATGATGGTAATTAAGTTAAGCTGTGTATAATTATTAAGATAATGACTGATTGCTGTAACTGGATGATGCTAAATTGAAACAAGCTGTGTACTCAGTTGTGTATATAAACCTCTGCTGTCCGGCAATAAGGCGGCTCCTGCTACCTCAGGTGCCCGCTACTTTTGAGTTCTCGCGGAGTTCCTGTTGAGTTCCCGTTGGTTCTCTTGGAGTTTCCGTGGAGTTCTGGAGAGTTCCCTTTGGGTTCGGGCAATAAAGTAGTTCCTGTTTGAACCTACAAGTGGCTCGTGACCTCCCGGTTTTGTGCCCAGTCAGTCTGTGGCAAATAGGCACGTGCACCACACCAGGATGAAGCTCCGTTTTCTTACTTACTTTGGTTTTTTGCTTTTCTTCCTTCCTCCATTCGTTTCCTTTTTCCTTTTTTTTTTTTTTTTTTTGTTGGTGGGGGGGACTAGGCATTTAACCCAGGGGTTCTTAACCACTGAGCCACAACCCCAGAGTTTTTTATGTTTTATTTTGAGACAGGTCTCGCTTGCTAAGTTGCTTAGGGCCTCACTGAATTGCTAAGGCTGGCCTTGAACTTGTGATCCTCCTGCCTCAGCCTTCAGAGTTCCTGGGATTGCAGGCATTTGCCACCATGCTTGAATTCTTTCTTAATACATGTGAATGCCTTTAAAATTTACACTACTGATTATGAGTGAACTTGCCTATAATTTTGTTTATATGATTTACTATGTTCATTGGCAGTTGAGGTTTACTAACCTCCTAAAATGAGTTGGCAAGATCTCCCTTCACCAATTTGCAGTTACTATGCATAAAGTCTGGTGTTAGCCAGCTTACCATTGCTGTGAGGAATGCCTGAGAGCATCAGCTAATGAAGAGGAAAGGTTTATTTGGTTCACAGCTGTGGGGTTTCCATCCAAAATTGGTTGCCCTGTCACTTTGGGGCCTGTGGTGAGGTAGAGCATCAGGTGGGAGTGTATGGCAAAATCCTTGCCCTCAGGATGCAAGAAAGGGGGAGGGAGTTCCCAGAATCCTCTTCAAGGGCATTCCCCCAGTGACCTAAAGCCCTCCTCCTGAGCCCCACCTTCTGAGGTTCCTATTGCCTCCCAGTAATGCCAAGCTGGTGACACGCCTTTAAACACTGGAGCACTTGGGGACGCCCAGGTGCAAGCTGCAGGGAAGGGTCACTTGTCCTTGGCAGTCTGGTTCATCCATATCTTGGGCCTTTTAGGGCTGGGTAGTCCTTTCCATTTCTTGACTTGGAACCAGTGTCTCTTTCTTTTACTAGTTTATAACATTTTGTATTTTTCATAAATTTATCAGTTTATATAACATCAGATTTATTTCTGGGAGTTTTTGTGGTGGCCTCTTTTAAAATTTTTGTTTTAATTCTATGTTTTTATGATTTGGACTTCTGTTAATTTCAAATTGTAAAAGTTTTGTCTTTTTTCAATAGTTTGAAAAAATGTTTTTCAAGTCTTTCCTCTTTCTGCTTGCTTCTGCATCTTACCTTTGTTGTATTCCAGTACATTCTTTCTTTTTTTTTTTTTTAATTTCTTTTAGTTGTGATGGACATGGTACCTTTATATTATTTATTTATGTGGTGCTGAGGATGGAACCCAGTGCCCCAGGTATGTAAGATGAGCACTCTACCACTGAGCCACAGCCCAGTCCTTTTCCAGTACTTTCTGGGTGCTGACACCATTGTCTTTGCAGTCCAGGGCTAAGGAACCAGGCTTCCCAGCTGGTGCCACTTTGTGATGCTCACTGCTCCTGCAAATCAGTCAAATGGGAAAGATGCCTCAAGAACATGGTGTCCCTGTTCCCTCTGTCCATGGCCTTGGCTGAGAAGACTAAGAAGCTGAAAGTGACTTGGTCTTAATGGGAGGCTCCTGGTCAGATTCCTTCTGCTCACTGTTGGTCTGCTGGTGGGCAGCAGCTCACTTGTAGAGCGCAGCCTCTCCTGTGAGCCGGCAGAGTCTGCCCTCCCTTTCTGATCCAGAGATAAGCCAGAGACAATCTTATGTATAGAATTTGGACTGCTTTTTTCTGACTCTCCTTTCCTTCTCTTCTGGAGATTGTGTTGACTCAGGACCTGCCTCCACTGGGCCTCTAGTCTAGAGGACATTGAGTTTCCTGAGTTTCACCTTCAGGCCTCATGCTGGGGTACCTGCCTGTCCTCTGGCTTGCACCTTAAAAATTGCCTCAAAACTCACCAGGCTGGTCTCTTCTTCCAAGTTGTCATTTCCCTCCCCAATCTGCTTGACTTTGTCCACCCTCTAAAGCTCCCCCTGCCCCTAGGATGGAGCCTAGGGCCTTGACCCTTTCAGCAGTTTCTCCATCACTGAGCTGCATACCCAGCTGTAAGGTGTTTGACATTGGGAGGCTTTATGGTTAGGAATGTGGTGTCCCCCTAAAGCTCACGTGTGAGACAAAACAAGAAATTTTGGAGGTGAAATGATGAGATTATGAGATCTTTAATTTGGTCAATGGAATAATACACTGATGTGGATTTTTTGGGTGGTCACTGTAGGCAGGCAGGGTATGGCTGGAGGAGATATGTCACTAGGGGTTAATATATTGTCCCTGGAGTGCAGAGCTCTTTTGGCTTCCTGATTGCCATGTTCTGAGCTACTTTTGTCTGCCATGATTACTGTTCAAGATAGTGGCTGACCATGATGTCAACCACATGGTGCTGGTTCTGCAGGAATGCAGGGTGCTAGAGTTAGGGGATCATGGAGGCTTCTCCTATAATTGAGAGATGCCAGGGCTAGGGTTGTGGCTCAGTGGTTGAAGCACTGGGTTTGATCCCTAGCACCACATAAAAAATGAAATAAACAAAGCTTAAAAAAATAAAAACAAGTGTCAGTACTATGGGACACCTGCTGAGGAACGCTGCAGGCATCAATCTGAGACAAACCAAGAGAGAGGCCATGTGGGCTACAACCAGCAAGGTCTAGGGGCAGAGCTACACAAGCCCTTTAGAGGGAGTTTTATGGTACCAAGTGTCCCAGATGCTGGACACAGAACTGTAGGACTTATTTACCAGCTGGATTTCAGTCTAACTTTGATCCCATCCCTTCTTTCTATGCTCCTGTTCCTCCCCTGTGGAATGGAAATGTTTATTCTGTGTCTTTCTATGTTGGATATATGTAACTTGCTTTTGATCTTTATGGGGAAAACATCAATGGGTTTGCCTTGAGTCTCAGATCAGCTGGTAGCTCTTCTGGCCACAGCGGCAAAACACTGCCTGACAGCAGGGCTGGCTGTCAGCTCACTGCACATGCTTCTCACCTTCATGGTGCATGGAGAAGTATGATATTTATTGTTTAAGGCACCCTTGATCAGATTAGGGAAGTTCCCTTATATTCCTAATTGCTGAAGATTTTTAAAAATCAGTATTTTATCAAACATTCTTTTTTAATATTTATTTTTTAGTTATAGGTGGACACCGTATCTTTATTTTATTTTTATGTGGTGCTGAGGGTCGAACCCGGTTCCTCACGCATGCTAGGCGTGTGCTGTACTTCTGAGCCACAACCCCAGCCCTTATCAAACATTCTTACAAAGTGTTTTGTTCTGCACATATTGATATGATTGCAGGATTTTCGCCTTTGTTCTATGAATGTGGTAAATGGATTGATTGCTTTTCAAATTAAATAAATCTTATTTTCCTGAAATAAGCCCGATTTGAACATATTATTATTCATGTATTGCCAGGTTATCTAGTTTCTTAAAACTATTTAGAATATGCACTGCTTTGTTCATGGGTGGGAGTAACCTTAAAGATGCCTATTGAGTTTAAGGGTCAGAGCCACTCTGGGTGTGCTGCGGGGGGTCACATTTTGAAGTAGAGAAACCCCTGAAGGTACGGAGAAGCTGGAGCGTGCAGATGGCTTTCCTCAAGGAAGGCCCCACGTACCAACTTAGCTCGGTATTGAGAACTAAGATCACCTTTGCCAACCAAACTTAATGTTTTTTTTTTTTTCCTCCAGAAACATCTTTCTAGGAAAATATGACTAAACCATTATATAACTTCACTGCTGCAGGAGAATCATGGTAAACGGTTTGCCAGTCAGTCCAGGAACCAGCTCACCTCTCAGAGCCTTCATCTGGATGCATCTGTGACTTTTATCACTGGATGAGGGCTGGTCCCATCACAGCAAGGTCCTGCACTGGAAGACAGACCATCAACCACCCGAGCCCAGACTGAAGTCCATAAATTCCTCTCAGGCTGCCCACTTGGAGCAGAGGATCCTCTGCCAAGATGTGGTCCTCACTGCTACTGTCAGTTGGTAAACTCATCTGTGCTCATTGCACAAGTTTTTGCTGTGTTATTGGCAGTGAATGATCCTGAAGGGTCCTGACATCCTTTCGAGCCCCACTCATGCTACAGTACAAGTCTGCTCTTCAGGACCAGGACCCTCCTCTTGATCCTTACACTTGGCTCCACAGCATGGGCTGCTGTGATGCTGTAGGGAGCCCGTCTGGTGAGCATGTGCTCCTGCATGCCCAGCAGAAACCTCTGTACAAAAGCTCTGATGGTTTGATCGGACCGTGGGTGCTTTTACTCTGGGACATTGCCTTGTCCGGCAACTACTGCTCTACGCCGGTCCTCGTCTTTTCAGGAAGAGGATGGATGGATGAATAGCATGCAGGAAGCCATCACTTGAGTGGCTCCAAGTGCTAATGAGATTAGAGGGTCTCGTAAACCGCCTGTTTTTGTTGTTATTTGTACTGGGGATTGAACCCAGGGGTGCTCTACCACTGAGCCACATCCCCAGCCCTTTTTAGTTTTTATTTCGAGACAGCAACTCTCTGAAACAAGCTGGCCTCCAACTTGGAATCCTCCTTCCTTAGCCTCCTGAGTTGCTGGGATTACAGGTGTGTATTTTTAGTTTGTTTTTCACACAATGAAATTATTTAAACCTCTACCATGAAAAAATATATAGGACAAAAGTTACCAAAATCAGGGCTGAGGATGTAGCTCAGCAAAAGAGAGCTTGCCTAACACTGGGTTCCCTTTCCAGTACTACAAAAACAAACTAAAATGTTACCAAAATCAGGAGAGAGGACACACCCTTGTAGAGCCTGCATAGATTAAATGGATGATGACATCATGAGCAGATGCATGCCAGAAGTTCTGACACTGATAATACACAGGAAAATTCTAGCACACACCATGCTTAGGCCCACTTGAGGGGGTAACACCCAGAGTAGCTCTGTACCTACCAAATAAATTTCCAGTCAAAACCTTCCTGCAATGGAAATATAAGGTCCAGGTGAAATCTACTGAACACTTAAAAAGTAGTAGCAATTCTACAGACTGTGCCAGCAAACAGAAGAGGGGACACTTACCAACTCATCTTGTAGGGTCAGAATCACCCCTGCATAAGAAGCAGATGATGACATGACTACAGGAGAAAACTACAGACCAATATCCTCATGTATCTTGATGTCAAAAGTTCTAAGTGAATCTTAGCAATATAGAAGGATGATAATGCCTCTTGACCAAGAGAGCACATCCTGACACTGCAGCATTGGTTGAACATAGGAAGCCAATCCACACATTTCCTGTTTTAAAGCAAACAAACGTCTCAGCAGATGCAGAAGAGCCTTGACAGACTTCAGTATCCATTCATGATGAAAAACTATCAAATCTGAAAAGCCTCTTGCAGCATAAGGACGGGGGGTGGCAGGTACACCGTTTGACACTGGCATTCAGCACGCACTCTTCACGATAGCCCAGGAGTGGAACAGCCAGAGCTGTCGGTTAATAAAGGAATGGGCAAAGTTACACCAGGGGTACTACTCATCCACAAGGAAGAACAGTACTGATCCCCACAACAACACCGTTGACTGGAAGGTCTGTGCTCCCTGAGCGAAGCCAGCAGGGATGTTGTGGGCTGTGTGGTCTGTTTATGTGACACGATGACATGTCCTGTGTAGGCAAATCCACAGAAATGGGGTAGATTGGTGGTATTGGGATCTGGAGCAGGATGTGGTGTGACCAGTGGACAAAGGGTTTCTGTTGGGGTGGGAAGGTGTTAAGTAAGGTGATGGTCGCACAACTTTGTAGATATCTAAAACCTACTGAGTCAAGACTTTAAAAGAGTGATTCAGGGTATTGATTACACCTCAGTATAGATATCTTAATGCACAAGGAACAGACTCGCAAATGATTTGAAGTGACCAGAGTGGAGATGCTCAGTCTGCTGGGGCACAGTGCCAGAAATGGGCCCAAGATGGAACAGGTGTTTCACCAAAGAATATAACAGGCTGATTAAAAAGACACTTGAGAATTGGTTACTAGAGGAATGAGCTTTAAAGCTACACTGAGGTGCTAACATACTACAACAGCTCAAATTAAAAAGTCTGACTGCACATGAGCTTGGTAGGATGTTGAGGAGTTGGGACTCTGAAACACTGTTAGGGATATGTGAAGCTATAACCCCTCTGGAAAATCTGTTTCTTCAAACGCAAAACCTGTGCTGTCCCTGTGGTCCAGCCCTCCAGTTCCAAGATGGTCACTCAAGGGGAGCCCCAGAAGCACGTGTACACAGAGGCCCCCTCATAGGGAAGGCATGGGGAACTTGTGGCACAGCACCGTGGCATCCTTCTCACCAGAGGAAGGCATGGACTGCTGATGCCATGGCCTGGACAGACCTCGAAACAGCCATGCCAACCACAGAGTGACTCAAGAGACCCATTGGCTGCTTCCACTGTCACAGAGGGAGAGCAGGTTGAACAGAGAAACCATAGGTAGATGGGGGTTGTCCAGTGTGAGTCACCAGGAAGGGCCTTGGAAGCCTGCAGGGTGGATGTGTTCATTGTGGATGGTGGATATGATGTCACATTGGTCAGAAGAAGGCCCATGGCTCAGTGGTAGAGTGCGTACTGGTGTGAAGCCCTGGGCTCCATCCCCAGCACTCCATAGAAAAAAAGACCAGACGGTATGGTTCCAGTTTGTTGTATGTCAGCCATTCCTTAGTAAATGTGTAACAAAGGGAGAAAGGAAATTTAATAATCTATTAATCCCTTTCTACTGATGCTGGATACTGGGAACTTTGACTGCAGAAGGAGAAATGAAGTCCAGTCTGGAGCACAGACACCAGGCAAAGCCTTTTCTGTGTCTCCTCTGGGGAAGAAAGACCTAGCTCCTGCAAAAAAAGTGTTGGTTGGCTTTCTGGAACAACAGAAAGCATGAGTTTTATTGGGTGCTTGCAGGCAGGGTGCAGGTACTCTGGCTCCAGCAGGGCACAGGCCCTGTCTGGGGGTGGATGACTGAAGCACAGTCACAGCTGTCAGGCCCTGAGCTGAGGCCCAGCTGGGTGTTTGTTCTCTGACCCTACTGTCTCATCATCAGAAAAGGCTGTAGGATCATCTGGAGCACCGGACTCACCCGCTTGATTGTAGTTGGCCAGGTGTTTGGAGTGGCGATTTGAATCATGGTCTCTGATTGTCACACAGCAGAAGCTGTGCCTGTAGTGGGAACTTCCTGTGCAGAGGTGCAGGTCAAGACTGCCCAGTTGCCATGGTGACACCCTGCTTAAAGGAGGTTCTATGCAAGGCACAGGATTACCAGTCTTGACCCTGAGTTCAGACACCAGCTGAGAATTATGAGCTCAAGTTGATAATTATAATTGGTTATGCAGTACTCTGACCTTCAGTTCTGCATGCTTTGGAGAAACTTTCTTACAGACAATCCTTTTGATAATAAAACCTATGCAATGAACATGCTGAGCTAGCTCTGGGTCATTGTTCCTCCATTAGAAGACAGTGTCCCCCTTGATCCCAGCTTTCTCTGTATATGTTTGTCCTTTTATCAATTCCCCATCGTCCCTCACTGGTTTTCTGAACTAACAGGTGTGCTTTGTTGCATCACACGACTACCTCTGTCAGGTTACTCCAAGTGAATTTGAGGACTAAATAAAGACCCAGACCTAGAAAGTACCTTTTCTTTGGATTCAGTGACTACTCCTCAGCCACGGTTCCCTCAAGGGGGCAATGCAGGCAAGAAAGCAAGGAGCACGTGCTGAACCCTTTTATTGGGGAGAAGCCATTCAAATGAGGTAGGGATCATGTTTCAGGAAGTTGAGTCTAGCTTCATGATGTCTTGCTGTCAGCAGGTTGACTGACATCTAGGAAGGCCACGCCCATCTCTTGTGTGGGGATCATAGACATAGCCAGTAAAAATATGCATATGTTGCCCACCCAAACAGAGGGGCATTGTTGGTTCAGTCCACTCTGTGCACTCAATGCTCATAGTTCACACACACACACACACAGCGCTTTTTTTTACCGAAGAATTATAGCCATGTAATTTTTTATAAAACTCTTGTTTTCTTTTGTTGGTTTTGGTACCAAGGATTGAACCCAGAGGTACTAGACCACTGAGCCACATTCCCCAGTTCTCACTGAGTTGCTTAGTACCTTGCTTTTTCTAAGGCTGAACTTCATGATCATCCTGCCTTAGCCTCCAAAGCTGCTAGGATTACAGGCATGCATGTCCACACCCAGGAAAACTCGTGTGTTTTTTTTAAATTCTATATTTTTGAGCTTGCTGTGACCTTCATGGACATTAATTCCAGGGAGATAACCAGACTGGATGATGAGGGGATGGAGAAAAGACAGACACATAAATAGAGAAAAATCTGGGGCTTGGTGGTTCAGCCAAACTCTGATGGAGGAAGACTGACCATGACCAGTCTCAACATGTTTATTATTAAGTTTTATTGGAGCAAGGGTGCTTCTAGGAAAGTTTCTTCAAAGCAAGTAGAGTGAAGCTCATACGTAAGAACAGCCCAGTTATGGTTACCAGTTTGCACCCATAACTTTCTGCCTGCAGAGAGCTGGCATCTGCAACTCCAGGTTAAGAACCAAATAGCCCTGTGGCTGGCACAGAATCTCCTATTGAACAGGGAGGGTGTCACCATAGCAACTGGGATATCTCAATCAGAACTTTCATACCAAGAGCTCTCCAGAGGGGCATCGCCTCTGTCATAGGGCAGTTTCAAAATCCATGATTCAGGGGCTGGGGATATTTCTTAGTTGGTAGAATGCTTTCCTCAAATGCACAAGGCCCTGGGTTCAATTTCCAGCACGGCCAAAAAAAAAAAAAAAAAAGATTCAGTCTCTGCTCCCAACATGAGCTCATGGTTTTGTGGAGAATTCACATTTGATCTTGCACACCTATGTGGGAGGCCATCCTCACATGTGATTTGAGTTACCTCCCTGGCTGGGTGAGAGGCATTTAGACACAGTTGTGTTAGAGCTTTCCCCACCCTTTTCCAGGTCCAAGGGCTTGTCCGTGCAGAGGCATGCCTGGCCACTGCCCTGAAGATCCAATCGTCGCCCCTGACCGTGGGATGCGGCCCCCCTTAACCTTCATTGAATGGGATTTTCCCTTGAATTTTTCGTATCCTCTCTCTCTTAGTCTCTTCTGTAAACCTCAAACTGCATTAGGTGGTTGGAGCCAGGAGCTAGGAGAAGCTGTCCCGGAGTGGTATTAAAGGTAATAAGAGTCTTGTCTCTTTAATTTAAAACTCCCTAGCATTTACTCATGAATCAAATCTTCTTTCATGAAGCCAGCGCTGGTCGAATGGCAGAAGTGGTGCCCAGAAGTGAGGTGTGAGTAAATTGACTAGGTTGAGTTAGGGAGCGCACCATAGAAATATGGAATTTGTGACATTTTTAGGGTCACGGAAGTACCAGGCAGTTTTGGAGAGAAGGGATGTTAAAAATTTTTTAAAATGGGGAATTCAACTTCTACTGATAAAGACATGTATTTGACTATTTTAGAGACAATAATTAATCAGAAGGAAAAGCAAGTTAAAAAGACTCAGTTGCTATAATTCTTAAAGGTTGTAGGTGAATTTTGCCCTGTCTTTTTTATTATATGGGTCATAGTCCGTGGCCCCCTGAAGATCTATTGAAAGGTATTCAGAGAGCCATTAAGTCTATTCAAATGGAAAAATTGCCTGAGGCTAAGGAAATCTCCTTTCATCTAAGCTGGCTAAAAACTAAGACAAATTATATTCAAACAAAAAACCTTAGGGCAAAACCGAAAGTAAAAAACTTAGCCTTGCCTGAACCAAACCAGAGTAATCCGGAGGAAGACCATAGAGAGGAGGCCTCTGGGAGGATAGAAGGTCCTTCTTCCAGAGAGGAAAATCCGGAAGAGATTCATAGAGAGAAAGTCCTTCTCCTCCACATGGCCTACAAGCCCAGATTCAACATGACCACAGGGGAGAATTTACAGAGGAATTGCAGTCTGAGGGAGAGGAATCGGATAATGAGATCCAGGATTTATCAGGGAATTTCAACAGGCTGTGCTTATCAGCACCTGCCCCGGCCATTGTCTGTTAAAGGGACGAATTTCAACAGATACTCTGAGCTGGCAATGACTTTTCTTACTCCATTCCAGTGGGGAATTAGGAAGGCACAGGAACTGGGGAAGATACTAGAGAATTTCAACTCTTCCCAGTTTTTGAACAGGTTAATGATCAAGACCAACATGTTTACATCCACACGGTAATTCCTTTTAAAACTATTAAAGAGTTAAAAGCCTTCGAGGTCTACTGTCCATATTCACCATTCGTGCAGAGCTTGCTTGAGACTATTTGCTCTCAACCACTCCCACCAAGTGACTGGATTTCCACCACCAGGGCTCGCTTGAGTGGGGGGGATTTTCTACTTTGGAGGTCATACTGGACAGACTTTTGTTCTGAGCAAGCAGAAAGGAATCAGAGACAAGATCTCCAAACACCCATGGACATGTTTTTATCAACAGGTGAATTTATTGATTTGGAAAGGCAGCTAAATTATATTATATTGTGGTGTATGATCAGATTACAACCTGTGCAAAGTGTGCCTGGAGACAGATTGCCTCCAGGGACCAATCTAACGTACTTCTGACTAAAGTTAAACAAGGTGCTAATGAGCTTTATTCTGATTTTGTAGCGCAACTCTATCAAACTGCAAACTGTTCCATTGGCAATCCAGGTGCTTGTGAGTTTATTGTTAAGCAATTGGCATTTGAAAATGCAAATAAATATTGTCAGGATGTTCTCAGACCCCATAGAAAAAAGGGCACAGTTTCAGAATTTATTCGCTTGTGTTCTGATATCGATCTAGCCCATTTACAAACATTTATGCTCTCTGTGACTTTAAAACAAAGTCTGCAGCCCCAAGAATTAGTGCACAGACCCCGCAGGAGATGCTTTCATTGTGGGGGGAACGGCCATTACTTGTAATGCTGGTAATTTTAAACTCGGTGCTCTCTCTGCTATTGGTAGTAGATATTACAGGGTTGAAGACCACGTGGCGGACCAAGATGTTGCTGATCAGCCCGCCTTCTTGCCCTCACTTCTGCCTGGTAGGAAGACAAAAAACTTCCAGTCGGCCATCCCCAGGCTGAAAAAACAGGGGAACCAGAAGGAAGGTCACCCAATTTAACATCATCACCGCATGGGGAGCCGCCATTTTTACTGGAGCGAATTTCACAAGACAGTTTCTTTACAACCCTCAATGACAATTGAATTAAATCCTGAATTAGGACCACAACAGATCCCTACTGGGATTTTCGGGCCACTCCCCAGAGAAAGTATAGGGTTAATTTTGGGACCTAACAATTTAAAAGGGGCCATAGAGGTGATACTTGGAGTAGTAGATTCTTATTTTGAAGGAGAATTAAATGTTACTGTAAAATCAAATTATGCCCTTCGGCTTACTCCAAAAAATACATTTGCTCAATTAATTTTATTACCCTGTAATTCGGATGGACACCTACAAGTAAATTCAGTTTCCAAACCGCCAGAGTGTACTGGTCTCAATTAGTGCACCAGGAGCGCCCCCTACTGGAAATTAAAATTAATCATAAAAAGTTCAAAGGTGTAGTGGACACAGGGGCCGACATATCAGTCCTGTCTAGTCGTTTCTGGACTAAGAATTGTCCCTTACATATAGCACCAGCAAACCTAGAGGGATCTGGACAAATCTCACAGCCTGCTCAAAGTGCAAATTATCTCCTTTGGGAGGATCCTGATGGGAACAGTGGAGTTTTAAAATATTATGTGTTAGAGTCCTTACCAGTAAACCTATGGAGAAGAGATATATTAAGCAAAATAGGATTATTATTAGTAACTCCAAATTCGGTGAGATCATTTGAGGAAATTAATCAAGGGCTTCTTCTTGGAGAAAATGAAGGAACTTATCAGGAAGAGTATCTACTTACAAACCAGTCTCCTTGACAGAGATTATTAAATACTCCAAGCCAAAATTTTTACTAGGGGCCCTGAGTGTTTCCCCGATCCAAAAGACAGCAGAAAAGATCACCTGGCTCCCAGAAGAGCCTATATGGATTTCTCAGTGGCCCATTTCAGGGGAAAAACTTAAGATAATTCATATGTTAGCTGAGGAACAACTTCAGGCTGGTCATATAGAATCAATGCTTAGTCCTTGGAACACCCCCATTTTTGTTATTAAGAAAAAGTCAGGTAATTGGAGATTACTACAAGGATTTAAGAGCAATAAACCATGCAATTCAGCCTATGGGATCATTGCAGCCCTGACTTCCTTCCCTCACAGTAATTCCTTTAAAGTATAACTTAATGATAATAGATCTAAAAGATTGTTTTTTTCTCAATAAGGTTGCATCCTGAGGATTGTGAAAAATTTGCTTTTCATGTCCCAGCAATTAATTTTAAAGAGGCTGTTAAAAGATATTTCTGGAAGATTTTTACCTTAAGGGATGCGTAATAGTCCTACTTTATGTCAAAAATTTGTGGGTCAAATGATAGCTCCTATAAGAGATAACTTTCCTGATGCATATATTATTCATTTTATGGATGATATATTATTGGCTCATGCTAATCCAGAAGTACTTTCAGAAATTTTTACTCAGAGCCTTCACTTACAGCAATGGGTTTGTGCATTGCTCCTCAAAAGATACAAAAGATGCCTCTCTTTCAATATTTAGGTCAGATAATTCAAGGAGTACAATCTGTCCTCAAAATCTACGGATAAAAATTAAGGAATTACATACCCTTAATGATTTTCAAAAATTATTAGGAGATATTAATTGGCTGAGGCCATCCTTAAAACTGACTACTTTTGATTTAAGTCCTTTATTTCAGATATTACAAGGAGATCCTTCTCCAACCTCTCCACATCAGCTGACAATAGCAGCTAGAACAGCTTTTAAAAAGGTTGAAAGTGCAATTAAAAATGCACAGTTTACTAGAATTAATCCTAAAGAACTAGTGTATTTATTAATATTTACAACTGTGCATACCCCAACAGGAGCAATATGGCAAAGATTGGGAATTATTGAGTAGATTCATTTAGCCCACTCTCCCCAAAAGACATTAATTCCTTTTCATGACTCTATTGCTCAATTAGTAATTAAAGGTAGAATGAGAGTTTTACAATTAATTTGATCTGAACCTGATATTATAATTATTCCATTTTCTGTTCATCAAAATAATTGGCTTTTTCAAGCTTCTAGTTTATGGCAAATAGCTTTTGCTGATTTTCCTGGTCAGATAGAAAGTCATTACCCTTGTGATAAAATTATTCAATTTGCATCAATAACACCGCTTATTTTTCCAATGATTGTAAGTGCCCAGCCCATAGATGGAGCCCTATTGGCGTTCACTGATGGTGCAAGCTCAGATAAAGCAGGTTTTTATAGCCATGTTCACACAGAGGTAATACAAACCTCACATACTTCTGCCAAAGAGCAGAGCTACAAGCTCTCATTTGTGCCTTAAATTACTTTACAAATGAGCATATTAATATTTATTCTGACAGCTTATATGCAGTTGGAGTTACCAAAAATATTGAAACTTCAGTTATTGGATATACCTCATCATAAGAGCTATTTAAATTATTTCGTAATCTACAAAAGGCGGTGCAAATATGAAAATACCCATGTTTCATAGGACACATATGAGCTCACACTAATCTTCCAGGACCTTTAAATTCAGGTAATGACAAAATTGATAAATTAGTAGCTGTTTGTCAACATATGTCTCCATATGATTGTGCACAAGCTTCCCATTCCTTACATCATCAAAATGCTTCTAGCTTATGTAAAAAATTTTATATTACCAGACAACAAGCTCGTCAAATTGTAAATTACTGCCCTAAGTGTGTTATTCACACTCCATCTCTGCTATCAGGGGTAAATACCCATGGATTAAAACCAAATCAAATATGGCAAATGGATGTAACTCTTATTCCTCAATTTGGTAAACAATGTTATGTACATGTAATAGTTGATACACATTCCAGATTTATTTTTGCCACAGCATGTACAAAAGAAAATACTCAACATGTAATTTCTCATTGCCAAGCAGCCTTTGCTGTGTTAGGATGCCCTTTACAGATTAAAACAGATAATGCACCAGCTTATGTAAGCTCTTCTTTTCAACAGTTTTGCCAAGAGTTTCAAATTGACCATAAAACAGAAATTCCTTATAACCCCCAAGGTCAAGCCACTGTGGAACAAGCTCATCTATCTATTAAGCTGCAGTTACAAAAATTAAAAGAGGGGAATAGGTTTATGACTCCCCAAAATAGCCTCAACCATGCCTTGTTTGTTTTAAATTTTTAAAATTGTGACGCAGAAGGTCACACTGCAGCTGAGAGACATATGTCTTCCACAGCAACAGGCCCTTTAGGTAGAGTTTTGTGGAAAAACTTACAGACTGGTCAATGGAAAGGCCCAGATCCAGTGATTATGTGGGGCAGAGGTCATGCTTGTATTTTTCCAGAAGGTGCTTTCCATCCTACCTGGGTGCCTGAACGCACAATCAGACATGGAAGAGATAGAACCCAGATTCAAGCAACTGAAAATCGACCCGGAGAAGCCTCCACTCAAAAGGAAGAGATATCGAAGAAGGGTGAAGAGGAACCAACATGACCCAGCTGAAAAGCTGATCTCATGGGAAGACGTGAAGAAGCTGACAACACACGCTTCGCGAATAATTCAACTCCTAGGAAGGAATAAGACCCCACTGATGATGGTAGCTACAGTGATTGTCCTGGAGGGCTGTCAGGTAAAAGAGAGTCGAGCAGACACTTACTGGACATATTTCCCAGATCCACCCCTGGTACATCCAGCTGTGTGGACTGGAGAATCTATTCCAGTGTTTACTAATGACTCATTCATGATGGGAGGATTTACAGATACTCCTATTACCCCCAATCATGTGACTAGATTTAATTATTCTGGCTACAGTGCCCAATTACCTTTGTGTTGGTCTCACGATAAACATGCTGGCTGTCTGAGTATCATTTGAGGAAAAGACAGCGGTTGGGAGACCTAGACTGACTCATTATACTATTTATGGAGACTTAAAACCTTATACTAGATCAGGGATTAAAATGGGACTTTCCCATAACAAACCAGTCATTTCTGCAAAACCTCCACGGATACCCCACTGTCCAAATGGTTCTACAATTGAGATTGGCACCTTTCCTAGATGATAGATTGTGTAAATACTTTTCCTGTATAACATAAGGTGTCTAAAGATAGTGGGTATATTTTAGACTGGTCTCCAAAAATTTATAAAGACAATTATTAAAAAATTCTGCTATGACACCTGTAGGATTTGTTAGTAATATTTTGACTTACAGTGAGGGAGGTATTCAAAAAGATGTTTGGCGCTTAATTCATGCCTCAGAATTCTTACATTTTACAGACAAACCTTTACCAAAATTTCTTGGCAAGAGCTGTAAGGAGGGATCTTGCTATGGCTTACGAGTCTGTGTCCAATCTCCTTACGTTTTGATTATTGGAAATGTAAAAGTTAAATGGATACATGACTGATATGTTGTAACATGTAACAGATGTAACCTAACCAATTGTATTACTAGATATAATAGAGGAAAAGGAGTGCTGATACTTCATCAGCCCTCTTCTGTTTTATTGCCTGCTAATATTTCAGAGCCATGGTACGCTGATGCTGGTTACCAAGTCTTGCAGCAAATTCATACCCAGCTAGTGATACCTAGATGTGCCATTGGAATTGGAATTGTGGGAATTATGGCCTTGGTTTCTTTCATTGCATCCACTGTCACAGCCTCGATAACTTTGTCTCAAGATATTCAACATGCAAAATTTGTTTATTTTTAATTTTTAAAAAATATTTATTTTTTAGTTGTAGTTGGACCAATACCTTTATTTTATTTTATTTATTTTTTAATGTGGTGCTGAGGATCAAACCCAGGGCCTTGCACGTGCTAGGCGAGCGCTCTACAGCTGAGCCACAGCCCAGCCCCGTAAAATTTCTTAATAATTTAGCCCAAAATACTTCCAAGGCTCTGTGCAATCAAGCAAATATTGATGAAAGGATTGAGACTAAGTTAAACGCCTTAGAGGCGACTGTTATAAATATAGGTAATGAACTTTCAGCTTTAAAGTTTAAAGAAAGGCTTAAATGCCACACAAGTTATAAATATGTGTGTGTTATAGTTTCCAAGTACAGTGCTTCTCTCTGGGATTGGGAGAAGGTTAAGAACCATTTGTTGGGCATTTTGCAAAATAATAATAATAGCTTGGATCTTTTGGCACTCCATCATATATCCAAGATATTCAAAATAATAGAGCTGATTTTTTGGATCCTTCTTCTTTGGCTAATCAAATATTGAAGAAATTAAATGGATTTAACCCTGGAAATATTCTTAAACACTCGGCCTGGTACATTATTGGATTGTTCTCTTTGCTGTTAATTTTTTGTGTGTGTTGTAATTATAGGATGGCGAGTCTTCAGAGCGAGAGTGCAGAGGCTCAAGAGAGTAAATCATTGCTTGCTTTTTAAAAGAAAAAAGGGGGAATATGTGGGAGGCCATCCTCACACGTGATTTGAGTTACCTCCCTGGCTGGGTGAGAGGTCCTTAGACAGAGCTGTGTTAGAGCTTTCCCCACCCTTTTCCAGGTCTGAGGGCTTGTCCGTGCAGAGGCATGCCTGGCCAATGCCCTGAAGACCCAGTCGTCGCCCCTGACCTTGGGATGCTGCCTCCCTTAACCTTCATTGGATGGGATTTTCCCTTGAATTTTTTGTTCCCCAATAAAAGCCCACTCCCTGGCGTGTTCTTCCTTTCTTGCTAGCCTCTTCTATAAACCTCGCCACTGCATTAGGTGGCTGGAGGCGGGAGCTAGGAGAAGCTGTCCTGGAGTGGTATTAAAGGTAATAAGAGTCTTGTCTCTTTAATTTAAAACCTCCTAGCATTTACTCATGAATCAAACCTTCTTTCATGAAGCCAGCGCTGGTCAAGTGGCAGACACCTAAATTAATGTATTTTTTCTGATCAGTCTTATCTAACTGTAGAGATTTTTACACTCTTTGTTCAGAGACCAGTTTTTCAACAGTTGACTCTCAAATATATTAGAAAATTTCTTCTTACAAAATCCTAAGGAGGGGGGCTGGAGTTGTGGCTCAGTGGTTGAGTGCTCATCTAGCATGAGCAAAGTCCTGGGTTCGATCCTCAGCATCACATAAAAATAAGATAGCGGAATTGTGTCCAACTACAACTAAAATATTTTTTAAAAAATTCCTAAGGAGGACATAGACATGATGATGTTGGGAATAAGTCTGGTAGTCATCAAGGACATATAGCTGGCTACCTGAACCTTTTTTTTAATATTTATTTTTTAGGTATAGATGGACACACTACAATGCCTTTATTTTTATGTGGTACTGAGGATCGAACCCAGGTCCCACCCATGCTAGGCAAGTGCTCTACCGCTGAGCCACAATCCCAGCACCTCTGAACCTTTGATTTCAGTGTCCATACCAAGGGGTGTGGACAGCTCTGCAGTATCTACCTCAGACTTTACACCCAACAGTTCCACTGTACAGACCTACCATATATTTAAGTCATAATGTAAAAGTCTGACAGGTTCTATTTTAATTTTTTTTAAAGAGAGAATGTTTTAATATTTATTTTTTAGTTTTTTGGTGGACACAACATCTTTATTTTATTTTTAGGCAGTGCTGAGGTGCCGCAGTCTGGCTGGGCACAAATCACGAGCCACTCAAGCAGGAACAAACTTTATTTCCGAACTCCCCTGAGTGCCACCCACATGGTCCTTCCAGGGACCACACACCAACCAGAACTCCCCAACCGGAACTCCCTCCACCGGAACTCCACCAATCAACGTGAACTCTTCAGGAATCCCGGCGAGAGCTCAACCAGAACTCAACGGAAACTCCGCCAGAACTCAAAAGTCATCATCTTAATGCCTTGCTGGTGTCACCTCTCAACCACTACTTCTGGCAAAATGCCAGGGGCCATTCTGAATCGGCTGTGGCTCTCAACACTGAGGATCAAACCCAGCGCCCCACGCATGCCAGGCAAGCGAGTTACCGCTTGAGCCACATCCCCAGCCCTCTATTTTAATTTTTAATGGGTTAAATCTAATAGAGGCTTTAATAAACATCTGAAACATTGCCTCCTATCTATGGAGCTCCACTTACAAAGAGTTATAAAACAGACTTATGTATGAATGCACACCTGTGTATTGTATTGTTTCTACATACATGCTTGTGTCCATGTGGTATCAAAATCGACATATAAATAAATGAGCACTCATAAATTAAATTTTAAGTGTATTGGCTCCAAGTACCTTTTAATTCATGTGGCTTAAAAAAGAAGTTAAATTAAGTAAACAGATTAAAATTATTAACTCACAAATTTTCCTAGGTGGTCAGACAATAAAGTATTGGTTTCTATATAATGTCTAAAATGAGCTGGGGTGGCCAAGGCCCCCCGACTCAGCTCCACATGGCAACATGGATCAGATGGCCAGCTCCATGGAGCAGGTGCCCAACCTGCTGCCCAAGGTGCTGAGCTGGAGCAGGGTCAGCATGTCCTGCTGGGGGTGGCAGAGCACAAGAGCTTCTAGGGGACTCAGATGGTCATTATCAGTAGGGCCATTAATATACAGGAAGTGGCTGTAAAGGGAAAACAGGCCAAAATATCCTGGGCACCCACAATGAGAAAGGAGCTTAGACCTGGTCTGTGATCAGTCTGCTACCCCTCTACAGAAACGCCATTCTCTGCTGGAAGTTTGGTGATGTGTTGCACAATGGAACACTTCTCCACGATGGACACCCCAGTGTCCCGAAGGACTCTCTAAGATAAAATGAATTGAGTAACATGAGCAGGATGTGGGGGCCACCAGAGCAAGGGGTATGGACAGCTCTGCAGTATCTACCTCAAACTGCTGAGAATGAGATGGAGTACCATGTCAAGAACCCCAGGTTCCCATAAACCTTTAGATGAACAAACAACATCTGGACAAGCCTGGAGAAAGTGACATCAACACCTTTTTCCAGCTAACAGTGGAGATGTTTTGCTATCTGGAGTGTGAACTGAACCTCTTCCAAACTGTGTTCAACTCCCTGGATGGGTCCCCACAGGGCAGTGCTGCCTCACCCTGAGGATCTGCATCTATCCCTCCCTCCCACTCTGCCCTTCTGAGTGCTACTTTCATCTTTGCCTGTTACTCCTGTGAGCCCTGCTTAATTCTTTGCTCAGGACACCAAGGACCTGGAACCCCACTGGACGCCCCGTAGATGACAGAAGGCTCATAGGCACACCCACCTGGTGCACTCATGCAAGGCCCTCAGGTGTCAGGCCACAGACAGGAACTAGATGGGTGCCAGGGCCCAGAGGAGGAGGGGGCCTTGTGGCCTAAATGGGGACAGTAGCAGTTTGGGAAAATGAGAAAGTTCTGGAGACAGACATTGAGGATGGCTGCACCACACTGCACATACTTAACACCACCAAACCACACTTAGGAAGAGTTAAGATGGTAAGTTTTATGTTACATATATTTTACCATAATTAAAAATAAAAAGTTCCTCTGACTGTGGAAACTGGACCCCAGCGGCTGGTCACAAGCAGACAACAAGGAGGACCAGCAGCTAGGGGCCTGGGGAGGAGTCCTGGTGGACTCTATGGTGGAGCTGGTGGGACATCTGAAGGACCATAGCAAGTTTTAGTGGAGCATCCCAAGGATGCAGCTGCCCTTTGAGGGGTGAAGACTGTGGGCAGGCTACTTTGCATGATCTTGAGGGGCAACAGCGGTGGACGCACACCCACTAAGCTGTTCTCCAGTGCAGGTGTCCAGAGACCAGTGGACATGAACCTGAGGTGGAGGCCCTGGCTGCTCACTGCATGACCTTCACAGCCTAATAAGGTCACAGAGGATGGGCTAGGTGGAGAAGAGGCCCAGGGTCCAGCTTTGGGGAGAAGTCACGAAAAGGTGGGGGTAAAGGGATGGCCCAGAGGCAGGCCAGTATGTGAGGGCAGGGCGAGGACAGAGGCAACCAGAGTGGGCTCCAGAGAGAAAGGAGAACATGGACAGTGTGGAGGCGATGCCGGCAAGGGCGCGGGAAGGCTTGTGTGGCCTGGTAGGCAGGAAACCGCAGCCTGCTTGCGGAATTGCACAGCAAGGCGCAGGAGGGCCGCTGGGGCCTTGGAGGTCAGGGGCCAGCAGGGACAAGGAGCGTGTGTGGTGCCCAGGACGCGCAGCCCCAGGGCGGTAGACGTGCACCTTGGCGCCAGTGTCCAGCGTGTGCTTGGAGCTGGCATGTTGGCTGGATCCTAGGAGGAAACAGGCCCGAGGTGCAGACCTCAGGGCGGAAAAGGTGGGAAGGGTACACTATCAAGCCCAGGAAGGGTGCCAGCTTTGGGGATCCCCTCCCCACTACCCAGCCTGCTTGGACCAGGCGACAACGCTGCTGGCAAGGCACCACCGCCTGGGGTCTAGCCCGAGCCTTGCTTCTGGGGGAGGCCAGGACCTGGCTGGGGACAGATCACAAGTCCAAGGCACCGTGCGGCCGACCGGTTGAGAAAGGCCTCTGCCACGAGGCTCTCGGGACACCCCTGGCCTGTCACCTGCGTGAACTCACAAGTGCGCGCTTGCTGGCGGACGCCTCGTCCAGGAAACCGAGTTCCCCCGCCCCGCGCGGCCCTGCCTGCGTTTCCGGAAAGTCGGGTGCGGCGTCCCCACCAAGCGGCTAGGTCCAGGGGCACCAGGACTCCCGCATCCTCTCGCAGGGTGAGGACACCGCGACTGGCCGGCCATCCGACCGCAGGGGAAGCAGGGGTCACGACTCCGTGGAGGTCGAGGCCGACAGGGCGGGGGACGCAGTGGCCGCTCCGCGTCGGGGCACCCTCCAGGGGAAGGGCTCTGCGGTCCGCCGGGCCCAGCGACCGAGGTCGCACTCATCGGCGCCACGCTGGCCGCTAGCAGCGCCAGGTTGAGTCCCGCAATCCGCAAGTTCAAGGGGGGACGGCACCGAGAGGCCAAGCGACCACCCGGGTGGCACAGCGGGGAGGCGTGGCCAGGCTCTTGGCTCCGGCGGAGTCGGGGGAGGCGGGGGCGCCGCCAGAAGGCCCGGGGACCCGCGAGTGTGCCTCCGCCCCGCCCGCGCGCAGGGACCCCGGGTCGGGCCCCCGCGGTCCGCGGCGCACCCAGGGGCTCCGGACCCGGCCCGGCAGCCCCGCAGCCAGAGTGCGCCGGGCCCGCGCCGCGCGGTCCCGGGGTTCCCATGACAACGGCGGCGGAGGCCCGGGCGGGGTCGGGTCGGACGCATGCGCGCGCGCGCCGGACGGAGCGTCTTCCCCAGTCGCCCGCTTCTGGTCGCGGGGTCCACGAACCGCGGTAGGGGCGGGCGGGGCGGCGGGCCGGGCTCTCGGGGCCGGGGCCGGGGACACGGCCGGGGCGGGGACCTGCGGAAGACGTTGACCCTGCGCTCGCTGCAGGGCGGCCCGGGCTCCTCCTCGGCCATGGCCCCCCAGCCCGCGTGCCGGTGCCTGCTGTCGCCTCTGTCGCTGCTGCTGCTGCTGCTGAGCCTGGCGCTGCTGGGTGCCCGCGCCGAGCCCGCTGCCGGGAGCGTCGTCCCCGCGCAAAGTAGGTGGCCGCGGAGGGTGGCACCGGGCGGCGGCGGAGCCCCGGGGCGCGCGGGAGGCCCCGCCCCGCCTTTGTTCCCGGGAGCGGGTCCGCCCCGTGGGAGGGGAGGGGACCCTGGTGCTCGGGTGGGACCCTCGGCTCGGGGGGAACCCTGCAGCGGTGACGCCGGCCCGGGCCCCCAGGCCGCCCGTGCGTGGACTGCCACGCGTTCGAGTTCATGCAGCGCGCCCTGCAGGACCTGCGGAAGACGGCGCGCAGCCTGGACGCGCGGGTGAGCCGCGGGGCTTGGGGGCGGGGCCGGGCTGGGTGTCGGTCTCGGCCTCGTCCGTGCTGAGGCAGACTGGCCCTCCAGGAAGGCCAGCCCTCATCCAGGATCCCCAGGTGGGGGAAGGCCTGGGGAAGCTGAGGTCGGGGAAGAGAGTGCTGGAGTGGGAGGGATGGGAGGTCAGGTCCGGCTGGGTGGTTTGGGGATGATGCATGCACTGGACTCTCAGGGATGCCCTCTGGGGCACCAACAGGGATCCCTCAGGTCCTGGGGCTCAACCAAGGGAACTACTAATTGGAAGGAGGAAGAATTCCTGGAAGTAGAGAGAAGGGGAGACCCACCACCCACAAGCCCCGGCGCCTTCTCTGCACAAGCGCAGAGGGCCCACTGGAGGCCTAGTGTGCCCCACACCCAAGCCCGGAGCTGGATTCTTGGAAGGAACTGTCCCCACCTTTGGGGGCTACAGTGGGAGGTGCAGGACAAAGAAGCCCTGAGTGGGCAGCTTTGAAGAAGACAGGGAGTAGCTCCTAGTAGAAGAATAGGAGGTGGCTCCCAGCAGCCCCCAGTGGAAGGCTCCAGAGAACTGGGGTGGAGATGAGGCAAAGGAGCAGCCAGGATATCGGGCAGCCAGGATGTCGGGCAGTTCCGGGGCGGAGAATCCAGGAGTCGGAGGCCCCCTGGACTGGAGTCAGTGAGGGGAGATGGTCAGTGGGGACTACTTACATGGCTTCTCCTTGCTTTGCAGACAGAGACCCTCCTGCTGCAGGCTGAGCGCCGAGCCCTGTGTGCTTGCTGGCCAGCTGGGCGCTGAAGACTCTCTGCCAGTGCTGATCCCTTTCAATAAACGCCTGCCCCCACACTCGTGTCCTGTCTCCTGCTCTGGCCACCCAAGCCCTGTGCCACCCCCAGGAGCCCTGGTTGGGCCCTTCTCTGGGCCTGGGTTTCCCCAGATGTTCCAGGTGGGAGGGGCCCTTCTGGTTCATGTCTCCATAGCACCAGTGCTGAGAGGTGGATAGCACATCTGTCCACACTCACGGACCCACACCCACAAGCATCTGGTACCTGTCTGGGTCCTGCCCGCCTGGCCAGCCTGCCCCTTTTAGAGGCCAGAGGATTGGAAACTGGCCTGACCTCCCTGAGTTCCCAGAGGAGATGCCCCAGGGCAGATCCCCCCAAGGCTTGTCTGCCCGGGAGTGGGGTGGCTAGAGTTGGGGGCTCCCTGAGGCTGAGCTGGCAGGCTCCAGAGCCTGGGGCTACTGGGAGAGGGAGGCGGATTGGGCAGTGGTGGGTACTCCGGAGCATCGTAGGGAACGCCCAGGTAGCCACCACTCATCCCAGGTGGGGTAGCTGGCCCGTCTGGGGCTCCAGTTCCCTGGCTACTGCTGCCTGGGTATAGCACTGCCGCCTGTGCCGCTGACTCGGGAGCGTGGCACATGCGCAGGAGATTGTGGTCCACCAGCCCCACCTCTGGGCCTGCCCAGGTGTTTTTACTGCCTCTGCTGAGGATGGACGCCTGGATCCTCCTCAGTGCTCCTGCCCTGGCCTTCAGACCGCTGACCTGTGCTGGAAGGGCCTGGCGGTACCTGGCCTGCAGCCTCTAGGGCCTCTGTTAACCAGCCCCATGGAGGAGCTCACACCGTGGTGAGGAGACGTGGATATCCATGGAAGCCCGACAACAGGCCAGGGAGAAACGGTACTGAGGCCGTGGCAGACCTTGGGCCTCTGCTGGCCTTCACCCCTTCCTGGGCCGTGTGGTGCCTGCCAGGCTGTGGGGGCCAGGCTGTGCTGCCATTGGTGGGCTTCAGTTAGTGTAAGGGAGGCTGGGAGTACAGCGTGTCTTGTCTGGGTTGCCAGGTTCATCAACTCAAGATACAGGAATGAGGACGCACTTCTGGTGTATGCATTTCCCATGTTCATTCAAAATTCAGACTTAACCGGGCGTCCTGTTTCATGGGCAGCCATTAGCCCTGGTACAAACTGACCTCTCACTAAAAGAGACGGGGATGACTAAGAGGGTGTTGCAGGGTGCTCTCTGGGGAGATGCCCTGTGTGACAAACAGCTAGGGCACAGGGCCAGGGGGCTTGTGGGCATGTTCCTGTCCTGCCAGCAGGGGGCTCCGGTGGCAGGGAGCTGGAACAGGAGGTGGTCAGTGGTTAGGAGGAAGGAGGGGGTGCAGGGGCCAGGAGCCACCTTGGGGCCTTGCGGGGCTCTGAGCAAGTAGATGAGGTATGTTTGAACAGGGTGCTTCTGGCTGCTGTAGAGAGTGACCTCTGCAAGGACAGAATGGCCCTGTGAGGGGCTGGGGCTGGGCAGGTGGCCACAGGGAGGATCAGAAGCTGTTGGGTCTCAGATATATTTGAAAATAGAGCCAATGGGGTTTGGAGTGGGGAGGGAGGAGGCAAGGGCAACCCTTGAGCTCTGGGGGGCAACCCTTGAGCTCTGGAGGCCACCAGACTGGTACATGTTGCAGAGAGGGAAGGTTGGAGTAGATAGGCTGGCCGAGATCTGGGTGGCCGAGTGTGGACAGAGGAGAGAAGTGGAGAGGCCTGGGAGATGAGATGACTCCCGGAGCAGAGGAAGAGGCCTGAGGTGCATCCCAGAAGGAGGGCAAGGGCTCTGGGCAGAAGGGAGGGCTGGGGTGTTACCTGCTGCTGAGGGGGAAGCTCCAAGGCCACACCACAAGATCTGGCAACGCTGGTCACTGGTGACCTTGACC
Organism: Spermophilus citellus; assembly: GCF_964194105.1. NCBI lineage: Eukaryota > Metazoa > Chordata > Mammalia > Rodentia > Sciuridae > Spermophilus > Spermophilus citellus. Next base: position 1,417,026 of record NC_138189.1, read on the forward strand.
AAAGACAGGCTCAGTCAAAGGTGCCGAAGGCCTGACCTCAGCCTCTTGAAAGGAGCACAGGTGGAGGGAGCCCACTTGACGTGTGGTCAGGGCCAGTGGTGTGCTCTGTCCTGGGGTCTCCGACTCTTTGCCCCTGCCCATCTTATCTTGGCTCTGAGGCCGTAATAGGCTGCAGATGATCTGGGAAGGTGAATTCCCGACAGGTGTGGGCATGGCTGCAGTCTTGGATGAGAGGGTCCTTATGGAAGCACAGAGCAGGGGAGTGGACAGCGGCAGGGCCCTGCCAGAGCCAACGAGTCCGGGTTTCTGCCTCTGTTTTCTCTTCTGTGAAATGGGGACAGGCACCAGCTTCCCCCACTGCCTTGGAGGAGGAAACTGGGGCTCAGCCAGGACGGGGCCTGCTCCTTCGCAAACCCTCGCCTGCTCTTAGCTGGTTCTGGCGCATTACAGTGCCCTGTGGGGGTGGCTTCGGGGGTCACATGGTTACAGGGGACTTGGGGAAGGGGCTGGGGGTGCAGTCAGGCCAGCTGGAGGGAGGGACCTTTTGCAGATGACAAAACTAGAGACCCACCAAGGGCACCAGGCCTCATCTCTGTCCTTGGACCTCTCCATGGACAGCAGAACAGGGTAGCCTCAGACTAAGGGTGCAGGGGTGAAGGGTGGAGACTGGACCACTTTGTTCTGAGGTCACCTAAGGTCTCAGGGCCCCTTTATACCCAAGTCTGGAGCCTCAGCTGGGCCCTGTCCAGCAGCTCCTGGAGAGGGCTTTGCCTCTCCCTTTTCTTGGCCCCCACCAGAAGCGTGTTCCCCCAATGCCCATCTTCACTTCCTCCAGTCCTCTGATGCTTCCAGGAGCAGCAGTCCCCCACTTTTCACAGTGCTGACCCCTTGCAGGCTGACCCACTCTTCCTGCAGTCTACCTGGCCAACCCCAGGACACTCAGAGGGGCCCCGTGGCTGGCCTGGGGCCTTGGTAGGTGCTCAGGAACCCTAAAGGGGTCGATGAGTGAGACGGTAGAGATTTCCGGTGACTCCTTTGCCCTGTTCTGGAAAGGTCACAGCCGGGCCCAGACAAGTCCTCGGGTTTTGGAAACGTGCAGGGGGTACCTTCCCAGCTTGGTGTTGTCCTCCCCACACCAGGGTCCTTGCACGGGGGGCCCGGGCCAGTGAGCCGATTAACCTCTCTCTCCCACTCCCACGTTCCACCCACGGTCGGGCCCCAAGGGGACCTCGGCTAGAGGCCCCAACTCCACAGCGCAACGCAGGCTGAGGATCCTTGGGCCTGAAGTCCCAGGCCTATCCTCAACCCGCGGGAGTGGGGAACTCTGCTTGGGATGGCCCTTAGGGGTGACATAGGGGAGGGTGCAGAGCAGCACAGGGCTGGGTTCAGGGAGCGCTGAGCATTGGGCCTGCGACTACCCGTTCCCCCACTAGAACTCCAGGTCTCCGAGCCCAGCCTGCTGCGTCTGCAGGTCCTGCTCCCGGGTCCACGAGAACGCGGCCTAAAGCGGAGAGCCCCCGCGGCACCTGCACTGGTGCCACGGGGCGCATGCGCGGGCCGCGGAGGGCGGGGGCCAGGCCGGGAGGGGTCCCGAAGGCTCTGCACCCCCGCGTCCGCTGCGGGAATCGGGTGTCTGAGTTGGGTTCTGCCTGCGCCGGGCTCGGCGGGGCTGCAGGCGGCGTGGGCATCTCGCAAGCTGGGGCTGCGCCCCCACTCCCCCCCGCCCGTGACGCCCCGGCCGCAGGTTCCGGGGCGCCGGGCCCGTAGGAGCCGCGGCGACCCTCCCCGAGATCTCGGCCGGTCACCGCATTCAGACAAAGGGGTGGAGGTGCTTCCGTGACTGCGCCCAGCGGCCGTGGAGGAGGAGGACGCGGTGCTGCGGTCACCGCGGCCCGCACCGAGCGGCGGCTGCGGGAGCGCAGGGGGCGGGGCGGGAGGCTCCCGTCACACGCTCGCCACTCGCCGGGCCCCGACCGCCCCCGAGCCCGGAACCCCCAGCCCAGGCCGCCGCCGCCGCCGCCGCCGCGCGCCCCGGGCCCTACGCGAGTCTGCCCGGCCGCGCCGTCGTGTCCCGCCGCCCGCCGCGCAGCGCCCCAGTGTGCCACCGGGCGGGCGCGGAGGCGGTGTCTGCTCCCACCCCCGAGATCACATGGTGACCCTCGGCAGCCAATGCAGTGGACGCTAGGACCCTGCGGGACCCCGGGCGCCGCGACTGCACCCGCGCCGCTGCATTATAAATACTTCTCCAAAATGCGGCGCAGCTCCCTGCGCGCGCCCCGGCCGCCCGCCGCCTCCGCCCCGCGCCCCTGAGCCGCCGCCGCCGCCGCCGCCGCTGCCGCGGGTCCGAGGGCGCCGCGCCCTTGCCCTGGGCCCGGGCAGTGCCCGCCGCCGGCCGCGTCCCCGCGCAGCCCGCCTGGCCGGGTGCATGCATTGTGGGCCTCCCGACATGGTCTGCGAGACGAAGATCGTGGCCGCGGAGGACCATGAGGCGCTGCCGGGGGCCAAGAAGGACGCGCTGCTCGCCGCCGCCGGCGCCATGTGGCCCCCGCTGCCCGCCGCGCCCGGGCCGGCCGCCGCGCCCCCACCCGCGCCGGGCCCCCAGCCCCGCGGCGGTCCCGAGGGCGTGGGGCCGCCGGCGGGGCGCGGCGTGTGCATCCGCGAGTTCCGCGCAGCCGAGCAGGAGGCGGCGCGCCGCATCTTCTACGACGGCATCCTGGAGCGCATCCCCAACACGGCCTTCCGCGGCCTGCGGCAGCACCCGCGCACGCAGCTGCTCTACGCCCTGCTGGCCGGTCAGTGCGCGGCGCGGGCGGCGGGGACCGCGGGGTCGCCGGCCGCCTCCTGCATGTCGCAGTCTCGCGCGGGGCCCGGGCTCGAGCGAGCCCGGCGGGCCCCTTGGGGACCGTCGCCCGAGGCTCCTCCCTCCGCTCCCGCCCGGCCCCCTGTGCAGACCCGCGCCTCGGAGCCCGGGCGGGGCCTGGCCGGAGCTGCGCCCGCGCCCCGGCCCCGCCGTCCGGGGAGGGACGGAGCCCGCACACGCCCGCGCCCGCACTCTGCGGCGGGGCCGGGGCCGGGGCCGGGGCCGGGAACCCGCGCGCGCCGAGCGGGGGCTGCGGTCGCCAAGGGCAGAGCCCCCCACCTGCATCCTCGCCGCCCTCCCTGCGGGTCTCCCCGCGGGTCGCCTCCTGGGCACCCGGTGGCGGTTGCGGGCGGCGTCACGGGGCAGCTAGCGCGGTGCTGCGGCCGACGCCTGGCGCGGGAACTATATATAATCGGCGGGCGGGGGAGGCTGCCTCGGCGGCTCCCAGCGCTCATGGACGACGGCCATCTCCGCGGGGCGCCGGGTGGACTGTGCACCTGGGCCACTCTCGGAGGACGGCCCGCGCATTTTTGAAGCCCCGCCAGGGCAGGGTTGCCCTCCCATTCTGCCGACAAGGAGCTGAGGCGATTCTCCCAAGGTCATACAGCAGAGGAGACTCACTCCTCCACAGCCCGAATTGCGCTGCAAGTGGCATAAATCTCTCCTGCCCCTGTCCTTGTAGGCCTGGAGGTCCCCAAAGGAGGGAACCCTGCCACCCCCACTCTCCAGCTGTAGGATGGCCTACAGGCCTTGTGGGCTGCTCCCCGGTAGGCTCCTGGCAGCCTCTTGGTTTTGCACCAGGCTAGATCCAGTGGGGAAGGGTGGGCAGAGCCCCTTGGCAGCTGGGGAGGTAGGCACTGGCATCAAGGGGACCCAGCCCTAGGCTGCCCCCCAGCCATTCAGGGCAGCCTGCCCCTGCTTGTCTCAGATTACAGAGGTAGTTTATCTTTGTGGCAGAAATTTTGAAACTAGGGAAGAGTAGTAAGGGGCACAGACTGACCGCTGCTGCGGGGAGATCTCCCTAACTTGTGTGTCCTTAGAAGTGCTGGTTTACCAAGGTGGCAGGGCTGGGTGTTGCGGTCCCTTGTTTGTGTAGCTCACCCCATGACCAGGCCTGCCCTGCACCTGCCAGCTCAACTGTGCCCCTTGCCTGCAGCACTCTGCTTTGCTGTGACCCGCTCGCTGATGCTGACGTGCCTGGTGCCTGCTGGGCTGCTGGCCCTGCGCTATTACTACAGCCGCAAGGTGATCCTGGCCTACCTGGAGTGTGCGCTGCACACAGACATGGCCGACATCGAACAGTACTACATGAAGCCACCTGGTGAGTCGTGTGGTCTGCAGCTGCCCTTGGCCCCTCCTTCTGGCAGAGCTGCCCTTACCCCCAGCATCTGCGGGCCAGGGCCAGGCACAGATGGGCCTGGGCTGGGGGTTCCTGATGACCTGAGACTGCTGAGTGACTGAGGCCTTGCCAGTGGTGGGGGTTCCAGTGGACTGTGAGAAGCAGAGCTGAGCCCTCCCCCTGGGTGGCTTGAGCTGACTCTGGGCCAGGGTGGCCTGACTCTGCTGCTCTAGCTGGCATCTGCTTGGTGGGGGGCAAGATCCTGGCTGTCCTACCTTGCTGGACCCTGTGCTGGCCTGGAGTGCAGGGGCCCTGGGTGGAGGGAACCCATGTGGCAAGGAGAAAGGACACCTGGACATGCTGTAGCAAAGGATACTCCAGGGAACAGAGGACCAGGGCAGGGATCCTGGCCTTAGCCTTGGCCTCCATTTATGGCGTGGTTTTGGGGCCACTTAGTGAACAGGAGGGTCTTGTTCAAGCCACTGTGGCCTTCTGTGGTGGGAGGGGCTGGGAGTCCAGTCTAGAGAGACATGGGGCTACTCTTCCCCCAGGCTGGCCCTGAGGCAGGCTGGGTCCTGGGAGCCAGAGGAAAGAGGCCTTTGGCCCTTTGGGGCCTGCACACCTCCCAGGTGCTAGGGTGTCTCTGGGCTGAGGAGAGGGGCACTGACCAGTAGGAGCTGGGTCAGTGCTGGGCAGTGGCAGTCCACTCTGACAGTGCCAACTGCTGCTGTTGCTGGCGTGGTCTGAGTTGCCCCATCCTGGCCCTGCCCACCTGGCCATGGCCTCTGCCAATCTCCTGACTCTTTCCCACAGCACCAGTTCTCTGTGTGGAGCCCTCACCTGGCCCTGCATGGAGGGAAGGGGGCACCAGCAGGAGGGGTTCAGGGAGGGGCACGGGGGTAGCTGTGGTTGCTGCTGATGTGCAGGCTGGGGGCAGAGATGAGCGGGCCAGCTATTCCTGAGGCCTGGCCACAGTCATCTGAGGCCATTGGGTCTGGGAGCAGGGGCCTGCTTGGCTGAGTCTGCCCAGGTCTTGATCCCAGGGGAGGGACTTGGGCCTCCGACAGCCACCCTCGCTAGGGCAGCCCGGTCTTAAGAGCTGAGTGTGTCTGGGCTGCAGCATCAGGTCAGGCCGCAGAGAGCAGGCCGGCTGGGCCTGACCGAGGGCATCTGGAGGAGACAGCTGCACCTGCTTGTCCAGCACTGTGCTTCCCCTTGGGTCCAGAAGAGCTGGGAGATGGGCCACAGGGGCTGAGTCTCCCTGGCTTGGCACCCTTGAGTCCTCCCCAGCCTTCCTTGGAGTATCCCTGACCCTCTTGTCCTCTGCAGGCTCCTGCTTCTGGGTGGCCGTTCTGGATGGCAACGTGGTGGGCATTGTGGCTGCACGGGCCCACGAGGAGGACAACACAGTGGAGCTGCTGCGGATGTCTGTGGACTCGCGCTTCCGTGGCAAGGGCATCGCCAAGGCGCTGGGCCGGAAGGTGCTCGAGTTCGCAGTGTTGCACAACTACTCCGCAGTGGTGTTGGGCACCACAGCCGTCAAGGTGGCTGCCCACAAGCTCTATGAGTCGCTGGGCTTCAGACACATGGGTGCAAGTGACCACTACGTGCTGCCTGGCATGACCCTCTCGCTGGCCGAGCGCCTCTTCTTCCAGGTCCGCTACCACCGCTACCGCCTGCAGCTGCGCGAGGAGTGACCGCAACCGCCCACCCGCCCGCCACCCCGTTCACCCCGTCCACCTGTGCCCGCTGCCCGCCGCCTGGTGCGGCCCTGCTTTCAGACGCTCACCTTGGCATCTGTGTTGGGTTTTCCTTTCTCAGCGTCTCGTAGTTATCTGGCTGGTTCTGGGGGCCTTGGGGCTGTTGCTCATCCGTGACACTTTGGTGGGGTGGGTTATCTGCAGCCATGGCCCCTTGCCCTCCCCAGCCTGTCAGGGTGACTTGCCACTCCTTGAAGAGTGGCATCGTGGACCACCTAGACTGTCCACCCAGCTGCCTAGCCTGCCTCCGTCAGGGAAGGCTTGGCCTTGCCCACCAAGCACAGAACCTCTGCAGCAAAGCCCCCCAAGGAGCAGCCTCCTGGCCCCTAACCAAGCTATGGCTCAGCTGCCAGTCCCTGGAGTGTGGTCTGCTGGGCCGGCTGGCCGCTGCCCCATAGGAGGCAGAGCTGAATGCGGCCCTGCTTTGCTCTGTGCATGCTGAGGACGTGGCCTGGCCGCAGCATGCCGCATGCCACAGCCCCCTGCCCTGCTGCCCTGCCCAGACTGGACCCCAGGACCGAAGCTGGTGAGCACCCTTGTCCTGGTCTGAGCTTGCCTCCAGGGGGGCCTGTCCTCTGCCCACCCTGCCTGCTCTCTGGTGGGCCTGGACTGCCCCCACCATCCTGCTCCATCCACCCTGTTTTGCTTTGACATCATCTCAGTCTCGCTCCCGTTGATCCATGTGCCCCTCTCCCTGGCTTGGCTGACTTGGCGGGCACCAGGCGTGGTTCCTGTAGCAACCCACTGCACAGTGTGGCAGGGGTTGGTGGGGGACACCTCTCCCCCAGCGCCTGCTAGATCAGGTGGCCTCTCCCAGCTGCCTGAGGCCCTCCTGCCTCAGCTGTCCACCAGGGTCTGCCCTATGAATCTTATAGCCCAGGCTGCTGCCGGCAATACCCAGCCACAGCTTCTCCCAGTCTGAAACCAACCCGTTTTCTAATAAGTTACTTAGACAGAATAGCACTCTGCATGACTTTAATTCTTGGGACAAACGGTAGCTTGTACCTTCAGACACACGTCCGTGTGGTGCTAGCACATGCAGTATTTCTGGCCCCATTGGATGGGGGTGGGTGGCCGGGTTGATGGAGGCTTCCACGGTTTGAAATTTGGAGGGAGACTCTAATTTAATGTGATTTCCCCCTAAAGACCATTCCTGGTGGTGAGGAGGGTCCAGGCTGCCCCTCCAGCCCTGGCATGCAGGATTGAGGGGCAGGGTGAGCCCCTCAGCCTCAGGAGGAGGAGCTGGGCGCTGCACGAGGAGCGGTGGGTCCTGGGGCCAGGTGAGGTTCCATTTGGGGACTGGCCCAGTGGGGATGGCCTGGGATGGGGGAGAAAGGTGGTTACTGGAAGTGCCCCTATGGCAGCCTGGACCAGGCTCTGGTGGCGAGAGGGGTATAAAGGCCCACTCAGACCTCTATGGGGTTGGAGGGGGAGGAGGAGTGGCAGTGGGGCAGGCCGCAGAGCTAGGTCCCAAGGCTATGTTCTTAGAAATGGATGGATGGACGTCCCGAGGGGCCTTTTGTCCTGTTAGCAATTGAGGCATTTGCAGAACACTGTACAGACCCCGATCTCCCCTGTACATTCCTCCCTGGTGGCGCCCGGTCCCCACTCGGGGATGGGAGTTTTGTAGACTGTACAGAAATCGGCCCCTATTTTCTTGCAGCTCTCAGATTTTGTTAACCTGGATTATACAGACAGACGTAAAGTGTTTTAGCAAAATGGAAAACAAACAGTCGTGCCTTTTCCTCTTTCTGTTTGGTCTGGTTGCTGGGGCTGGTCTTGGGCTGGTCTTACGGGGCGTTTGGGGCTGCCGGCTGGTCTGAGACCTGGGGCACAGGAGGCAGGGCGTGGTGGAGTCAGTATGTGGTTGGTGGGCAGCTCCGCCTGCTTCTCCTGTCCTGTGCCTTGGGAGCCTGCAGTCTGTGGGGTCAGGGCACGGGATGGGGGTGCTGGGGCTCTCCCAGGCCAGGGCAGAGCCTGGGGACTGGGGCAGCCAGTGTCTCCTTGGTGGTGAGTTGAGTGAGCTCACAGCCCTCCCCCACTCCAGAGGGTCCTGGGGGAGGGCTGTGTCCTCCTCACCTGGTGGCCCCAGGCTCGCTGAGGGAACGTCTTCCTGGCTGCACTGCCCAGTGGGTGCAGGGACGCTTTCTGGACTCTTGCCTGTTCTGTGCTGCCCTGTGTTGCTGCCAGGACTTGGGAGAGATGCAGCAGGAGGAGGGCAGGCTCAGGCTGCACCTGGGACAGAGCCCCCCCATCAGGCCACTGCAGCTCTGCAGGTCTGGAAGGCTGTGGGCAGGTTTCCTGCCCCTCCAGGCTGGAGGCTGGGCCTCTCCCCACCTGCCTTATCCCTCCAGCCTGAGCAGTGACTGCTCCGCAAATGTGCACTGACATGAATTTTATATGTTTGTAGAGATTCTGATGTATCTTCTACCTCCGTGGAGGCCCTCCTGGGCCTGGCTGCCATGTGTCCAGTGTGGCTCCCCTGAGTTTGCTGGCCTGCTGTCCTCCTCCCCCAGGCCTTGCCCACCTTAGGTGGCTGGCACCCACGTTCCTGGCCTGGAAAGGCCTGGGGAAGGCTAACATGCCTTTGGCCATTCCCACAGGAAGGCCCTGTGCTCAGGGTCTGGATACTTGGGATTTCTGTTGTGTGTTTGGAAGACTGGTTTGGAGTAGGGAGGGTGAAAGGTAGAAGTAGAATGTTCCAGGACATCAGCATTAGACAAACCTATGGTGTGCAGCAGCTCCCTCTGCCCAGGCACACATCTGTGCAGACAGATAGCCCCTAAGGTGGGTGACCAGGCAATCATTTCACCCACATGTGCCTCAGCACATGGGGGCTCTGAGTGTGAGGGCTGGAGCCTTCGCAGCCATCGTGGCCTACCCTCCTGTCCCCCCTCCCCCCATGCCCAGTTTGGGTTTCTGCTGCACCACCCTGGGCACGGCAGCAGCTGTGATACTACCTCTGACTGGAGAAGCTGAGGAATAGGGCCAGCCTGGTCTGAGAGGGTAGACGGCTGGCTCTGGAAGAGGGTTCTGGCTGGGAGGTCTTGTGGACAGCAAGTCTGAAGCTATAAGGTCCTGGGGCAGCCCCTGGTATCCTTCCTCAGGCAAGGCAACATGAGTCCACAGGCCTTAGAAGGGATGGGGCTGGGGACACCCTGAGGTGAGCTTCATGGGCAGTCTGCCAGGTGCCTAGGAAGCTCTCTGAGCCACAGGGGTCATCTGTAGCCTGTGGGGGGCACAGTGCCCCTGCCCGCCTGCCTCTCCCCAGTGGTCCCACGTTCCCGGATCCATGGGACTGAGTTACAAGGCTGTGTCTGGGGCCACAGTCCTGGGAATGTGGGTTTCTGGGTGTTGCTAGGGCATGGGACTTCTTGGGGACTGAAGGTGGCTGCCCAGCCAGGCAGTGGACTGTGTGGGCACCTTCCTGTTGGTGCCTGGGGAGCCGCTGCCTCTGGCCGCCGTGGGCCCTGTTGCTGATCCTGTCTGCTCCCTGCTGACTTGCTGTGTCTGTTGGAGGTGGCTCCTGGGGGTCAGTTCTGGTCTCGGGCCATGTTCTTGCAGGTGACTCCTGGGACAAAGATGTCAGGGATGAGCTGAGGCCAGGTGTGGAGCAGACCCTGGAGCGCACTGTTTCTTGACGCTGCCATCTCTGCTCCCAGTAGTGACATGTCCACAGAGCTACCCTGGCCTGGGTGAGGATGAGCCCTGACATACCATTGTTGGATGTATTAAAAAAAAAAAAAACACAGCAATAATTAGCCATTTTAAAGGAGTGTACCTGTGTATGTAAACGTGCATTCCTGTCTTTGTACGTGTGCGCTTATGTATGTGTGAGCATGTGCATGAGTGTGTGTGTGCAAGCACACACAGGAGTGTATGGGTACATGTGTATTGTCTATATGGGAGCATGTGTGTTCAGGAGCATCTCTGAGCAGGTGTGCATGTGTGAGCACATGTGTACATGTGCACATGAGCATGTGTGTCCACACGGGCACCTGCAGGTGTGCATGTGTATGTGTGAACATCTTCATGTTGCATGTGTGTCTGTGAACATGTGTGTGTGCATGTGCACACATTCATGTCTATGAGTGTGTGCCTGGGCATGTCCTTGTAAGTGTGTGCACATGTGTGCGTGTGAATGTGTGTGCACATGTGTAGCAGTGGAGAGGGCACCGGTGGGAAGAGCCTCCTTCCTGCTCTGGGAGGTTGCTTGTGGTGAGAAGCAGGGTCCTGTGGTCATCCCTTGCTGTGCCCACTCCTCTAGGCCCAGATCCATGTGAATGTAGCACAGCCCTGTGGGCTGGTGAGCCTCTCATGACCCCGCTTCTCTGGCCACCTCCCTCTCTGTTGAGGGCAGGGCAGAGGAGTTGGAGACCCTGGGACAGGACACTGGCTGGGCCTGGTCCAGGTGCAGGTCTACTGTTGTGGTTGTTCCTGAAGCTGTACTGTGAGCCCACATGGGGCGGAGGTGTCCTGAGACCCGGGAAGTGCCAAACAGCCCCAGGGCCAGGCAACAAGCCAAGTTCCCAAGGAGACAGGCTGGGGGCCTGAGTGGGTGTGTGTCCCCGCCTGCATGGCCCCCAATGCTGCTGTTTTTCAATAAAACCAGAGTTGAAGGAACCTGGCTCTGTGCTTTTGTGAGGTGGCTCCGAGGCTGGCGACGCTGGACTCCGTGCTGTTGGACTCCCTCCCCCACGGCTGGGCTGCCGCTGCCAGCTGACCCGGCCTGGAAGCAGGCCCTGAAAATTACACCTGAGCATGGGAGGTGCAGAGAGGTGACAGCTGGGCTTTGGGTGGGGTGGCCTTCCAAGCAGTCACCTCCAACCCATCAAACACTTGCCTCAGCTGAGAGGCGGCTTTGCGCCCCCTCCCCTCCCACCCTGGGGAACTACAAGCCACGGGGCCCTGCTGCTGTCTTCTGGCTCTGGGCCCTGGGCTGGGATCTGCATACCCTTGGGGTCTTGGCCCTTCTCCTGAGTCGGTAGCCCCCAACAGGTGAGGCCTCCTTGTCCTGGATTCTTCTCAGTCCCAGTGTCCCTGGCAGCCCGTGGGTAGTGCCACCATAGGCCTGGGCCCTGCCTGCTTGCCCTCTTGCTCACCCAGCACCTCTGAGGGACAGTGAGATCTGGATCAGGAGGGTGGGCGCCAAGGCCGTCAGGTGGGGAGGTGGAGCCCTAGTGTCCATAAGGGAGGGAGATGTCACAGGGTGTGAGGAGGGGCCCCAGGGGGCTGCAGGCAGCACTGGGGACCAGGGGTAACGAGCATGGTATGGAGGGGCACCAGGGATAGTGGGTGGACACAGACCTATGCTCAGTCAGACCCTAGCACAGGATGCCGCCCTGTTGGCAGAGAGACCCTGTAACCTGGAGGGTCCCCAAAACAGATCTCTGAGGCAACTTTTCATGGGGTTTCCTCCTCTCCTCTTCCCTGGCCCTGCCATGCCCAGCTCCCTGTCCTGGCATGGGAGTCAAGAGGAATCTGACCCTGCACATTCCTTCCCAGGAGGGCAAAACCAGGGTCAGGGGCTGCCCCCATCTCTGCCAGGGCTCAGGTAACACTCTGGGGACATCAGCTGCACTGCCGGCTGTGGGCCCAGAGGTGTGGGTGGAAGCCGGGCCTTCTGTCCAGAGCCTCAGGTGCTGTCCCCACAGGCTGTCTCCTTGTGCTAGTGCCCACTGGCCTGCAGCCTGCATCTGGAGCAGGCACCACAGGGCCTGAGTGGACAACCAACAGGGTTGGGCTGTGTCCAGGCCGCCCCAGTTTGGGGCCTCAGCCCTGCCTCTGGCTGTGGACATGGCCTTTCCTAGCTATGGGAAGAACTCACTCAGACCAGGAAGATAAGCTTCACACAAAGTGTTTACTCCAGGGGACATCCCAGCCATCCCAGCCCCAAAGGGTTAATGGGCCTGTATTCATCCAGGAGCTCAAAGTACTCGCTGGTGACCTTGGGAAAGGCCACACAATGGGCTGGTGGAGACCAGTTCCCTCCTCCTCCTGTTGCCCGGGGCTACAGACAAAATGAAGGGGAAAAATGCACAGGCCGAGGAGGTGCCCAGCGACCTGGGCAGCCAGACTGTTGCTGGGAGACTCGGTGTGACTCAGGCTGAGCTAAGAGTCCAGGGCCTCCTGCAGTGGAACCAGGTGTCCCCAGGAACGGCCGGCGCTCAGGCTCACCTTTAGGGGCACCTGTGGGTGGCAATCAGAAGTGAGCTCTGGGCCTGGGCTAGCTAGACGCCTCCCAGGTCCATAAGCAGAATGGAGGGGTCCACACATCCTGGGACACAACCGGACACAGCCATGGCAGCACCCAGCTGTGCACACACGTACATACCTGTGCACATGCACACTCGTCTTCCCAGTAACAGGTCCATACCACACACAGCCCCCTGCCCATGGTGACGCCTTGGCTTTGACAGAGATGTCCCCTAAGTCCTTGGTGCAGCATGCGGCCCAGCCTGTAGGGAGGGCCTCCAGGCAAGGTGCCCTAGGGTGGGCGAGGTGTGTCCTGGGGCAATCTGTGCCCATCACCCCCAGAAATCACCCAGTTGGGTAGGAGCCAGGGGGGCAGCAGACTCTTCATGGGTGGCCCTGATTCTGTGTGGACTCTCTTGCCCAAGGCCCTACCATAGCTACCAGCTGTAGCCCCAGTGGTCCCCCACAGCTTGGTGCTCTAGAAGGGCTCCTTCTGGAAGCCAGGGTGGGGATTTCCCGGCTTCCATCATCTGATAGCCCCACTCCTCTGCCTGCCCAGACACAGGCTTCTGTGGATCTACTAGAGGGCATAAGTTCCCTTCCGGCTGGGCAAAGTACCTGGGCTGCTTCTGGGTGCCCTCTCCTCTGAAGAGTGGGGAGAGGGGAGGCCTTGGTGAGTCCCTGAGCTCTGAAAGTGCAGTGGCACATCCTATGGGAGGGGGAGGTTTCCCAGGAGGGTCCCCCAGGGAGCTGCCTGCCAGCAGAGCAGAGGCTGCTCTGGGAGGAGGTCTGGTAAGGCCCTCTACAGCCCGTTCCACTGGGCTGGATCCTCACTAGTGACAGGAATGTGTCTCTGACCTTACTTGGGAACTCTGCAGACTTGGGACCCTGCCCCCGTGTCCTCATTACTCCTCCTTCAATTGTCCCCATCACTCTTGGGGAGCCTGCACTACAGTCTTTTCCTGGTGAGGACCCAGAATTGCCTCCAAGTGGTGCCCAAGCAGAAGCAGGCTGATACTAGGTTTGGGCATATTCTAGGGACATGCCTGGGGTAGGTGGGGGCCCCAGCACTTACACCCCCAGTAAGTGTGAGCCTCAGGCAAGAGGTTTGGACACAGGGGTGGTGGAGAGTCCCAGGCTGGGGGGAGCAGCTGACCCTCATCCTGGCTTCTCACCAGGCAACAGCCAACCACCCAGCAGGGAAGGGGGCTTCTTGGCAGCAGTCCTGGCATGCAGGGCAAGGGGCCGGTCCTCTGTCCTTGCCTTCCTGTGCCATGGTAGCAGTCTGCCACTCCCACTTCCACTCTGGGCTGATTCTTGACAGTGAGGGACACAGTGGGGAGGCTGGGCAGGGGTGTGCCCTTCTCACCTGCAGTTGCAGCTCCAGGTCCTGAATCTGTTGCAAGGACTCCATGGTTCCCCTGACAAGAGCTAGAATAGGAATGCAGAGCCATTTGAGCCTGCTCAGGCGAGCCCTGGCCAAGCTCCTCACCTCAGGGGCTCCAGAGTCACAGACAGGAAGCTCAGGCTGAGTCCCGCCTAGCACCCCTCCCCAACTCCCTAATTGTTTCCTGCATCCACAGGGTCACCCCAACTGGCTGGTCTAGGGGCCTTGATCCCCACATGGCTGCTGTGGCTGGTTCATGGCCCAGGATATAGCATGAAGCCCCTCAGTCCTGCCCTCCAGCCCAAAACACTGCTCTGCACTGACCTCCACCCTCCCCAATCAGGCTGGCCAGGTGCCGTGCTCCTGACTCCAGCTTTGGCCATGGCTCTGGGGCTGAGAAGAGGCACCAGCTGGTCACTCTGCCCAGCCAGAGCAGCCTGGGCACAGACCATGATCTCTGCTGCTCTTGGGTGAAGTCTTAAGTGACCACCACACCTGTGAGGGCAGCTTTGTGGTGCTGGCATTGTGACTAGCCTCAGGGCCTGGGCCACCAGCCATCCAGACCGTCCCCGCCAGGCAGCCTTGGAGGCCCAGCCTTGGTGTCTGTGGAATGCTCTGGAAGCTCCACTACAGCACTGGATGCCCACCTGGGCTTTTACAGGGTGCCACACCAAGCTGGGCCCCTTCCTGCTAGGGAAAGGGTCCATGGAAGGTCAGACAGAGGACAGGTTTCAAGAGAATGGCAGGTCTCTTTAACTGTGTGAGAGGAAGCATGTCTTGCTCTCCCAGGTTTACCTGTGAACTCGGGGACCTGTGTGTCTTCCACTTCAAACAGCAGCTCATCGTGAATTTGGGCAACCAACCTGGAAGGGGGCAACAATTACCTGGGTAGCTTAGACACTGCCTTGTGGGGACATGGGCTCATTCTCCAGGATTCAGGGAAGGTTGTCTGGCACTATATGCCCCCAAAGAGGTTGCCCTGTGGCAAAGTGGAGAGGACCCACCCTGGGCACTGTTGCCTGGGGTCACTTTACAGTCACCAGAACAGCTTCCAGGAGCTGGGAGAAGGTGCTGGAAGAGAGGGAGAAGGCTCCATAGAAGTGACCCTGCTGAGCTGTCCAGCCCCTGGCTGAGGACTGGCCCAGATGGAGAAAGTCTTCTTTGGGCTGGGGGTGGAGGCCCTGTCGTGGGTTAAAAGGTCAGGTATGGGGCCTGCTGTGAGCAGTGAAGACCCTCAGCAATGGGATGGGGCAATCTTTTAAAATTTTGTTTCTGAAGTCAAACAAATAAATACCCAACAAAATACATCAAAATTCAACGTGCAAAATTTAAAAATCTTTCCAAGTCCCCCCATTACAATGACAGGGGGCATCTGGGGTGGCCTGGCCAGGACTGCACATGCACTTGCCTGGTGACAGCGCCTGTGTCGAGACTCCTGGACAGCCTGGGTGCCTCTCAGCTCCACAGCCTGACTGATGGACCCTGAGCCCTCCAGCTGTGCAGGACGGGGTGGCCCTTCCCAGCAGCCTCAGCAGGGCTGCACTCTCCACCACAGGCCACGCTCCAGGGCAGCTTCAGCCCAAACCTCCTCAGCCCTCCCTGCATCAGTATGGACAGGAAGCCAGGACAGGCCTGGCAGGGGTTGGGGGTGATGAACTGCTGGGCAGTGGTCTCTGGCAGGTTTTACAGATTCAAGTGGAGAGAAGGGACAGGAGCATGAGTGCACAGGGCAAGGGGTGGAGTGGTCCTGTCCAAGCAGCTGGCTCCTACAGCTCCATGTTGGTTCAAAAACTGCACCAACTTCTGTAACCCCACATGCTCTTTGGAGGGCAGCACTGGTTGGCTTATGCTCCTCCGCAGACAGCTTCAGAATCCTCTGGGACATGATCCTCACAGCCCAGGGCTGTGGCACACAGACTCAGTGCAACGCCCTCCTGTGGATGGACAGTGGTGTCTGGACCTGCCCACTCAAGGAAGGGGCAATGGTGGAGGTGACTCAGGACAATCAGTGAGGGCCTGAAGCCCCCCGGGAATGATGGGAGGCACATGGGGCCCCAGTGTTCTGCCCTTTACAGCCTCAGCTTCCTCCTGGTGTGAACCCTGAATGACAGTGATCCCTTCCCATCCTGCCTCCCCTGCTGCCTGCGCTGCACCCCCATGTGGTACTGGAAAGTTGGGGCTGCACAGGGGAGCTGTATGAAGCCCTGCTGGGCAGCAGTCAAGGGCATGTGGTGGTGAATGCTGGCTGGGAGGAGGAGCAACTCTCTAAGATCTGGGCAGGAGGACTCTATCAGCACTCTGCAGCAGAGACTGTGGTGGCCGCCTCATTCTGTTCTCCTCTCTCTGCTGTTGGGTGGGTGGATATGGAGCTGTCTTCCCAAGCTCTCCCTTAGATGCAGTGTGCCAAGAACTTCTAGGAAGGCCCTGAAAGGGCTGCCTCAGCTCTTTTGGTTATCACTTTCTCCTCTGGCCTGGAAAGTGTTGTGGTGGTCAGAGCAGCTACCTCCATTGTGGCACCAAGAGGAAAGAAACCAGTAGCCAGAGGACCTTTAGTCCTGCTGTCCTGAGCTTCTGAAACAATCAGCAACCACTGTGTCCTGGATTCTCATTATGGGAGAAAAAGTCAAGTTGGGGAGTCTGAGCTGCTGTGGCTGTGCCACGTTCCTGAGGGCCGAGCACACGTCCTCATGGTTGAGCATCTGCAGACTCACACTGGGCTGGGCCATGCGAGTACTGGGTGCACACTCTGCAGGGCACCCTCAGCGAGGTGCACCTGCATTTTTTCATGCAGCCTCTGGTCAGAGCATGGACTCTGCCTTTCCAGGAGTCATACTGGAAGTACACAGTAGGGACCAAGAGTCTGCCAGGGTCTTTGGCTCCCTGGGGCTTACTTTTCAAACTGGCAGAAACCTCAGAAGAGGTGCTTGTGAATCTTTCCAGATTTGGCAGAAAGTTTCACACTTTTTGAAATCACATGGTGAGATCTGAGCTGCTGGTCTGGCAGGACCTAAGAATAGGTGTGGTTGTCAGTCACTCACACATCACCCTCACAGCATGGGATGGAGACACTGCTGCGTTTCTAACTGGAAACTGGGGCACAGGAGTCAGCAGAATGTGTGGCTCAGGGTGGATGAGGAGCAGAGGAACACAGGCTCAGACCTCCCATGCACGGGGTCAGGGGAGAGCGCTGCCTTTGAGAGAAGGTAGGGCTGCTGCATCTGCATCTGGACAGCCTGTCTGAGACCAGCAGAGGAGGCATGACCCACCTGGGCAGCCACAGTCGCACTTTGGCCTGCAGAGGCCACCCCACATGACCAGAGTGGATAGCCTAGGTCTTTAGGGTGGGCATGTAAAGTGAATCCCTTCTGGGATCTGACACCACCACCCCTCTGAGGGGATGATGTGGCTTAGTCATCTGAAGGGGTTCAGGGATTCTTGAGGGGAATCCATTTTCCACAAAGAGAGGGGATGTCTGGGTGGTCACCTGTAGCCATGTTCAGGCTTCAGTTGCCAGTGGGAGGCAGCTGGGGTGACAGTTCCTTATCCTCTTGCCACTTCAAAACTCAGGGCAGAGACAGACCTGAGAGAGTCGTGGCTGGGGTGACTGTAATAGACCTGCCATTGAGGTGCACCTGAGCATGGGTTCTGGGCAAGCATAGCATCCCCATGGTCTGCTGTGGGACTGTGACCTGACGGGATGTGGGAAGGGGCAGCTGCAGATGGGGCCTTCAGGTTGTGCCTCCCTTCAGGCCCTGAGTAGGGACTGAGGAGGGCACTTCTGCTTGATGCTGCTGGGCCCCAGCCACTAGAGGCCAGGCTATGAGTCTTGAGGGCTCGGGTCAAGGGGTCCTTTGCTCTGTGGTGGCTGGGCAGCCAGAATGGAGGTCCCACAGGTGGAGCAGGCATGGGGGTCTTGCCTAGAACAGCCACTTCCCGTCCAAACCCTGGGAAAGGCTGGCTAGCATGTGGCCTGACTGTCTTCACTGACCTGGCCGTCAGGGTGGGGGAAGTGGCTACTGCAGAGAAGATGCGGATCATGGCCATCTTACAGAGGTCTGCAGCAGAGCCTGTGGACACAAAGAGTTCTGTTTCAGGGCCCTGAGGAATGCGGGCAGCCAGTGTGGACCCCAGTGGCACAGCACTCCGTCACCTCTGCAGGGTGCTGCTCTTCTAGCTACCTGAATGCTCTGGCTAAAGAGGAAAGTGTTTCTGCAACTGGAGGCAAATAACATGTCCTCACTCCTCAGCTCCTTCTCCCTGTTCAGCACGGGGGTGTGGCTTTCGGGAGGCCTTGTTCCAGAGCCTGACCCTTGCCAGGCACTCGGGGGTCTGGCAGAGGGGTCCCGGGGACTGGGGACAGCCTTTCTGCCTTGATGCTCCTCGACTGGGTTTCCCACTTGCAGGTATGGGGGACAGTGGAGCTGGAGGGAAGAATCCTAATTATAAAGATGACCCTGTGACAGTACTGCCAGACCACCAGGTAGGGCTATGAGGTTCCTCAGGAGGGTTTCCAGGAGCAGTGCACCATGGTAGTCTGGAGGGTGCTGCCTGGCTCTGCAGCCGCCACATGCCCAAGGGACAGGGGTGCTGAGACAGGGCACAGGAGAGGTGGGCAGCAGCCGGCTGGGCTCCAGTACCTTGCACCATGAAGTTCACTGCCTGTCGTTCTGCTTGTGCCCGGAGCTGCTGGTCCCGTGCACGGATCCTGGGCAGAGGCCTCCTTCTGCCCATGATGGATGCCACATAGCCTGGTTATAGAAGAAAGCAGGTGAGAGACAGTAGCAAACAGCCATGCAGTCCTGGTAGGCAAAAGCCCTGTCTTGTGCTAACTCTGGCTTCCCCAAGGCACTTGGCATGTGCTTTCATGATGGGAGCGTGAGGACTGCCAAGGGACAGCCCTGTGGCAGGTGGCATGCTTCTCTACTCTTACTGGTCTCCAGGGTACCTTGTCCGACACAAGACAGGGACTGTGGAAATCATTCAGACACATGTGGGCCTGGGCCCTGCAGTCCCTGGACTGTGTGGTCATAGCAGGGTAGAGAGAGGAGGCCAGGGTTTGAGTCAGAGTCCACACCCCACATGAGGTAGACCCACATCCTCTCGGGCCTGACACTTAACATGATTTGGGAGCTCTCAAGAGAATGAGCATCAACAAGCTGTGCTGGGTGAGTAGGTACTTGACCAGTGAGGACTTCTGTTTTAACTGGATGTGGGTGACAAACAAATCCTCCACTTGTGAGAGTTCATAGGTCTGAGGAATGAAAGAATTCCCCACAAATACAATAATCATAACTTGGTTTTGGTGCTGGAGATCGAACCCAGGGCATGCTCGGTAAGCGCTGTACCACCGAGCCACATCCCCACCCCCAATACAATCATCATAAAGTGGCAAGGTACTGAGCACCCACACTATGCCAGGTGATAAGTGAAGTCTCTTTACAGCAACTGGCAGTCAGGACTGGGGAGTGCACTTTCAACCTGGCACAGCACTCCTTCACCTCTGCAGAGTGCTGCTCTTCTGAGCTACCTGAATGCTCTGGCTAACAAGGAAGGAGTTTCTGCAACTGGAGGCAAATAACATGTCCTCGCTCCTCAGCTGCCTCTCCCTGTTCAGTGCTGGGCTGTGGCTTTCGGGAGGCCTTGTTCCAGAGCCTGACCCCTGCCAAGCACTCGGGGGTCTGGCAGAGGGGTCCCGGGGACTGGGGACAGCCTTTCTGCCTTGATGCTCCTTGACGAAGTTTCCCACTTGCAGGTATGGGGGACAGCTTTGCATGCCTCGTGGTTTCTGACCAAAAGCTGGATGTGGAGATGATGCCCTTGTTCAAGAGTTTCCTGGCAGGCTTAAGTTGCTTGTAGATCCATTGGTTGTCTGAGGTCTGATTTTAAGCTTTGCTGGGTGGGTGAGTGGCCTCTCCATTAGGGCTCATTAAGATCTCCTGTAAAGTGTGGCCCTTTTGAGGTCTCTATTGAATGTTCCATGTATCCAGTATCCATTCTGGAAGGTCAGAATTCAAGACATCCCCATCCCAGCAGAGTCTCTGCTTGGGTCCCCTCCCACACTGTGGTCTTGCCTCTAGATGAGGCACTCACAGGACACACCTCATTTGTCTCTTCTCTAAGCAACCAAAGCAATATGCTGCCCACTGTTGGATATCTGGAAACTGTTGGTTCAGGTACTTCACCTAGTTTTCTAGTTGTTTTGGTGACTCCTTGTGGTCCAAAGTGGATGTCTCCTGATTTCACATACTTCATACCTTGTTTCTCCCCCAGCTGTGGTTTTTGGTACTGGCGATCATAGTTTCTGTTTGCATCTCAAGAGCCCTGGCCCTGCCCCTTTATGTTGGTACTCAGAGTGGAAGCAATGCTCTTGGAAGCCATCCCCATGTCAAAACAGCTGGCTTCCCTCCACTGCATAGGAAGGAGCAGGGAGCCATGGAATTAGCAGCACTGGGGTCCAAATGAAAGGAAGCTCCTTCTCCAACTGCCTTCTATCTAGGTTCCAAAAATAGCTGCAGTCCCTCCAAGGTCACCTGGCATGAGAAGAAGAAAGACAGAGGAACCTAGGGCTGAAGGGGGCAGAAGTCTTAGTCAAAAAGCAGTTGAGGAGAGTAATCATGCATGCCCGGAGGACAGTGATATGACCCCAATCTACCAACATGCGGCTTTCCTAGCCCACTTCCATATAGAGACAACAGCCAGGACCTGGAAGACTATCACCAAGGTCCCTGCAGGCTTAGTTACACCAGAGGTATCCCTGATGCCTGTTTCTCTTGATTCCTCTTTCACTCTTCCTATGACTTCATACCTCCATGTTCTCACCTCTTACTTCATAAACCCCACATCCCCACACCCTGCTCTCTCTCTTTGTCCACCATTAGAAATTGGAGACCTTATGCAAACCTACTATTTTATCATAGATATTAATTGAACACATTTCTGTTTATTGCTACAAAACTATACTTGTCTAAATAGGAGATATTTGATTTAAGGCTTCACATTGTTTGCACTGGGTGCTGTAAATATTGATCTCCCACTTAAAGGCGAGGTATTGGTAACCTGCAGAGACACTACAAAATTATAGGGTAAAAATTCTAATACCTCAGATCCACAATGACACATTGACAACATAAAAAACAAGGGAAGAAAGTGCCCCAAACAAACCAAGATGCTGCAATAATAGAATCCATTGACAGCACATAGATGAAATGTCAGAGAAGGCGTTCACAATGTACAAAATTGAAATGATCATCAAAGCCCAGAATGGTATAAGAGAGCAAATACAGGCAACAATTGATCACTCTAAAAAGGGATAAGAGAGTAAATGCAGGTAGCAAAAAAATTACTTCAAGAAAAAGAGATTCTGAAAAAAAACACACATATAAAAATCCTTGAAATGAGGAAACAATAAACCAAATAAAAAATTCAATAAAAAGAACCACCAACAGACGAGATCACTTGGAAGACAAAACCTCAGGCAATGAAGACAAAATATATAATCTTTTTAAAAAATTATTTTTATGTATTTTTTTGGTTGTTAATGGACCTTTGTTTTATTCATTTATTTACATGTGGTGCTGAGAATCGAATCTAGTGTGTTACACATGCTAGGCAAGTGCTCTACCAAGGAGCCACAAATCCATCAGCAAAACATACAATCTTAAAATAAAGTTGACCATACAATGAAGATGGTAAGAAACAGAATTTCCAAGAATTATGGGATAACATAAAAAGACAAAATCTAAGAATTATTGAGATAGAGGAGGCACTGAGATATAAACCAAAGGAATGCACAATATCTTCAATGAAATAATATTAGAAAATTTCCCAAACATGGATAATCAAACACAAGAGCTTACAGGACCCCAAATGTACAAAATTACAACAGATCCACACCAAGGCACATTATAATGAAATGCCTAGCATACAGAATAAGGATAGAATTTTAAAAGCCACAAGAGAAAAGTTTCAGATTACATATGGGGGAAACCAATTCATATCTCAGCAGATTTTTCAACCCAGACCCTCAAAGCTAGGAGACCCTGCAACAACATATCCCCAGCTCTGAAAGAAAATGGATGCCAACCAAGAATCTTCTATCCAGTAAAATTAAGCTACAAATTTGATGATGAAATAAAAACCTTCCATGATAAACAAAAGTTAAAAGAATTTACAATGAGAAAGCCTGCACTACAGAACATCCTCAGCAAAATATTCCATGAGAAGGAAATGAAAAACAACAATGAAAACCAGCACAGGGAGGAACAACACTAAAGGAAAAGCCAATCAATGAAGTGACCAAGTCAAATTAAAAATAAATAAATAAATAAAACAGGGCTGGGGATGTGGCTCAAGCGGTAGCGCGCTCGCCTGGCATGCGTGCGGCCCCGGGTTCGATCCTCAGCACCACATACAAACAAAGGTGTTGTGTCTGCCGAAAACTAAAAAAATATATATTAAAAAATTCTCTCTCTCTCTCTCTCTCTCTCTCTCTCTCTCTCTTAAAAAAAGAATCTCTGTTCTTAAAAAAAAATTAAAAAATAAAAAAAAATGACCAGGAATACAAACCATACTTCAATAATAAACCTGAATGTTAATGGCCTAAACTCATCAATCAAAAGACATAGACTGGAAGATTGGATTTTTAAAAAAAGACCTAACCATATGGTGCTTCAAGAGATGCATGTATACGAAAAGACATCCACAGACTGAAGGTGAAAGGGTAGGGAAAAACCTATCACTCACACACACCACATAAACAAGCAGGGGTTTCCATCCTCATATCAGATGAAGTAGACTTCAAACCAAAATCAGTCAGAAGGGATAAAGAGGGGCATTTCATACTGCTTAAGGGAATGACACATCAACAAGACATGACAATCATGAATATCTATGTCCCCCCAAATGGAGCTTCCATGTAGATCAAACAAACCCTTCTCAATTCCAAGAATCGGATGGACCACAGCACAATAGTACTGGGTGCCTTTAACACACTTCTCTCATCACAGGATAGATCTTCCAAATAAAAACTAAAGAAACCATAGAACTCAATAATACAACCAATAATTTAGACTTAACAGATATATGCAGAATATTTCATCCATCAACAATTTTCTCAGCAGCACATGGATCCTTAATAGACCATTTGTTATGCCACAAAACAAGTCTTAGCAAATACAAAAATAAATAAATAAATAGAGGTCTTACCCTGCATTCTATCAGACCATAAGGAAATGAGAGTAGAAATCAATTATAAAATTAAAAATAGAAGCTACTCCAACACCTGAAGACTAAACAATAAGCTATTGAATGATGCATGGAAAACAGAGGACATCAGGGAAGAGATAAAAAGACTCTTAGAGGTAAATGAGAACTCTGATATAACATACCAAAATCTCTGGGGCACTATGTAGGCTATAGAAAATTTCATTGCATTGAGCTCATTCATTAAAAGACTAAAAAGTAAACAAACCAACTGACATTGCATCTCAAAGTCCTAGAAAAAGAAGAACGAATCAACACCAAAAGTAGAGGAAGACAGGAAATGATGAAAATCAGGGCTCAAATCAGTCAATGAAATTGAAACAAAAGAAAAAATTGAAAAAAAATGACAAAAGCTGGTTTTTTGAAAAAAAAAATAAAATTGATAAACCGTTAGCCACTCTAACCAAAAGGAGAGAGAAAACTCAAATTACTAGAATTCATAATGAAAAAGGAAGCATCACAACAGACACTACTGAAATGAAGAAGGGGGCTGGGGCTGGGCTCAGGGGTGGAGCTGGTCTAGCACAGTGAGGCCCTGGGTTCGATCCTCAGCACCACATAAAGATAAATAAATAACATAAAAGTCTTGTGTCCAACTACAAATAAATGTAAATTAAAAAAAAAAACAGGTGGAAGACCTTTACAATGAAAACTATAGAACACTAAAGAAATAAATTGAAGAAGACCTCAGAAGATGGGAAGATCTCCCATGCTCTTGGATAGGCAGAATTAATACAGTGAAAAGGCCATACTACCCAAACTGTTATGCAGATTTAATGCAATTCCTATGAAAACCCCAAAGACATTCTTCATAGAACTAGAAAAAGGCAACCACGAAATTCATTTGGAAAAATAAGAGACCCAGAATAGCCAAAGCAATCCTCAGCAAGAAGAGTGAAGCAGGAGGCATCACAATACCAGATCTTGAACTACAAAGCAATAGTGACAAAGACAGCATGGTATTCATACCAAGTAGACATGTAGACCCATGGTACAAATAGAAGACACAGGGACAAACCCACATAAATGGTCATCTCATACTAGACAAAGGTGCCAAAACATACACTGGAGAAAAGACAGCCTATTCAACAAGTGGTGCTGGGAAAACTGGAACTCCGTATGTGCCACAATGAAATTCAACCTCTGTCTCTCACCCTGCACAAAAATCAATTCAAAGTGGATCAAAGACTTAGACACTAGAACAGAGACCCTGAGCCTAATAGAAGAAACAAGCAGGCCTAAATCTTCATCATGTTGGCTTAGGACCTGACTTTCCAAACAAGGAGTCCTAGAGCATAAGAAGTAAAATTAAAAAAAATGGGATGGATTCCAACTAAAAAGCATCTTCTTTTAGGAAACAATCAATAATGTGATGAGAGAGACTACAGAATGTTAAAAAAACGTTTACCACACAGATATCAGACAGAGCACTAATCTCCAAGGATATATAAAGAACTCAAAAAACTTAACTCCAAAAAAAAAAAACACCCCACAAATAACCTGATCAATAAATGGACCAAGGAACTGAACAGATACTTCACAGAAGAAATAGAATCAATCAATAAACATATGAAAAAAATGTCCGTCATCTCTAGCAATTAGAGAAATGCAAATCAAAACCACTCTAAGATTTCATCTCACTCCAGTCAGAATGGCAGTCATCCAGAATATGGGCTACAATAAATGTTAGTGAGGATGTGGGGAAAAGACACACTCAAACACTGCTGGTGGGACTGCCAATTGGTGCAACCACTATGGAAAGCAGTATGGAGATTCCTCAGAAAACTTGGAATGGATCCACCATTTGACCCAGCTATCCCACTCCTCAGTTTATACCCAAAGGACTTAAAATAGCATATCACAGTGATGCAGTCACATCAATGTTTATAGCAGATCAATTCACAAAAGCTAAACTATGGAACCAACCCAGATGCCCTTCAACCGTTGAATGGATAAAGAAAAATGTGGTCCATATACTCAATGGAATATTACTCAGCCTTAAAGAAGAATGAAATTATGGCATTTGCAAGTAAATGGATGGAGTTGGAGAATATCATGCTAGGTGAAATAAGCCAATCTCAAAAAACCAAAAGCTGGATGTTTTCTCTGATAAGCAGATGTTGCTCCATAGTGGGTCAGGGGGACAGGGAAGAATGCAGGAACTTTGGTTTGTAGAGCAGAGTGAGGGGAGGGGTGGGGCTGTGGGGAAGGGAAGGATGGTAGAATGAGACAGACATTATTACGTATATTCATGTATGATCACACTAGGGATCTGCACCATGTACTGCCAGAGGAATGAGACATTGTGCTCCACTTGTGTACAATAAGTCGAATCCATCCTACTATCATAGACAACTAATTAGAACAACAACAAAAACCTGAGTGCAATGGCACGTGCCTATAATCCCAGTGACTCAGGAGGCTGAGGCTGTAGAATCTTTAGCTCAAGGCCAGCCTCAGCAACTTACCGAGGTACTAAGCAACCTAGTCAGACCCTGTCTCAAAAAAACAAAACAAAACATGGTGATTCGGCTCAGTGGTTCAATCCTTTACAGACAAAAAAAAAAAAAAAAAAAGAAAGAAAGAAAAGAAAAGAAAAGAAAAGAAGCAGTACAGATGCTTTGCTGTTGCCAATTTTGAAAACAAAAACCTGACCACGTGAGCACACTGCTGGCTGCTCTTGGGCCTCAGAAGAAATCAGTGTCAAGTCAGTCTGCTCCAACCTGGGGCAGGCCGTGTGCCAATGTGCAGTTTTACACTGACTTCTGGGAATGTGACCCCACTTGCACTGGTGGCCAGAACGGTGTCTCAGCCCCAGCCTCCCCTGCATTCCTTCTTAAGCAACTCCTACGTGGCATCCCACCGCTGCTTCCAGACTCTTCTCCGGTAGTGTCTCTGCCTTCGGACTCTCCTTCCAATCTCTTTCCCACTTGTTACTGGGTGAGTTTTTAAAAGATGCAACCCAGGAACCTTCCACGTGGAGTGCCATGCATGGTCTGGCCTTGCCTGGCACTGTCTCTTCTTTCTCTGCTCTATGCACCTGCCCAGGGTTCTCTGCCTTCGAATGCTGGGCCCCTCCCCTGGCCATTCCTGACCTTTTTAGTCTGTTCTCAGGTTACCTCTTCAGGGAGGTGATGGCTGTCAGATGCCCTGGGGCTCCTCTGTGCTGCTCTCCTTTCCTTCCACAGTCAGGGTGCCGTGTCCCTGAATGTCTTTCTTACTGTCTCTCCCAGTGGACAGCAAAGCATCCACCTGACACATGCCAGGCACCCAGCAAACATTTGGGATGAAGTAAATGATTGTTCTAATGCACATTTGCACCATCTGCTTGGACATGTAACTGCTGGGTCAAAGGGCATGCATGCTTGTTGTCTGGAAGCATGACATGCCACAACCCTTCCAGAAGGTTCAGTACAAGGAGGGGAGTGGAGCTCATAGCAGGATCAACACTGGGAACAAAACTAAACTACCACAGGGCTGGGGATGTGGCTCAAGCGGGAGTGTGCTCGCCTGGCATGCGTGCGGCCCGGGTTCGATCCTCAGCACCACATACCAACAAAGATGTGTCCGCCGAGAACTAAGAAAAAATAAATAAATATTAAAATTCTCTCTCTCTCTCTCTGTCCCCCTCTCTCTCACTCTCTCTTAAAAAAAAAAAAAATACTTGGGTATTATTCTGACGACAGTGGAAATCAGCCCTTGATAAAAAAAAAAAAAAAAAAAAAAAAAAAAACAAAACAAAAAAAAAAACAAAACTAAACTACCACCATTTCAACATCTCAAAATCAACAGCATTTTTAGTTTTGTTGAGGATGGGGCTCCTGGGCAGGAAACCACCAGGGCCTGTGCCAAGGGCACCCTGCCCATTCCCAACTGTCCGGGCCTGCTGGACCCTGGGGGTATGGAAATGCTCTGCTGGCATGTGTGTGTTCCACGTACATCAGGACAGCAGGCAGGACTTAGGCTGCAGGAGTGAGTTCTGAGTGTGCTGGGAGCTTCCCTTACTAGTGGGTGGCAAGACCAGCCTGACGGCAGGCAAAAAATAGACGGTGTAGCAGGCAGTCCTGAACTCAGACTGTGCTTGGGCGCTGAGTGGCAAGTCCTCAGTGTTCCCTGGAGGACTCAAAGAGGGCTCAGGGTATCAAGGGTGTCATTCAGATGTTGCTGTGCCCTGAGGGCATGCATTCGAGCCAGTGAGGAATGTGGGTTCTGCCAGGCCAGTCCTCCACCTGGTTCATACCTCACCCCCAAGAGGGTGTTCACTGTGAGGACTCACACTCTCTGTACCAGTTACCAATCTTCTTTGTTTCTTTAATTTTTGCTCTTTATCTTCTTCTTTCTTTAATTCCTCTTTCCCAAATTTTATGTTGAATACAACTCATTTATAATTGCAGATTTCTTTTAAAATACTCTTTAAAATATTCACTTGCTTCCAAATAAAGTGTTATTAGTGGCCAAGTTCCACAGTGTTTGCTGAGATATTTTACTGTCTTTTTTTATTTTTATTTTTTTTAGGTGGACACAATATCTTTATTTTATCTTTATATGGTGCTGAGGATCGAACCCAGTGCCTCGGGCATGCCAGGCGAGCACATTACCACTTGAGCCACATCCCCAGCCCCTATTTTACTGTCTTTTACTCCTAAAATTTTGTATTTTCTTGGGATGTCTTTTTTATCTTAAGTTACTTGGGACTGTGACACAGTTCCAAGCAGGTGTGTGAATGGCACATGCAGAGTCATGTATCAAGGGACTTCTTAGTCCACTGTGGGCACAGACATGGAACCTTTTGGGGTTTCCTTTGTGACCAGACTGGAGGTGTTTTGTAAGTGTGCCACATGTCTTCCATTTCTGGGCCCAGGTCCTGTCTGTCTCTCTACCTATCTGGATGGCTACACTAGGTTGTTGCTTCAGGTGGAGCCTGGCTCTGGTGATGGCCCTCTCTGTTCATCGGCAGGAGCTGTAGCTCATCCAGACACTGCAGCCTCAGCAGCCCAGCCCTGCCCATCCACACACTGTCCACCTGTCTGTCCTCCTGCCAGCTGTAAAGCTAGGAGTGACAGACAGCACTGGAAGCTGCAGAGGAGAGGAAGCCGGGGGTGCCGGGGCGTGGCTGCGGCTGCCCTACCTGTGTGATAACACTGGTCAATAGCTGCTTGCGAGAAGTCTTTGATTTTCTTGTACTTCTGCAAAAAGCTCTCCAAAAACTGGGTGGCTTCCCGAACAGTAATTCCAAGGCAAGCAGCAAGCCGCTCCTTCCCTGTAGAACCAGAAAGACACGTGATCAGAGTCCAGGCCGGACCCCCACCAGGTAAGTTAGGGGTACCAAGAGTATGTGCCCCCCAGGGAGTGACCAGGTACAGGGAATAAACCAACCAAAGGCCTCTGAGACAGTGTGGTGAGTCAAGGTCTCGTTAGCAGTCCTGGTCCGCAGGTGCTCAGTACCATGGATCTAAATAGGGCCTGTTGGACTGAGGTTGTGACTCAGCAGTAGAGAGCTTGCCTCACACATGTGAGCCCCTGGGTTTGATCCTCAGCACCACAGATAAATAAACAAATAAAATAAAGGTATTGTGTCCATCTACAAGTTTATATATATATAATAAATAGTGCCTGATAACTCTTATTATTATTATTTTTAACAATGTTAACTGTCTTCCAGGTGCAGCAGATGAAGCTTTAAATGAGGTAGACATGGTTCCTGCTCTTGGCTTGGCCAATGGGAGGACCAACTGCAGAACTCCGGGAGGCTGGACAGGGTACAGAGGAAAAGAAGACTGAGTTCCATGTCAAATGATGGAAGTGCACTCAGGAGTTTCTGTGCTTGGAATTTTTAGTTTGAAACACATGCTTTTGGTCCAGACAGATATTTTCCAGGTGTTCTTGTGAAGCTGCTTATAGAAAGGTCTCTGGTGGGTCAGCACCTGAATTCCAGCACAGCAATGAGCACAGAGGCCTGGGTGTGAATCTGCCCTGTCACTCACAGGAACCTCAGGGAAGTTATCTAACCTGCAATGAACTCATATCCTTACTTGTAAATGAGGAACAAGAGTCCTTTCCCACGGGGCGGCTAAGGGAACCTCATGAGCCAAGGCATGTACAGCTTCAAGCACTGCCTGGCTCCTACTTGGTGTTGAATATGAGGTGACTCTCTTCCATTTTCCTCCAGAAAAGAACAAGAACCCAAGAACGGGGGTGGGAGCCCTGACAATAGGATTACAGAGAAGGCCCTGGTCTTCAGGAAGCTGCCCTGATGGAGGGAAGCCCCGAGGTACATTCTTGGGGGATCACCACCTGGGCTAGGGCAGGACTTGCTGTTCCCTGTAATAAGCCAGCTCGGGGACCTCCCTGAGGCTTTCAGACAGGATGGACCAGAGACCATGGCCCAAGGGCAGAGATGTGGGGTCTGTTAAGACAAGAAAAAAGCCTTTCAAGAGTGGGTTGCCTGGCCTCTCAGTTCTGGTCTTCTCCTTGACTAGGCCATGCTGGCTCAGCCCACTGAAGCCTTCCATTGCTCTGGATATGGATAGTACTCCAGTCTTGGGACAGTGAGGGGCAGATATTTGCTTCCACTGCTTTGCCAAGAAGAGTGGAAAAGTGGTGTGCTTTGTTCTCCCAAAATTTATGACAGCAGTGAGGGATGAACTCTTGGAACCCCAGTGCTCCCTCTCTGTCCATGTCTAGCTGAGTACTCAGAGGTCCTTGGCTGGAAATGAAAACACTCCACCACCCTTTTTAAGGTTGAATCAAGACAGTGTGATATCTTCAAAAACAAGGTATTATGTTTTGCTACATGTTACCAAAATAATCCATCTCTAACTCTTTCTTTCTGTGGAATTCTAAGAACCACCCATGAGTTATGGTGCTGTGATAGAAAAGTCCATTGTCTTTGAGAAAGAAATCAGATGGCGGCTTGAGGCCTCAGCCAGGTCAGCCAGAGGGGACTTAGAGTCTTATTCTTAGTGATGTCTTTTCCCATTCCCCATCTGCTGTTAAGCCCATCTGGGGAATTTTTTTATTTCAGACATTATAGTCTTCAGTTTTAGAATCTTCACTTGGTCCTGATTCTTTGCTGAGGGTTTTTCCTCCCTCATTTGTATGTCATTGAGCATAGTTATAATAGCAGTTTTGAAATCCTTGTCTGCTGCTTCTAATACCAGGTCATCTCAGGATCTTTTTCCATGATGGCTTTTTCTTTTGAGTATGACCAAGATGTTTCCTCACGTTTAATAATCTTGGATTGTATCCTGGATATTGTGAATATGTTGTAGAAATTTTGGATTCTGTTATGTTCTTCTCAGGAGCACTGATTTTTAAATTTAATTTGTTTTATTTTTATTTTTTGTGATACTGGGGATTGAACCCAGGGGTACTTAACCACTGGGTTAAGCCACATCTCCAGCCCTTTTTATTTATTTATTTTTAAATTTTGAGTCAGGGTCTCACAAGGTTGCTTAGATCCTTGCTAAGTTGCTGAGGCTGGCCTCAAATTTGCAATCCTCCTGCCTCAGCCTCCCAAGTTCTGGGGATTACTGGTGTGTGCCACCAGACCCAGCTTAATTTTTTTTTAAAGACAGCAGTTAATTTGGCTAAATGCAAATGTCAAACTCTCTCTCCTTGCAGTGAACAGCAGCTAAAATCTCAGATCAGTCCTCGTAGCCTTAGCTGGGCTATCTGGCGTTTGTACCACTCATGCATAAGTAGGGGTCTGTCACAGATTTGGACAGAGTACATATCCAGAATTTGGGCTTCTCCTTGGCTCTATTCTTTCTAAAATCACTCCCTTCACTTTCTAGATTCTATTGTTGCCCCCGACTCTGCCCTCTGGTTTTTGAGGCTGTACGACTGGGGTCCTGCGTTCCCACACCCACAGCATTGATGGAGCAGGGCTGTAAGATGGGAAGCTCACTGTGCACCATTCCTTTCTTCCAAGTGTCAGCCAACTTGCAGCTTCAGTTTGCTTTTGGTCACTTCCCAGTGCTTTTAATCCCTATTTCATAGATGATAGCCTGTGTGTGTGGGAGGGCTGGTCTGATGGGAGCGACTTGGCTATTACCAGAAGCCACACCTTTCCAGAACATTTATGGCTCAGAATGAATTACTTTCTTCTCACCTGTAGAGCTGTCAAGCCGCTTGAAGAGGAGTGGGTGGCCAAGAGCTCTGTCCATTGGGAACAGATGACATAGTAACCCCAAAGGAAGCAGAGACGAGAGGCTGGTGGAGACAGAGGGTCCCATGGCTCTCCAGGACCTGGAGTGGGGTTTTCACCCTCAAGCCCACTGTTCCTACCCAAGCAGACATCTCTTGGCTCGAGGGCTCCTCTGTTCTTGCCCACATATTGGCTCCTTCTCTCACAGAGCTGATCAGTTGATTAGGTTTCTATTTTTTTGGTTATAATCACAAACAGGTATGCCTGAGAGCACCCAGGACCCACTCAGTAGGAACACTAAGCATTTCCCACCCCTAAAATCCTATCTGAGCAATATGGCCTTTGCCAGGTGGCTAATCACGTCCTGTGTGTATATATCATAGATTTATCTGCAGGAAGACACCTCCATTCCGTTTCCTCTAAGTACTGCCCCATAAGTATTGCTCAGTCTCTCATTTCTGTCACTGGGGTTGAGAAGTGACTGACCAACAGTGAGCCCCAGGAACACTGGCTACTCCACCTGGATGGACCTTCCACTCTAGCCCAGGTGTTGCTTCTCTGGGCAGCCTCCCAGGCTCTCAGGCCCCGTCCTTATGGGCACTCCTTGGGGCTCCCTGTGTATCAAGGACTCTCAGTGTTAGGCTCAGCCATGTTTCTGCATCTTTCTGGAGGAGACATGCCCCTTAGAAGCAGGCCCGAGTCCTAGTCCACAGCCCTCCTGTGGGCCCAGCCTACAGCATGCATCCTGTAAGCGTCTGCTGACTGCTTGGTGACTGGCTGTGGAGCACTCTGAGGAAGCACTGAGAAGACTGGCCAACTCTGAGAAAGTTATAATTATAAAAGCCTTGGGCTTTATCTGGGGGTCTGTGGGCAGTTTCTTGCAGAAGTATGGCTCCTGTTGGAACTCAGAGGTGGCTGTAGGCAGGCCCAGTGAGTAGGGAGGTGCCCCAGTACACTGCTGAGTTTAGACGACTAAAGGCCATGCCGGCCCTTAAGCTGCTTCTCTGCTTGTTTCTGCTATCTCCGTCACCATCCCAGGAACACACAGAATAATGCCTTGGCCAGGGTCCAGTGTTCCTATAGCAGTTTCTGGATTCTCGAGTTTCGATTCTGTGAAAGGCAGGGCTGCCTGCTGGGGCCAAAGTCCCTCCACTGAATTTTCCAAAGATTCCCAGCAGCTCAGGAACCTGGTGAATTCACTTGGGTCCTTGGTCCCAGATCATCTGACAAGGTTCTGGTTTCAAAAGGGGAACAGAGACACCACCTGAAGTGAGCAACACGTACATGGTGATTCCAGCTGTCAGGCAGGTGGGAGCAATGGAGGCTGTGAGGTGGAAGCTTGGGGTGGGAGCCCTGCCAGCATCAGGGCTAAAAGCAGCCAAATTACCCTCTTCACTAGCATCACAGCCAATGACTCACTGCTTATTTGCACAGTGTAGCTCTTTTCCTCTTCAGGAAAAAAATAAATGCTCCAGAAGAAGCTCAGTGGGTGGCCATGAAGTCTACCTTCATCTGGGGGTGGGGACTACTGTGGAGGACTCTGCTGTCCTCTTGGAGCCCAGTTTACCCACAGTGGGCCTCCCTTTCTCCTGACAGAGCAGGAGGGTCCAGCCTCACTTGGGGCATTTGTTGAAATAGCCCAGCATTGAAGCAGGACCCAGATAGGTGGCAGATGACGAGAGATGGGGGCTAGCTGAGCCAGGTGCTGCCTCAGCAATCATACAAGAGCATTTTCTGAGAAGGAGACCAATATTGGCACCTCGGACAGGGCCACATGCTCAGGTGGTGACAGAATCAAGACTTGGGCTGGGCAGGGTGGGAAGGCAGCATTGGACCTGCTGAGCTGGAGCTCGTGGCACGTCTGGAGCAAGGGTGCAAGGCACTGAGGTCTAGTTTACTTGGCAGAATGCTGCTTTCCCCCAGAATGGAGACCCCAGGAAGCTTCAGAGGACACTGAAGAGGAAACAGGCCCAACAACTGAGGAGAGTCCCAGCATCCCATTGTCTCCACTGTGCTCACTTCTGGTGTGTCTTCCAGACACAGCGTGCACAACCAGAACATTCTCAAAGGTCATCAGTGTGCTCAGTTAGTATTACGTGCCTTCTCTATGCCAGGCTATGAGCAAAACCCTCTAGGCTCTTGCCCTCTGGAGCTCATGGTGAGTTATACCTGAGACCCTGAGCAGATAAGAAAGTGCAGAGTTGGCATCTCAGTGCCACAGTAAAGGCTCTGCCTATGCTGGAGGCCATGGGCCAGCAGGATGTAAGTTGAATCCACTGGAACCTCCCCAGTGGAACTTTAGATGAGACCACACTCCAGCCAGCACCCTGATTGCAGCCTGCAAGGGCTCTAGTCCCTAGACCCATAAAAACTGTGAGGGGATGAGGGGCGTTGTTTTAAGTCAATGTGTTTATGGTAACTTGTTACTCAGAAATGGGCAATGAATAACAGTGGTGGGGGAATGCTGAGGAGGGAGTCAGGGGAGAGCTGCATCTGTCTCCTAAAGGAGATGTCTGCAGAGCAGAGGGCAAGTAAGACAGCACTGAGGATGGAGGAGGGCTCCGACACACCCATGTCAGAGGAGTGGAAGGAAGAGGAGGAGAGTGGGAGAGAGCAAAGTGCTATTCTGCTGGGCCCCAGGGCGGCTTGCAGCCGCGGCAGGGGGATGCCCAGGTGTCTGGCCTCTAGCCCCTCTCCTTCCTGCCTGCTGCCCCTGAGGCTGGCCCCAACTCCTGGCCTGAGGCTTGGCTCTGTCCTCTGTTGGGGGCTGTCTTTGGCTGCTGGCCCAGCTGGGTGAGTTCTGTTCTGGGACAGATCAATGAGTGCTGAGAAGCGAAAACAAGACAAACCAGGCCCCATTTGAGGTAGTTGCACTCTCTAAAGCCTTGGTGTTTGTGTGTGGAGGAGGATCCCAAGCATGACAATGATGCCTGGTGTGGCAGTGTGCTAGTACCTGCTGTCTCCCCTGACAGTGTTGGCAGTGACACTGTGATTTGGCAGTGTGAAATGGTCTGACTAGTGCTGGGTGACACCACTGTCACCAGTGTTTGTGTAAACAACATACAGGGACTCTCAGAGTGGTTTCTCTTAGACATGGCTGTACTTAAATATAGACACACAGTCATCCAGCTCATAGGTGACCCCAAGACCTAAACCCCTGC
The DNA here is from genome assembly GCF_964194105.1 of Spermophilus citellus. Lineage (NCBI taxonomy): Eukaryota > Metazoa > Chordata > Mammalia > Rodentia > Sciuridae > Spermophilus > Spermophilus citellus. Next base: position 1,451,138 of record NC_138189.1, read on the forward strand.
CGTCAGCCCACCTGCTCCATAGACCATGGAGTACACCACCTTCTTGGTCTGCTCTCTATCTGCATACGTCACATGCTCCATGGGAATGTCCTTCCTGTATGGAAAGACAGCATGTATCAGACATAGCACTGTGTACAGAGAAGGCAGCTGGGATCTTGGCTGGGCTATGACTGTGGCTGCTGTAGTCCCTTGCAGGACTGGATGGTCAGCCTCTGCATTGGTCTCCCAGAGACAGCAGGGTGAGCCCTGCCTTGGGGTTAAAACATTCAGATAGAATTAGGATCAACTCTACTTCTGACTGGCATATGAACCACTGCAATCTCCAAAGATTAAAGCTGAGACAGCTGAGAAGCTCAGTGTTCTGCACACGCCACCAAGGGTCATTCCTCCCTGCCTGAGCATCCTCCAAGGACAGGCAGCCAGCTCTGTTTGCTGCTCTTGCAGACATCCTCCGCATCTACACCAGGCTTCCCTAATGAACTGAGCACAGATTTAGGAGCCAAAAGGGGAAGAGAGACAGAGCCAGAGCCAGAAAGACAGAGAGGAAACCTCTCCCAGTGTTTGTGAGTGGCTCTGTGCTGGGCCCGCTTCGCTGCATAGCCAGGGGGTTCCCAAGGATGCCTCAGCCTTCACTTCCTCCTTGCACTGAGCCTCAAGACCAATCTAAGGTAGAAGGTCTTTTCCAAGCATGGGAGTTGTCTTGGACATGCAGGAGGCTTTTTAGATTTCCCAGTATTCACAAGCGCTTTAGTATGGCCTACTTTCCCAAAGAATGTCTCTCCCTGGCTTTTCCTCCAGAGCATTCAGTGTCCTATTGTTTGCTTCAACTGTAATTATTTTGCCCACCACTTTCCTGTGCCAAATGGGTGTGAGTTAGGTGAAACAATGACAAGCACCTGGATCAGTCCTCCAGGCAGCCCTGGACTCAGGAGAAGAGACACACATGCCTCTTTGAGATCAAGGCAAGCTCCGCTCCCTCTGGAACCAAGGATCATGTCCTGAGTGGAGGTGGGACAAGTGGATACTTCAAAGCTCTCCTCACACTCTCTAGCTGCCTTTTCTTGACTCAGCTCTTGCTGGGGAAGACATTTGCCTGTTCTTCAGAGAACTGACAAACTTTGTTCTGGCAGTTTCTGCTTGATATCTGTGTTTCTGAAGGGGACATGGAGCTACCTCCTGTACATTTTCGCTGATGTCTAGGGCGTAACAGATACTCACCAACTGGTTTCTAAGTGCCCATGTATACGTAGTGTCCCCCCTTTTCCAGTTGTGGCAAGCTCTTTTGCCCACTTGTTTCTCTCACCCTTAAATTTGCTATTGATAAATAGTGAATGTAGATAGGAAGCAAAAAGCCAAAATGTATACAGGCTCAGAACATGTGTCAGCTCCTATATGACACTCCTTAGCCATATTTCCTGCCTTTATTTTAAAAATACCATGCATGCTCTACTCTAAATCTGCTCCCAGGTAACACTCTGCTGATAAATGTATTTAGAAATCCCCAGCACCAAAACAAACAAAAAACCAACAACAGTTTCCCTCCAGGGCAGCCGGCCACGAAAGCAGACAATGCCTCTGCTCAAAGGGACCAGCTGAGAGCCACAGAAGGAAGTAAGGAATCTGAGCAGGGCACACACCCTGCCAGACATAGCTCTGATCCTTCCTCAGAATGACAGACGGGTCAGGGCCATCTCTAAGGAGGCTTCCCAGAGTCAGACTGGCAGACTAGTCAACAGCACAATCTGACAACAGAGGCTGAATTCTCTTCTTGGGTACATATGGTCATATATTAAATCAGAAAAAAATTTGCAAAATGGAGAAATGTTAACATTCTCTGATCACAGTGCAATAAAACTAGGAACAAAAACTAAGTGAGCCCTTCCATCTAGAAATAAACCAAACTTAAACCAAAAACAAAAACAAAAAACTTCTATCAACCATCTTTTGTATGAACAGAAATATAAACAGAAATTATATTGTTTCCAATAAAAACACTTTATATTAGAACCAATCATTCTTATGTTACTAAAAATGAAAGAAAAAAGTAAATAAACTTAGTTTTCAGTTCAAAAAGGAAGGAAGAGAACAAGTAAACAAACCAAAAGAATATGAAAGGAAGGAAATTATAAAGCTAGAATAAAGACAGGAGCAGAGGGCTGTGGCTATGGCTCAGAGGTAGAGTGCTCACCTAGCATGCATGAGGCACTGAGTTCCAATCTCAGCACCACATAAAAAATAAAATAAAATAAAGCTATCTTCATTTTCTAGGCTCAGAAATAATTTATACAGCATACAGACTATTTGATTCCTAAGCCTATAACTATATATAAATAAATAAATATTAAAAAAAAGACAGGAGCAGAAATTAGTGATGTCGAGAACAGAAAGACATAGATCAAATTAATAAAAAATTAATTCCTGGTTCTCATACAAATAAAATATACAATCCATCATCTAATTTTATCAAAAAAGGAAGAAAGTTTGAATGACAAAATAAAAAATAACAAAGGAAGGTAATTACTGACATAGAGGAAATAAAGACCTTAAAAGTTATTTTGTAAAACTTTATATGAGTAAATTTGAAACCCAGGTTAGATGGATAATACCTGAAGAAAATATAGCTATAAAAATTGATCTCAGCCAGCATCTCTGGAGGCTGAGGTAAGAGGATTGTGAGTTCAAAGCCACTCTCAGCAAAAGTGAGACGTTAAACAACTCCAAAAAAGTGAAAAATTGGGGTGGGGATGTGGATCAGTGGCTGGGTACGCCTAAGTTCAATCCTGAGTACCCTCCCCACAAACGGACCTCAGTATAGATGAAAGTTAAATAGTCCAATGTCTATAGAAAATAGAGAAAATATTTAAGGAACTACCCTACAAAAACAAACAAACAAACAAACAAACAAAAACCCATCCAAAATAGTTTCATATGGAATTTGATCAAAACATAGGAATCAAATTGTCTCTACACTGCATAAATTATTTCTGAGCCTAGAAAATGAAGAAAAAATTTCCAATTTTCTTTTATTAATCAAGAATAACAGTTATATCTAAACATGGTAAAGAGACTATCAGTATAAAGGAAAGTAGCAACTGATACCTCATGTGAATACTGATTGATGTAATACTTCTGAACAGGATACCAGCAACATATACCAAGAACACAATAAGAAGCACTCGCTCCCGGCCTGAGGCACAAAGGAGGAGGAGCAGAGCAACCCCTGCTAACAGGGGGAGGAGGTGGCCAACTGCACTGTGGCTCCCACCTACAAACATAGCTCTCCACCTGCAGCGACGTACAGACAACAGCCAGGACTGGGAAGACCATCACCAAGGTCCCTGTTACCTAGAGACAACAGCCAGGACTGGGAAGACAATCACCAAGGTCCCTGTCACCTAGAGACAACAGCCAGGACTGGGAAGACCATCACCAAGGTCCCTGTTACCTAGAGACAACAGCCAGGACTGGGAAGACAATCACCAAGGTCCCTGTCACCCAGAGACAACAGCCAGGACTGGGAAGACCGTCACCAAGGTCTCTGTCACCTAGAGACAGCAGCCAGGACTGGGAAGACCATCACCAAGGTCCCTGTTACCTAGAGACAACAGCCACGACTGGGAAGACCATAACCAAGGTCTCTGTCACCTAGAGACAACAGCCAGGACTGGGAAGAGCGTCACCAAGGTCCCTGTTACCTAGAGACAACAGCCAGGACTGGGAAGACAATCACCAAGGTCCCTGTCACCTAGAGACAACAGCCAGGACTGGGAAGACCATCAGCAAGGTCCCTGTCACCTAGAGACAACAGCCAGGACTGGGAAAACCATCACCAAGGTCCCTGTTACCTAGAGACAACAGCCAGGACTGGGAAGACCATCACCAAGGTCCCTGTTACCTAGAGACAACAGCCAGGACTGGGAAGACCATCACCAAGGTCCCTGTTACCTAGAGACAACAGCCAGGACTGGGAAGACAATCACCAAGGTCACTGTCACCTAGAGACAACAGCCAGGACTGGGAAGACCATCAGCAAGGTCCCTGTCACCTAGAGACAACAGCCAGGACTGGGAAGACCATCACCAAGGTCCCTGTTACCTAGAGACAACAGCCAGGACTGGGAAGATCATCACCAAGGTCCTTGCCACCTAGAGACAACAGCCAGGACTGGGAAGACCGTCACCAAGGTCTCTGTCACCTAGAGACAGCAGCCAGGACTGGGAAGACCATCACCAAGGTCCCTGTTACCTAGAGACAACAGCCATGACTGGGAAGACCATAACCAAGGTCTCTGTCACCTAGAGACAACAGCCAGGACTGGGAAGAGCGTCACCAAGGTCCCTGTTACCTAGAGACAACAGCCAGGACTGGCAAGACTATCACCAAGGTCTCTGTCACCTAGAGACAACAGCCAGGACTGGGAAGACCGTCACCAAGGTCCCTGTCATCTAGAGACAACAGCCTGGACTGGGAAGACCGTCACCAAGGTCCCTGTCACCTAGAGACAACAGCCTGGACTGGGAAGACAATCACCAAGGTCCCTGTTACCTAGAGACAACATCCAGGACTGGCAAGACTATCACCAAGGTCTCTGTCACCTAGAGACAACAGCCAGGACTGGGAAGACCGTCACCAAGGTCCCTGTCATCTAGAGACAACAGCCTGGACTGGGAAGACCGTCACCAAGGTCCCTGTCACCTAGAGACAACAGCCTGGACCGGGAAGACCGTCACCAAGGTCCCTGTCACCTAGAGACAACAGCCAGGACTGGGAAGACCGTCACCAAGTTCCCTGTCACCTAGAGACAACAGCCAGGACTGGGAAGACCGTCACCAAGGTCCCTGTCACCTAGAGACAACAACCAGGACTGGGAAGACCGTCACCAAGGTCCCTGTCACCTAGAGACAACACTAGGACTGGGAAGACCATCACCAAGGTCCCTGTCACCTAGAGACAACAGCCAGGACTGGGAAGACCATCACCAAGGTCCCTGTTACCTAGAGACAACAGCCAGGACTGGGAAGACCATCACCAATGTCCCTGTTACCTAGAGACAACACTAGGACTGAGAAGACCATCTCCATGTCCCTGCCATCTAGCAGAACAGATAGGAGTCGGAAGACCAACACCAAGGTTTCTGCGGGCCTGGTTACACAGAGGCAAGGCATTGCTAACTGGCAGGAATGCTACAAGATTTTCTGATGAAAACATTATATCTCAGATCCACACAGCTGAGGAGGAACACACAGGAACAACATGAAAGAAAGGAAGAAGGGCTGGGGATGTGGCTCAAGCGGTAGCGCGCTCGCCTGGCATGCATGCGGCCCGGGTTCGATCCTCAGCACCACATACCAACAAAGATGTTGTGTCCGCCGAGAACTAAAAAATAAATATTAAAAATTCTCTCTCTCTTTCTCTCACTCTCTCTCCTCTCTCACTCTCTCTTTAAAAAAAAAAAAAGAAAGGAAGAAAATACCCCAAACAAACCAAGATGATACAATAATAGAATCCATTGACAGCACAGTAGCAGAAATGTCAGATAGGAGTTTAGATTGTACATAATTATAATGATCTGCAAAGCACAGAATCAGAAAGCAATTACAGGCAGCAAATTGATTACTCCAAGAAAGAGATACAAGAGGAAATACAGGTAGCAAAAATTTCATCAAGAAAGAGAAGGAGGGTGGGGTGGTGGCTCAGTGGTAGAGTGCTTGCCTAGCATGTGTGAGGCACTGGGTTCGATTCTCAGCACCACATAAAAATAAATAAAATAAAGGTCCATCAACAACTTAAAAAAAATTAAAAAAAAAAGAAAGTGAGGGAGACACTGAGGAAAAGAACCATACCAGAAATCTTTAAAATGAGGGAAACAATAAACTAAATAAAAAATTCAATATAAAGCATCACCAATAGACTACACCACTTAGAAGACAGAACCTCAGGCAATGAAGACAAAATATATAATCTTGAAATTAAAGTTGACCACACAATGAAGATGGTAAGAAACCATGAACAGAACCTCCAAGAATTATGGGATAACATGAAAAGACAAAATCTAAGAATTATTGAGATAGAGGAAGGCACCGAGATATAAACCAAAGGAATGCACAATATCTTCAATGAAATAATATTAGAAAATTTCCCAAACATGGATAATCAAACACAAGAGGCTTACAGGACTCCAAATGTACAAAATTACAACAGATCCACACCAAGGCACATTATAATGAAATGCCTAGCATACAGAATAAGGATAGAATTTTAAAAGCCACAAGAGAAAAGTTTCAGATTACATATGGGGGAAACCAATTCATATCTCAGCAGATTTTTCAACCCAGACCCTCAAAGCTAGGAGACCCTGCAACAACATATCCCCAGCTCTGAAAGAAAATGGATGCCAACCAAGAATCTTCTATCCAGTAAAATTAAGCTACAAATTTGATGATGAAATAAAAACCTTCCATGATAAACAAAAGTTAAAAGAATTTACAATGAGAAAGCCTGCACTACAGAACATCCTCAGCAAAATATTCCATGAGAAGGAAATGAAAAACAACAATGAAAACCAGCACAGGGAGGAACAACACTAAAGGAAAAGCCAATCAATGAAGTGACCAAGTCAAATTAAAAATAAATAAATAAATAAAACAGGGCTGGGGATGTGGCTCAAGTGGTAGCGCGCTCGCCTGGCATGCGTGCGGCCCCGGGTTCGATCCTCAGCACCACATACAAACAAAGGTGTTGTGTCTGCCGAAAACTAAAAAAATATATATTAAAAAATTCTCTCTCTCTCTCTCTCTCTCTCTCTCTCTCTCTCTCTTAAAAAAAGAATCTCTGTTCTTAAAAAAAAATTAAAAAATAAAAAAAAATGACCAGGAATACAAACCATACTTCAATAATAAACCTGAATGTTAATGGCCTAAACTCATCAATCAAAAGACATAGACTGGAAGATTGGATTTTTAAAAAAAGACCTAACCATATGGTGCTTCAAGAGATGCATGTATACGAAAAGACATCCACAGACTGAAGGTGAAAGGGTAGGGAAAAACCTATCACTCACACACACCACATAAACAAGCAGGGGTTTCCATCCTCATATCAGATGAAGTAGACTTCAAACCAAAATCAGTCAGAAGGGATAAAGAGGGGCATTTCATACTGCTTAAGGGAATGACACATCAACAAGACATGACAATCATGAATATCTATGTCCCCCCAAATGGAGCTTCCATGTAGATCAAACAAACCCTTCTCAATTCCAAGAATCGGATGGACCACAGCACAATAGTACTGGGTGCCTTTAACACACTTCTCTCATCACAGGATAGATCTTCCAAATAAAAACTAAAGAAACCATAGAACTCAATAATACAACCAATAATTTAGACTTAACAGATATATGCAGAATATTTCATCCATCAACAATTTTCTCAGCAGCACATGGATCCTTAATAGACCATTTGTTATGCCACAAAACAAGTCTTAGCAAATACAAAAATAAATAAATAAATAGAGGTCTTACCCTGCATTCTATCAGACCATAAGGAAATGAGAGTAGAAATCAATTATAAAATTAAAAATAGAAGCTACTCCAACACCTGAAGACTAAACAATAAGCTATTGAATGATGCATGGAAAACAGAGGACATCAGGGAAGAGATAAAAAGACTCTTAGAGGTAAATGAGAACTCTGATATAACATACCAAAATCTCTGGGGCACTATGTAGGCTATAGAAAATTTCATTGCATTGAGCTCATTCATTAAAAGACTAAAAAGTAAACAAACCAACTGACATTGCATCTCAAAGTCCTAGAAAAAGAAGAACGAATCAACACCAAAAGTAGAGGAAGACAGGAAATGATGAAAATCAGGGCTCAAATCAGTCAATGAAATTGAAACAAAAGAAAAAATTGAAAAAAAATGACAAAAGCTGGTTTTTTGAAAAAAAAAATAAAATTGATAAACCGTTAGCCACTCTAACCAAAAGGAGAGAGAAAACTCAAATTACTAGAATTCATAATGAAAAAGGAAGCATCACAACAGACACTACTGAAATGAAGAAGGGGGCTGGGGCTGGGCTCAGGGGTGGAGCTGGTCTAGCACAGTGAGGCCCTGGGTTCGATCCTCAGCACCACATAAAGATAAATAAATAACATAAAAGTCTTGTGTCCAACTACAAATAAATGTAAATTAAAAAAAAAACAGGTGGAAGACCTTTACAATGAAAACTATAGAACACTAAAGAAATAAATTGAAGAAGACCTCAGAAGATGGGAAGATCTCCCATGCTCTTGGATAGGCAGAATTAATACAGTGAAAAGGCCATACTACCCAAACTGTTATGCAGATTTAATGCAATTCCTATGAAAACCCCAAAGACATTCTTCATAGAACTAGAAAAAGGCAACCACGAAATTCATTTGGAAAAATAAGAGACCCAGAATAGCCAAAGCAATCCTCAGCAAGAAGAGTGAAGCAGGAGGCATCACAATACCAGATCTTGAACTACAAAGCAATAGTGACAAAGACAGCATGGTATTCATACCAAGTAGACATGTAGACCCATGGTACAAATAGAAGACACAGGGACAAACCCACATAAATGGTCATCTCATACTAGACAAAGGTGCCAAAACATACACTGGAGAAAAGACAGCCTATTCAACAAGTGGTGCTGGGAAAACTGGAACTCCGTATGTGCCACAATGAAATTCAACCTCTGTCTCTCACCCTGCACAAAAATCAATTCAAAGTGGATCAAAGACTTAGACACTAGAACAGAGACCCTGAGCCTAATAGAAGAAACAAGCAGGCCTAAATCTTCATCATGTTGGCTTAGGACCTGACTTTCCAAACAAGGAGTCCTAGAGCATAAGAAGTAAAATTAAAAAAAATGGGATGGATTCCAACTAAAAAGCATCTTCTTTTAGGAAACAATCAATAATGTGATGAGAGAGACTACAGAATGTTAAAAAAACGTTTACCACACAGATATCAGACAGAGCACTAATCTCCAAGGATATATAAAGAACTCAAAAAACTTAACTCCAAAAAAAAAAAAAAACAAAAACACCCCACAAATAACCTGATCAATAAATGGACCAAGGAACTGAACAGATACTTCACAGAAGAAATAGAATCAATCAATAAACATATGAAAAAAATGTCCGTCATCTCTAGCAATTAGAGAAATGCAAATCAAAACCACTCTAAGATTTCATCTCACTCCAGTCAGAATGGCAGTCATCCAGAATATGGGCTACAATAAATGTTAGTGAGGATGTGGGGAAAAGGCACACTCAAACACTGCTGGTGGGACTGCCAATTGGTGCATCCACTATGGAAAGCAGTATGGAGATTCCTCAGAAAACTTGGAATGGATCCACCATTTGACCCAGCTATCTCACTCCTCAGTTTATACCCAAAGGACTTAAAATAGCATATCACAGTGATGCAGTCACATCAATGTTTATAGCAGATCAATTCACAAAAGCTAAACTATGGAACCAACCCAGATGCCCTTCAACCGTTGAATGGATAAAGAAAAATGTGGTCCATATACTCAATGGAATATTACTCAGCCTTAAAGAAGAATGAAATTATGGCATTTGCAAGTAAATGGATGGAGTTGGAGAATATCATGCTAGGTGAAATAAGCCAATCTCAAAAAACCAAAAGCTGGATGTTTTCTCTGATAAGCAGATGTTGCTCCATAGTGGGTCAGGGGGACAGGGAAGAATGCAGGAACTTTGGTTTGTAGAGCAGAGTGAGGGGAGGGGTGGGGCTGTGGGGAAGGGAAGGATGGTAGAATGAGACAGACATTATTACGTATATTCATGTATGATCACACTAGGGATCTGCACCATGTACTGCCAGAGGAATGAGACATTGTGCTCCACTTGTGTACAATATGTCGAATCCATCCTACTTAAAATTAATTAATAAAATAAAGAAAGAGTAAAGAGTGGAAAATAGCGTAGTAGTAGAGCACTTGCCTACCATGTACCTGGCCCTCATTTCAAGCTATAATTCCACAACACAAAATGAAAAAAAAAAAGAACAAAGGAAGGGAGTTATAAATGCTTAGAAATGGTTGTTTATCAAGATTTAAATGGATGTTTTTATTTTTACAAATAATTTTAAAACATGTGCTCTGTTCTCAGACGTTTTCTTAACCACTGCCATGACATCATGATTATCAGGTACATAAAGAGACACATACATTATACATACATGTTACAATGATATTGAAATGTCTAGGGGCATATTCACCATTTGAAAAAAAAAAGAAACATACTCCATGGCTTAGCAAGGTTTATTCCCAGAAAGGAAACTTAACTCAATATAGAAAATCTATCAATATGATTTACCACATTAATAAGTTTAAGGGGAAAATTATATGATTATCTACACAGGTATGGAAAATATCTATGATAAATTTTAAGATTTATTCATGATAAAAATTATTGAAAAATAAGAAACCTGGATAGTTCCTTAAAAAGATAAAATATACATTTCAATTTTACAGCCAGCCTCTTAGTGGGACTCACCAGATACATTCTTACTAAGATCAGGAACAAAGCAAGGATGTCCAATCTCTACACTACTCCATAACACTGTTATGGACGTATTAGTCAAAGCAATTAGTCAAGAAAAAGATAAGTAGAGGCATAAGAATTGAAAAAACAAAATCAGAAAACTATGAGTTGCAGATGACATAATATTCCTGGAAATCTCTAGAGAAACAAACAGAAAATTCAGCAGTGTTTCAGGAAATAGAATTAAAATAAAAAATCAATAGACTCATACACATAAATAATAAGTATAAAGACATATGAAAGAGAAAATCTCGTTTGCAGTATTAATAAGATCAAATATTTAGGAATAAGAATTATGTATAACCTATGTAAAGAAAACTTTAAAACCTCCTGAAAGATACAAAAGTAGATTATAAAATGAAATGGTGGGCTGGGGATGTGGCTCAAGCGGTAGCGCGCTCGCCTGGCATGCGTGCGGCCCGGGTTCGATCCTCAGCACCACATACCAACAAAGATGTTGTGTCTGCCGAGAACTAAAAAATAAATATTAAAAAATTCTCTCTCTCTCTCTATCTCCTCTCTCACTCTCTCTTTAAAAAAAAAAAAGATAAAATGAAATGGTCTAGATTGAAAGGCCTCAACATCACCAAGATGTTAGCTCTTGTTAATTGTGAATTTAATGAAATCTCCATAACAATACCAATAAGCTTTTCTATGAAACTAGATGAGCAAATAAGAATACTGAAGAGGAGCTATGAAGGAGACCAGGCCACCTAGGTGTTGATACACCATGTTCTGTGATTACAGCAGCATGTCCACGAGCAGACACACCCCTAGAGCTGAATGAGATGTCCAGATGTAGCCTCTACTACATACAGAAAGCTAATGTGGTGTGAGATGGCATTCCCTATTTATCAGGAGAAAGATGCTGGGACAACTAGATAGCCCTCTGGGAAAAGATGGGTGAATTCCTCTAAAATCTGGTTGTAGAGAATAGATTTCTAACTACAACTCAAAATTCTGGTGTAATAAAGGAAATAAAATTTATTTTTAATTTTTTTAGTTGTTCTTTTTGGATATACATGGCAGTAGAGTGTAATTTTTTTCAGGTTTTTAATTTTTTAATTTATTTTTTATTTTTTTTATTGGTTGTTCACAACATTACAAAGCTCTTGACATATCATATTTCATACATTAGATTGAAGTGGGTTATGAACCCCCAATTTTACCCCAAATGCAGATTGCAGAATCACGTCGGTTACACATCCACAATTTTACATAATGCCCTATTAGTAATTGTTGTATTCTGCTACCTTTCCTATCCCCTAGTATCCCCCCTCTCCTCCCCTCCCATCTTCTCTCTCTACCCCATCTACTGTAACTCATTTCTCTCCTTGTTTATTTTCCCATTCACCTCACAACCTCTTATATGTAATTTTGTATAGCAATGAGGGTCTCCCTTCATTTCCATGCAATTTCCCTTTTCTCTCCCTTTCCCTCCCATCTCATGTCTCTGTTTAATGTTAATCTTTTCTTCCTGCTCTTCCTCCCTGCTCTGTTCATAGTTGCTCTCATTATATCAAAGAAGACATTTGGTATTTGTTTTTTAGGGATTGGCTAGCTTCACTAAGCATAATCTGCTCTAGTAGCATCCATTTCCCTGCAAATCCCATGATTTTGTCATTTTTTAATGCTGCGTAATACTCCATGGTGTATAGATGCCACATTTTTTTTATCCATTCATCTATTGAAGGGCATCTGGGTTGGTTCCACAGTCTAGCTATTGTGAATTGTGCTGCTATGAACATCGATGTGGCAGTATCCCTGTAGCATGCTCTTTTAAGGTCTTCAGGGAATAGTCCAAGAAGGGCAATAGCAGGGTCAAATGGTGGTTCCATTCCCAGCTTTCCCAGGAATCTCCAAACTGCTTTCCAAATTGGCCGCACCAATTTGCAGTCCCACCAGCAATGTACAAGTGTACCCTTTTCTCCACATCCTCGCCAGCACTTGTTGTTGTTTGACTTCATAGTGGCTGCCAATCTTACTGGAGTGAGATGGCATCTTAGAGTGGTTTTGATTTGCACTTCTCTGAATGCTAGAGATGGTGAGCATTTTTTCATGTACTTGTTGATTGATTGTATATCCTCCTCTGAGAAGTGTCTGTTCAGGTCCTTGGCCCATTTGTTGATTGGGTTGTTTGTTATCTTATTGTCTAATTTTTTGAGTTCTTTGTATACTCTGGATATTAGGGCTCTATCTGAAGTGTGAGGAGTAAAAATTTGTTCCCAGGATGTAGGCTCTCTATTTACCTCTCTTATTGTTTCTCTTACTGAGAAAAAACTTTTTAGTTTAAGTAAGTCCCATTTGTTGATTCTTGTTATTAACTCTTGTGCTATGGGTGTCCTATTAAGGAATTTGGAGCCCGACCCCACAATATGTAGATCGGAGCCAACTTTTTCTTCTATCAGACGCAGAGTCTCTGATTTGGTATCAAGCTCCTTGATCCATTTTGAGTTAACTTTTGTGCATGGCGAGAGAAAGGGATTCAGTTTCATTTTGTTGCATATGGATTTCCAGTTTTCCCAACACCATTTGTTGAAGATGCTTTCCTTCCTCCATTGCATGCTTTTAGCCCCTTTATCAAATATAAGATAGTTGTAACTTTGTGGATTAGTCTCTGTGTCCTCTATTCTATACCATTGGTCCACCCGCCTGTTTTGGTACCAGTACCATGCTGTTTTTGTCACTAGTGCTCTGTAATATAGTTTGAAATCTGGTATCGCTATACCGCCTGATTCACACTTCCTGTTTAGAATTGCTTTTGCTATTCTGGGTCTTTTATTTTTCCATATGAATTTCATGATTGCTTTATCTATTTCTACAAGAAATGCCGTTGGGATTTTGATTGGCATTGCATTAAACCTATAGAGAACTTTTGGAAATATCACCATTTTGATGATGTTAGTTCTGCCTATCGATGAACAGGGTATATTTTTCCATCTTCTAAGATCTTCTTCTACTTTTCTCTTTAGGGTTCTGTAGTTTTCATTGTATAGATCTTTCACCTCTTTTGTTAGGTTGATTCCCAAGTATTTTATTTTTTTTGAGGATATTGTGAATGGAGTGTTTTTCCTCATTTCCGTTTCAGAAGTTTTGTCGCTGATATACAGAAATGCCTTTGATTTATGCGTGTTGATTTTATATCCTGCCACTTTGCTGAATTCATTTATTAGTTCTAGTAGTTTCTTTGTAGACCCTTTTGGGTCTTCTAGGTATAGAATCATGTCATCTGCAAATAGTGATAATTTAAGTTCTTCCTTTCCTATTTTTATGCCTTTAATTTCTTTCGTCTGTCTAATTGCTCTGGCCAGTGTTTCGAGAACTATATTGAATAGAAGTGGTGATAGAGGGCATCCCTGTCTTGTTCCAGATTTTAGAGGGAATGCCTTTAACTTTTGTCCATTCAGGATGATGCTAGCCTGAGGCTTAGCATAGACAGCTTTTACAATGTCAAGGTAAGTTCCTGTTATCCCTAGTTTTTCTAATGTTTTGAACATAACAGGATGCTGTACTTTGTCGAATGCTTTCTCTGCGTCTATCGAGATGATCATATGGTTCTTGTCTTTAAGTCTATTGATGTGGTGAATAATATTTATTGATTTCCGTCTATTGAACCATCCTTGCATCCCAGGGATGAATCCTACTTGATCATGGTGCAGAATTTTTTTTGATGTGTTTTTGTATTCGATTCGCCAGAATTTTATTGAGGATTTTTGCATCTAGGTTCATTAGAGATATTGGTCTGTAGTTTTCTTTCTTTGAGGTGTCTTTGTCTGGTTTCGGAATCAGGGTGATGTTGGCCTCATAGAATGAATTTGGAAGAGCTCCCTCTTTTTCTATTTCCTGAAATAACTTGAAAAGTATTGGTATTAATTCTTCTTTAAAGGTTTTGTAAAACTCCGCTGTATACCCATCCGGTCCAGGGCTTTTCTTGGTTGGTAGTCTTTTGATGGCTTCTTCAATTTCATCCATTGATATTGGTCTGTTCAAATTGTGTATATCCTCCTGACTCAGTCTGGGCAAATCATATGACTTAAGAAATTTATCGATGTCTTCACTATCTTCTATTTTATTGGAATATAGGTTTTCAAAATAATTTCTAATTGTCTTCTGTATTTCTGTAGCATCTGTTGTGATATTGCCTTTTTCATCCCGTATGTTAGTAATTTGAGTTCTCTCTCTTCTTCTCTTTGTTAGCATGGCTAAAGGTCTGTCGATCTTATTTATTTTTTCGAAGAACCAACTTTTAGTTTTGTTAATTTTTTCAATAGTTTCTTTTGTTTCAATTTCATTGATTTCTGCTCTGATTTTAATTATTTCTTGCCTTCTGCTACATTTGCTGTTGTTTTGCTCTTCCTTTTCTAGGGCTTTGAGATGAAGTGTGAGCTCATTTATTTGTTGGTTTTTTCTTTTTTTGAGGAATGACCACCAGGCGATGAATTTTCCTCTTAAAACTGCTTTCATTATGTCCCATAGATTCCGATATGTTGTGTCTGTATTTTCATTTATCTCTAAGAATTTTTTGATTTCCTCCTTTATGTCTTCTGTAACCCATTGATCATTCAGTAACATATTGTTCATTTTCCATGTGATGTAGGATTTTTCCTTCCTTCTTTTATCATTGATTTCCAGTTTCATTCCATTATGATCAGATAAAATGCAAGGTATTATCTCCACCCCTTTATATTTACTGAGGGTTGCCCTATGGCATAATATATGGTCTATTTTTGAGAAGGATCCATGTGCTGCTGAGAAAAAAGTATATCCATTTGATGATGGTTGATATATTCTATATATGTCAGTTAAGTCTAGGTTATTGATTGTGATATTGAGTTCTATAGTTTCTTTATTCAACTTTTGTTTGGAGGATCTGTCCAATGGTGAGAGAGGTGTGTTGAAGTCACCCATAATTATTGTGTTGTGGTCTATTTGATTCTTGAACTTGAGGAGAATTTGTTTTATGAATGTCGCAGCACCATTATTTGGTGCATAAATATTGATAATTGTTATGTCTTGTTGGTGAATTGTTCCTTTTAACAGTATATAATGTCCTTCTTTATCCCTTTTGATTAACTTGGTCTTGAGGTCGATTTTATTCGATATGAGGATGGCCACCCCTGCTTGCTTACGAGGACCGTGTGCATGGTATATTTTTTCCCATCCTTTCACCTTCAGCCTGTGTATGTCTTTTCCAATCAGATGTGTCTCCTGGAGGCAGCATATTGTTGGATTTGCTTTTTTAATCCATGATACCAGCCTATGTCGCTTTATTGGAGAGTTTAAGCTATTAATATTCAGAGTTACTATTGATATATGGTTTGTACTTCCATCCATGTTTGATTATTTATCCTTTTTTAAAAAAATTTAGTTTGTTTCTCCATGATTATCTTTCCCCTCGCCCTCTGTCTTTACCGAGGCACTTCCTACCGATGGTTTTGGTTATTGTTTTTCATTTCTTCCTCGTGTAGTGTTTTGCTCAAAATGCTTTGCAATGCTGGTTTTCTGGCTGCAAATTCTTTTAACTTTTGTTTATCATGAAAGATTTTTTTTCGTTGTCATACCTGAAGCTTAATTTTGCTGGATACAGAATTCTTGGTTGGCATCCATTGTCTTTCAGTGTTTGAAATACATTGTTCCATGACCTTCTTGCTTTCAGTGTCTGTGATGAAAAATCCGTTGTTAACCTTATTGGTTTACCCCTGAATGTAATCTGTCTCCTTTCTCTTGTAGCTTTTAATATTTTCTCTTTGTTCTGTATATTGGATATCTTCACAACAATGTGTCTTGGCGTTGGTCTACTGTGATTTTGTGTGCTCGGTGTCCTGTGTGCATCTTCAATTTGTATATCTGTTTCCTTTTTTTATTTCTGGAAAGTTTTCTGTAATTATTTCATTCAGCAGGTTACTCATTCCCTTGGTTTGAATCTCTGTACCTTCTTCTATCCCGATGACTCGTAAGTTTGGTTTTTTTATGTTATCCCATAACTCTTGGATGTTTTTCTCGTGATTTTTTACCAGCCTTTCTGAGTTGGCTAGACTCTTTTCAAGATGATATATTTTGTCTTCATTATCTGACGTTCTGGCTTCTACTTGCTCCACTCTGTTAGTGATACTCTCAATTGAGTTTTTAATTTGGTTTATCGTTTCCTTCATTTCTAGAATTATTGTTTGATTATTTTTTATAATCTCTATCTCCTGATAGAGATGCTTAACTTCTTCTTTTATCTGTTTATGTAATTCATTCTCAATGTGTTCTTTTGCTGCTTGAATTTGCTGTCTTGTATCCTCTTACTTGAAAACTACTACTAAAGAGCTAACATCTTGACATGTGACAGACTTGTATAATCAATTCAGCTTTTGTAAATGTTTGGCTTTTGTTTGTAAATCAGAAAGTTAAAACAAAGTTGGTAGGTGGTTTTCTTCAAATCCTGGGGAAGGGAAAGATTCTAAAACAAGTCCACCATAATCCTAAACATATAAACAAACTCACCTACCTTAGAGTCAGGAACTCAGTTCTTTAAGAACACAAAGAGAAAGATATATCCATACTTGAGGCTAACATCCAGATTTAGAAGGACTGCTACAAATCAATAAGGCCGACAGACAGACACTAATATAAAAATAAATGAATTGTGTGATTATATTTTATAAGAGAAAAAATACTGCTAACTACACCCACCAGATTGGCAAATGAAGAAAAATGGTCTGATGATCTCAGTTGTTAGAGAGAATATGGAGAGATAGCAATTATGTTGAGAAACAGTTGTACAGTTATAATAACTATTTTTTAATGCTCTTATCTGGTAATTATAGCATCTCTGTCATGTCTAGGTCTATTTCTATTGATTGATTTTTTTCCTCCTAGTTATACATAATATCTTTCCTCCTTTAGATGCTTGGCAATGTTTTTTTTTTCATACTGAGGATTGAACCCAGAGGTGCTTAACCACTGAGTCACATCCCCAGCCATTTTTTATATTTTATTTAGAGACAGGGTCTCACTGAGTTGGTAAGTGCACCACCATACCTGGCTTGCAATTTTTATTAATGACAGACATTGTGACTTTTACATTGTTGGATACTAGATTTTGCTGTATTCCTTAAAATAGTTTTGGACTTTGTTATGGAATGTAGTTAAATTACTTGGGAACATGGTAATCATTTAAAGTATTAAGTTTTGTTGGGAGGGGCCCAGAGTAGCCTTTGGTTTAGGGCAAATTCTCTACTAATGGAGACTACTCATGCCTGGAGTGAGGTCTTTCACCCCAGTTGATGGGAAATGAACTATTTTTGGCACTATGTGAGCTTGGTAATTATTTGGTTGCTACTTCCCAGTGGTTCTTTCTTCTCACATATTTTAAGATCAGGACTCAGCCAAAGTCTGGAGGGACCCATCTGCAGAATCCTCTCCATGCATTTCTTGTTGTCTAGACCACAGAAAATGAGCCTCACAATTCTAGCTCTCTAGTCTCCCTGGACTCTGATATAAATCTACAGTTTAGAGAGATCAATGGGATGTTTGGATTTCCCTTCCTTGTGCTTCAGCCCAGAAACTTCACCAGGTAGGAAGACTGGGGTCACCTGGTTTCCCTTCTCTAAGGGATTGTAGTCCTAGATGCCTGCTGTACGATATTTGAGAACCGTCGTTTCATCTGGCTCTAGATTCGAAGAGACGTAAGCCTGTCTTTTCTCACTCCATCATGGCCAAAGTCCTTTGCTTGTTGTCTTTCCAAGTGAGGCAGGAGAACTAACATGAAAGAGCAGGTAAAACTCCTGTGCACCTGGAGGCCCCTCTGGTGACCACAGGGTACCTCACCCCAGAGTGGCTATTCCATCTCACTGTAAGAGGAAGCAGTTGATTTATATGCCATAAAAGTCTTCTTTGCATCCTGTCTATCGCCTCAGGGATGGATGTAAACATCACTGTTCCCCTGCTTCCAGGTCTGACTCACAACAAAACAAATGATCGTGCCTGTAAGGATGGAAGTCTCCAGAGATCCCAGGCTGGTCCTGAAAGGAAAGGGATGGGGCTCTCCCTAGGCTGAGTGCCACTCAGCACCAGACACGCTCAGCCCAGGCACGGCCTGCCAGCTGCTCTCAGGTGAGCTGCTGTGGGGTGGTGGCCTCTCACACCTTGGGTGCTTCTTTTCTTAAACTGCCTGTGTACAAACTTCACCTGACCCATCTTCTGATAGCTCGTGATGAAGAATGGTGGAACTAAGTGATGCCAGGGAATGGCTGGCATGTTCTGGGAAGAGGAGTTCACACACAGGCGTTGGGAGCACATGATGGTCTAAGCCCAGCACCATGAGGAAGCAGATTTGTAACCCATGACCCCAGGTCACCCCTGCTTGCTTACAAATATCAGCAACATTCTCATAAGACAAGTTCATAAGGGGCCCTGTGTGAGGATTATCCACTGTGGTGGTGTTTGTGGTGGCAGGTGTCAGAAGCAGCCTGCATGTCCGTTACCAGAATGGACAGGTAAAAGGGAGCAGAGGCATATGATGGGGGTGCAGGGGCTTAGAACAGGTGGAGAAATGGACAGGGTGGACATTGGCAATGTGACAGTCTCAAAAGCAAAGGATCCGTTGGGAAAAAAATGAAATGAGAGGAATGACACCTATAAGACAAGACCATTTCTTTTTTTTAAATATATTTTTTTAAATTGTAGATGGACACAAAACTTTTATTTTGTTTATTTATTTTTATGTGGTGCTAAGGATCGAATGAGGCAAGTGCTCTACTGCTGAGTCACAAGCCCAGCCCCAAGGCAACACCATTTCTATCAGTTAAAATTAAATGCACACACTGGGCTGGGGCTGGGGCTCAGTGGCGGAGCGCTTGCCTAGCACATGTGAAGCACTGGGTTCGATCCTCAGCACCACATAAAAATAAATAAAATAAAGGTACTGTGTCCAACTACAACTAAGAATTTATTAAAATGCACATAAAATAATATAAACAGCTGTCCATGGACTGAGACCACTGAAACTGTGAGCCCCGCAAAAAAAAACTTTTCCTCCTTAAAATTGTTCATCAGCTCTTTTGGTTACAGTAGCAAAAAAGCTGATTAAAACACCTGAAGAAAAGATTAGTGAATGGAAGATGGACAAAAGAACTGAAGATCAGACAAAATACCAGACTGAGATATAGATAAAATAGAAAAAAAGAAAAGAGCATAAATAAGAGACACATGGAACATGGTGAAAATCTCTAAAATAGGTCCAGCCTCAGTTCCAAAAGCAGAGGAAGAAGAAGGGAGTGGAAATTTTAAAGAGATAAGAACTAAGAAGTTTCTAAAGCTGATGAGAGACACATATAAAAGAAACACCACAGATCACAAGACACAAAGTACCCATCTCTGCATGACATAAAATTACAAAAAAACAAAGAAAAAAAATCACAAAAACAGATAGAAAAATTATTGATTCCCTTCAAAGAAACAACAACACAAGTAACAGTGACTTCTTAACAGAAATAATGGAGAAATTATACAAGTTTTAATGTGTGTCAAGCGTTTGTTCCATACAACTGTGGTATGGAGCAATAATGTGAATAACTTTTGAAATTATATAAACTATGCTTAGTAATTTGTATTAAGAATTGGTACCAATATACAATACCTTTTTTCCTTGTATTAAATCTTTTAAATACTGGTTTCATTAAAAAAAAGGAAAAATAGAAAAAATAACTATCAAGTTCGAATTATCTCTATAGCAAAAATACTCTTAAAAATAGAGATTAAGGGCTTAAGGGCTGAGGTTGTGGCTCAGTGGGGAGAGCACTTGCCTCACACATGTGAGGCACTGGGTTCGATCCTCAGCACCACATAAAAATGAATAAACAAAAAAATACATTGTGTCCATGAATAACTAAAAAATATTTTTAAAAATAGAGATTAAGGGGCTGGGGTTGCTTTAAGCATCAAATAATCATAGAATATTTCAGCTTGGATTGGTGATTCTGTGGGAAGTACAGCTCTCAGAAACAGAATCAGCTCCTTCCACTTGACTTTGGTCAGCTCCATGCTCCTGAGACACATCCACAACTCATTTAGAGATGTGTCCTCTCTCCAGATTTCACTGCAGAAACCTTGAGTTATTGGGAGTTTGTGGGAAAGGCACAAACTTTTAATGCTTCCTATTCTTTTCTTTCCATAGATGTACAAATATAAGGATCTTAATTGTTTCAGATGTGTTAGCAATAGGCTTCAGGGTCACTCACACCTTTGATTACTTGAGTGTTTTATTTATTTATTTATTTTTAAATATATATGGTAGATGGACATGATACCTTTATTTATTTATTTTTATGTGGTGATGAGGATTGGACTCAGTGCTTCACATACGAGGCAAGCTCTCTACCACTGAGCCACAACCTCAGCCTGATTTGTGTGTTTTAATTTACAGACCTTTTAAAACTTATCTTTCACTGGGTGAAGATGAAAATCATTGACATATTCCAACTTTCTGGAATCTCATTATTCCCTTTCATTCCTACTCATATACTGGCCACTTCCTTTCCAAGTTTGTCCTTCTTCATTGTCACATGCAGACAATAGCAATCCAAGCATGTGCTAGCATTTTGTTGGCCCAGCTCTGCCTAAAGCCACAAGCTCATTAGGGTTATTATCTGCCCTACAAATAATCACAGTGATTAGTTATCACATTTTATTGGATGCCATCTTTTAGCCTCCAATAGACATATTGCAGCCAGTGCCATGTTTTAGGATTTGATACAGCAGGCCATAAGTCACCACCTCCTAAGATCTCATGATTATCTAGCGGTGGGAGTGGGAGGGCAGCTCTGAATTCTCCCGATTCATGTGTCCCTGCTTTTTCTCTGGCACCCGTCTGTCAAATTGCGGCTTCACAGATGATTTCCACTACTCCTCCCAAATTCCATCTTTTTTGGGGGGGCACAAGGGATTTAACTCAGGGGTACTTGACCACTGAGCCACATATCAGCCCTATTTTTAGCTTTTGCTGAGGCTGGCTTTGAACTCATGATCCGATCCTCGTGCCTCTGCCTCCCAAGCAGCCAAATTCCATATTTATATAACTTTGTAATCTTAAAGGCTTTTCAAGGAAGTTGTTACTTTTTGATAATGTCACTAAATATTTCAGAATACTTGCCTTTCTGCCTTTTGTATTTCAAACAATAAGGCTTTTAGAAGGAACAAACATTTTTACGTGTAGTTGCTCTGCCTTTTTTACCATGTACTATTCTAGTCCTCTGTTAGAACATAAAAATCATTTCCACAGCAACTAATTATACTGTAAGTCACAAATGCAGAATTACTACTGCTGGTAGGAAATTAGAGGCAACCACAATACAAATATTAAAAGCTCTTATTTCTGAAGGTCTCCCAAACACTAATAAAAGCTAATAAAATGCAGGGAAGACATACAAAATATCCAGTGTAGACATGAGCTCTTCAAGCTGTCTTTGTGCATGATCAGCCTGACATGAATCCGAATACAATTCTTTTCTACCACGTGTATTATGCCTTTGTCAAAAAAAAGTTGAGCATATTTGGTGAGTCTATTGCTGACTCCTCTTTTCTGTTCCATTGATCTATGTGTCTATCTCTCTGCTGCACATTAAGTCTATCAGGAAGTGATTCCTCCCGGCTCATTTTTCGTCAAGATTGTTTTAGCTTTTCTAAGGTCTGTGCCTTTTCATACACACTTTAGAATAAGCTTTTCTGTGTCTATGGACACCTTGCCTGAGTTTTAAATAAACTAATAAACCACATTACAAACCTACGGGTCAATTTAGGGAGAACTGACACATTCATATGTCAAATCTTCTGTACCATGAACACAATATATCTCTTCTTTTTATTTTTTTAAATTTTTTTAGTTATTGATGGACCTTTATTTTATTTATTTATTTATTTATATGTGGTGCTGAGAAGTGAACCCAGTGCCTCACATGTGTGAGGCAAGCCCTCTACCACTGAGTCACAACCCTAGCTCTACAATATATCTATTAATTTATCAGATGTTTGATTATTTTCATCAGTACTTGTCATTTGGGGCATAATATTTTCTTAACTGAACATTTAAGTATAGATAATCCTCTCCCACTGTGAATTGAAATGTTGTAAGGTGATAAGGGAAGGTAATTTTCCTAATCTACCAAACATCGCATTTTAGGAACACAGCATACTGAAGAGAGCCAACTGTGCTGATGACCCTGTGACCACAGAGGCCTGGGAGCTGCGACTTGATCTCACTGTGGGAAGGTAGAGAGAGGGTGGTACTGCACACATCACTAGCCGGGGAAGTGACAGAAATTGTATGTGTTTGGTTTTCACACATGGCACAGTGAAAATACCTAAAGCTGAACCACAGCAAGTTGGGGACTGTCCATGCCAAAGAAAATACTCTTTGGCATAACTGTAAATGGTATTGCGTTTTAAATTTCACTCTCTGCATGTTCACTGTCATTTTATAGAAATGTGATTGATTTTTGTGTGTTGATTGTGACTTGTTGGAATCATTTGTTCTAGGAATTAAAAAAATATTTTTAGTATATTCCTTGTGATTTTCTAGACAATCACGTCATCTTCAAATAGAGAAGTTTTCTTCTTCCTTTACAATATGTACATCATTTATTCCTTTCTCTTATCTTTTGCAGTATTAGAACTTCAATATGCAGTCTTAAGCCTGGTGTGGTGGTGCACACCTGTAACCCCGGGTACTCGAGAGGCTGAGACAGGAACATTTCAAATTTAAGACCAGCCTGGGCAACTTAGTAAGACCCTGTCTCAAAAAATAAAAAGGATTGAGGTTGCAGCTCAGTGGTAGAGCAGCCCTGGGTTCAATCCCCAGTACCACACATACAAAAATAAATAAATATTAATAAATTGTTCCTGCTCCCTGGGAAAACATTCTTCCTTTTCCCATTAAACATGCAGTTACCTTTTTTTAAAAAAAAATATGATCTTTGCCAGGCTGACATTGTTTCCTTCTATTTCTAACTTGCTGAGAATTTTTATCATGGATGGGTGTCAAATGCTTTGTCTGCATCTGTTGATACTATCCTTTTATTCTTTAGCATGATGATACAATGGATTGCATTGATTAACGCTGCATTCATTCCAGGAATAAATTTCATTTGGACATTGTATAAATTTCACTTATATATCTTTGGATTTAGTTTGTAACATTTTGTTGAGGACTTTGCATGTAAGTTCCTGAGTAACGGGGGCTGGGGATGTGGCTCAAGAGGTAGCGTGCTCGCCACATACAAACAAAGATGTTGTGCCCGCCGAAAACTAAAAAAAAAAAATAGATATTAAAAAAAAATTCTCTCTCTCTCTCTTTAAAAAAAAAAAATTAAAAAAAAAAGTTCCTGAGTAACGTTAGTCTGTAGTTTTGTTCTACTTTTCAACTTTCTTTGTCTGGTTTGGCATCAGGATTAACACTAGCTTCACAAATGAATTGGGATCCTTCCTGTTCTGTTTTTTTGGATTAGGTTGTATAACTTAACTTATCTTTAGATATTGGATAAGATCCTCCCATGAAGTCATTTGGACTTGGGGTTTTCTTTTTAGGAACTTTCAGTTATAAATTCAATTTCTTTAATAATTACAGGAATATTCAGGTTATCAGTTTCATTTGAGTTAGGCTTTGGTAGTTTGTGGTTGTCAAGAAACTGGTTTTTTGAAAATAAATTTGCTTCCAATATTCCCTTATCACCTTCTGAGACAAGAGCTGTGGGACAGTGGGAGGAGCTGCACAGGGAAACACCAGACAGAGAGGAGGCACAGTTAGGAACTTGAACCTCACTTAGGTAAGAGGGTCCTCTTTTAAGATTGAGAAAAGGGTAGAGATTTGTGAGACAACAGAAATGTTTGGAGTGGCTGACGAGACCAGGTCCCTCTCAGGTTGATGACCTTAATGTCACATAAACTCAATCATTCCCACTTTACGACTTTCCCCAGTGCCTGGGCTGCAAGACGGGGAGGTGGCATGGGCATCACCCAGGACTGGAAACCAGCAACCAGGGAGGAGAAGACAAAAGAACACTGAGTCCAAAGGGGGCAGCCATTGGGGCTGAGTGCCAAGGCGAGGGGGTCCACACAGTTCTTCACCTGTTGTCTATCCCCAGGCCTGACTTGGTGTCCAGCACCATCAGGCATACACAGTCGGGGCCCTTGGAGCTCAGCATGGTGCAGGGGAGAGACAAATAACACAACTGCAGCCCCACTGTGTGACAGGTACAGGGTGGGAGGTGTGGGGGGTAGGGCTGGACAGCTGAGCACAGGAGTAGGGCAGTGGGGACCAAGCATATGTCTGGGGTGCCCAGAGGTAGGGAGCTTAGGCCAGAGAGGACACAGCCAGGACAGAAACCACTGGGTATGGAAGAAGAGAGTTGCAGAGGGTCCAGAGCAAGGCCAAGGAGGAAGGTGAAGGTCGGGACAGGAGACGAAGCCCCTGAAGATGGCAGATGGCTGGACTTTGGTTGGAGCTTATGAGCTGCACTTGGCTCCTGATGGTTCTGTACTCCACAGAGTCATATCCATCATATCCATCCAGGACCCCTCTTTTGGGCTTGGCAAATATTCCATTATTCCTTGGTTTTGCTGCTTTGCCCGATGTTCCAAACAAACACATTTCTACAACTATCCACACTTAAGTCCGTCTTAGTGCACAGTAATTTTCTCACTCCCTACCACCTTCTCATAAAATATTTCCTGAATTTTATTATTCAAATGAAAGTCCTGTAGCGCTGGTATTTTTGGAAAATGCACAGGAAAGTATGAACTCTGCACTATCCACTCATTTATTTGAGAAAACTTCCGTGAGCCCCTTGGCTTGGTAGAGCACATCAGGGAACCGAACTGGTACTCAGTGGATGACATGTGTAGACAGAGAGCAGCAGAGCTGGGGAAGGTCAGGATGGTGCCAGGGAAGCCCCCAATACATGCCTAAGGGCAGGCTTAGATAAGGCTAGGGAGAGCTTCCAGAGCCCAGGGGAAGGAAAGGCCCCAGTGAGACAGGTGGCTGGTATACTGGGGCCCAGCCAGGGAGGACCAGAAAGTAGGTGGCCATGGGGCCAGAAAGCAGCCAGTACACCTGTCCTGGACAATGGGAGATGGCCTTGCCTCTGTGGAGCTCATATGCCTCCAGGAGGGCTGTGACAAAAAAGAGTGTGTGAGGAGGAAGCACAGGGCCCTGTGTGGGGAGAGCCTTACTGGAACTGATCTCTAATGATCCTGAGGTAAGCAAATAACAGGAGATAAGGTAGGAGAGGTGGGAGGAGGGCCACAGTGGGGCAGCCTGAAGGAGAGGACCAAGGTGAGAAAAGGGGGTACCTGAATCTGCTCAGAGAAGGAATAGTGATGGCAGGCACAGCAAGCTTCCAACAGCTAGCCCACTCTGCCCTCCTCTTCCTCATAGCAAAATCCTAACTTTGTGCAGATAGTGATGAATCTGGGCCAATAAAACCTGAGGCCAACTGTCTCTAGTACTTTATGAGGCAGACCAATTCAGGCATGGACAGCCAATGGAGCCCATCACTCCTGCCCACCTCACCCAGCCTTGATACTTGCTCTCCTTGGCCACCCCCGCCCCCAGCCCTGGGCTCCCCTTTCTTCCTGTGTGTATTTCCAACATTCCTATCACATTCTTCTCAGTGGTGAAGATCCATCAGTTCTTTCAGAATTAGGAAGCTCTTGGCACCCTGGTTATCTACATCTTTTCAAAATGATTAACTACTAGAGAAAAACTGAATTTCTTTCTTATGAAAATAGCCTTGGAATAACTTCACACTTTTAAACTCATGTTAGCATTTCTACAGATCTGATGATATTGTGGCTCAATATCTTACCACTGTGAAGCCAGGGTAGAAAACACATCATCTCTTTCAGATTCCTGGAATAACTTCAAAAGTTCTGGATCTCCAGATAAATGCGCAAGAATGCGCAATTCAATCTGTGAAAAGTCTGTGAGACAGAGCTCTGTGTCAAATGGGAATTCACCAATGATGGCCTGCTGTTGCTCACCCAGCCACCCTCAGATTGCTTTCCCTATCCAGGGTTGAACTTAACATCCCCACTTCCAAGGGCTAGACTCCTCTGGTCATATGATCACCCCAGCGTCACCTCTGTGTCAGCTGTCTGAAGACACCCTTTGCCTTCTGGGAGGCCAGCAAGGCCTCCCTCCAGGACAGGAGTGTTTATTTATTACTTCATTCAGTGCACACATCACAGTTAATAAGGGCCTTCTATGTAGGCTGTGCTCTTGGGTTGCATTAATGAGCAAAATAGCCAAGTTCCCCACCCTATGGAGCTCACATTCTCAAGGGGGACAGTTTGAGTTACTTGGTATGTCAGAAGGGGAGAAATGAAATGGAAAACACAGACCAAGGCAAAACTATTCGGTCTGGGCATGAGTGGTGTGTGTGTGTGCAGGCAAGTGCTAATGTGAACAGTCAGTTCCCCAATTTGTAGACACTTGTAGACCTAGACCTCACCAAGAAAGGGACGCTGAGCGATATGTGAGGAGGCAAAGTGGGAGCCCAGAGGCATCTGGGAAGTAGAGGAATGACATATGACCAGCAGCCAATGTGGCTGCCTGGAGTGAGCAAGGGGTGGGAGCTGAGACGAGGACTGAGGAAGGCAGCCGGTTGAGTAGGCCACGCAGGGTGTGTGCCATCTAGATATGGCAAAGTGCAGGGACCCTAGAAGCCAAAGACCATATTTGCCTTAGGATTTAATTGAAGAAATTAATTCTGTAAGTACCTTTGAATTATTCAATTTGTAAATATTTGAACTGCATGAAAACACAATGAGTGAGCTACAGTGGTACAGATTATTCTCCATTGTTGCTAGCACATACCTGCTGCTAGGAAGATGTGGCCCCTGGAGGAAACAAGCAGGGTTCTTGGGGAGATGGTGAAAGTCTCATCTTCTTTACCTAAATTGTCATTGCAAGAGCACATAGTGAGTTTGGTTGTGAGTGCACTTGAAGATATTCCTCAGTGTAGAGTTATTTTAATACCACCCAAAGTTAAGAGTTTAGATTCTTAATTCTTACAACTATTTTATATTAATATAATTTAAAAGAACATTATTACATAAAGCTAGTGAGATTTTCTTGTTGAAATTTCCTGTTTTTTTTTTTTTCTAGAGGTTTTGACAAAGGGAAAAGCCAAATATTGATGCCTGAACATTCTAGTAAAAGTGCTCGAGACTCTGAATTTCACTGTTAGATCTATGCAGGGCCATGCAGTTGTGATTTTCCCACTGGAGAAATCTGAAAATGGCATAGGAGGCAGAGTGGCTGGTGGTCACCTTCCATGGACTCTGTTTGAGTGTAAACATTTACGTTTAGAAAGGGCCTTTGTGGTGCTTCATTGTGTGCCCACAGCCCAGGGGGAAGCACTGGCCCTGAAACAAAAGGTTGGGAATGGGTAACACAGCACCAATTTGTCCAATTGGAGATTCCCTTTCTCAGAAATGTGAACATCAGCATTACAGTAGAATAACTCAAGAGAAAAAAAAATTTGTGTGTGCTTTTATAAATATTTCCAGTAATTTTCAGACTTTAATAAAAGCCAGTGCTACTGTATGTAAGTTCTTTTTTTCTTTATCAGGAAGTTGGTGGGAGAGAGATAGTAGGAGGAGAGTTTTAATTACTATCTATTTTAACTTGTAAGCTGCTAAAAGGCAGGTCCCATATCACATCAGCTACTCTTTATTTTTTCAATGTATATTTAAATCCTGGTCATGCAAACAAAGGAGAACTTCAGCAAAGTGGAGCAGTTAGTTATAGAAAAACAATTATAAAACACTTCTAAGTTTTAAATATGTTACCCAAGATTTTAGTAAGGCAGAAAGAAATGTTACCTTTAAAATTCAGAGGCTTAGCAATTTGAATTGAGTGCTTGGAAATACCCTGGATATTCTGTTAATAATAACAGGAAAATAGCTTTAGCTAAAATATATATTCTTAAATTAATATGTACCATTTAAGGGTATTTAAAATGCAATAATATTTTATTAAACATGAACAAAATAAGCAATCCAATGTTTCCTGCCTATTAACATTTACTACATTAATATGAAACACAGTTTTGGGGGAGATGCTACTAAGTACAGTCAGTAAATCTGAGAATAGTTCTTACTGGCGGTGTGAACCTTATTGTAATTACATGCAATAACTTTCACAACAACCCAAATCATGAAATCTATATATTGTACTTTTATTTAAAAGCATACTTGAAGATGAAAATTTTGGCCTCTGTCCCTAGTCTCCCCTCCCCTGCTGCCCTACGCACTCATTGGCTACCTCTATCTCAGCCCCTCTGTGGCTGGCAGTGGGTGAAGCTGCACCTCCTGCGAACCCCAAAGGGCCATTTGCCGAGCACCACTGCTCTGCACTTTTACACCTGGGGTAAAGGGCAGTAGCTTCTAGCCTGTTCCCACTATTCTAATCATGAGAATTTCTGTTACAATCCTTCTGATCCTTGGCAGGACATTAAATGACACCCACTTTGTCTAGACATGAAATCCTTTTGGTGCAACTTGGTCTTGACCCCCTGATTATATCTGATGAATTCTTCCATAGTGGGAACTACTGAGCATCAAAGCCCTGCTGTCTTATAGGGATGCATTTTAATGTCCAAATGCTTCTTAGTAAGGGTGCAGTTAAAAGTGGTCTCAAGGAAATTTAGAAAATATGTTGGATCTTTAGCAATTTGGGAAATGCAAATCAAAATTACACTGAGATTTCATCTCACTTCAGTTAAAATAGTAATCATTAGGGCTGGGGATGTGGCTCAAGCGGTAGCGCACTCGCCTGGCATGCGTGCGGCCCGGGTTCGATCCTCAGCACCACATACCAACAAAGATGTTGTGTCCGCCGAGAACTAAAAAATAAATATTAAAAATTCTCTCTCTCTCTCTCTCTCTCTCTCTCTCTCTCTCTCTCTCTCTCTCTCCTCTCTCACTCTCTCTTAAAAAAAATAGTAATCATTAAGAATACAAATAATAATAGATGCTGGTGAGGATTTGGGAGAAAAAGAAAACTTTTACATTATTGGTGAGATTGTAAATTAAACCATTATGAAAACAAGTATAGGGGTGCTTCAAAAGACTAGGAATGGAACCACCATACAACCCAGTTAGCCCATTCTTTGTGGTATTTATCCGGAGAACCGAAATTAGCATAGTGATACATGCATACCATGTTTATAGCAGCACAATTCACAATAGTCAAGTTATGGAACCAGCCAATGTATTTATCCACAGATCAATGAATTAAGAAAATCTAAAAATGCAGTTTTTATATTTAAAAACATAAAAATGCAGTTTTTTTTTTACAGTTTTTACTTGGACATGAAGAAGAATGAAATTATGCCATTTGCAGGAAAATGGATTGAACTTAAGAGCATTATACTATATTAAGTGAAAGTGGAGCCAGAGTCAGAGAATCAAGGGAAATATGTTTTCTCTCATGTGGGAAAGCTAAAGAGAAAAAGCAAAAAACGGGGGCAGGGAGCTCATGAAATTAGAAGGGAGACCAGTAGAACAGAGGGAGGGAATCCTGGGAGAGGAGCAGGGAAGGAAAAGGGAAGGTACTGAGGGACAAAATTGATAGTGATTTTTAGTTTTTTTTTTAATGTTGTATGTCACAGTGAATCCCATTATTATGTATAATGATAATGTCCCAATTTAAAATGTGCTGAACAGAATGAAAAAGAAAATACAAAATGTCAAAATTCATGGAATGTAATTGAAGCAGTACTTAGAGGGAAATTTCTAGCAATATATGTGTTGAAAAAGAATAAAGATCTCAAATAAAGATTCTACCTCTAGAAACTATGAAAAAAGAGTAAATTAATTCCAATATAAGTAAAAGAAAAATAATAAAAGCTTAGATTAAATTAAAAATAGACATCAATAGCGAAAAATCAGTGAAACCCAGAACTGGTAACAAAACAATAAAGCTTATAAAACTCTAGTCAAACTGTTCAAGGAAAATATAAGATTAAAAAAATGACCAATTTTATGAATGAAAGGGAGTTATCACTACAGATTCTACAGATTAAGGACACTAAAAAAATATCATGAGCCATGACATGCTCATACATTGGGAAACTCAGAGGAAGATGGATGATTCCTTATGTGAATGACCAAAATTAATTCAAAATTCAAAATCTGAATGAACTGCATATATTACAGATATTGAATTAATAGTTAAAAAGCCTTCCTAAAAAGAAAATTCCAGGCCCAGATGAAAGATAAGTCTTAATTCTTATAATTTTATGTTGCTTCAATACCCATTTTGAATTTGTTTACCTTTCTTATATCAGAAGCAGAGCTTGGTCAACCTGGACAGTTTCCAGTTCTCTGCCTCCTTTCAGTTGTTCAAGATGCTTGACCCAGGCATCTACCTTATACAACCATTTCATGGGAGCTGCTTCCCTAGGAGGCAGCTAGATGTTTAACTCACCCCAGTGACCCTTCCCTCTTACAGACTGTGAAGATAGGCCACAGTGACCACCTCTGCTCCTAGCACGACTCCATAGGGCTTGTGCCTTCTTGCTCCAGACTCACCAATAAGAGATCTTTCCTTGGGGCACCTGCTTGGGTAATGCCCTGAACCCTAACAAAGGTTTCGACCTGCAAGTCTCTTTCGGTCTGTCTCTCCACTACTGCCGGTTGAACATTCCAAAAGGCTCCCTGCTTCCCACTGGTCCTGGGAGTTTGCTGCCCTGTCTCTGGGGTCTGTAAGCAATACATTGCTGCTATTCATGTGTGTTTTGCACGTTGCCTTTTCTGTGTCTCACCTAACTAACATGACTGAACCTTCTTTCCAGGTAAGCACTCTCCTAGAGAAGGCTATTTTGGTAGGAATAAACTGGACACAGGTCAGACAAGGACCACAAGGATGTCTACTAGTATAAACAAGTTTCCTGAGAAAGGACACCTGGTCAAGGATCACTTAGCATTAGGCTACCTGCTAATGGTGAAAGGCACACCATAACATCCATGGCTATGTCTTCTGGAACCATCCAACACATCCTAAATAATGAAAAGATACCCCGCATATGTGGATTGGGATACTCAGTATTAATATGCCAACCTCACAAATTGATCTATAACTCAACACAGTCCCAATTAAAATCCCAGCAGGGTTTTTCATAACTTTTTTTTAAAAAAATCTATTTACTTATTTATTTTTATGTGGTTCCTAACTATTAGCAAGCTGATTCTATAATTTATGGGTCTTAACTTTTGAGAAAATCTCCATGACCTTATACTAGAAGAGTTTTTAAATATGTAACAAAAGCACAATCCATAAAATAAAACAATGGAAAACTGGGCTTTATCAAACTTTTTTAAAAACTATTTTTCAATGTAGATGGACACAATACCTTTATTATATTTATTTATTTTTATGTGGTGCTAAGGATCGAACTCAGTGCTTCAGACAAGCACTCTACCACTGAGCCACAACCCCAGCTTTTAAAAACCCTGTTTATGGAAAACACTTTTAAGGTAGTGAAAAGCAAACTTTATATTGAGAAACTGGTTTTTATTTTATTTTATTTTTTTGTGAATCATATCTTATTCAAAATATATGAACAACTAAAATGCCCTGAGCAATGAGAGGTACTTCTATTATGGTGGAGTGAGGAACATGTTTATTCTAAAAAGTCAGTATTTACTCTGATTACCAATGCTGGACATCAGAAAAAAAGAAAAACACCAACCAACATCACTCATAAACAATGACAGAACAAACCTCAATCAAATAGTAGCAAACTGAGTTCAGCAACATAGAGAAAGAATTACATACCATGACCAAGTAGGAGTTACCTTGGGAATGCAAGATTGGCCTAAAATCCAGAAATAGCTAATGTAATAAGTCATATTCACAAAATAAAAGATAAAAAGATA
Organism: Spermophilus citellus; assembly: GCF_964194105.1. NCBI lineage: Eukaryota > Metazoa > Chordata > Mammalia > Rodentia > Sciuridae > Spermophilus > Spermophilus citellus. The sequence continues at coordinate 1,483,662 of NC_138189.1, forward strand.
AAAGATAAATCATCTCAATAGAACAGAAGGAACAACAACAAAATCCAACATTCAGTCACATGAAAATATCTCTAGGAAAAGAAAGGAATTTTTTTGACCTAACAGCACCTGTGAGATTTACTCCCTGTGAGTAACTTTGGCAGCTGACGCTGCTGTGCAAGGCAGGCCTGTCTCCCGTCTGTTAGCATGCCACACCAGCATCAAGCCAGACTGTGGCTACAGGGAGGCTCTGGGAAGCACTGTGCTGCAAGGATCACTAGCGGACAGGAGCCCAACTCCTGATGCCTTTCCCGGAGCACACGACACGTTTGCCTTCATGAGAGCTGCTCCACGGTGAAAGAGGAATACATGTTTCCGGTTTATCCAGAGAAAGTAGTAAAGTTTAAATTTATTATTCTCAAATGAGTTATGAAGGAAGACATTTAATAATTAAATGTCAACTTCTATGTTTTTATAATATAACAAATAAATGAAACCTCACAAAATATCTGATTTATGTAGTGCACTTTGCTATATATGATGTGTACTTTGAACATCTTAAGAGAAAATATGTTTTATTCTTTGGCCACATGGCAAAAATGTCATCCTGAGAAAGTTTTATTTTTACCTTCCACAATGGTTGACAGAAATCAACCCAATCTGTAGGCACCACAAGCCTCAAAAAGCACTTCTCTGTTATCCTCAATGTCCATTCTGTTCCTGGCGACTTGCCGAGGTGCAAATGGCAGCTCTGGTATCCACTACAACAGAGCACTTCGGCAAGTGACAGTGTCTTACTGTTGGCTGACGGGGTGTGGGCATGCCATGCAAACCAGGCAAATGCCATGCACCCCAACTCAAGACTAGAGCCACACAAAATCACTGAAGCAGAGAAAGTGCCTTCAGTCCGTGTCCCTCTACGAAGTGCCTCCAACATGTCTAGAGACCAGAGCTATTAAAATTAAATAATCCGCTCTTAAAAATAGAACCAGATTTTGTTGTGTGTGTCAAGAATACTACCAAAATTGTCTATCATGCTCAGAATTTTTTCAACAAAAATGCATTTTTAACAGTTTTAGAGAATTGTTGTGAAGTCAGTTCAGGGTTCTGACTACCCCAAAGAGTTCCCTCATCCTTGCCACGTTACAGTGAACTAAACTTGGCACTTTTTCCAGATCCCATCATTTTTACAGGATGCCCTTTTCTGCTTAGGACCCATCCAGGACACCACATGACATTTGGTCATCACACCCCTCAGGTTCCTCCCAGCTGCGACAGCTTCTCAGACTTGCCTTGCTTTTTGAGTTTTTGAGGATTGGTCAGGCAAAGTGTCCCTCAGTTTGGAGCGTGTGATTTTTTTCTCATAGTGATGGTAGGATTTTGGGTTATTTGGAGGAAGACCACAGAAGGAAGGTGCCATCTCATCATGTCACATCAAGTGAACACACTATTGACAAGACCTGTGGCTATTGACATTGACTTTGATCACCAGGATGAGGCAGTTCTCTAGGCCTCTCCAGCATAAAGTTGCTTTTTTATTTTCCCTTTTCCTACACTGTTCACTTGGCAAGCAGGACACTAAGCAGGGCCCATACTTAAGGTGTCACACAAAGCATTTTTTTGTGTCTGATGAAAGACAAAGGGAAAGAAGGGTGTGTTTGCCACAATTAATGACAAACCAGTACTGATACATTATAATGAACAAAAGTGAGATTTCACTTAAGTCTCCTTTGTTTTTAACTAATGTCCTCTTTCTTTCTCCTTCCTTCCTTCCTTCCTTCCTTCCTTCCTTCCTTCCTTCCTTCCTTCCATCCATCCATCCATCCCAGGATCCCAGTGAGGTCGCCAAGCTGCATTGAATCATCACCTCTTCCAGGACTCCTTTTAGCTGTGGTACTTTATAGGACATCTTTTTTTTTTCCCCCACAAAGACCTTGACAGTTTTGAGGAGCACTGGGCAGGTATTTTGTAGAGTGTCCTCACTTGGTATTTGTCTGAGTTTCTCTCCTGATTACACTGGGGCTCTGGGACTGGGGAGGAAGAACACAACAGTAAGGTGCCTGCCATGCTCATCTCGTCACATCAAGGGCACACTGTCAACGGGGTCCATCACTTTGGATGTCGAACGCGATAGCTGGGCCAAGCTGATTTCTGACAGGTTTCCCCTGTGTGAAGCTATTATATCTCACTCTTTCCATTCTGTTCTTTTTGGAAGGAAGACAGTAAGCATGGCCCATACTACTGGAGTGAGGGGTTACATCCACCGCCTTGAGGACAGAGTACCTACAGAAATTATTTGACATCCTTCTGCAAGAGAGATTTATTTATTCTTTCTTATTTGTTTATTCACTTGTTTATATCGATATGGACTCATGGATATTTATTTTATGCTTTGGATTATATCCCAATGCTACTTTGTTATTTAGATTGTTCATACTTTAACCATTGAGATCTCTTTCAGTCAGCTCCTGTGTCCCTCTGGCCCAATCTATTTTTTCCTTTAAACATTTTATTACTTTCTGGCAGTACAAGACATCCCAGCCTCATCTAATATGTTTTCTGCCCAGTCCTAGAATCAGCCCTCTTCCCCTGGAGCCCTAGCCTCTTGATTAGAAAGTGATGTTAGATGACAGGACCTAGTTGCTGGGTGCTGGGTGTGCTTAACTGCTTCTAGATCCTCTCAACCAACAGAGAAAGGAAATACAGGTGTGGTCTGATCTATGTGTACACACATATCTCTAAGTACTTCCATATGTAGCTATCCGTATCTACATGAAGTTCATCAACATGATTTCACACCAGTGTCTCCAATTCTATCCCATTGCCACACAGATCATTCTAACAGTGAGAAGCCTGGTTACCACCATCTACCATCCATCTATTTAGCTATTAATCCAGAGAACATGCAGAGTGTATCAGAATTGTTAATGTGTACCCCATGGAAAACAATTTTATCAACTAGTGTAAGTGACTATGTTCAGTTCTCCTACCTTTTGTTTTCAAGACTGCCTTCATTTAAGGTCACTACCTCCCCTTCCCTGCCCCCCAATTTCCCTCAGTGAGGTTATTTCATTCATTTTTAAATTTTTAAAATTTGTTTTAATTAGTTATACATGACAGTAGAATGCATTTATGCACTTTGATATATCATACATAGATGGGGTATAATTTATCATTTTTCTGATGGTACATGTTGTAGAATCACATTGGTCATGCAGTCACATATGTACCTAAGGCAATAATGTCTGTTTCTTTCGTTCTACTGTCCTTCCTATCCCATATTCTCTCCCCTCCCCTCCCTTAACTCACCTCTAACTAATCTAAGGTAACTCTATTCTTCCCTAGTTCCCCCTCCTTATTGTGAATTAGCATCTGCATAAAACAGATGCTAATTCAAAGGCCAAGAAAACATTTGGCCTTCGGTTTTTTTGGGACTGGCTTATTTCACTTAGCATGATATTCTCCAACTTCATCCATTTATCAGCTAATTCCATAATTTCATTTTTATTTAAAGCTGAGTAATATTGAATATATATACCACATTTTCTTTATCCATTCATTTATTGAAGGACACTTAGGTTGGTTCCATTGTTTAGCTATTGTGAATTGAGCTGCTATAAACATTGATGAGGCTGCATCACAGTAGTATGCTGATTTTAAGTCCTTTGGATATAAACCAAAGAGTGGGATAGCTGGGTCAAATGGTGGATCCATTCCAAGTTTTCTGAGGAATCTCCATACTGCTTTCCATAGTGGTTGCACCAATTTGCAGTTCCACCAGCAGCGTGTGAGTGTACCTTTTCCCCCACATCCTCGCCAACATTTATTGTTGCCTGTATTCTGGATGGTTGCCATTCTAACTGGAGTGAGATGAAATTTTAGAGTAGTTTTTATTTTCATCTCTCTAATTGCTAGAGATATTGAGCATTTTTTCACATATTTGTTGATCAACTGTATTTCTTCTTCTGTGACCTGTCTGTTCAGTTCCTTAGCCCATTTATTGATTGGGTTATTTGGCTTTTTGGTGTTGAGGTTTTTTTGTTTCATACTTTTTTAGTATATATTTATTTTTAGTTGTTAATTAACATTTATTTTATTTATATGTGGTGCCAAGAGTCAAACCCAGTGGCTTATGCATGCCAGACAAGCACTCTACCACTGAGCCACACCCCAGCCCCTTTTTCATACATTTTTATAGAGTTGTATTGACCTGTTACATGCTGCTTCCCATCCAGCGATTCCTCTAACCTCATAAATTGTTTTTTAAAATTGCATTAAGGTTCATGCTTGGTGTTGTATATGCTGTGGATCTTGACAAACATGTGGTGTTTAGCCGTCTACCATTACAGTATCACACAAAACAATTTCATCACTAAAACAAGCCCAGACTTTACCTGTTCACCATCACCTCCCCACCTATCCCCGAACATCTGGCAACCACTCATATCTTCATGGTCTCTACAGTTTTGCCTTTTCCAAAATGTCATATAATTTGGAATCATGGTATGCAGTTTTTCCAGATCAGCTTCTCTCACTCACAAATTAGAGATTCATCCATGTCTTTTTGTGGTTTCATAACTTATTCCTTTGTATCACTGAAGAATATTCTTCTATATGGATGTATCATAGGTTGTTTATCCCCTCACCCACTGAAGGACATTTTGGTTTCTTCCGGGTTGGGGTAATAATTAGTATAGCTGCCATAAGCACTTGTGTCCAGGTTTTTGTGGAGACGTAAGTTTTCACATCAGTTTGATAAATACCTAGGAGTGTGATAGCTGGATCATACAGTATTTAGTTTTGTTTAAATGTGCCAAACTCTTCCAAAGCAGAAGCAATTTTTTTATTTTTTATTCCCAGAAGCAATGAATAAATTATCTATTGCACTACATCCTCACCAGCAATGATGACGATTTACAGCAATTTCAGCGATTCTAATAGGTGTGGTGTGTAGTGGTATCTGTCTTAACTTCTCCTTCTCTTTCATGCTGCACACTCCTCATAATCTTTCAAGTTTCAGCACAAGCCCTCTTTCCTTGAGGAAGAAGACTCTAGCTTCCTACTTGAGCAGGGTTTGGTGTCTGTCGCAGTGCCCTTGACAGCATTCTCCAAATATCAGACCAAATACTGACCACAGACTCATACAATTCAGGTCCTGATTCCCCCTTTCCACTGCCTAGCATGTATAAAGTGCTTAATAAAATGTGTGGTCAATGGATGAATAAAGCCAAAGGGCATTAAAGCTCATCAGTAACTGAACACTGAGTGCACATGATATATAAGTGGCCATTTACGTATCTTAACTCCTTAGTTCTACTTATGTGTTTTGCAAGCATCCAATATTCATTAAGTACCACTAGACATGGGGGCAGCAATTCAAATGAATTCAGACACAAGTTCCCATCTATCATAATGTGTGCATCATACACATAAATTATGGGACTCAAGGTTCACATGGACAAAACTGGAAAAGAATTGCAGGAAATCTCCATGGGTGCTCTGAGAGAAAGGAAGAGTACTTCAGGTTCCTGAGGGGTGGCACTAGGAAATACATATGGTAAGCAGCCGTAGAACCATGTGTTCCTTCTGTAACCATCCTCCTCCAGCAAGGCCTTCCTGGAGGTGGTGGCAGTCCACAAGAGCTCTCCAATGCTGATGCCTTTCCCATCGCTTTGCAGCAAGACCTGCGTGCCAGCCAGGCCTGTGAACATCTGCTCACATACAGGGTGTTACTTTCATACATGCATACATGAAATGCTGTGCAGCTCCTAGTCAGACAACCACCAAAGTCAGCAAACAAGTCAGACACCACCCAGCAGACCAGATCTCAATACACAGGTGGGACTGGGCCCTTCTGAGGAAAAGGAAGAGAGAAATGATAACTACGTGCAGACACCACATGGCCAGGAGGGGCTGGGCTTCCATGGACCTCCTCAGGTGTGAAGTTGGCTATCCATGCTGATTCCAAATAGTAATATCTGTACATTTCCACATGAGCCTTCAAGTCAGTTTGTTGGAGTCCATTGTGTATTATTTATGTCATGTCAGTTCATCCCCTTGAATTGACCACACATGAAAATGAACGCCCAGGTCCAACCCATAAGCATGAACCATGAGACCATGCTTGTGAGGCTCTTGAACACGGGAGCTGAGCACAGGGTGAACAGAGTGAATACAATGCAATCGCACAGATGTAGGAGCTCTTAAAAAGTTCCCAAAACTATGGACCTTTAAAAGCAAACTGGGATCATTTTCTTAGTTTTATTCTCTTCTAGGGTGTAAACTTTTCTGCTCTTAGTGAGGATATAAAAGTGTACGAAAATCACTTTCAAGCTCCCTGTGTAAATAAGCACAGCCAGATTCTCCAGGACATGGAGGTGCACCAGTGGGAAAGCCATGTGATTGACTTCTACTGCTTACTCTGGGCAGACAAGTCTCTGGTGACAGCTGGAGAGAAAGTGCCAGTGGTGGAAAGTAGGCACTCCAGCATTTGCTTTCATGGTGAACTTTGGTGTGTACAAAGAAATAAGAGAACTTAGAAAAATTCGATGTTAAGAGCCTTTATTTCACATTCAGCAAAAGGTGAGGTGCCAGGGTGACATTTAACTCCACATGAGGCATTAGTTAAAATGTCAGTAGTTGTAAGTGAAATGCTAGGCAGGGGGAGTGTCAGCTGTGGGTGAAGGATACTATACCCCTGAGCATACTACCCACTGCCTTTCTGCTTGGGTGTCATGAGGGCCAGAGCTCCAAACTGCAGGTGCCAAGCCTGGGAGATGGGGGAATCCCAGAAACAGTAATGGCAACCCTGCTCTCACTTCATCCTCTCATGGCCTCTGGAATGAGGCTGCAGGGCCAGTGACAGGCACTGAAGAGTGAATAGAATAAAAGGTTATTTTCATACTAACACAGCAAAGGAGGCGTTACCTTGTTCCATTTAATGGATGAGAAAACTGAGGTTTCTATAAGTTAAGTGACTTGCTAGAGCCGCACATCTAGAAAATAAGCTGGGATTTGAACTCAAGTCTGCGTAAATCCAAGGCTCTGTTGCCTCTGTAGTCCTGTCAGACAATGTGGATGTTTCCTGAATGATTTTTCTTAAAACAAGGGAAAGTGAAACAAGCAAAAACCATAGCAACAAAAAATCATGAAAGGACAATTGAGACAGAGCACGGAGAATGGGTCTTGCCAGGAAACCCAGCCCATGCACTGGACCCACCCAGCTCCTGGAGCCTAATCTACAGCCCAAGGGCAGTGTGGGCCCTGACTCTGCATGGGGAACAGGACCCTGTAAGCGGCACCGTTGGCCCGGGGTGTACATCAGTGGCCCTCTCTGTCTGGACTACTCCTGCTGGTATGTCTCCCCTTTCCTTTGCCTCCTGAAAGCCATGGCTTAGTGTCCCCTCCTCAGGGAGCCCACCCTGACACCCCTATTCAAGACTGCACTCCCCTGTACTGTTCATCCTTTCCCTTGTTATGTATTTTCCATATTATGGTACTGTCTTTTGCATCATTGCTCATCTGATTTAATTATTGACTGTCTCATGCCCTGCACTCCTAGATTCCACAGAGCAAAGGTTCTGACAGATATAGCAGAAGCACCTTAAAACAGCCTGGCCCACAGTAACTGGGTTATGAATGAATGAATCAATGGATGGATGGGGAGTGGCCAAAAACAGGATTGGAGAAGCAAGTGCCCTGGATGCTAAAAAAGGAGATAGTCTTCACTGAGGGCTCTGGAGCAGTAGAGCTACAGGACTGATTTGCATTTCTGAGAGATCTTCCTGACTGAACAGATAGAGTTGGTGGACTACAGAGCTGGTACCAGGAAAGGAGTCAACAGAGACTGTCCCAGGATGAGTGGTCAAGAAGGGCAGGGTGAGCCATGCCAGGAGGTAGTCCTAGAGGAGTGGTGACTAACTAGGTTCTGCAGGACTCTGGCCCAGGTGACTGAGTGACCTGAGGAATACCATCACCCACTTAGTAATCCCAGAGAGGCACATATGGCTTTAAAATGGGGAGATCACTGCACCTTTTTGAGATACCTGAAGGAAAGCTGAATGGAGAGTAACTGGAAGCTCAAGGGGAATTTGGGTGGGCATGCTGGTTAAGGAGGCACTGTGCAGTGGCCTGAGAAGAAAGGAGCACGGGGAGAGGTCTACTGCTCTGGGAAGGGGACAACTCCCAAGGTATCTGACTTTCCAATATTTAGCCAAGCAGGCCGAGCTGGATGATGATTGGCACAGGCAGAGCAGCCACAAGGTGGGTGGGGAGGTGGGTGAGGAGAAATGGGACAGGCCTCTGGAGGGAAGCACTGGCTTCTGGCAAGCAAGCAAAGCAGGAGCCTGGGCTGAAGCTCGGGGGGACAGCATGACTGAGAGGGAACAAGGTTCCTCCACCTGTCCATGTCGGGCCCTGACAACGATTTTGAAGCACAGGACACAATTCCTGAGGACATAACCAGCATGTGAAATGGAATACAGTAGGGAACTGAGTCTGTGGTACCCACTATGGTACCTGCTCTGCCCTCAGCCCAGTGAAGAGGAAGTGCATGGAAAGCACTGGAAGACTCCCCTTCCCACTGTAAGTGACACATGAAATATACTCACTTCACTCTAAACAGAAGCAGAAAAACATAAATCATTAAATTATAGAGATTCTAAAAGCTCATTTGGGTTTCAAATAGTGGTACAGATTTAGCAATAATTACATGGTTTATGGACATTTTGCTAATAAATATATTTTTTTTAATTTTTTATTAGTTGCTCAAAACATTACAATGATCTTGACATATCATACATTTGATTCAATGCGGTACATAATCTTATTTTTCCACGTATACAATTGCAGGATCACATTGGTTATACAGCCACGTTTATACATAGGGCCATACTAGTGCCTATTGTATTCTGCTATCCTTCCTATTCCCTCCCTCCCCTCCCCTCCCCTCCCATCACCTCTTTCTACCCAATCTATTGTGACACATTTCTCTCTCTCTTTTTTCTTCCCCCTCACACCATCTTATATGTAATTTTGCATAACAATGAGGGTCTCCTACCATATTCTGTGCAATTCCCCTTCTCTCTCCCATTCTCACGCACCTCTCATCCCTAAATAATGGTAATCTTCTTCTCATGCTCTTCCTCCCTGCTCTGTTTTGAGTCGCCCCCTTTATATCAAAGAAGACATTCTGCATTTGTTTTTTAGGGATTGGCTAGCTTCACTTAGCATATTCTGCTCTAATGCCATCCATTTCCCTGCAAATGACATGATTTTGTTATTTTTTAGTGCTGAGTAATATTCCATTGTGTATAAATGCCACATTTTTTGACCCAGCTATTCCCCTTCTCGGCTATATCCAAAAGACCTTAAAAGAGCATACAACAGGGACACAGCTACATCAATATTCATAGCAGCACAATTCACAATAACTAGACTGTGGAACCAACCCAAATGCCCTTCAATAGATGAATGGATAAAAAAATGTGGCTAATAAATATTTTGAAAGATATTTAAATTACATTGTATGGGAAGTGTATTTGTCAACAAAGCCAAAAAATAACATGCCAAGGATGTAAAGATCTTAATTAGAATTGTTCAGATGAGCTATACAACATTTACATGATCATGAAGAAAAGAATGCATGAATATCAGTGCAGGAGAGCAAGGTTCTTCATGGGTGGTGCAGTCTGTGCCTCGAGGACAAACTCTAAGAATCTTCACCAGATAACAACTGACCAATGGCTAGTCCTTGAAAGACAGAACAGCACATTTCGGCTATTCCCCTTCTCGGACTATTTATTCCCTGAAGACCTTAAAAGAGCGTACTATAGGGATACTGCTACATCGATGTTCATAGCAGCACAATTCACAATAGCTAGACTGTGGAACCAACCTAGATGCCCTTCAATAGATGAATGGATTAAAAAATGTGGCATTTATACACAATGGAGTATTACTCTGCACTAAAAAATGACAAAATCATGGAATTTGCAGGGAAATGGATGGCACTAGAGCAGATTATGCTAAGTGAAGCTAGCCAATCCCTAAAAAACAAATGCCAAATGTCATCTTTGATATAAGGAGAGCAACTAAAAACAGAATAGGGAGGAAGAGCATGAGAAGAAGATCACCATTAAACAGGGTCGAGAGGGGGGAGGGAAAGAGACAGAGAAGGGAAATTGCATCAAAATGGAAGGAGACCCTCATTGTTATACAAAATTACATATAAGAGGAAGTGAGGGGAAAGGGGAAAAAACAAGAGAGAGAAATGAATTACAGTAGATGGGGTAGAGAGAGAAGATGGGAGGAGAGGGGAGGGGAGGGGAAGGTAGGGGAGGGGAGGGGAAGGGAGGGGAGGGGGGATAGTAGAGGATAGGAAGGGCAGGGATAGGAACAGACACTAGTATGGCAGTATGTAAAAAAGTGGATGTGGAACCGATGTGAATCTGCAATATGTATACGGGGTAAAAATGGGAGTTCATAATCTGCTTGAATCAAATGTATGAAATATGATATGTTGTCAAGAGCTTTGTAATGTTTTGAACAACTAATAATAAAAAAAGAATAAAAAAAATGAACCAGGAAGATGAATGATAAATAGCTCTTTTGGGGTACATTTCAAGGGGTACAGGTTAAGTTAAACCTATCTTACAGAGTAGGTTTAAAATTTGTAAACCTTATTTCTGCTAATTACAAGGAAAAGATAATCTTGCCACCTGTGGAGGATTCTGGATGTTTGGGTCATACAGCAGCCTCTCTTCCTTTTTCTTTAGAAAATGGCACTCAGATTGTCAGTGTGCCCCACATCTTTAAGCCAGCCAGCAGACCCATCCATCTCCAGGCCACAGAGATGAAGAAGATGCTTGCTGAGGGTATCTGCAAATCTGTTTCCTCATCCTTTCATGAAAGCTGCCCAGAGAGACATGTTTTCATCCCTTCTGGATATAAACTGGGCAAACACACCAAATATCTACTAGGACTTTATACCTTGGGGCAGAGAGGACTGAGAAAAGGGGAGAAAGAAGCTGGACTAGTCCCTATAACTTAGATAATCAGAATGAACCTTGCCTGAGACTAGCCTTCCTGAGACTTCTAACTCAGGAAAGGTAAGAAATACCCTTAAACTGTTGAAGTCGGCTTGAGTTTGGTTTTCTATTCATTCAGCTGAAAGTCCTTGATTGCACACATGGATTAACAGCATTGTAATGCTGGTTCAGGCATTTGAGGCAAGTAGAGCTCAGCCGTCCACCCTACAGGCTATCATTCTTCCATTCATGCTCCTCCTTCCCAAAGGAGCGCCTGGGGAGCTATATGGCAGGGAAACCATACAACCCCCTCCACCAGGAGGGGGAGGTCCTATATCACAAGCGTGAGCTACCCTGACCCTTGCTGGCTCTGCTGCTTTCCATCCGTGCTCCCTGCCTCCTTCACTTCTATGGGTGAAGAGTCCACAACAAGACTACAGTCTGAATGCACCATGGCCAGCATCTGATGTGCTTCTGCCAGCTTGGTCCTGGCCCTGATACCACCACCATATTCTGCAGCTCTGCTCACTCTGCCTGTGGACCTGACCGTGGCTATACTTGTCACAGCTCCACTCTAGGGTCACAAGAGAATCAGACATGTGGGGGCTTTCATTTCCGCATCAGAGGTGCTCCGGACCCAGGAGCTTCCAGCTCTATCCATGCCCTGGGGGACCAAGGAGACTTGGTGGGACAGAGCTACTTCAGTCCCACTGTCCCCTGCCTTCCACATTGGATTGTGCTCCTGGAAGACTGCTTCCCCCAGGCTTCCAGGCTGGGAACAGAGTCTCAGTCTCCATGTATGGTGGTCTGTGGAGGGGTGTATGCCCCTCTACTGACTGTCCCTACCCACCCTAGGTTTCTACCCTGAGGGGCTGGGGTCAGAGCCCTTTCAGAGGCCCCACTAAGTTCAGTCCTGTGCTCTGCTTTGTGCCTTCCCTCTAGGCACTAATCCCAAGCTAGGGAGCTGTCATCCATTTCTAAAAAGTGGGCCTTCCCATGAAGCAGATCTAGATCCTGTCTACTAAGTGGGTCCTTTATAATGTTAAAATGGGAAAATGCAAGGCTCTGAGTCAGAGGTGCTCCGGACCCAGGAACTTCCAGCTCCATCCATGCCCTGGGGGTCCAAGGAGACTTGGTTGGACAGAGCTACTTCAGTCCCACTGTCCCCTGCCCTCCCCATTGGATTGTGCTCCTGGAAGACTGCTTCCCCCAGGCTTCCAGGCTGGGAACAGAGTCTCAGTCTCCATGTATGGAGACTAAAAATATAAAGCAGAACACTTTTAGATTGGTAGTGCCTGATTATTTTCTTTTCTCGGGACTGAACCCATCCATGGGTGCTCTACCACCAAGTTACATCCCCAGCCCTTCTAGTTTTTATTTTAAGACAGGTTCTCACTAAGTTGCCCAGGTTGCCCTGGAACTTGCGATCCTCCTGTCTCAGCCTCCTAGTAGCTGGGATTTGAGGCATGTGCACCTGACCTCATTCCTTTCTTATTCCTACTATGCTCTTTCACAAGCTCTAGTTGAAAGCCAGAGCCGAGCACGACTCCTTCATTCTCAGCAGTAATCCCTCATGAGAAGTAACAGGCCCAACCCCAATGGCTCACAATCTCTCAGTAACAAAAGGTACTGGGAATAAAACATACAGCAGCAAATATTTCAAAATCATCCTTATGCTACAAGCTTTTTGTTCTGTTAAAGCTTCCACCAAAGAAACTTCTGCTTCCAGGAAGGTGGCAGAAACAGACTTTCTCCTATTAGGTACAACTAAAACCCTGGGCTCTGCATATACAGCAACCCTTAGAAGACTCTGAAAAGTGGACAGAAGGCAGATTGACCAGTGACTGAAGGACACAAAGAATTACACAGAGCTGAATTCCACAATTTCCTTGTGCCTATTATGACCTAGTCTGGGTGCCAGAGAAGCCAATGGCCACAGAAGACAACAACAACAACAAACAAACAAACAATAAAAAGCCTGCTCTAGTTGGTCCAAGGACCAGGAAAAGGGCAGCTTGGAAGATGGAAAACTTTCAAACACTTGACTACTCTAGTCAAGTGCCACAGAAAAGCCTGGCTGAGTTAAGCAACAATCCTCCCACTGGTAGTTAGCCAAGTTCCTCTTAGCAATCTTCCAGGAACTGACCCCTCACCCTGCCTGTGGGCTCTAAGTCCCCAGGGCCCTCTGCTGTATCTGGAGTTGAGTGCAATCTCTCTCTCTTATTACAATAGTCTTGAATAAACTCTGCCTTGCCTATTTAACTTTTGCCTGGTGCGATTTTTCTTTGAGAAAATATAACATATCAAAATGGGAAACATCCAGAGCAGTGCTGAGAGGAAACTTTCTAAAAACGTTTTTTAGTTGTCAATGGACCTTTATTTATTTGTACACGGTGCTGAGAATCGAACCCAGTGCCTCACACATGCTAGGCAAGCGCTCTGCCCCTGAGCCACAACCACAGACCCCTGAGAGGGAATTTTATAGCATTAAAAATGCACACATGATAGAAAAGAAAATGTCTCAAAGCAATAGTCTAAGCTCCCACCTCAAGAGCCTAGAAAAAGAAAAGCAAAACAAACCCAAATCAAGCAGAAGAAAGGAAATAATAAAGAAGAGAAATCAATAAATTGAAAACAAAAAAGAATAGAAAAATCAGTGAAATGGGATAGGGTTGAGCCTCACTGGTAATGCTTGCCTAGCATGTGTGAGACACTGGGTTCGATTCTCAGCACCGTGTACAAATAAATAAAATAAAGATCCATTGTCAACTATATATTTTTTTAAAAAGAAAAATCAGTGAAACAAATAGCTGGTTATTTGAAAAGACTTATAAAACTGACAAGCTCTCAGTAAAACGAAGTCACAAGTAATCGATAGCAGGATTTATATAGAAACTATCACTATAGACTCTGCAAATACTAAAAGGATAAGGGAATGCTCTAAACAATTATACCACGAGTTACACATTTAGACAAAATGGACCAATTCTTCAGAAAAAACAAGCTAACAAAATTCACCCATTATTAAACAGATAATATAAACAACCCTCTAACAATTAAGGAAATTGAATTCATAATTTAAAAACTCTCCAAAAGGAAATCTCTAGGGGCTGGGTTGTAGCTCAGTGGTAGGGCACTTACTTGCCTAATATGTGTGAGGCACTGGGTTTGATCCTCAACACCACATAAAACAAATAAATACAATAAAGGTATTATGACCATCTACAATTAAAAATGCTTAAAAAACAAAAGAAATTTCTATGCCCATATGATTTCATTAGAGGATTTATAAAATATGTTTCCAGAAAACACAAAAGGAAAGACCATTTTCCAATCTTCATGACCCTGATACCTAAACCAAATACAGAACAATATCAGTCATGAATAAATACAAAAATCCTTTACAAATATCAGAATATAGAATTCACCAATGTATTTAAAAATATATGATCTAACAGTTGCACTCATGGGCATTTATCCCAGAGAAAGGACTTAAGTCCACACAAAAACTTAAAGCTCAATATCCATAGCAGTTTTATTTGTAATATCCTGAAACTGGAAACAACCCCAGATGTCCCTTAAAACTAAACTGTTACTCATACCTAGGAGCTTTAGGTGATAATAAATTGTTCATGGGGAACTTAAATTTTTTAAAAAAATATCAGTTATTTTAAACATATTCTTTTGAAAAAATAATAAATTTTCTCAAAATTATAAAAAGTGTTTTATTAAATGAGTATTCACTATTTAAAATATTGTTAAGAAGACTCTCAGCTAGAATTAATTTAGGATATTATCAAAATCCTTCCATGTGTGAGCCATTATGGAAAATGCTAGTTCTTCACATACACAAATAATTAATACTGATTGAATATATACACTGCTAGAGAAAATCCCTTTAGCTAATGAATATGAATCATAAGAACTAATGCTTTTCCCTTATAAGGTTTCTCCCACAAGGGCACATTAGCTATATTTAGCACTCTGTAACTAAGACTTGAGTCTCTGATTTTACTTTTCCCTTCCATGATATGAGCACCCGTCATGAGCAGACACCAGGCCTGCTTTTGGGGATAAAATGCTGAATGAGAAAGCCACCACTAGTGAGAGGGGAATGCCACGGCAGGGCTGTGTGGAGGATGCGTGGGGATTCACATCTCCAGTGACACTGCAGTGTGCCAAGATTGTGTGAACAGAGACAAATACATGCAGGGCACAGAACTGAGAGTCTAGAATCAGACCCACACATTTACCAAAATTATTGAAGGACAGAGCTGTTACAAATCACCAAAAATTCTTAAGATAGCAATAGTTACAATAAGCAGTAATCAAATGGAAAAAATAATCAGACTTCTACTTTATACCAATGTAAAAACAAGTTCCACTGAGACTAAAGACCCAACGTTAAAAAAGAAAAACTTTGGAGAGATAATTTGAAAATATTTATAGTCTCTGTACGAGGAAATTTTCCTCAAATGAGTTGGGAGGATTGCTTGAACCCAGGAATTCCAGACCAGCTTGGGCAACACTGTGAGACCCTGTCTCCAAAACAAAACAAACAAAATAAAGAACCAAGCCACTAGAAGGTACAAACCATAAAGACTACAAATTTGGTGAAGATGTAGACTACAACATAAAAAAAAATAGATTGAAAGAAGATACTTATATAAGTCAACAGAAGACTAATATTATAATAAAGAGCTTTTACATATTAATAAGTAAAAGACAAACCATAAATGGAAATTAGGGAAAGGAGATAAATAGATAAGTCATTGAAAAAATCTTTGATGACCAGTACTCATGAATGTAGGCTTGCCCTCATTCGTAATTAAAGTAATGAAATGAAACCACAATGAGATAGTTGTTTACCTTTGTCAGACTGGCAAAAACTCCAGAGTCTGGCAAAACAAGTGTGGTGGAGTCTGTAGAGCAATGAGATCTATGCCACAGGTCAGAGTATCCTGAGGACCCACCTCCCAAGTGGAAACCAGAAGAATTAACAGGCAGCCACCAGCCAAAGAAGGCTGGGATCTGGGAGAAGAAAAAGTTACATGATTGTCAAGAACAGTGGCCTGAGGGCCAAGGAACACATGAGGGCACAGGAGTCAAATCATATCAAAGTGCTACCACCTACGACAAAATGCAAGTTGGACTCCAACCCAGCTAAGAACTAAAAAGCAAGTATAAACATGCTAGTGAAACACTAGATGTATAGTTAGAAAAATAAGGAAATCTGCAGGGGATAAATAACTCACTGACGAAGGAATTAAAGCAAAAACCCAGCTCAAAAATGCCTGGATTTTAACATTTCCAAATAATAATACAGTGGTAACTTAAAAAAAATCAATTACTAACCTAAGAAGAAAAATGAGAACTCAAGACACTGTAGAATTTGTAAAAAACACCAAGTGAAAGGTCAGATATTTTGAATTTCATAATGCTGATAGATTCTGAGCCAGTGTCACGAGTGGTACTGTAGTGAAATGAGCACATTGGCAAAAACTGACCCCACTGATGTAGAAACACTAGCAGGACATTTAAAGCCATGTGTGATAAGGAGGTATTGGATGGAAGAATGTGGCTCTTGGCAAGTACAGTGAGAGCAAAGGTCCTCAGAACCTCCTATGAGAAGGCCTTTGTGAAACACACAGTAGTTCTACAAGGGAGGTACAAAACAAGGACAGACAGGCCTGAACCCCAAAGTACCTGAGTCAGAGGAAGAGAATTCAGACAAAGTCATGACCTCATAACCACCTCTATGGGTCAGGCCTCAAGTGCAAACATGGCAGGCCAGCATGAGGAAGAGGCATGGCCATGTTGTCAACTCCTAATCTGGATGGCCAATGTGTCCAAGAAAATGGGGAAAATCTAACTGAGCTATGGCAGGACAGGAGGACCAGGATAGAGGGCACCAAATAACACTTCCTGAAGATATACCCTCTGAGCGGAAACCAGGAGATGATCCCAAACCAGAAGACTTTGAGACACTAAAGACAATTCAAGAACAGATCACACAGGCAGTTTTCCATTCAATCAATTTCCAGTTCCAGGTAGAGAGAAATCAGGCAGAAAAGGAATTTCTAGGATTTAAAACCTGGAGAGGTAAACACAAGTTAACAGGCTGTTACAACCCAATCATAAGTGTCATGATTGGAAAGTACAGGGACACCAGACCGAAATTTTGACAAAACTGCCAGTGATTGATGAACCATTCCAATCTAGGAAGACATAAGAAGGTAACATTTCAGATGAATTAAAAATACTAGGTGGGAATTTTTACTACCATTTGGGATGTACCCAGTTGAAAGGAAAGTTAGTGAGGAAAAGCCAGACAATCCATAAAATCAATTTTCTTGAGGCCATCAGAGAGCTAAATATTCAGTTGAGAACTGATGTTTGCATGTGTGTGAGAAAACTACCAAGGTCTGTAGAAAACCATCTGAAGGAGTACGTAACAAGGCCCTGTGTTCACACAGGGCCAGGAAAAGATCTGTTCCCATCAGTCATTTTGAAAAGCTCAGGATTCACTTGGTAGAATATTCAAGAAGGTTTTCCTCAAGGGTGGAGAATAATTAATCTTAGAGCACTTCTCTGGTCCTGCCAGATATATCATAAAAGCAAGATCAGAAGGAATAAACTACTTCTAAATAACTCATCCCAGAACAAAGCTCAGTAATACATTTTTTTCAAGTTATCAATGGATCTTTATTTTATTTATTTATATGTGGTGCTGAGAATCGAATTGAGTGCCATGCTAGGCAAGCGTTCCACCACTGAGCCACAACCTCAGCCCCAAGCTCAGTAATATTTATGGGAATTCAAAAAGATCCAGTACTCAATCACGAGAATCCATAATGTCTACCATTCCCACAAAGACCACCCAGTCATTCAAAGAAACAGTAAAGTGGATGCATAATGGAAAAAACTACCTGTTAAAACTAACAAACAATGGACACAGATGTTGAAGTTAGCAGTCATGGACAGTTATAATTATTATAACTGCATTTGTAAATAAGTAGAGACATGGAAGGTACAAAAAGATTCAAAGTGAGTTTCTAGTAATGAAAATTGTGATGTCTAATATGAAGAACATATGTAATAGGATTAAGAATAGATCCAGAAGGATAAAAGAAAAGATTGGTCAACCAGAAGACATACTAGCATCATCTGGCTGTGTGGTTTGAATCTTAAATGTCTCCCAAAAGTCATGTGCTGGGGCTGGGGCTGGGGCTCAGTGGTGGAGCACTTGCCTTGCACGTGCAGGGTTCTGGGTTTGATTCTCAGCACCACATAAAAATAAATAATTTTTTTAAAAGTCATATACTAAAGACTTTAGGCACAATATGGAGGACGTAGGCCTAGTTGAAGGAAGTTAGGTCACTGGGGACTTGCCTTTGAAGAGGGATATTGGGACTCCAGCTCCTGTCTCTCCTTCCCTCTCTCTCTCTCTTCCCAGATGCCTTGAGGTGAGCAGGTTCCTCTAACACGTGCTCCCTGCCATGATGTTCTGCTTCACCACAGACCGAGGGGGTCAAGTGACCAAGGTTAAAACCTCTGAGCAAAAATAAGTTTTTCCTCCTTTTATGTTGTTATCTCGGGTATTTTGACATAACAATGGAAAGCTGACTGACACTCTCTCTAAATTGAAACAGGTGAAAAATCCAAGAAAAAGAAGAAAGGTGAGTTTCAGTGAATTGTGAGACGAAGTCAAGTGGCCTAATATATGTAATAATAAGTGAAGTCCCCAGAGGAAAGGAGAGAGAAAGAGGGCCATTAAAAGTATGTGAATAAATAATTTCCAGTAATTTTTTTTGTACCAGGGATTGAACTCAGAGGCACTCAACCACTGAGCCACATACCCAGCCCTATTTTGTATTTTATTTAGAGACAGGGTCTCACTTAGTTGCTTAGGGCCTCATTTATGCTGAGACTTTGAACTTGTGATCCTCCTGCTTCAGCCTCCTGAGCTACTAGGATTATAGGCATGTGCCATCATGCCTGGCAATTTTCAGCAATTTTACAAGTCTGCTAAAAATTATAAACTCTTAGATCCTAAGAAACTCAATGAACCCCAAACCTAGGAGATATGAAAAAACTACATCAAGGTATACCATAATCAAATTTCTCAAAATTAGAGATAAACAGGAAAAGCTAAAAGCTGTCAGCAAAAAAAAAAAAAAAATGCACTAGGTATAGAGAAACAAAAACAATAATGACAAGATTTATTGTCAGAAACAAGGTAAGAAGAAAGTAACATCTTCAAAGTGCTGAGAGAAGAAACCTGAGAAACACAATGGACAGATTTAGTACAGAAAAACCTGAGGTCAGAAAAGCAGGCTGCCCTTAGCTGATCCCGAGGCTGCACTGTGCACTGGTGCTTGAAAAGTGCCCATGAATCAAAACTGGCCATGGTGAGCTGAGGTAGAGCCATCTTGAGGATGCTATGCTACAACTTCTGCTGATGTGGGAACTGACAGAATTTTTTTTTTTAAAGAGAGATTGAGAGAGGGGAGAGAGAGAGAGAATTTTTAATATTTATTTTTTAGTTCTCGGCGGACACAACATCTTTGTTGGTATGTGGTGCTGAGGATCGAACCCGGGCCGCACGCATTTCAGGCGAGCGTGCTACCGCTTGAGCCACATCCCCAGCCCCGGGAACTGACAGATTTGAGCAAACATAGCTATACTGTCCTGGCAAGTGCCTTCTGTGTAGCCAGGAACGTGCCTGGCCTAGCAAAACAGGCACAGAGAATATTTTATCCAGAGAAATTCAAGTGGGAAAAGTGAAGGGGGCCCAACTCCCTTCCCTCTTAAGTCTGGTGGCTCACATAACCAGCTGCAGTGAGTTAGCAATCTGAACAGGTGGGTGTGTTTGTGGGCAGCAGAGGGGGTGAAATATTGGCTTCCCTGCCCTGTTCCCAAGTAGAATCCTTGGGAGGCTCCTGAGATTCAGACTCCCAGTAGAGATTGGCAATTACCAGGTGCTAGTGGTGTGATCTAATCTCTCCAGAGACGACACCATCTAGCAAAGCCCCTGCGGCCTGATTAGACTTGAGCCCAAACTGCTGGAACTCCACAGTGTCCCACCCTGGGAGTGCATAAATCTGGTCTGTGTAGACAAAATTCCAATTGACAGTACTTCCCCTCCCATCCTACTGTGGAGAAGAGAAACTGAGAGTTATTTGAACCAGCTTCAGTCTTAGGCTACACCACCTGGCAGCCTGGTGAGCAACACAGAAAGACAAAAAAGGGTTAACTACCCCTAGCCCTTGCTCTCACTCTCACTACATTGTCCAAGAAAAAACTGAAAGAAAGACACTCAGGCATAGACAGTGTCCATCTATTCTTTTTGACTAATTTGACCACCTCAGTGGAAATGATTCCTTAATTTTTCACTAAGAATCATTCTTTCCTTTGTTCTCTGTGTGTTTTCACTGTGCTTATTTGTTCTGTTTTGTTTTTCATTTGTCTGTTTTTCTTTTCTCTTCTGCTAATAGTCAAATTCTATTGTTTGCTGTTTTGCTCTTCCTTTCACTTTTTTACATCTTTTTTGACTCCTCCTTCCTTATAACCATCACATCCAACATCTCTTCTACATTTTGTTTACTTTTTAAAATTGTGAACTCTTTTCTACCTTCCTGTCACATTTTATTTTCTCTTAACTATATTCTTACCATCTTTTAGCATAATTGGTTTATATAACTCCTGTCTCCACCATTAATGCTGTGGTAATTATTACTGCTATGAATGACAGTTGACACCTGTAGTTTGCTTTAAGTTCAGATATAGTTCACGGTTACTTTTTGTTTTTTGCTGTTGGCAATTGCTGACCCTACTATTTCGGGGTTTTTTCTTTTTGTGTGTGTGTGTGGGGGGTAATTAACATTGTAGATGTCATAGTAGGAACCAAGTATTTAGTTTAATACTGTATATTGTTTGCATTGGTGGCTGTTATTGTTTGTTTCCCCCTATTCTGAGAGGTACTGGGAACCTATATGTTCATCGGGTAGAAATTGGTGCTGCTGAACTAAACTTGACCAAAAGACAGCCACCTTGCTTCACACACAAATTAATGACACTGAATCTTCAGCTATTCTTTGAGGGAGGGAGGGAGGGAGGGAGGGAGAGGGAGAGAGAGAGAGAGAGAGAGAGAGAGAGAGAGAGAGAGAGAGAGAAAGAAAGAAAGAAAGAAAGAAACTCAAGCTAATGACCAGGCCCCAAGTAGAAAGAGCTACTGGTAGAGCCAGGTGTGGTAGTGCACACCTATAATCCCTGGGGCTTGGGAGGCTGAGGCAGGAGGATCTTGAGTTCAAAGCCAGCCTCAGCAAAAGCGAGGCACTAAGCAACTCAGTGAGGCCCTGTATCTGAATAAAATACAAAATAAGGCTGGGGTTGAGTACCCCTAAGTTCAATCCCCAGTCCCCCCCAAAAAAAGAAATGGTTAGGGGTGGGCACCCCGGTCCTACAGACATCCATTGCTATAGCAAAACAGAATAAAATAACACAAAGATACCACACCTACAAGGGGCTCTCAACCCAGATCACTCTAGGACACTTGGGCAAGTGAAGATTGTGCCCCCAAAAGGCCCTCACATAAGAGTGGAGAGAAATCCTTCTAACAGATGCATAAAACCCAATACAAAAATATAAGAAGTAGGAAAAAGCTAGATAACATGACATCTCCTAAAGTTCATAATTCACTAGCAAATGACCCCCAAAATATTGAAGTGGATGAAATATCAGATAAGAAATTCAAAAGAATCATTATAAAAATTACAAATACATTCCAAGAGATGATAGAAAACCAAATGAATTGAGGAAGTCAGTACAAAATATGAATGAGAAATTCAATAAGAAGATAGAAATATTGAAAAATAACCAAACAGAAATCTTGAAATAAAAGATACAGTAAATCAAATAAAATGTTCAATTTGTCTAATAGAACAGGCCATGCTGAAGACAGAGTCTCCAAACTGGAAGACAAAGTGACTCGCATTAAACATTCAGACAGTATTAAAGAAAAAAAAAATAACCACGATCAAAATATACAAGAACTTCGGGATAACAAGAAGAGACCAAATTTTAGAATCATTGGAATTGAGAAAGGTTGTGAGGTGTGGGCTAATGGAAAGGGTAACTATAATAACAGAAAAATAACAGAAAAATTTCTAAACTTTCAGAATGAGATGGAAATCCAGATACAGAAGGCATTCAGAACCCCAATAGACAAGATCAAAAAAGAACCTCTCCACAACACATTATAATTAAAATGCAAAACACAGAGAACAAGCATAGGATTTTTAAAGCTTCAAGAGAATAATGTCAGGTCACATTTAGAGGCAAGCCAATCAGAATCACTTCTGATGGCTCAGCATAAACTCCTCAAGCCAGGAGGGCTTGGAATGATGTGTTCCAAGTCCTAAAAGAAAATAATTTTCAACCAAGACTGCTCTACCCAGCAAAGATAATTCAAAATTGAACATGAAATTAAAACTTTCTTTAATAAGCGGAAACCAAAAGAATTCATGACTACTACACTGGCACCATGGAACTTACTTAAAGAAACAGTGCACACAGAATAAACAAAAAACATACCTCAGAGCTCACAAAAGAACAAATATGATTTTAAGAGTAGCTAAGCAAATGATAAATAGGACCAAATTAAAACATTAGAAATAAATAAAAGTGGCCAGAATTAGCTCTCTATAATAATATTATTGAATATAAATGGTCCCAGCTCTCCGATTAAAAGACATAGGCTAGAAGAATGAATTATAAACCATACATAACTATATGTTGTTTGCTATAGACACACCTGACATGTAAAGAAAGCCACAGGCTGAAAGTAAAAGAATGGAAATTGATATACCCTGCAAATGGAGACTGAAAACAAGTAGGAATAGCAATTCTCATATCTGACAAAGCAAATTTCACTCAAAAATTAATCAAAAGAGACAGAGAAGGTCATTATTGTTGCATCTTCTTGTTGAATTATTATTATGAGGGAGTGGTGAGCCTTTCTCAGGGCGAGACAGTGAAACTCTTTCCTTAAAATGGCAGCTGTCACTTAAGATGGCCATCCAGGTGCTAAGCAAGGATCTTATAAAGGTGGAGATAGACCTCCTAAAAATCAAAGGGAGATAAGTAGACAAAAGGGATCAAGAGGTGAGAGGCGGGGAAGGAGAGGAGAAGTGCTGGGGAGTAATTCTGGCCAAATTACATTGTTATATTGTGTGCATATACAAATATGAAACAACAAATTCCATCAATATGTATTGTATGACTACAATGTACCAATGAAAAATGTGGGAAAAAAATAAAATAATTAAATAAAAAGGTCTGGATATGGAGCTCAGGAGTAAAGTGCTCTGAGTTTGCTCTCCAATATTGAAAAAGAGAGAAATCTGACAAAATATACAAAAAAACCTATACTCTAGAGACTACAAATCCGTACTGAGAGAAATTAAAGAAGGCCTAAATAAATGAGGAGATTCACCTTTTTCATAGGATGAAAGACTAAATATTAAGATGTCAATTCTTTCAAATTGAGTTCTTTTTTTTATTGATTGTTCAAAACATTACAGAGCTCATGATATATCATCTTTCATACATTAGACTCAATTGGGTTTTGAACTCCCATTTTTACCCCAAATACAGATTGCAGAATCACAACTGTTACATACTCACATTATTACATAATGGCATATTAGTGACTGTTGTATTCTGCTACCTTTCCTATCCCCTACTATCCCCCCTCCCCTCCCCTCCCCTCCCATCTTCCCTCTCTACCTCCTCTGCTGTTGTTCAATTCTCTCCCCCTTGCCCCTCATAACCTCTTATAATTTTGTGTATCATTGAAGGTCTCCTACCATTTCCATATGCTTTCCCTTCTCTCTCCCTTTCTCTCCCCCCATTCGTCTTTGTTTACTATTAGTCTTTTCCTCATGTTCTTCCTTCCTGTTCTGTTCTTAGTTGCTCTCTTTATATCAAAGAAGACATTTGGCATTTGTTTTTTAGGGCTTGGCTAGCTTCACTTAGCATAATCTGCTCTAATGCCATCCATTTCCCTGAAAATTCTATGATTTTGTCATTTCTTAGTGCTGCATAATACTCCATTGTGTATAGATGCCACATTTTTTTATCCATTCATCTATTGAAGGGCATCTAGGTTGGTTCCACAGTCTAGCTATTGTGAATTGTGCCACTATAATCATTGATGTGGCCATATCCCTATAGTGCGCTCTTTTAAGGTCCTCAGGGAATAGTCCGAAAAGGGGCGATAGCTGGGTCGAATGGTGGATCCATTCCCAGCTTTCCCAGGAATCTCCATACTGCTTTCCAAATTGGCTTCACCATTTTACAGTCCCACCAGCAGTGTACAAGTGTACCCTTTTCCCCACATCCCCGCCAACACTTATTGTTGTTTGACTTCATAATGGCTGCCAATCTTACTGGAGTGAGATGGTATCTTAGGGTGGTTTTGATTTGCATTTCTCTGATTGCTAGAGATGGTGAGCATTTTTTCATGTACTTGTTGATTGATTGTATATCCTCCTCTGAGAAGTGTCTGTTCAGGTCCTTGGCCCATTTGTTGATTGGGTTGTTTGTTATCTTATTGTTTAATTTTTTGAGTTCTTTGTACATTCTGGATATTAGGGCTCTATCTGAGGTGTGAGGGGTAAAAATTTGTTCCCATGATGTAGGCTCTCTATTTACCTCTTTTATTGTTTCTCTTGCTGAGAAAAAACTTTTTAGTTTAAGTAAGTCCCATTTGTTTGTTCTTGTTATTAACTCTTGGGCTATGGGCGTCCTATTAAGGAATTTGGAGCCTGACCCCACTATATGTAGATCGGAGCCAACATTTTCTTCTATCAGACGCACTGTCTCTGATTTGATATCTAGCTCCTTGATCCATTTTGAGTAAACTTTTGTGGATGGCGAGAGAAAGGGATTCAATTTCATTTTGTTGCATATGGATTTCCAATTTTCCCAGCACCATTTGTTGAAGATGCTATCCTTCCTCCACTGCATGCTTTTAGCCCCTTTATCAAATATAAGATAGTTGTAACTTTGTGGATTAGTCTCTGTGTCCTCTATTCTGTACCATTGGTCCACCTGCCTGTTTTGGTATCAGTACCATGCTGTTTTTGTTACTATTGCTTTGTAGTACAGTTTGAACTCTGGTATCGCTATACCTCCAGATTCACTCTTCCTGCTTAGAATTGCTTTTGCTATTCTGGGTCTTTTGTCTTTCCATATGAATTTCATGATTGCTTTATCTATTTCAACAAGACATGCCGTTGGGATTTTGATTGGCATCGCATTAAACCTGTAGAGAACTTTGGGTAATATCGCCATTTTGATGATGTTAGTTCTGCCTATCCATGAACAGGGTACATTTTTCCATCTTCTGAGATCTTCTTCTATCTCTCTCTTTAGGGTTCTGTAGTTTTCATTGTATAGATCTTTCACCTCTTTTGTTAGGTTGATTCCCAAGTATCTTATTTTCTTTGAGGATATTGTGAATGGAGTGGTTTTCCTTATTTCCATTTCAGACGTTTTGTTGCTGATATACAGGAATGCCTTTGATTTATGCGTGTTGATTTTATAACCTGCTACTTTGCTGAATTCATTTATTAACTCTAGCAGCTTCTTTGTAGACCCTTTTGGGTCTGTTAGGTATATTATCATGTCATCCGCAAATAGCGATAATTTAATTTCTTCTTTTCCTATTTTTATGCCTTTAATTTCTTTTGTCTGTCTAATTGCTCTGGCCAGTGTTTCGAGAACTATATTGAATAGAAGTGGTGATAGAGGGCATCTCTGTCTTGTTCCAGATTTTAGAGGGAATGCCTTCAGTTTTTCTCCGTTTAGGATGATGCTAGCCTGAGGCTTAGCATATATAGCTTTTACAATGTTGAGGTAAGTTCCTGTTATCCCTAGTTTTTCTAGTGTTTTGAACATAAAGGGATGCTATACTTTGTCAAATGCTTTTTCTGCATCTATTGAGATGATCATATGGTTCTTGTCTTTAAGTCTGTTGATGTGGTGAATAGCATTTATTGATTTCCGTATATTGAACCAGCCTTGCATCCCAGGGATGAATCCTACTTGATCATGGTGCACAAGTTTTTTGATATGTTTTTGTATTCGATTCGCCAGAATTTTATTGAGAATTTTTGCATCCAAGTTCATTAGAGATATTGGTCTGTAGTTTTCTTTCTTTGAAGTGTCTTTGTCTGGTTTTGGGATCAGAGTGATGTTGGCCTCATAGAATGAATTTGGAAGAGCTCCTTCTTTTTCTATTTCTGGAAATAGCTTGAAAAGTATTGGTATTAATTCTTCTTTGAAGGTTTTGTAGAACTCCGCTGTATACCCATCTGGTCCAGGGCTTTTCTTGGTTGGTAGTCTTTTGATGGCTTCTTATATGTCTTCCTTTGTTATTGGTCTGTTTAAATTGTGTGTGTCTTCCTGTCTCAATCTGGGCAGATCACATGCCTTAAGAAATTTATCGATATCTTCACTATCTTCTATTTTATTGGAATATAGGGTTTCAAAATACTTTCTAATTATCTTCTGTATTTCTGTAGTGTCTGTTGTGATATTGCCTTTTTCATCCCGTATGTTGGTAATTTGAGTTCTCTCTCTTCTCTTCGTTAGCATGGCTAAGGGCCTGTCTATCTTATTTATTTTTTCAAAGAACCAACTTTTAGTTTTATCAATTTTTTCAATGGTTTTTTTTGTTTCAATTTCGTTGATTTCTGCTCTAATTTTAATTATTTCTTGTCTTCTACTACATTTTCTGTTGTTTTGATCTTCCTTTTCTAGGTTTTTGAGGTGTAGTGTGAGTTCATTTATTTGTTGGTTATTTCTTTTTTTGAGGAAAGAACTCCAGGAAATGAATTTTCCTCTTAAAACTGCTTTCATTGTGTCCCATAGATTCCGGTATGTTGTGTCTGTATTATCATTTGTCTCTAAGAATTTTTTCATCTCCTCTTTTATGTCTTCTGTAACCCATTGATCATTCAGTAACATATTGTTCATTTTCCATGTGATGTAGGATTTTCCCTTCCTTCTTTTATCATTGATTTCCAATTTCATTCCATTGTGATCAGATATGGTGCATGGTATTATCTCCACGCCTTTTTATTTACTAAGCGTTGCCTTATGGCATAATATATGGTCTATCTTTGAGTAGGATCCATGTGCTGCTGAGAAGAACGTGTATCCACTTGATGATGGTTGATATATTCTATATATGTCGGTTAAGTCTAGGTTATTGATTGTGCTGTTGAGTTCTATAGTTTCTTCATTCAGTTTTTGTCTAGAGGATCTGTCTAATGGCAAGAGTGGTGTGTTGAAGTCACCCATAATTATTGTGTTGTGGTCTATTTGACTCTTGAACTTGAGGAGAGTTTGTTTTATGAACGTTGCAGCTCCATTGTTTGGTGCATACAAATTGATAATTGTTATGTCTTGTTGGTGGATGGTTCCTTTTAACAGGATATAGTGTCCTTCTTTATCCTTCTTGATTAACTTAGGTTTAAAGTTGATTTTATTCGATATGAGTATGGCCACTCCTGCTTGCTTCCGAGGGCCATGTGAGTGGTATGATTTTTCCCAACCTTTTACCTTCAGCCTGTGTATGTCTTTTCCTATCATATGAGTCTCTTGAAGGCAGCATATTGTTGGATTTGTTTTTTTGATCCAGGTTACTAGCCTATGTCTCTTGATTGGTGAGTTTAGGCCATTAACATTTAAGGTTACAACTGAGATATGATTTGTACTTCCAGTCATGCTTCTTTATTTATTTATTTTAGTTTGGCTGGTTTTACTTTTTGGTTATTTTCCTCCCCCTTTATTGAGACACCTCCTGCTGTTAGTTTTGGGCACTATTTTTCAATTCCTATTCTTGTAGTATTTTGCTCAAAATGCTTTGCAGTGCTGGTTTTCTTGCTGCGAATTCTTTTAGCTTTTGTTTATTGTGAGAGATTTTAATTTCATTGTCAAATCTGAAGCTTAATTTTGCTGGATACAGTATTCTTGGTTGGAATCCATTATTTTTCAGCGTTTGAAATACATTGTTCCAGGATCTTGCTTTCAAAGTCTGTGATGAGAAATCAGTCGTTAACCTAATTGGTTTACCCCTGAATGTAATCTGCCTCTTTTCTCTCATAGCTTTTAATATTCTCTCCTTGTTCTGTACGTTGGCTATCTTCATAATTATATGTCTTGGAGTTGGTCTATTATGGTTTTGAATGTTTGGGGTCCTGTAGGCTTCCAGGATTTGGCAATCCATTTCATCTTTCATCTCTGGGAAGTTTTCTAGAATTATTTCATTTAATATGCTGTCCATTCCTTTGGTTTGAGTCTCTGTGCCTTCTTCTATCCCGATGACCCTCAAATTTGGTTTTTTTTATGACATCCCATATCTCTTGAATAGATTGCTCATGGGATTTAAGCATCTTTTCTGTGTTGACTATATTCTTTTCAAGTTGATAAACCTTGTCTTCATTATCTGATGTTCTGACTTCTACTTGATCAAGTCTGTTTGTAATATTCTCGTTTGAGTTTTTAATTTGGTTTATATTTTCCTGCAATTCTAGGATTATTGTTTGATTTTTTTTTTAAGATCTCTATCTCCTGGTAGAGCTCGTTCTTTGCCATTTGAATTTGTTTGTTTAATTCGTTTTTGCTGTCTCATGTCTTCCCTAATATTCCTTTCCATTTGAGTTAGGTAGGCCTTGAGTTCATTCCCTATCCCTGCTTCTGATGTTTCTATGTCCTCCTGTAGAATTAAGTTGTCCTGTATTGTTTGTACTCCTTTTTTCCCTTGTTTTCTCATGTTGTCCACGTTACTTTCCAGCTCTATTTGATTGCCGTGTTTCTGCTCTCTTCTATAGATTTGTTTTGGTTCTGTATTACTCTGTTGTTTCTTCTTTGTGTGGTAAAACTGTGCCTGCTAACGTGGATTCTGCTGGGAAGGAATTCCGACAGCCGAGCTCCAGTGACGTCACTACTCTGCTATGACGGGCCCCAGGCTCCTTGCTGGGGTGTCCTAATGGGGCTGTGTGACTGGACTGTCTCTGTTTGGTTTCAGCTCCCCGTCGAGGCAGGCGGGCAGTCTCCAGCCGCCCAGTATCTCAGGCAGCGGGCAAGTGATCGGTCGCCGGCGGGGGAATGGACTTCGCCGGTGGGCGGGCGATCTCTAGGCACCCCGTCCTGCGGTCAGTAGCCGGCGGGCGGGCGTTCTCCTACCGCCCAGTTACACAGGCAGTGGGTGAACTGTCGCCGGCGGGCCTGCGGTTTCCAGCTGCCCAGTCGCGAGGGCCTGGCCTCTAGTCCCCTAGTTTCTCCTGCTAGTCTTGGTTTCTCCTGCTAGACCAGATTTCCCCTGAGTGATGGCTCTCGGCAGTTCAAACTGTACTCTGGACCTGCCGTTTGTTGGGTGTGGAGGGTGTCTATTGGGGACCCCGGCACTCTATTGTTTTGTTCCCGTTGTGGGGGATAGAACTGTACCGCTTCCTTCCCCCTCTGAAATCCCGTACTCAGCCCGGGGGTCAGTGCGGGCTCATCCAGCAGGATTCCACAGAATTGCAGCCACTTTTCTCCCTGCTTGCTAATTAATTACTTCTCTGCGGCGCCCCGCCTTCTGTAGCCATGGGGAAGGCCGGGCGAATCCGTCAGCCCGGATCCCTGGGGTCGCACAATTGCCTATTGAGATCCCCGGCACTCTATCATTTGTTTTTTTCTGCTTGCCCCTCCCCCAGTGCTGGCTAGACAGGTTTCGTTTTGGCTGCTGATGGGAGGGGGAGTTGAAGGTCAGGTGTCTCTAGTTTTCCCCTAGTCTTTATGCGGGCTCTCTCTGATACTCCCTCCCCCGGAAAGCCTAGGACGGGTTTTATGCGGATTCCCCGATGTATGGGGGATGGGCTGAGTGACACAGACCTGTTTTATTGTTGCAGTCTGTTGGAGAGTGGCGGTGGATACTTCAGCTCTCCAAGATGGTGGCCGCTGATTGCCTTGGTGGAGTTTCTGTTGTGGGGGACGGGACTGTATCGCTTCCTTCCCCGTCTGAAATCCCGTACTCAGCCCGGGGGTCAGTGCGGGCTTGGCCGGCGGGGTTCCACCGAATGGCCCAAATTGAGTTCTATATCAATGTAATCCCAATGAAAGTCTTAGCAAGAATTTTTTTCCAGAAATTAACAAGTTGCTGATTAAGGAACATATAGACATGGAAAAGATCCAGAATAACCAACATCTATAAAAAAATAATGCTGGGAGGACTTGTCCAATTAAAAAACTTGCTAGAAAGGTACAATAATAAAAACAATGTAGTATTGGTATAGTATAGGTAACTACAGCATATTTTTATCCATTGGCAAAACTATGGACAAAATTCAGAGTACAGAAATAAACCCTTATATTTATGGTGAACTCACTTCTGACAAAGGTGCCATGACAATTAAATGGGGGAAAGAATGGTCTTTTCAGTAAATGGTGCTAGGACAACCAGATATTCACAAATAAAAAAGATGAATTGAGACACTTAACCTCTTACCATGTATAAAGCATTGATTCAAACTGAATTATAGACCGAAATATAAAACTCTTAAACTATAAAACACATATAGAAGAAAACAGAATAAGATCTTTGTAATCTTGCTTTAGGCAAATATCTCTTAGATAAAACACCAACAGCACTAACAGAAGGCACAGGTCAACATTGGAAGAGCTGAATATGAACAGGCAGACTGGAGAAGCAGACCAGAATCTAATATACTATCATAGAGGCAGTAATTCACATTTGTCCTACTCAGTCCTTTCTAACAGCTTAGTATTGGACACAAGGCCAGG
Organism: Spermophilus citellus; assembly: GCF_964194105.1. Taxonomy (NCBI): domain Eukaryota; kingdom Metazoa; phylum Chordata; class Mammalia; order Rodentia; family Sciuridae; genus Spermophilus; species Spermophilus citellus. Next base: position 1,514,525 of record NC_138189.1, read on the forward strand.
GTCAAAAGTGTGAGACAGAGTCAGACTAACAAAGCCTCAAATTTCAGGCTAGAAGATCCAATAAAAGGAACTGCCAAGGAACCAGAAATAACAGGAGAGATCATGGAGAGAAAGAAGCTCAGGAAAACAATACCACAGAGTTGTTAAAAAACCTCTGGGCTCAGCCTCTAGCTGCTGTGTTGTTCTCATCCTGAATAGCTCCTGGGGGCTGACTTTTAGATGAACCAACAGAATACAACTCAATTCCTAGACTGACCACTGGGCGGCTGCCAAGTGGAAATACCTAAATAGCACTGCAGAGGCTTTATCAAGTGAACATTCAATGCCACCACAGCATGCAGTTGACAGGACTCTCAGCTGAGCTGACCAGGCAGGCTGCCCACTAAGAAAAAAGTATCAACATTCTAATGGAATTTTAAAATAATACCCAGATTCATAATATTCTGTATGTCTAACAAATAACTCAATATTACTGCACATATAAAGAAATAGGGAAATCTCAACTTGCATGGGAAAAGACGATCAAAAGATGCCACTCAGGTCATAAAATTTTGCTATTTTCTGACAAAGACTTTAAAACAGTTGTTGTAAAAATGTTCCAATGTTTTTATTTATTTACCTTTATTTTATTTTTTTTATATGGTGCCAGAGATCGAACCCAGTGCCTCATGCATGCTAGGCAAGCACTCTACCACTGAGCCACAACCCTGGCCCATCCAATGTGTTTATTATGTATAAGTTATGGAGACTGGAGCTGAATCCATTGACTCAATTATTTTTCACAGTTCTTAAATAAACCATAACCTGTTACTGCTTCATTACAAAGTCAAAATACAGGAAAAGATGTAGGTAAGCCATAAGACAAAAACATTCCACATTTTCCTAATATCAGAAACAACCACAAGCACAATAACATGAGTGTAGGTGGCAATGAGCTGCAGCAGAGTCAGCTGTTAGCAGTGACTTTCCCTTGAGAGTTTGTGTGTGCATCATAAAATTGGGGAAATAGTTTTATAGAAAACTATAAAAATATGGAAAACAGGGCTGGGGATGTGGCTCAAGAGGTAGCGCGCTCGCCTGGCATGCGTGCGGCCGGGGTTCGATCCTCAGCACCACATACAAACAATGATGTTGTGTCCGCCGAGAAATGGAAAATAAATATTAAAAAATTCTCTCTCTCTCTCTCTCTCTCTCTAAAAAAAATATGGAAAACAATGTGTTATGGTTTGGATGGGTGTCCCCCAGGAGTGTTCACAGGTGAGAAGATTAGATCACAGGAACTGTAACTAATCAGTCCATCCTAGTTTGAATGGGCTAACAGGGTGGTAACTATAGGCAGGTGGGTCATGGCTGGAGAAGGTGGATCACTGGGTATGTGCCCTAGAAGGCTGCATCTTCCCTGCAGCCCCTTCCTGTGCCCCTCTCTCTGCTTCCTAGCCACCATGAGGTGAGCACTTTTCCTTTGCCATCACCCTCCCACCATGATCTGCCTCATCTCATGCCCATAGCAATGGAGTCAGCCCACCATGGAATGAACCTCTGAAACTGAACCAAATAAATTTTTCCTTCTCTAGGTTGTTTTCCTTTTTTAAAATATGTTTTAGTTGTATGTGGACACAGAACCTTTATTTTATTTATTTATTTTTACATGGTGCTGAGGATCAAACCAAGTGTCTCACATGTGCCTTGTAGGCAAGCTCTCTACTGCTGAGCCACAATCCCAGCCCTCTAGGATGTTCTTTTTTTTTTTTTTTAAGTTGTAGTTGAACACAATACCTTTATTTTTTATTTATTTATTTTTATGTGGTGCTGAGGATCGAAGCCAGTGCCTCACAGGTGCCAGGTGAGTGCTCTACCGCTGAGCCACAACCCAAGTCCCGCTTGGTTGTTCTTATCAGATATTTTGGTCACCGTGAGGAAAAGCAGAATAAACACAATTATAATTTATTTTAAAAAATATTAATCAGGGCTGGAGATAATATAACTCAGTGGTAGAGTGCCTAGCATGCATGACGCCTACATTTGAACCCCAGTACCACATACACACAGACAAAATTATCAATTATATTTTGGGCACTTTAAGGAAGAAATGCAATTCAAATTCCAGCCATCTTATGGCAATAATATCTGGTTAAATAATAGCTGGATTCAAGTTTTATGTATTAATAAATACAAAAGCACTGAAGTTATAGGAAAATAGAGATAAACATTCAAATAACCTTGGACCAAGACAAGACTGCTTGAGATAATACAAAGGCAGAACCAACAAGTGACTGCAGTACAGGGAGAGCCCTTGGCGACAGTAGGGAAAGCACTGCCACCCACGACTCATGGCAGGGACAAGGGCTATATGCAGTTGGAAGGAAATCTGATAAATCTATGAAAAGTAAAAAGGGAATAATATCCTTTGACCCAGGGACCCCATACCTGAAAATCTGCCCCATGAAAACACAAAGCCAATACAATAGGACACAACACATGATGCTTACTCAGAGGGTGGCCATACACCATGCCCTGTGTAGGGCACACACTGACAAGAACAAAGTGGGCCTTTCAGATGGCCTGTAGTGTTCCCACAAGTAGGTGCTGACAGAGATAAGCAAGAGCAAAGAAAATTCTAACTCAGAATTACCCTGGGTTCAATCCATAGCACCATGGAGCAGAGAGGGGGACACATCATTTTAAATATCGCAAGACAGAATATATATTTAAAAATTAAAAAGAAAAAAATGGAGAAAAGTAATTCAACATTTTATGATGAGGTTAACCTTTACTATAGAAAGAGCTTTATTATACCAATAGAAAAAAAATAAACATCCGCAGAGAAATGGCCAATGTTACCAGCAGGCAATTCATGGAAGAAAAATTGTTGTATGTAGTCAATCTCACCAACATTTTTGAAAGAATAGACATTTTTAAAAAGAGTTTGAAAGTATTAACCAAAATGAAAGCTGTGTTGGTGGAATCAGGGAACGGTGCCTTGCACATCACACCGTGTGATGGAAACACAACTCTTCTGGAGAACAAGTTAGCAATGAAAAGCCTTAAACAGACACAGCTATCTTGACTCAGAAATTCTCTCTCTAGGAATTCATGCTATGGAAATCATCAGAAAAACGCATATAGGTATGTTTATGGCATCTCTCCATAAAATAATTAAAATTGAAAACAATCTAAAAGCCCATCAGCAGAGAGAGTCGATGCACAGATGGCAATGCACCTGTTGAAACAAGGATGCAGACTTCCAGTTAAATCAGTGGCTGAATGTTTGTGTGGTGTTTATACCTCCTCTTTTGAAATGTTCATCAAAAATAACAGAAAAATAAGCATTTTATTGCATTGAAAACCTGAAAGGAGGTTTTCCAGCACTGTTGGGAAATTTCTAGAAGAGAGTAAAGTCCAGCAAGAGGTTAATCTAGACATGTAATGGAAAACAGGAACTCAAAACCCCCAACAGGAAAAAACAAGGTCCTCCATAAAAGTGAGTTTTGCCAACAGAATTCCTGAGTAACTCCCGCATGAGAAGCATCATCAACTCAGAGAACTCACAAGCATGTGGTTATTGAAAAATAAACCAAAGGGCAGTGAGATGGTAGTACCTTCTCTCAGAGGCGCGGGTTGGTGTTACTATGAGAATTAATGTCACTTAGTTTTACTATTGCTGTCAGCAAGGTCTAGACCAGAGGAGCTCCATAAAGTGGGATGCCCAAGTGATGCCTTCCTGGAAGAGTACTAGTCCCAAGTGACAGCTGAGACCCAAGAACTTATGGCCCCGGAACTGGTGGCCTGGCCCAAGAGGATCCACCTCAATGCCAGCCCCATTCTCCTCCTTACACAGCCACTACCAACAGGTCAACAGGGTGCCCCTCCTGCCCATATGCATGAGGTACACTCTGTGTAGAGGTGCCCAGATGAAGCCTGGCTGTTAAACAGAGGTTGATGAGATACACAAATACTTACATTTTCCTATTTTATAAACTTCCACATCACTTGAATTTCTTTACCATGAGCATATATTCATAATTATATATGTCTATATAATATGGTATGTATTTAAATAACTCACATATTTAATTCATATATTTAAATCTAAATATAGACTCAGATCAATATTGATATATCATCTCAAGAGGCATTAGAGCAAAAAAACATAACATAAAATAATGGTTTTATTTTTGTAGAAAAGTAGTATTTTATAAATACATGTGCTAGCAAAAAGTATGGAAAGACACAGGATGTTAATCACAGTTAGCTCTGCATAAAGGCAACTGTTATTAGTTTACATTTGTTTTCTGTATTTTAAGGAACTTTTTATGTAATAAGAAATTACTGGGCTGGGATTGTGGCTCAGCAGTAGAGGGCTCACCTAGCACGGGTGGGACCCGGGTTTGATTCTCAGCACCACATAAAAATAAAGGTATTGTGTTGTGTCCATCTACAAAAAAGATATTTTCTTTCTCTCTCTCTCTCTCTCTTTCTCTCTCTTTCTCTCTCTCTCTCTCCTTTAAAAAAAGAAATTACTATCAAGACTTGTTTCCATCACAAATGTAGAACTACTTAAAAGTTGATTATTTGAAGTGTTATTAAAGCTATATAATACAGGTATGAAGATGTGAGGGGAAAAAGAAGAAGTAGGTCACATTAGATTGGGTAGAGAGAAATGATGGGAAGAGAGGGGAGGGGAGGGGAGGGGAGGGGAAGGAGGAAATGGAAGGACAGCAGAATAAAATAGACTTTATTATTGCTGTGGGTATATACGTGACTACATGCCAATGTATTTCTGCAACCAGTACACTCAGAAAAATGAGAAATTATATCCCATCTGATTCAAATGTATGATATGTCAAGATCATTGTACTGTCATGTGTAACTAATTAAAACAAATTTTAAAAAGCTGTATAATAATCTCAAGGAAACTTACAGCTTTTCTAACCAAAAATATTCCTCAAAAAACAAAAAAGGAGGTTGTCCTTAGAGACACTCTGGGAAATCAGAAGTCACCAGACAAGCCTGGAAGGAATATTGGGGGAGGTGGGTCCCAGACTGCTAGTGGAAAGAACCCCTCACTAACTCAGCACTTGTTGAGTCTTGTTCTAAGCATACAGAGGTGCTGTGCAAACACCAGTGGAATGGATACACAGGGAAAACACAGGTATCTACATGAAGCCCTCTCCTTGCACAAGCACATATCTAGGCAAAACTTCAAGCCAGGCATGGAACCGGCATTTCTTGAAGAGCGCTAACTTACAGGATGTGTGGCTGAAAGTCTTCCCGTCACAGTTCCTGTTTGATTCCACTTGGAGGAAATGGATCCCTGTATTATTCAAAAGAATCAGCTTAGACTCTGGAAATCCTATGAGAAGCAAAGAACATGCTGGGCCCTTCACCCACAACACAGCACTTGCTGTTCTGTTCCTCCGGAGGTCAATAAGTGCTGGCCCTGAGCTCCCAATCCCAAAATGTCCTTGGGGTTACAGAGTCCTACACAGGATCAAGGGTGGGTGAAAAGGAAGCTTCCCTCTAACCCAGGGAGAATCAGAAATAGAACACAGGGTTTTGTGTCCCTTATAAAACTATATGAGGGGGGAAAAAGAAAGATAATGGCTGTGGAGGACTCAGCTGGACTCAAGGCGGGGCTGTGTACTATAGACAGGTTCTGTCACTTGCTGTGTGGCCTCAAACAAGGCAAAGAACATCTCTGACTGCTATCTCCTCATGTTCAAACCAAAATTACAACATCCACCTCAAATGGTTCTATTAGAGATCCAGTGATAGATGTGAGTACAGGAGGCCAGTACAGAGTTGCCTCCTAAGTAGGAGGTCCTAGGGCTTGATGTTAGCCTGGGCTAAGCAGACCTGAATAATAACAGACCACAGCATACATTTCCAAGAACAGCAGACAGTTCATCATATTAGAATTCCAAGTAATGCATGTATCTGAACTCACACAAGCCATGTTCCTTATTCACAATTTCTTTATTTAAGTCTCAGTTACCTTTTTCATGCAAGCTAATAATCCATCTATAAAGGTTGACTTGATCTTGTGAATCTAAATAACAAAGATGAGAGTAATCATTTTCTTTACCTAAGTATTTATACAGGAACAAGTGCCACAACAGCATTTCACACAGTGCAGGCATGTGCTACTTCAGTCCTCAGATGACCTCGGATGGTGCCAGGATTGAATAACACTGACCAACTGAGAAATAAGCCACCCTTCCATTTGAAAATAAATCTATTATTCTGTGAAATTCTAGATTGAGTTTATTACAAATCTTCTTTTTGGAAAATTGCAAAGATATTGCAAATAAATAAATAATCAGCTTAGGGTCCCCCGTGATGAGCCCTTTCTAGTTCTCTCCCATCCTTGACCTCACTTCAGAAGAAAGGGCCTGTTTGGTACCAGTGCATTCTACAGACAGCAGGTCACAGGCTCAGTAAATAATAGGACTGGTTGTCTAGGTAATGATAGTTATCAAAGCGGCTCACAGAGAACTTGTGACATAACGGGCAAGTGTGTGAACAGAAAGAGAGTAGCTAGAGGAGGAAAGGGGGTTTGTCCTTAACCTTGGCAAACACTACTATGTAGAGAGAAAAGGCTGCCTGAAGGTGGGGGACTTTTGTGAGTGCTGGTGGAAGTTGCATCCACACAGAGGTCACAAGTAAGGACTTGTTCTCAATGTTCTTCCACATATGAGCCCATGAGCTCTCAGGACTGGATGGGGCTCACTTGAGACTGGAGTAAGAAGGTGCAGGAAGGGGTGCTAACACAAGGCCAGTGTGAGAGAACCACAGCCTCTTGTAACACTGCCAGCACACTTCAGCAAACGTGAATTTGTTTATAGAGAGAGGGCCTGGTTCTTCCCCCAGCACACAAAACTTTTAAAGAGTCAACTTACCTGCCTGTATTCCAAAATTGTCTTGGGTAAGGGATGAAGGTCTTGCAGAGAACTTAACTACAAAAAAAAAAAAAGAAACATAAATCACCACCAATGTAATTCCTTCCTTCATTTCAATATTTCAAGCACTTATTTTTAGCCAGAGAAAGTCCTAGCAATAAATGGTGAAATTGAGCATATTTTCCAAAAAGAAGATTTGTAATAAACTTAGTCTATCAAGTATCTTAATCCTAACCACATATGAAATCATTCCAATGTTCACACATCGGAGCTAAAAACACTTCACATATGCTTGGAAATAGAGTTCTCTGAAGATTTGTATTAGTGAAATCTAAATCCCATAGAGGTGAGTAAACTGAGAAAATACCTACAAAGATGTGTATCAGTGCTTTTCACCGACACCCAATATTTGACTTATATGCTAGTCATCTGGGTATAATTCCAGTGAGGTAGCACTGGAATATGATTATAAACTTTTTAGTCAATTTTAAAAATCAAAATATAGCATACATATAGGAAAGTGCAAGATCATAAGAACAGTTTGTTGAAGTATCACAAAGTAAACACAATTGCATAACCACTGCCCATATCAAGACACAGGACAGGGGCTGGGGCCATGGCTCAGTGGAAGAGCGCTTGCCTAGCATGTGTGAGGCACTGGGTTTGATTCTCAGCACCACAAATAAACAAATAAATGAATAAAGGTCCATCGATAACTAACAAAAAATTTTTTAAAAAGACACGAGACATTCCACAACATGAATTTTGGCTAACAAATGCCACAGTTCTGCTGGGCCTACACATACAGAGGAACTGTGATGAAAAATTCTGGCCCACTTCAGCAAACATGCTGCTGACTCTCCAGGATAGATGCCACCTTATCCCCTCAGCAATGTGCGCAAGTTCCAGCGCCTCCCCACCCTTACCAAGGCATGCAGTCATTGGTCTTGATTGTAGCTGTTTTGGTAGCTGAGAATTGTTCTCTCTGTATTTTTAACTTGTATTTCCCCCAGTGAATCATAAAGTTGGCCACAATTCATGTATTTATTGACCAATTGTACCTCTTTTTTTCCATTAAGCTCCTTCTAGTCTTTTACTCTATTAAAAAATTGGTTTGTGTGTCTTTCTTTTCTTGATAGTAGAAATTTGTTATTTATTTAGCATGATAGTCTCTAGATTCATCCATTTACTAGCAAATGTCACAAAGTCATTCTTTTTTACAGTAAGTAATAATCCACTGTGTGTGTATGTATGTATGTATGTGTGTGTGCATATATATATATATATATACACACATATATATTTCCACAAAAATGGGATCCTAGCTAGAATAAGATAAATTCCATGCTAATAAAATTAATCAAAATGTCATGTACAACTAAAAAGAACCAGCAAATAAATAAAAGTTAAAAGTATTAACTCCTCAAAAAAGAAGTGTTTGATCATATGAAACTGTGCAAAAGTACTGCAAATGTTAAGGACAAGAAACAGAGGCTGTAGACTGCCTGCAGCCCTGCTGCCTTATCAAAAGCTGTGCTGGCTCCTGACACTGCATTCCTTTCTGATCTCCCTTCCACTCTGCCACTCCAGTCTCTCTGGCACCTCCTTTCTCTGACCTCTAAGTATCAGTTTTTCAGGGGTGAACTTCATGGTTGTAAATGTTGACTGCACATCAGAATTACTGGAGAGCTGGCCCATGCCTAGACCACCCAGCTGATCCTAACTTAGTGGATAAGCTGTGTACCTGGCATCAATGTTTTCAAAATTTCCAGTCAGGGTGGAGGACCACTGCCCAGGGTGACTGCAAGAAGTTGGCTGGTAGTTTTTGTATATGTTTTTGTATAGGTCCAGAGTCCCATCCCACAGATACAGCTGCCCATGGTGCAGTAGCACCTCACATGTTCTTTTGTTCTAATGGACCCAAGACTGAATGTTTGACATCCCCAAATAAACCATTCCTCTCTATTTTCTCTGGGTAGTAGCCCATCTATTTGACCATGTGCACAACTCAGAAAACCTGTAACTACACATTGCAACTGTTGCTCATACTCACAGTATATGTTTTAACTCATCTGTTGAAGGGCACCTAGGCTGGTCCTATAGTTTAGCTATTGAGTTGAGCTGCTATAAAAATTGATGCAACTGCATCATTATAATATGCTGATTTTAAGTCCTTTGGGTATAAGCCAAGGAGTGGGATAACTGGGTCAAATGGTGGTTCCATTCCAAGTTTTCTGAGGAATCTTCATACTGCTTTCTATAATGGTTACATCAATTTGCATTCTCACCAGCAATGTATGAGTGTACCTTTTCCCTCATATCCTCACCAACATATTCTTGTATATGTTGTATTCTTGATGACTGCAATCCTTTTAAAAAAATTTTAAGATGTTGATGGACCTTTATTTTATCCATTTATTTATATAAGGTGCTCAGAATGGAACCCAGTGCCTCATACATGCTAGGTAAGCACTCTACCACTGAGCCACAACCCCAGCCCCGATAATTGCCATTTTAACTGGAGTGAGATGAAATCTTGGAGTAGTTTTGATTTGCTCTAGTTGCTGAAGGTATACTCATCTTTCCTGCCAAGTATCAACATGATTAGGTGAAAAAGTATTTCCTGATATTCCAGTAAACTCAGAGTTCTGTGGAAGCTCTGCAAACGCTTTCAAATGAAAGTATATTTTCCTTGCCTCTGCTTACCACTACTTCAACCGGGAACAAAACATAGAGAGCGCACTGAGAACTAATTAATGAGTCAAGTTTCAAGCAGCTAAAAATTCAAAGTGTTCTTGCCAATGAACATTTTTACATATATTTGTTGATTGATTGTATTTCTTCTGTGAAGTGTCTGTTCAATGCCTTAGCCCTCCAAATTTATAATTACATTTTAATTTGTGCCTCATTTTTTACCATTCTTAGCATAAATTTGTCTGTTTAAAAAATACATCTTTAAGATCTATTCCAAAGCTACTCAATTTACTAAAAGTCTGAATTCCTCATCTTGGCCTACAGCATAAAGGGGTCCTCATATACCTCTCAGTTGGTCACCAGGCTGCAGCGTCAGAAGTCTGAGTAGCCAGAGTCTCCCCGATGCCTGGCCCTGCTCCTTATTCTTGCAATGGGCAGTTCTTTATCCTCAAGCTTTCCCTTCAAAATCATTCCTGCAGAGTTCTTTCTGGACAACTTGACCTAAAGTGTGCCACTCTTCCTGGCATTTTTTCCTCAGGGTCCTGCTTTCATGTGAATGGGTCTCATGCCACTGGACACACATGCTCCTGTGATGGTTAATCTTGGGTAACTAGATTAAAGAAGACCTGGAGAGCTGGTGAAGCACTCTTTCTAGGTGTGTCTGTGAGGGTGTTTCCAGGGCAGATTCACCTGAGTCTTAGACTGAGTGGGGAAGATCCATCCTCACTGGTTGGGCAGCACCATCCAATCATCCAGGGCTCAAACACAACAAAAGAGCAAAAGAAAGTAAATTTTTTCTCTCTCCTGGAGCTGGGGCATCTTTCTCCTACCCTTGAACATCAGAATTCCAGTTTCTCCAGCCTTTGGACTCCAGCACTTACATAAGTAGCCCCCTGGGCTCTCAGGCCTCTGGTTTTGGACTAAGAATCTCACCATCAGCTTCCCTGGGCCAAGACCTTCACACTTGGACTGAGCCATCTGACCAACATCCCTGGGTCTCCAGCTTGCAAATAGCCAGTTGCGAGACCTCTCAATCTCCACAATCACATGAGCCAATTCCCTGAAGAAATTCCCTCTCATGTATCTATGTCTCTATATATCCAATTGGTTCTGTCTTTCTGGAAAACCCTGATTGGTAGAGTTAGTTTCTCACTGGTAGATATTTTACGACAACACACACACCCTTGCCCCACAAACTATAAACAATGTCTAATGCAGAGCCAGGGCTACAATAAATGTTTATTGATAAAAGAGAGAATACATCTGTTCTGTTCATGGCTTTATCCCAAAGCCTAGCAGAACACATGCTGCATACTAGACACCCAGCAAAGCATATACATGCCTGCCCAGGAGACCCCTGTCACTTCAGTTAGTTGGGGGTCTAAGAGGCTACTCTCAGAAATGATGAATGGCTGGCCCAAGCTCCCTGCAATACAGAAGTTTGACTATCAGACCAGACACTTTTCCAGCATCTGAATCCCCTATAATGCTTTGAGAACATGTGACTTTATTGGAGAAAGAACGTCAAAGCTTCCTTCAGCTTGTGGTTAAGAAGAAACCCTTGTCCTTCCACTCCTGTGTGTCTACTGAGGGGTAAGAATTCTCACTGTTCCACAGCAGAATTGTGGAGCTCTCCGCTGGACACCATAGGTCTCCAGAACAGCCTCTGCTTTCCACCCTATGTTGGGGAGCTCTGCTGGTGAGTGTCGGAGAACTGGTATTGTGAGATTACAGGCTCTAACCACAGCACCTTTACCTTAGAAATCAAAAAAACATCTGGAAAGCCCCCTCACATGTGGAGAGCCATTCTGACACGTGATTGGGTGACTCCCGTTAAGGGCCTGAGGCGCTCTGGCTGTGTCGGAGCTATCCCGACCCTTTCCTGATGACAGAGCCCATCCGTGTGGGGGTGTGCCTGACCACTGACCCCGGAGACCCAATCACTGACCCTGACCTTGGAGTGCAGCCCCCCCTCAGCCTTCATTGGATGGAATTCTCCCCTGAATCTCTTGTCCCCCAAATAAAAGGCTACTCCCCGGCGTGTTCGCTCTCTCTCTCTCCTGCTAGCCCAGAGTAATCCTCGCTGCCCTGCTGGGCGGCTAGAGGCGGGAACCAGGGAGGCGAGCCGTCTCGGACCTAGCAATGTAAAATAAGGTACTGGTTTGTGTGTTTTATTTCGATCTCTTCTAACTAACTTAATGCCTAGAACCTCATTAATGAAACCACTGCGCAGGCCGCGTGGTAGACTCACATTTGGAAATTTTAAGACACGTTTTCAAAGAATCAGTGATCAAAGAAGAAGAATTAAAATTATTTTTAAAATGTGTGAAATTAAATAATATGTAAAGAAAGTAATACATGTGAAAATTTGAGAGAGTCACTCAAGATTTACTGAGTATTGGGCCCCAGGCATTGTTCCAATCACTGGGGAGTTGCAGGAACAAAGCTAGGTCCATGTCCTTCTATAACTAAATCCCAAGTCAGGGGAGCTGAGCAGTAACAGTTCATGTGTGAAGCTTGGACACCATCATCAGCCCAGGAATGCTATGAACAAAAGGGACAGGAAGCAGAGGCAGGAGCTTGGGGTGGGGAAAAGCCCCAGGATTCACCATGGCACCAGAAAGAGAGCAGGGAGAATAAAGGGAAGTGGCAGGAAGGGGTCTTATTTGTGAATTTAGAGCCATGGGCAAGTATTATCTAGTAAAAGTCATCTTCCAGATATACAGAGTGAACAAACAGTATGACTTGTAAAGAAGAGAGTAAGGTCAATGTGATTCATGTCGATCATGTCTTTGTGGGGAAAAAAAACATTAGTCTCCTTGTTAAAGTCACTGTCTCAACTCTGTCCATAGGAAGACACATCAAAACTAGGAGGTGGTCATGCTTTATTCTTATACCACTGCCTATCTGGAGAGTGGAAGCACTGGTTCTCAGTGCTCTGAGAACCAACAAGCATTTAGTTCAGCCCCAGCAGGCACTAGTTTTTGGATGACTTGGTTCTGGGAACAAAGTGAGGGCTTAGATGTGTACATGCTACATTCTAATGGAATAAGCAAATAAATGCCTAAGATAACTTTAGGTAATGGTAAGTTGTATACAGAAAGTAAATAAAGCAAAAATAAAGAAATAGGGAGGACTGAGGACTTTACTGCAGTTTGGGTGACCAGAGCAGATTTTCTAAAAGTAATATTAAAGCAGACTATCATAAGCCAGCAGGTAAAATCTGTGGCACGGTCTGGAGACTATGGAAAGAGCTTACGCAGAGAGCCCCAGGCAGCCAGCATGCTCAGAAAAGCACATCAGAGACAGGGAAAGGGCCAGTCCCCTGGGCCAGGGATATATTCAAGAACTTGGGTTTAATTCTGAGGGTGATGGAAAGGCACTCGAATTTCTAGCCAGGTCAGTAGCATGATCTTTTTTTTTTAAATATATCTTTATTTTTATTTATTTATTTTTATGTGGTACTGAGAATCGAACCCAGGGCCTCACACGTGTGAGGCAAGTGCTCTACCACTGAGCTACAACCCCAGTCCCAGTAGCATGATCTTTTTAATGTTTTTAACAGAAGTAGGAGTTAAAGCAGGAGGATTGAAGTCATCCAAGTGAGAGAGGATAAAGATGGTGAAGTAAGAACAGGATCAAGGAGGCACCCTCAGGACATCTTTTGTAGGAAAGGACTGGGACTTGCTGTGAGTAAAGATGAAAGGAAGTCCCAAGTGCTTGGGAGGTATGGCTAATGATGATGATACACCAGAGAGGAAGATGGGCCCTTCAGGAGGTGAAGAATCTCCTGTGTGAAGGACAGTCCAAGTACCTCTGCAGGAGACTGCTATTCACCTGCAATTCGCCTCACTTGAGAGGCAGGGTCCCAGCTACTGTACAAACCCATGATCATGGTACAAAGAAGGACAAGGGAAACTTACCACAGCCTCTGAAGTGGACAGGTGTTGCTGTGGCCCTGTTTTGGGAAGGCTCTTCCTTGGACTCAGCAGGTGTAGCTTCAACTTTCCAAAGAGGATCTTCAACAACGCAATGCAGGTGTGTGGGAGAGTTTCAGATTGGAGGAAACAAACATCACTATTACATTTAAAACCACTAACCAAAGGAGTCACATCTAAATGATGCTTAATTTCTCATTTAGTGCTCTTCTTGGATATAAAGGCTTTGAAGTTAGGAATCTCAATATTCATCACTCATGAAAGAATATAAACAACTTATTTTTCAGATAATCAATATGAAATAACATTTATAAATTCATAAGAAACCTCTCTTAACTCCTGAATAAGAAACATTTTTTAAACATATATAATCCCAGCAGCTCAGAGGCTGAGGCAGGAGAATCTTGAGTTCAAAGCCAGCCTTAGCAAAAGTGAGATGCTAAGCAACTCAGTGAGAACCTATCTCTAAGTAAAATACAAAATAGGGCTGGGGATGTGGCTCAGTGGTTGAGTGCCTGAGTTCAATCCCTGTAACTTCCCCCTGCCCACCTCAAAAAAAGAAACTATTTTTGAAAGAATCAAAATTTAGCATTACTTCTCGAAGTTGATTATTACTCATTATAAGAAACCGTTCTCCTGCAATAAAATGGGCTTCCTGCTCCAGTTCCTTGAGACGAGCCTGAAAATGGGATAAGCACAATTAATAATCATTCACAGTTTTCACAATTTAAAATTATTTAGTTTGTTAATCAAATAATTCCCAACAGAAGCTCTTAATAAAATAAAAAGCACTCTGTAATTTACTAAACTGCAGATTAAAAATGCATCTTCCGACTCTTGGTGGAATTCTAGGCTTATGCAATCACCCTCCCCCAAACTGAGGGAAACAAATGAAAGATTCAAAAATAATAATATAACAAAATAAGAGAGGGAAAGAAAGTATTTTATAGTAATATTAGGGCTAGAAAGGGATCCAGCATCCTATGAAACAAGACAGAATATATAAGTAACAGGCTCGTATCCAGAATATTTCAAGATGCCCTATGAATCAGTAAGAAAAGAAATACAAATGAGTGAAAGACTTGAGCAGATCCTTTATAAAAAAAGAAAATTATAATAGCCAATGATGATAGAAAAGTGCTAAACCTTATTAGCAATTAGGAAAACAAAACCAAACTTATGTGTTGTTTATAAGACCTCAACCTTATCATTTGTGGGGGAATACGAACAACTGACACACTTTTCAAACAATCAATATAAAATAATGCTCACAAATTCAGAATAAACCTCCCTTTTAACTCCTAAATAAGAAACGCATGGCTCTCAGTGTTTGGCAGACACCAGTCTCAGGAGTCCACAGCACTGGGCAACACAGAGTAATGAGGTGAGGTCAAGAAACAGAAGGCTGAGTGTGAACCACTGATTTACTTACAGTCCAAACTAGTCACACTATGTTTCTTAGGCATTGAAGTGGGAAAATAATAAAGAAAAACAATGTGAAATGACTGCAAAGGCTAGCAGCAAGGATTTCTGGCAGGGAAGTGCACAGAGTTCTGGGCATCCCAGGCTTGACCCAGGTGATGGTTATACCAGAGTTTCCTTTAAGGAAATTTAGGTGAAACATCTTTATGTATTTTTTCATGCAACTTAAGTATCTTTCTATATTTTCATTAAAAAACAAACAAAAATTCCTTCACCAAACGCTAGGGGGCAACAATCTTACAAGAAAAACTTAACTTTGGAGGATCCTGAGGATCAGTTAAAGCAATTCCCCAAATATGCATTAAATGCAGTGCTGCCCCACCCAACCTACACACACACACACACACACACACACACACACACAAAGATGCAATGGGGTTTAATCCTTCAATGCTTGATCCTTCCCTCTAGGAGTTTGACAAGAGAAAGAACAGTGTTACCATCAATCTAGCACTAGCAAGGAAAGAAAAAAGAGTGGAAATTACTAAGACCTGCCACTGGGAATCACTTACCAAACTGGAGAAAAATGACAAGGACAGAGTCTGAAATAATAACTTACCCCAAGAAGTATGGATGTCCTCTCCATTTCTTCCTTGTTCACCTGAATCTTGTGGTTTTCCATCACTGTAATTCAAACTCCAAGTCAGATCATGTCCACATTGCAGTAACAAATCCCTTTCGGTAAAGGTGACAGTCTTACTCCTCATGAAGACCACAATGACAGCACCTGCTGCTGGCCAACCTCTGCAGAGGGTCCGTCAGGAACATCCACAGTGCTGGCTTCAAGGTGGGCATGAGCATGGGCCCTGCATTGGCCAGCCCCAGCCTGGCCCTTTACACACTCTGGTTGGAGAGTTGTCTTGGCCAGGGAGACTCTGCTCTCCTGTGGGCCAAGAAGGACCTGGCAGTCTAAGACAGAAGAAAGCCCTGCACAGTTCTTACAGGGAGGGTCTCAAGACTGCATCAGGCCAAGCCAGGAAGGGCACAGGACACTAAGCAAACATGAGAGACAAGGATAGCAGTTAAGATATCTCATGAGACCTCCTCCTTCTGGCCAGAAAGAACTGAATGTCAAAATCATCGAGTCCTTCTAGTCTAAGAGATGGTGCAGCACAACCCCTCTTCAGGGCCCATGAGATATAGTATTTATTCCTAAATAAGCTAAAGAGAACACTCATTTCCAAACAATGTAGAATTCTCTACAAAAATGACTATACTTTGTCTTCATAGCAACTTACCTGCTAAAATTGGAATCAGAGGAATTTCCAAAGTACAAAATAGTTGCCATAAACCATGAACCTATGAAGTAATAATAAGGCTACTTTAAGTTACATTCACATCAGCATTTTGTTGAAAAGCTACTTGACTTTTTTGAACTAGAATGAAGACAACTCCTATCTAGGTGGGTTTCTTCCCCAACATCTATTCCTTTCCCTTGTTTTTCCTAATAAAACTCCTACTTCCATTATATATTCTACTTTATCATCATGACCTGGTAGAGACAGTCACAAATGGTAGATAGGCTATGCCCCATCCCAGTTTTCTTTACTTTCTCATTTTAAAGATTGATTTAAGTATCTGTAAACAGTTAGCCTTTAATTTTAATTTTAGTTTCAGGACAGGCTTCCTGAATTTCCATCAGTTCACCTAGACTTCACTGCCCCTAGTCGGGGAGTATGGCAAATGGCACTGGAGCCCTCGTTCCATGTACTCAGAGTACGACATCCTCCCCACTGACATCACCTCCTGGGCTCTTCCTTGGAGTTTGTTTCTATTCTTTCTTGCTACCATCAAGAAGTTCTGGGTCTTATTTTCTAGCTCTCCTCCTCCCCTGCCCATTTCTCTGCCTATCCCTCTAGACCCATTCTCTGCCTTGCCCTGTGTCACAAGGTAGGCCCAGTCCTGCCAGGTCACATCACCAGGCTCCCTCTCTGTGCTCAGGTGAGTTTCCCCTGTTAGAGCCAAGCAGAAGGGCAGGACAGAGGGAAAAGAAATAGTTCAACCTGGATCCCAGTAGAAGAAAAGTCCTGGCCACTGCCTGTCCCTGGAGGTTTCTCCATCTTGCTGCCCCCTTCACCATGCCCTTGCCTCAGGACACTGTCTCTTCCTTCAGCTCTTCTCAGTTGTCCCTTCCATGGCCATGGCTTCCCAATAAGACTGATTGAGGAAAGCTGTGTCCATTTTACCACCAACCAAAGCATTTAGCTTTCATGTTAACCACAGCATCAGAAACAGCCCAGTTAAAGGGGAGGCTTTGAAACATGCTAAATTATTTTAAAACTTCAGATTTTATTATTCTGATCTTTTCTTTTCTGAGTGAGGCACAAATTAATTTGGCCTTAGAACAAATGTTTCACTTCCTTCATGTTCAAGACACAGTGATAGCACCTTGCAAGTATGGGTGCAAGTGGACAGACAGCGCTTGTACAACCAGAACACATAATAAAATATCTTGCCTTCAACTTGGAGCACAGGTCCATTGTAAGTCTGTAGAGTGTATTCAAGTTCATATGTATGTTCTTATTCTTTAAAAGAACAAAAGTTAAACTTTAGACAAACTTGGCTGCAATGCTTATCACAACCTGGGAATTGATATGACTCACAAAAATGTTCCTAGGACATCTCAGGAAGCTCTCAACTTCAGATGCTACATCATGTATATGGTGGCCTCACCAGTGACCTCAGGTAGACAAGATTCAGTCTACACAAAGCACTGTGCTAGCACGATCTATGAGTAGCCAGACACTTTCCCAGCCCAGGGTTTCCCTTCATTTTATAGATACAAAAATAGAATCATGAAGAAACTAAATACCCAGAGCAGTGATTAAAGAAGGAAAGCACAGACCTGGCCTCTGGGATCCCACTGTCTCCACTCTCTCAGCTCTACTACCCTGCATCCACACAATGGCTGCCATATTTCACATTTGCTTGACCATTCTCACCCTAAGATGGACATCTGCAGAGGCCCTGGGAGACAGAAAGGGGAGATGGGATGCACTGCAGCCCCTATGACACTCAGTTGAAGTCTCCCTCCAATATAGCCCAAGGACCTCCTGCTCAACACCCCACTCTTCCCAGTGGCTCCCAGACTGTTTGCTGCTAATGGCCTCAGATTAAAGTAAGCACTCAGTGGGTCAGTGGCTGCACATGCCCTGGAGGGCTCTCCAATCATTTCCTCCCATAAACTACTCATCAGAGGATATACCTAGGATCACCTCTATGCAAAGCCTGTGGCTGCCACCTGACAGAATTCCACATGGCTGCCTGCAGGAGCTTTCTCAATTCCAAAGTGACCAAGTGACTCCTTTTAATAGTCCAGGATGGGCTAGCTCTGTGGCACAGTACAGCTGTGTGAGAGCCCCGCATGTGACTGGCTTCAGAGCTCTCCCCTTTTCTCCTCAGTCTGCCCTACTTCTCCAGAAGATGGCTTTGCCATCACCATGCCGCTCCCTCTACTTAAGCTACCTTCCATTCCCAGCAATTCAAACCTCTTCAGAGAAGCACAGTGGCAGATTCACAGATTAAAACCCAGCTTCCATCTCCTGCCCTTACATGCTGCATGGCTCTCCTAGAGACACATCTAGCCAATAGGACATAAATGGACTGCATCCAAAACTGCCTCTTGACTCCCTGGAGTGAGGGAATGAGGTCTCAGCAGGAGCAGGCAGAGAAGATCCTGGCCTGGCTTGACAGTACTGCTTCACAGTTGACAGTACTGCCCAGCTTACACAGGGGCACCCACTTCTTGGCAAGGAGGATACACGCTCTCTGGAACTGACTTTCATTCCTTGACTTTCATCACTGACTCAGATGTGGGCATGTATAAAGAAACTAGACTTAAAATTGGAAACCCAAACTCAACAATGGCCTCATATTAACCTTGGGCAAGGTGAGTATACATTAACTTTTATGTGCCTCAGTTTCTACATCTATAAACTAGGACTGATAATACTGGGGTAAATAACTCCTTCCTTCAACAATAGTATCTCAGCTTCTATTTGGAGAGTTTCCCTGCCTCACAGTAGGAGTCTGGATAGTCACAGGACCCTGCCTCCCTTGCTGGGTGTGGACGTCTGGACCAGTGAGGGAAAGGGGATGTTCTCCAGAAGCTAAAACTATGGATCTTGGCTTTGGCACCATGTCCACTAGCCTCTGTCCCAGGGTCCCTATTCTTGCAAGGCCTGATTCTCTGGGCTACCCCATGACCATCTGATAAGCCTCTTTTTAAATTAAGGGAGGGCACATACCTGTTATTTACAGCCCTGCCCCATGGGACACAGACTCTCCCCTTACATATGATGGCCATGAGCATGAAGAGCAGTGTCCCATTGCAGAGGCTCCTTCAACCCTCTGTGTGCTCACCTGCAGCACTTCTACTGTGCAACCTGAACAGAATGGTCCTAACTGTGGCCATGCTGCTCCCCTTCATCTCCTCCAAGGTTCTGCTTCTCCAGACAGTGGCTCCTAAAGGCCAGAGCATCTCTAGTAGGAGAGGGCCCAGGCAGACTGAGGTGGCCATCCCAGGAGCTCAGTCACAGAGGCTACATCACTGGCATTAAGTATTTATAAATGAGCAGCTCTCTGCTCACAGAATAGGCAACAATTTGACACCAGAGAATCCATTCAGAATTATCACACTGCACATAGGATTTCCCAGGAACAGATATGACAAAAAGATGGAACTCTCGCATCCTTATTCATTATCCTCCACCAGAAATACCAAGATCAAAAGTATAAGTGCAGGGTCAGGCATGGTGGCACATGCCTGTGATCCCAATGACTTGGGAAGATGAGGCAGGAGGATCACAAGTTCGAGGCCAGCCTCAGAAACTTAGTGAGATCCTGTCTCAAAAAAAAAAAAAAAAAAAAAAAAAAAACCACGCAACTAAGGATGTAGCTCAGTGGTGGAGGGCCCCTGGGTTCAAACTCTAGCACCGTAAAAAAAAAAAAAAAAAAAAAAAGCAGTGAAGAATAAGTAAAATGAATGTTGGTTTACTATTTATTAGACTGTAAAATAGGAAATTATTTCTAGAAAAATGTCAGGATTGTATTAAGATGGGTAAAACTTAATCTTAAAATTACTTACCTCAGGGCTGGAGATACAGCTCAGTTGGTAGAGAGCTTGCCTTGCATGTACAAGACTCTGGGTTCAATCCCCCACACCACACACACACACACACACACACACACACACACACACACACACAAAATGACTCACCTTAATATTACTTGAGGCATTGCCACATGTGCTGCTCACTTTGACTGAAAAGGACTTTTCAAGGTGTTTTGCCACTAAGTCCTCAAAAGAAGGTGTGCCATCACTGGGATCTATGAGCCATGCGGCAATTCTGGGATCAAGGCCTACAAAATCAGAAACTGAAGAGGAAAATGGCAGTTAATCCTCCTAGAAAAATAAATATTGATTGCTTTTCCTACCTTGGCAAGATGCTTAGGGTAATACTATTACCATTCTCTCAAATCACAGAGCCAAGTACGCATGATGTGACTCTGATGTTCCTCGACCATCTCAACCCTATGAGAAGGTGGTCTCCATGGTTGTTAAACTAAAGAAATGAATCCCAAACAGCTAAGAAGGGGTGGGGACTCCAAGCTCACTTGGAATTTGGATTTCTTAATAATGTTATAAGAGACTGAAGTCAGAACTCAGGCCTACCCTTACCTCCTTCTCCCAACTCTCCTCTCCCTTCCCTCATCCTGAGGCAACTCAGGCTTCCACACCCTCCCCTCCCTCCGCCTCTCACATCTCCACAAGTCATTTATGACCCTGCATCATGATGCCAGGAGCGTAGGCTCCCAAATCAAGGAAGCAGAGTAGGAACTGCCTGAGCACACATGGGATCCTCATCACTGTGCCAGGCAGAGACTGGCATTCCCTGGTGTGAAAAAATCCCATAAGACAATGGGGGTACTGCATGCATCATGATGCTGTGGAAAGAACACTGGCCCTA
Source organism: Spermophilus citellus (assembly GCF_964194105.1). Classification (NCBI taxonomy): domain Eukaryota; kingdom Metazoa; phylum Chordata; class Mammalia; order Rodentia; family Sciuridae; genus Spermophilus; species Spermophilus citellus. The sequence goes on from NC_138189.1 coordinate 1,535,507, forward strand.
GGACAAAAATGAATAGGAAAAATTATAACTGATTAAAGTACTCTAAAATCAAAATAAAAACAACATAGATTAATATGGTTTGACTCAATTCTAAATAGGAAAAAAATAAAATAGGATAAGACTTTTACAGTGATTGATAAAGATTAATCCTTAATATGGCTACCATTTTAAAAACAGTACTGCACCAAATATCTTTTAATTGAATAACAACAGTAGGCAAACACAATGAGTTTTTTCAAGAAAATTTAGTTTGAAGAAGAATTTAGTTTAGAAGATTACTGTAAATATCTGTGGGACATATATCAAGATGTTTTCTAAGCCAGGCATAGTGACGCAGGCCTATAATCCCAGCAACTTGGGAGACAGGAGGATCACAAGTTCTAGGCCAGCCTCAGCAACTTAGTGAGACCCTAAACAATCTGGCAAGATCCTGTCTCAAAATGAAAATTTTATTTTTTTTTAATTTTATTATTTTTTTTATTGGTTGTTCACAACATTACAAAGCTCTTGACATATCATATTTCATACATTAGATTGAAGTGGGTTATGAACTCCCAATTTTACCCCAAATGCAGATTGCAGAATCACGTCGGTTACACATCCACAATTTTACATAATGCCCTATTAGTAATTGTTGTATTCTGCTACCTTTCCTATCCCCTACTATCCCCCCTCCCCTCCCCTCCCATCTTCTCTCTCTACCCCATCTACTGTAACTCATTTCTCTCCTTGTTTATTTCCCCTCACAACCTCTTATATGTAATTTTGTATAGCAATGAGGGTCTCCCTTCATTTCCATGCAATTTCCCTTTTCTCTCCCTTTCCCTCCCATCTCATGTCTCTGTTTAATGTTAATCTTTTCTTCCTGCTCTTCCTCTCTGAAAAATTAAAGAAAAAAAAAGAATTGGGGGCTGGGGTTGTGGCTCAGCAGTAGAGTGCTTACCTAGCACATGCAAGGCCCTGGGTTTGATCCTCAGCACCACATACAAATAAATAAATAAAATAAAGATGATATTGTGTCCAACTAAAAAATGAATATTAAAAAAAAAGAATTGGGGATGTGGTTCAGTGGCTAAGCACCCCTAAATTCAATTCCTACTACTCTCGCCCCAATATATATGGTGTGTGGGAGTGTGTGTAAATATGTGTGTGAATTGCTAAATAGATAAGTTTTGGTACCAGAGTGTTTTAGGCATGAAGGGGAATTTAAACCTAAAATTATCACTCTTTAAGATACTTAAATATTTTGAATATTACTTACTAAAATAAGGAGTTTGGGGAATATGTATTCTATTCCATAGAACAGAATAAAGCCCATTAAACAAAAATAACACAGTTTACCTTTAGATGAAACTACAGTCTAGATCAGATCACATTACATATTGTATATTTTCCAGTAACTTTAAATTACACTAGTCTAAGAGGTTTATATATACCAAAGCAGACAGTGTCATGTTCTCATGACTGGCAGAGTTGGAATGCTGGATCAAAGTCAGCAATCATTCTGGCTCTTTGCCCCCAAGTCAGCAATGCAGGCTTCAGACAACACTGTCTGATAACACTGGCTGGCCCCAAGGCACTATTCCATTCTACTTGCCTTTTCAAAACTCTAAAATTCCATAATTAACAGTTCTTACACAGAGACACTTTTGAAAGACCTTTAGGGTCTGACAGCACCTGCACACTCTAGAAGCTGGTCCCTGTAAGCTCCTGCAACTGGCAAACCAAGCCCTATAAGGGCAAATTCCTATTGTGGGAAGAAATGCCAATAGTTGAAAAAGAGACACCAATAAGAAGATTTGAAATAAGCTATGAAAATTTAAGAAAATGATAGAAGCTATAAAAAAAATCAGAACTAGAAACACTGAAATTGGATGACTTAAGAAAAATTATGCAAATGAATGACAGAACCCAGGAAAGAAAAATAAAACGAAAAACGCTTCAAGAATAAAAACTAAACTGGCAAGGCACAAAGGCAATTAAGATAATAGATAAATTCCTTTAAAAAATAAAATGAAAAAGAGGAAATTTTAAAGAATAAAAGAAATTAAGAGACTGGGGTTGTGGCTCAGTGGCAGAGTGCTTACCTCCCATGTGTGGGGCACTGGGTTCAATCCTCAGCACTACATATAAATAAACAAATAAAAGTATTATGTCCATGTATGACTAAAAAATTTTAAAAATTAAAAAAGAAAGAAATGAATTCTAGATAAGTAGTGATAAATAAATATGACAAAGTGACAAATATGAGAGCTAGACAAGAAGATTCAACATACGGAATAGGGATTCAAAAAACAAATTAATACTGCATAAACTTTGTAATTCAAGTAACTTTAAGCAACACACTAAAGAATATATATTCAGGACAGTATGGTAAGGGCACAGGATAGACTTAGAGACTAGTGCAGCAGAATTGAGAATCCAGAAATAAATCTAAAGAGGTATTAAGAATGAAGATGGGGGGCTGAGGTTGTGGCTCAGTGGTGGTGCACTTGCCTAGCATGTGTGAGGCACTGGGTTCAATTCTCAGCACCACATAAAATAAATAAATAAATAAATAAATAAATGTCCATCAACAACTAATAAAAATATTAAAAAAGAAAAGAATGAAGATGGGCTCTGTAAAGGATTAAATTGTGGCCCTCAAAATATATGTCTACCTGGGACCTTAGAATGTGATCTTATTTGCAATAGAGTTCTTTGCATGTAATTATGGTAAGAATCTTGAGAGGAGACTACCTTGGATTGTGTAAAAGCTGAATCCAATGATGGGCATCCTTACAAGAAAGGGACAAGGAGAAGCCACAAAGACACACACAGAGTGACAAGCCTAGAAGATGAATGCAGAGAGTGAAGTGATGTACTACAGATCAGGCACACCCACGCTTGCCAATCACCACCAGAAGCTTAGAGAGTCATGGAATAGATTCTCCTTCAGAGATTCTAAAAAGAACCAGCCCTTGCCAGGCAAGGTGACCACACCTGTAATCCCAGTGGCTCCAGAGGATGAGGCAGGAAGATCACAAGTTCCAGGCCATCCTCAGCAACTTAGTGAGACCCTGTCTTAAAAAAAAAAAAAAGTGACCATCCCTGACAACATCTTGATTTCAGGCACCTGGCCTTGGAGCTGTGAGAGAACACTTGTTTAAAAGACCCCGTTAGTAGTAATGTGTTACTGCATCCCTAGGAAACTAATACAGACCCTCCACTTCAACTGTAGCAAAAATTAACTCAAAGTGGATCATAGACTTAAGTGTAAGAGCTGGAACTACAAAGCTCTCAGGAAAATAAAAACATTAAGAATTAATATTTGAGACGGTAGACTAAACAACTGTTACTTAGATCTGATATAAAAAACACAAGTGACACAAGAAAACGGATACATTGGACATCTTTACAATAAGAACCGTGCTTCAAAGAACACCATCAAGAAAGTGAAAAAACAGCTCACAGGTTGGGAGAAAATATTTGCAAATCATGTAACTTCAAGGGGCTTGTATCAGAATGTATAAGTAATTCCTTATAACTAAGCAATACAAAGACAACCCAAATTAAAAATGGGCAAAATATTTGAATAGACATCTCTATAAAGAATACATACAAATGACTAATAAGCACATGAAGAGATGTCCAACAGCACTGGCCATCACAGAAATATAAACCAAAACTACAGGAAATAGCACTTCACACCCATGGGGATGAAAAAATGTAAAAGATAATAACAAGTACTGAGAAACTAATGTGACTCCATTTTTAAAAATAAATAACAGCAGCTTCTACCTCAAGGCCTGTCCTAAGGAAGGGGGCATGACCCTTGTCCTTGGAAAAACCCACAGAGCATGCCTAAGCATATACCCACCCTGCTGAGTTGTTTGTCAGTAAATAACAGGAGAGGTCTGTGGCACCAGGTGTCCCTGACTCAGTCAGACTAGGTGAGGACCCATAGCAACCCCCTAGCAACCTCCAATCAGCATGAGACAGGGAAAATACCTGAGATGTCAGATGACCCCCCAATAGTTTATGGTGGTTGATAACATGTTGGGAAACCATGTAGTTTAGCACGTACACCCCTCATGGCCTAAACCAATCAGTTCAAAGGAATCCCCCTATTGTACTATCCAATCACCCCTACCCAACTTGTTCCCACCATTGAATGTGCTAATCAATGCTAAGAGTTGTTGTTTGATTTTCCCGCGGTATGGAATGATTTGCTGTGTGATGTTGTGACGCATAGAGTATCCCCCCAAAACCTATAAAATCTCACTGAACAAAGGACAGGGACTCACTCCCTGGGACCGCTGTGTCAGGAACGGTTGTGAGTCCAGGCTCGAGCTTACAATAAAGACTCTTGTGTGATTGCATTGGATTCAGCTCCTGGAGGTCTATTGGGGTCCCACGAATCTGGCATAACAGTACTGGCAAGGATGTGGAGAATTTAGAACTCTGTAACCTGCTGGTAGGATTATAAAGTGGTGTGACCATCTGGGGCACCAGACTGGGAGTTTTCAAAAAGTTACGTATACACTCACCATATGACCCAGCAAGTCTACTTCTAGATGAATATCAAAGAAAATTGAAAATACATGTCCACACAAAAACCTGCATTCTAATATTCATCCAGCATTAATCATAATAGCCCCAAAATGGAAACAATCCAACTGTTCATCAACTGATGAATGGATAAATTAAAAATGTGAATGTTATTCAGCCATAAAAATAAGTGAAGCACTGACACGTGGATTAACCTTAAAAACATTTTTGCCAAAAAAATGTGGCATATATACACAATGGAATATTACTCAGCACTAAAAAATAATAAGATCATGGTATTTGCAGGGAAATGGATGGCATTAAAGCAGATTATGCTAAGTGAAGCTAGCCAATCCCAAAAAAACAAATGCAGAATGTCTTCTCTGATATAATCGGGGTAACTCAAAACGGGGAAGAGAGGAAGAGCATAGGAAGAAGATTACCTCTACATAGGGAAGAGGGGTGGGAGGGAAAGGGAGGGAGAAAGGGAATTGCATGGATGGTGGAAGGAGACCCTCACTGTTATACAAAATACATGTATGAAGATGTGAGGGAAAAAAAATAGTGTTACCCTAGATTAGGTAGAGAGAAGCGATGGCGGGGGGAGGTGTTGGGGAAATAGGAAGGATAGTAGAATGAAACAGACATTATTATTACTGTGTGTATATATGTGACTGCATGACCAATGTGATTCTGTAACCTGTATACTCAGAAAAATTAGATATTATATCCCATCTGATTCAAATGTATGATATGTCAAGGTCATTGTACTGTCATGTGTAACTAATTAAAACAAATTTTTAAAAAATTTGCTAGCCAGGGATGGTGGCATGTACCTAAAATACCAGCTACTTGGGAGGCTGAGTCAGAAGAATCAACTGAGCCTAGGAGTTGGAGTCCAGCCTTGGTAATACAGCAGAGATTTCATGTCAAAACAATGACAATAACTTTACTAAGTGAAAGAAGCCAGTTACAAAAGGCCACAAACTGAACGACTGCAGTCATATAAAACACTTATAATATGTAGATCCACAAAGAACAAAAATCAGATCCGTGATTGCCAGAGTCAAAAGAAGGGAGTGATTGCTAGTGAATGGGTATAGGGTTTCTTTAGGAGGTGATGAAAACGTTCTGAAATTATATAGTGGTAATTGCCACTATATAATATAGTGTGATTGCCCTCAAACCACTGAATCGTACACTTTAGAATAGTGGGTTTTGTGGTGTTGAATTATATCTCAAGAAAGCTGCTTTAAAAAAAAGTTAAACCAAAAAGCTATTTTAAAAGGGTTTTTTTAAAGGTGCGTATATACTTTAGAAAACTGACCAATAACAACCAATATCAAAACAGTCCAGTAAAACAACAAGATTTTAAAGAAAACAAACAAAAATCTAAACAGATAGGACAAGTCACTAATTAGGAAAAAAATCAGTTTTTCATCACATTTCCAGAAAAATATGCAAAAATATGCAAAATATTAAAAAATCATCATATTTAGAAAGAAATAAGGTGACAAGGAAAGAAGATGCAAACCATTTGCATCCAGCCAAACTTGAACCTCCAAGTATGAAGGAGTCTTTAGGATACTCAAAGGGGTCAATGAGTTTAAGTAAAAACCTTGTCATCTTGAATTTGATTTATTCATATTAGTATGAATTCATGATATATTTTATACTTAGAATCCCAACCTATAAAAAGAGAACAATCTAATAGTAATGAACATAGCCATGACAAAATTCTGGACTTCCAAGCCATCTCCACTGAAGTTACAATGCTCCTTGAAGAGACTGTAAACCCAAATCTTGGGCAGGAAATGCACAGAAAAAACCCAGAACATCCTTGCCATCCAATAAATCAAGAAAAATGCCCCTAGCCATGAGGTTTGTGTCTCAAAGAGTCACTTTCTAACTCATCAAGGATTGTATGCAACAGAACAAAACACATCACACATGTTCAAATAAATGCTGGTTAAGCATGCGGGGAAAAAAGGGAATTCTCACACACTGTTGGTGGGAATGTAAACTGGTACAGCCATTATGGAGAACAGGGTGGAGGTTCCTCAGAAAACTAAAAACAGACCTACCATCTGATTTAGATATCCTGCTTTTGGGTGCATATCTAGAGAAAATTATATCTAGAGGAAATTATACCAGCATACCAAAGACACTTGCACATCCGTGTTCACTGCAACACTATTCACAATGACTAACACATCAATGTAGGTGCCCATCAACAGATGAAGAGATAAAGAAAAGGTAGTATATATACACAACAGAATATTATTCAGCTATGAAAAATAATGGTATCCTATCCTTTGCCACATAATAGATTGAAATGAAGGACACTATGTTAAGTGAAGTAAATCAGATACAAAAAAAGCAAGCATGGTATGTCCTCTCTCATATGTAGATGCTAAAAAAAATGTTGATCTTAATGTAGAACAGGAATAGATAACTACTAAAGGCTGAAAGGATGGGAAGGAGGATGGACAGAGGAAGGGTAGAAAGCAGATACCAAAACGCAGGAAGGAAGAAATAATAACTTCCAGGTTTCTACAGCACAGTAGGGTAACTACAATTCACAGTACCATACTTTATGAAGAGCTAGTACAGGGGAGCTTGAAGACTCCAAAGGCAATGTAATAATGAGATGGAAACCTTAATTACCCTAATTCAATTAGTATATATTGTATATGTGTATTGAAATACCACTATAGTTCAAAATATGTACAATTGTAACATGTTACTAAAAATTTAAGAAAATGTTAAAGTAGATAGAAATTATAACTAGTCTGATTTGATCATATTTTATACCCCTATCACATTATAATATGGCACTCCATAAATATGTACAATTAAAATGATAATTAATATAAAAAGCAAACAAAAGTATATGTAACAAGCAATTAAAAAATCTATATGCTAACCATGATACAATTAAAAAGCCTTAAGTATCACTTTTTACTGATTCTATGGACCAATTCACCATTTTGAAGGTAAACAAAGGGAAAGAGTAAGTTTTTATCCTGGCTTTTCCATATGAAATATACTTAGGGTAACCAAATAGATGATAAGGAAGATTTCTCCTTACAGAAGTTATCCACTTGGATCTCACCAAGTTGCAATTAAGGAACCTAGACAATGATAACCAATAGTTCCTGATATCACCATAAAAGAAAAACAAGCGAGTATGAGTAGTTACAGGGTGTTTCAGTCAGCTTTATCTCACTGTGACCAAAATACCCAAGGAGAACCACGTAGAGGGGGGAAGGTTTATTGGGGCTCATGGTCTCAGAGGTCTCAGCCCACAGACGGCCAACTCCACTGCTCTGGGCCCAGGTGAGGCATCACTTCATGGGAAGGAAAGCTGCTCAGCTCATGGTGGGTTAGGAAGCAGAGAGGAAGGAGGAGGCCACAGGGAAGATGCATCTCCCAGGACCAACCCCAGTGCCCACCCCTCCATCCACACCCCACCTTCCTAACTGTAGTTAGCACCCAGTCAGCCCATTCTCACTGCATGGCTGATTAGTTACAGCTCTCACAGTCTAGTTGCATCAGCTCTGAACATTCCTGCATTAACAGGAGCCTTGGGGGACACCTCACGTCCAAACCATAACACAGGGCAAGTGTGCAAGTTCAAACACTGTTGGACAGCCTGTATATAAACAGATCACTGACATCCAGAGTGGGTCATGGCATCACTTTAAACTTGGAATCTCCACATTTGAGTCTTACAACTGAAAAAAATATTAAGAGATGAATTATACATGTTTGTGGTTTGGTATAAAATATCAGGAAGAGTATAGGGTGTCAAGAAGGAAAAAGACTGTGAGTTGATGACTGTTGAAACAGTGTGATAGGTACTCATGTGCATGTTAGAAGTTTTCTACAATAAAAAGTTTTTTCCCATATTTTAGTATGAATATTTCCAAACACGTGGACAATTTGAAAAAAAAAGTGCAGTGTACACTCATGTATCCACCAGCTAGATTCTACAATGACTATTTTTGCATCTGTTTTATCACTTACTTATGTACCTAGTTTAGGAAGGTTATAAAACAATCTACTATTCTAAATGTGTCCTACACTGTTTTGATGTTACTTACTCTGAATCGTAGTTTAATTCTTAGAAAGTTATAAGCCATTTGTGGTAACAATGCCCATTAATATGATGCTGCATGTTAACTCTGCCTATTTTAAATTACCAAAGGAATGTGCACTGGTAAAAATTCAAGTAGAACCTACATACATGACAGGAAAGTGCGTCCTCATGCTTAGGCAGGTGAAGTGGCACATCTCCGTCTGTGTGAATGTGCCTTGTGCTGTATGGCATGGTGGGCTCCACCACCGTCCCACCCTGGGGAAAGCCATTGTTGGACGTCGATTTTTAGAGACTACCAGAACCATAACTTACCATGCTTCCAACTGCCATCATCACCAATAAACTGCAGCACTATTCTAACAAAGTCCTTAGCGTTGAAACAAATAACAGGGCATTTACATCTCAGGGTTTGGAACAGCACGTTTCTAGAAGATATAAAGAATTCACTGATTTAGGCATTAATTCTAAACTTTTGATATTGGGAAAATATTGTTATTACTTTACCAATAGCTATCATTTATAGTGCAGATACACACTGATTAGCTAAAGAATCTTGTGAGGTAAACATCTGCATTTGCTGGGCGTGGTGGTGTGTCCCTATAATCCCAGCACCCAGGAGTCTGAGGCAGGACTGCAAGTTCAAAGGCAGCCTCAGCAATTCAGTGAGGCCCGAAGCAACTTAGCAAAACCCTGTCTCAAAATAAAAAAAATAAAAATAAAAAGGTCTTGGATGCAGCTCAGTGCACTTAGGTTCAATCCCTGGTACAGAAGAAAAACAAAAAACATTTGCATTTTACAAATGGAGAAACTGAGACACAGAGACTAAGCAAGTGCCCAAGACCTTATACCAAGGAAGAGCCCCCAGTATCCAGGCCTACAGAGTAACTCCTGAATTATTACATAGACCATACCCTTCTTACCAGCCCCAAGGTGACTCCCTGGCCTGCTCTGCCCTCCCAGAGCCCTCTCCTCACATCCCACCATTCTGTCATCACCAAGAGTGCCCATTCCTCTGGGTCACTGTACTTGCTGGTTCCTAACTGCAGTTCTCTTCCCACAGCTTTTGCAACCTGTTCCAGAGCTGTGTTCAGGAGGAAGCAGGTCCTCTCTCTGTTCCTCCTGTGCTCCTGTCCACATGCAGTCCCCTTATCTCATGAGCTCCTTGAATATAGGATTCATAATAGTTACATTTATTGATTACCTACCATATGCCAGATACCACATTATAATACACAAGCTTGACGTGATGAAACTTCAAAATGATCCTATCAGGGAGACACTCTATCCACTTTACAGGTGAGGAAACTTAAGCTCAGAGAAGTTATAATTGAGAAGTGGCAACACTTGGATCTAAGACCAGACTCCAAACTCCAAGACACCAAACCATAAATCCCCTGTCATAGTAAAGGCTTATGAATACACTAACGAGGTGCTTTGTATAGGACTAAGAAAGAAACAAACTAGGACACAATGAGCTCCACAACTAAGTGAGTGTGCAGTTAGGCTTTGCTGGTCTTGATCTGCAGGCAGTTTCAGGCTTTGCGTATTGTGTGATTTCACCTTGGTTTCCTTGAACAGGGAGGCCAGTAGCAAGGACTCTGGTTTTGGCTTGGATGGACCAGGGAGGGTAAACTGTGGGGGACAGAGGGGAAGGAAGGAGTGGAAAAATACAAGGAGAAGAAAGGGCACTTGGAGCCCCTGCCTCTGTAAATCTCTTCATTCTGAAATGCAGAGGACCTCGAATTGGTGATCTAACTGCCACACTGACTTCCCATTAGGGAGACACCCAGGCTGAATGATGTCTGTTTTGAAGAGACAATAATAAAAGTGTGTCCCATAAGATACAATGGCTAAGGCAGAAAGTATTTTATGAGTCAGTTGCTTAAGTCAATTATGTCACATTTGCAAAATAAAAAAAGAGGTAGAGGGTGGGGAGATAGCTCAGTGTGCCATAAAAATAAAAAATAAAAATAGGAAATCTAGATTTGGGTCTAAAAAGGAGAAAATTCCAAGATTGAAAATTTCCTCATCTATAAAGCAGATTTAATAAGACCTAACAAATAGTGATAGTGTAAAGGTGAAAGATCATGAGTAAAAAGACCTTGTATAGGTATTTAATGTTATTAAATATGCTTTTGGCAAAAAGTAATTTATATGGATTAATTAAAAATGATTTATTTAAAATAATTTTGAGGGGCTGGGGATGTGGCTCAAGCGGTAGCGCGCTCGCCTGGCATGCGTGCAGCCCGGGTTCAATCCTCAGCACCACATACAAACAAAGATGTTGTGTCTGCCGAGAACTAAAATAAAATAAATAAATTCTCTCTCTCTCTCTCTCTCTCTTTCTCTCTCCCCCCCTCCTCTCTCTTTAAAAAAAATAAAATAATTTTGAATCCCAAAGATATTATATAGAATTGGAATTATTACTTCCAATTTTATGGTAATTGAGGCAATATTCCTAATTATTCTGGAACTTATAAAAATGAAGCCTCAACACTCACTTATTTAATAAATAAATATTAGGCACCTGTTCTGTGGCACTGTTCTTAGCTGTGGGTATATAAAAGTACACCAAACCAAAAATTCCTGCTTTCAGAGAATTTAGGAGTGGATATATAGTAAACTAAATAAATGTGATATGCATAATGATGTGGGGTATTCCAGGGAAACATAAAAGGGATGTGCATGGTGCTCAGTGAGGTACTGTTTATCAAGGTAGTCAGTGAAGACATGAGGATAGAGTGAACCAAAAGCCTAATTGATGAAGGAAATATTTTTACAGGAAATTTTAGTTATTGAGTGTGGAAAAAGTGATAGAGTTAGAAATAATTTGGACGTAAATAATGAAGCCTTAAAAACCAAACTTCAGTTTATAGTAAATACAGGGAAAGAAAAAGTTAAAGAATCCCACAATGAATGGCTTGTGGTTGTGGCTCAGTGGTAGAGAGCTCGCTTGAGGCACTGGGTTTGATCCTCAGCACCACATAAAAACAAAATATAAAGATACTGTGTCCACCTACAACTAAAAAATAAATATTAAAAAAAAAAGAATCCCATAATGAAATAAACAGATAAATTCAGGACATGAGACCTTCTACAAGAGTCTAGCCACATCTTCAAGGTAGAGTCAACAGGATTTGATAAGAACTTGGATAGGATTCACGGAAACAACAGAAGTCAAAGATAACAACAAGATGGATTCTACAAGATGGATTAAATTAGGAGATGAGAAAAGACATGATCACCAGGTCTTGTTGGGAATTTCCAGCGAAAGTGAGGTGCTCCAGAATCTAGTGGAGGGATTTTCATCGGCGGCGGGGGCTCGGTCGTGGGCGATTTCTCCGCACCGAGGGTCGCACGGCTTGTTCGGTGGATTGCCCCGCGGCCAGAGTCTGCGGCGCGCGTTGGGAAGCGGAGAGGTGGCGGCGAGGAGGTGCAGCGCTGCGGATTCTGTGGGCTTCTGCCAGCGGTGGAATGGCTGCGCTCAGTGCTTAGTTCTGGGTTTGAGACGGAGGAGGGAAGCGGTCCAGTTCGGTTCCCCACACCGGTCAGTCCACGGAGGAGGCCAGCGGCCGCCATCTTGCAGAGCTGACGTAATCATCCCTGTTTTCTACTGATCTCAGCTCATTCAGCTACGGAACAGGTGATTTCAGGCTGTTATTTGCCTGCGTCTCGCAGACAGATAGCTCAGGCTCAGGGCTAGAGAACCCGCGGAGACGGCTTCTTGGAGCTCGCCCCTAGCAGAGCATGCTCCGAGCTCTGAGCAGCCGGGTTCTGGCTCCCAGAACTGTTTTGGCCCAGGGCTGGGGGAACCCGCGGAGTCTGCTTCTTGGAGCCCACTCCCAGCAGAGCGTGCACCGAGCTCAGGGCGGCCGGGTTCTGGCTCCCGGAGCTGCTTTGGCCCTGGGCTGGGGATCCTGCAGAAACTGCTTCTCGGTCCAGGTCCTGCTGGGTGCTGTGGGGGCCAGAGGGGCAGAATGGAACTGCCGCCTGCACCCAGAACAGGCCAAGCGACCCACCGGCGTGGTATCACGTCACCCCAACTGCAGCTGGGGCCGAAGAGAGCAGCTGCCCACGCCTGGATCACGTCCAGCGACCTGATGGCGTGGTAGTCAAGTCACCCCATTTGGAGTAGGGGCCAAGCAGAGACGCCGCCCGAGCCGGCAAGGTAGGCAGACCTGCGACCCACCGGTGGGACAGGCCCGGTGGCCTGCCAGCGTGGTGGACACGTCGCACCGATTGGAGTGGGGGCTGAGCGGGGCCACTGCCTGTGCCCGGAAAAGGCCAAGCGACCCACCAGCGTGGCAGTCAAGTCACCCCATTTGGAGTGGGGGCCGAGCAGAGCCGCCGCCGCCGGAGCTCGCAAGGTAGGCAGACTGGCGGCCCACAGGCGGAACGGGCCCAGCGGCCAGCCGGCGAGACAGACATGTCACACTGGTCGGAGTGGAGGTGGAGCAGAGCTGCCGCCCGTGTCCGGAAAAGGCCCAGCGACCCGCCGGAGTGGCAGTCAGGTAGCCCCATTTGGAGTGGGGGCCGAGCAGAGCTGCCACCCGCGCCCGTAAGGTAGGCAGACCTGCGACCCACCGGCGGAACAGGCCCAGAGGCCTGCCAGCGTGGTAGACACGTCACACCAATTGGAGTAGGGGCCGAGCAGAGCCGCCGCCCGCATCGGATCAGGCCCAACGACCCGTGGGCGTGGTAGTCACGTCACCACAATTGGTGTGGGGCCACAGCAGAGCCGCCACCCACGCCCACAGGGTGGGCAGACCTGCAACCGACTGGCAGAGCAGGCCTAGCGGCCCGCCAGCGTAGTAGACAGATCACCCCAATTGGAGGAGGAGCACAGCCACTACCCGCTCTGCAAGGGAGATTTCCCAACTATACAAGACCAGAATAAATAAATAGGGGGAAAATTTCAAAAACACAACAGTTTTACCAAGCAGAAAGAAACGCGAGCAGTATGAAAAGACAAGGCAAGAAAGGACCACAAGCAATGCAGGTCAACTCAACTCTAGAAGAGGTAATAGCTGCAACAGATAGAATGTCAGATAAAGAATTCAGGATACATGCTTCAGATGATCTGAAGTCTCAAGGAAGACATGAGACAGCAAAATCAGACAATGAAAGATCACTTTGACAAGGAATTACATAAACAAATCCAAGAAGCAAAGGATCAATTAAACAGGGAGATAGAGGTAATAAAAAACAAACAAATAGAAATCCTAGAAATGCAGGAAGCAATAAACCAACTTAAAAACTCAATTGAGAATACTACCAGCAGAGTAGAACACTTAGAAGATAGAACATCAGACAATGAAAACAAAGTATTTCAACTTGAAAAGAACATAGACAGCTCAGCAAGACAGTTAAGAAACCATGAGCAGAACATCCAAGAAATATGGGATAACATAAAGAGACCAAACTTAAGAGTCATTGGGATACAGGAAGGCATGGAGGTCCATACCAAAGGAATAAACAATCTATTCAATGAAATAATACGAGAAAACTTCCCAGACTTGAAGAATGAGACAGAATCCCAAATCCTAGAAGCCTACAGGACGCCGAATGTGCAAAATCACAAGAGATCCACACCAAGACACATTATAATGAAGATGACCAACATACAGAATAAGGAGAGAATTTTAAAAGCTACAAGAGAAAGGAAGCAGATTACATTTAGGGGTAAACCAATCAGGATAACAGCTGATCTTTCAACACAGACTCTGAAAGCTAGAAGATCCTGGAATAACATATTTCAAACACTGAAAGAAAATGGGTTCCAGCCAAGAATCGTGTATCTGGCGAAATTAAGCTTCAGGATAGAAGATGAAATTAAAACCTTCCATGATAAACAAAAGTTAAAAGAATTTGCAGCTAGAAAACCATCTCTTCAAAAAATCCTTGGCAAAACATTACAGGAAGAGGAAATGGAAAATAACAATGAAAACCAACAGTGGGAGGTATGACAATAAAGGGGGGGAAAATAATCAAAGAAGAAAGCAAATCAGGTTTAGTAACATTAATAAACAAATATGGCTGGAAGAACAAACCATATTTCAATAATAACCCTAAATGTTAATGGCTTAAACTCACCAATTAAGAGACACAGGCTAGTTGAATGGATCACAAAACAAGACCCAACAATATGCTGCCTACAGGAGACGCATTTGATAGGAAAAGATATACATAGACTGAAGGTGAAAGGTTGGGAAAAATCATATCACTCATATGGACTGCAGAAACAAGCAGGAGTGTCCATACTCATATCAAATAAAATAGATTTCAAGCCAAAGTTAATCAAAAGGGATAAAGAAGGACACTACATACTGCTCAAGGGAACCATACACCAACAAGACATAACAATCATAAATATATATGCCTCAAACAATGGAGCAGCTATGTTCATCAAGCAAACTCTTCTCAAGTTCAAGAGTCTAATAGACCACCATACAATAATCATGGGAGACATCAACACACCTCTCTCACCACTGGACAGATCTTCCAAACAAAAGTTGAATAAGGAAACTATAGAACTCAATAACACAATTACCAACCTAGACTTAATTGACATATATAGAATATACCACCCAACATCAAGCAGTTACACTTTTTTCTCAGCAGCACATGGATCCTTCTCAAAAATAGATCATATATTATGTCACAGGGCAACTCTTAGACAATATAAAGGAGTAGAGATAATACCATGCATCTTATCTGATCATAATGGAATGAAACTGAAAATCAACGATAAAAGAAGGAAGGAAAAATCATGCATCACTTGGAGAATGAACAATAGGTTACTGAATGATCAATGGGTTTTAGAAGACATCAAGGAGGAAATTAAAAAATTCTTAGAGTTAAATGAAAACTCAGACACAACATATCGGAATCTATGGGACACGTTGAAAGCAGTTCTAAGAGGAAAATTAATTGCTTGGAGTTCATTCCTTAAAAAAAGAAAAAACCAACAAATAAATGATCTCATACTTCATCTCAAAATCCTAGAAAAAGAAGAGCAAAACAATAGCAAAAGTAGTAGAGGGCAAGAAATAATTAAAATCAGAGCTGAAATTAATGAAATCGAAACAAAAGAAACAATTGAAAAAATTGACAAAACTAAAAGTTGGTTCTTTGAAAAAATAAATAAAATAGACAGATCCTTAGCCATGCTAATGAAGAGAAGAAGAGAGAGAACTCAAATTACTAGCATATGGGATGAAAAAGGCAATATCACAACAGACACTTCAGAAATACAGAAGATAATCGGAAATTATTTTGAATCCTTATACTCCAATAAAATAGAAGATAGTGAAGGCATCGATAAATTTCTTAAGTCATATGATCTGCCCAGATTGAGTCAGGAGGATATAGACAACCTAAACAGACCAATAACAATTGATGAACTAGAAGAAACCATCAATAGACTACCAACTAAGAAAAGCCCAGGACCGGATGGGTATACAGCAGAGTTTTACAAAACCTTTAAAGAGGAACTAATACCAATACTTTTCAAGCTATTTCAGGAAATAGAAAAAGAGGGAGAACTTCCAAATTCATTCTATGAGGCCAACATCACCCTGATGCCTAAACCAGACAAAGACACTTCAAAGAAAGAAAACTACAGACCAATATCTCTAATGAACCTAGATGCAAAAATCCTCAATAAAATTATGGTGAATCGAATTCAAAAACATATCAAAAAAATTGTACACCATGATCAAGTAGGATTCATCCCTGGGATGCAAGGATGGTTCAATATACGGAAATCAATAAATGTTATTCACCACATCAATAGACTTAAAAATAAGAACCATATGATCATCTCGATAGATGTAGAAAAAGCATTCGACAAAGTACAGCATCCCTTTATGTTCAAAACTCTAGAAAAATTAGGGATAACAGGATCATACCTCAACATAGTAAAAGCAATCTATGCTAAGCCACAGGCTAGCATCATTCTGAATGGAGAAAAATTGAAGGCATTCCCTCTAAAATCTGGAACAAGACAGGGATGCCCTCTCTCACCACTTCTGTTCAACATAGTCCTCGAAACACTGGCCAGAGCAATTAGACAGACGAAAGAAATTAAAGGCATAAAAATAGGAAAAGAAGAACTTAAATTATCACTATTTGCAGATGACATGATTCTATAACTAAGAGACCCAAAAGGGTCTACAAAGAAACTATTAGAGCTAATAAATGAATTCAGCAAAGTGGCACGATATAAAATCAACATGCATAAATCAAAGGCATTCCTGTATATCAGCGACAAATCCTCTGAAATGGAAATGAGGACAACTACTCCATTCACAATATCCTCAAAAAAAATAAAATACTTGGGAATCAACCTAACAAAAGAGGTGAAAGATTTATACAATGAAAACTACAGAACCCTAAAGAGAGATATAGAAGAAGATCTTAGAAGATGGAAAAATATACCCTGTTCATGGATAGGCAGAACTAACATCATCAAAATGGCGATATTACCAAAAGTTCTCTATAAGTTCAATGCAATGCTAATCAAAATCCCAACGGCATTTCTTGTAGAAATAGATAAAGCAATCATGAAATTCATATGGAAAAATAAAAGACCCAGAATAGCAAAAACAATGCTAAGCAGGAAGTGTGAATCAGGTGATACAGCGATACCAGACTTCAAACTATACTACAGAGCAATAGTAACAAAAACAGCATGGTACCGGTACCAAAACAGGCGGGTGGACCAATGGTATAGAATAGAGGACACAGAAACCAATCCACAAAACTACAACTATCTTATATTTGATAAAGGGGCTAAAAGCATGCAATGGAGGAAGGATAGCATCTTCAACAAATGGTGCTGGGAAAACTGGAAATCCATTTGCATCAAAATGAAACTGAATCCCTTTCTCTCGCCATGCACAAAAGTTAACTCAAAATGGATCAAGGAGCTTGATATCAAATCAGAGACACGGCGTCTGATAGAAGAAAAAGTAGGCTATGATCTACATACTGTGGGGTCGGGCTCCAAATTCCTCAATAGGACACCCATAGCACAAGAGTTAATAACTAGAATCAACAAATGGGACTTACTCAAACTAAAAAGTTTTTTCTCAGCAAAAGAAACAATAAGAGAGGTAAATAGGGAGCCTACATCCTGGGAACAAATCTTTACTCCTCACACTTCAGATAGAGCCCTAATATCCAGAATATACAAAGAACTCAAAAAATTAGACAATAAGATAACAAATAACCCAATCAACAAATGGGCCAAGGACCTGAACAGACACTTCTCAGAGGAGGATATACAATCAATCAACAAGTACATGAAAAAATGCTCACCATTGCTAGCAGTCAGAGAAATGCAAATCAAAACCACCCTAAGATACCATCTCACTCCAGTAAGATTGGCAGCCATTACGAAGTCAAACAACAAGAAGTGCTGGCGAGGATGTGGGGAAAAGGGTACACTTGTTCATTGTTGGTGGGACTGCAAATTGGTGCAGCCAATTTGGAAAGCAGTATGGAGATTTCTTGGAAAGCTGGGAATGGAACCACCATTTGACCCAGCTATTCCCCTTCTCGGTCTATTCCCTAAAGACCTAATAAGAGCATGCTACAGGGACACTGCTACATCGATGTTCATAGCAGCACAATTCACGATAGCAAGATTGTGGAACCAACCTAGATGCCCTTCAATAGACGAATGGATAAAAAAAAATGTGGCATTTATACACAATGGAGTATTACTCTGCATTAAAAAATGACAAAATCATAGAATTTGGAGGGAAATGGATGGCATTAGAGCAGATTATGCTAAGTGAAGCTAGCCAATCCCTAAAAAACAAATGCCAAATGTCTGCTTTGATATAAGGGGAGTAACTAAGGACAGAGTAGGGACGAAGAGCATGAGAAGAAGATTAACATTAAACAGGGATGAGAGGTGGGAGGGAAAGGGAGAGAAAAGGGAAATTGTATGGAAATGGAAGGTGATCCTCAGGGTTATACAAAATTACATACAAGAGGAAGGGAGGGGTAAGGGAAGAATAATACAAGTGGAAGAAATGATTTACAGTAGAGGGGGTAGAGAGAGAAGAGGGGAGGGGTGGGGAGGGGAGGGGGGATAGTAGAGGATAGGAAAGGCAGCAGAATACAACAGACACTAGAATGGCAAAGTGTAGATCAATGGAAGTGTAAATGATGGATTCAGCAATCTGTATACGGGGTAAAAATGGGAGTTCATAACCCACTTGAATCAAACTGTGAAATATGATATATCAAGAACTATGTAATGTTTTGAACAACCACCACCAACAAAAAAATAATGATAAGTTATTGATTTAAGAGGATGAAAGTTACCTCTGTAATCCAGATTTTTCTTAATATAGATTGAATTCCAGCATTCTATCAAAAAAAAAAAAAAAGAAAAAGCAGCTTTACATGTATGAAGACATGAATTGGTGTGAGCATATTTTATATACAAACAGAGATATGAAAAATTGTGTTCTATATGTGTAATAAGAATTGTGATGCATTCTGCTGTCGTGTATTTAAAAAATAAAAGCAATTTTAAAAAAATAAAGAAAATTTGACCAGTGGGGAAAAAAAAAAGACATGATCACCGGATTTTTGTTATATGTTGGTGTTGCTGGGTTCCTAATCCAAATAAATCAACCACAGAAGGACATTTTTTGAGACAATCAGGTGACTGAAATTTGGATTGGACATTAAATATAAGTTTGAAAATTGTACTGTGACTATGCAGAAAAAAAGGCCATTTTTTAGAGCAGTCCCCTGAGACACATGAGAGTGAAGGATGTGTCATATTTTCTTTAATTCCAGCCCTTCAGCCACCTCTAGAAGAGAGATGAAAGAAGTGTGCAAAAATCTGAAGGTGTTGATCTATGTGGATGTGTATGCTACTTTCTACTTTTGCATTTTCAAAATTTATTTTGTTTGTTTGTAAAAACCTAAAGAAAGGAGGCAGCAACCCAGGCAGATATCTGGGAGAATGCTGTAATAAGGAGGAAACTGAAGCCGTGGGTAGCGGCTGGACTTCACTGAAGAATAAGGAGGGAGAAGAGGTGAGGGCTGCAGAAGGATTCAATATGAAGACTGGCAGTGGGATAGGGTCCTAGGAACTTCACCTTGCTTCAGAGACAGCAGGAGTAGTTACAGGGTTTTGAGGGGCAATGGCATGATGTAATTTCTGTTTTCCTATGTCCCTCTGGGAGCTGATCTGAAAACAAGCAGAAGGGCAGGTGGAGCAGGAGTACATGTGGAAGCTCAGTGGCCTGAGGTATGGCAGCAGCAATGGTAAAGGTAGGGGAGAGTCTAGCCACATCTTCAAGGTAAAGTCAACAGGATTTGCTAAGAACTTGGATAGGGTTCATGGAAAAAAACAGAAGTCAAAGATAACAACAATAGTGGAGAATGGGATAGACAGCAGAATACATCAGTCACTAGAAAGGCAATTTGTAAATCAATGGAAATGTAACTGATGTGACACAGCAATCTGTATACGGGGTAAAAATGGGAGTTCATAACCCACTTGAATCAATCTGTGAAATATGGTATATTAAGAACTATGTAATGTTTTGAACAACCAACAATAAAATAATAATAAAAAAAAGATAACAACAAGCCTGAGCTCAAAGAAGGCTACTACTAACACTGACCAAGACAACCAGACTGCAGTGGACAGTTTCAAAGGAAGATGAGTGCTCAGGACACCTTAGGCTGAAATGACTAACAGATGTCCACATGGACATAGGATACATAAATCTGGAATTCAGAAAAGGCTGTCTACATATTAGGGCTCTATTCTCCATAGACTACACCTACCTACTTGCTCTTTTAAAAGAAAAATATATAAAAAGAGAGCTAAGGATTTCTTGGGAGACATTTTTTAAAAAAAAAACACTAAGAGCTCCATTATCCTGGGTAAGATGAGGAAGACTGTGCCTACCCTGTCTTCCTTCAGAGCCATCAATTACTCTTCCGGATTGTGATCTTTTTCTTTTAATTTTTTTTTCATAGCTTTATTGAGGTAAAATTGAAGTACAATAAAATACACATATTTGCCATTTGATCAGTTTTAACATGTAAGTAACCAATAGAATCAATATAAAAAACATTTCTATTAATTTTTTTTAAATTTAAAATCATGCAGGCTGTGTTTCCTGCATGATTTATTACATTAGAAACAAATCTTAAGATATATAGAACCCCACCCCTACATGTCAACTATTTTAAAATTAAATGGCACACTTATAAATATCTTAGATGTCAAGGAAGACACAAGTAAATAAAAATGCTTTGAACTAAGTAATAATAAAAGCTTAAAATATCAGAATCTCTGGAATGAAACAGTACTCAAACATTTATAACTTAAAGGACTTGTATCAGAAAGAAGCTAGAATAACAAATTATTTTCAAATTATGTAGTAGGAAGGAAAAAAATAAGACTAGGAACAGACATATATGAAATAAAGAAAAAATAAATAAAGTTAAAAATAAAAAATAATAAAGTTAAAAGTTGATAAAAATCAAACAAGTCTAATCAAGAAAAAAAGCAAGAACACAGAAATTAATATCAATGAAAGGGGAGTTTATCAAAATAACCCTATAAATGCTAAAACATATTAAGGTAATATTACAATTATATGCCAACATACATGATAGCTTACATAACATGGTCATATTAGAGAAGGATTCGTGTGCTGTTGAGAAGAAAGTGTATTCAGTCATTGATGGATGAAATATTCTATATATGTCTGTTAAGTCTAAATTATCAATTGTATTTTTTTTATTTCTATAGCCTCTTTATTTAGTTTTTGTTTAGTGCATCTATCCAGCAGTGACAAGGGATGTTAAAGTACCCAGTATTATTATGTTGTGGTCTCTTTGATTCTTGAAATCAAGAAGGGTTTTTTTGATGTACATAAATGCTCCATTGTTTGGAGCATATTTACTATTATTATGTCTTGTTGATATTTAATTCCCTTAAGCACTATGAAATGGCCTTCTTTGTCCCTTCTAATTAAATTTGGCTTAAAGTCCACTTTATCTGAGGATAAAAACCCCTGCTTGTTTATGCAGTCTGTGTGAGTGATATGTTTTTTTCCCATCCTTTCACCTTCAGTCTGTGGATGCCTTTGCCTATGAGGTGAGTCTCTTGGAGATAGCATATTGTGGGTATTGTTTTTTAATCCAATCTGTTAGCCTGTATCTTTTGATTGATAAGTTTAGGTCATTAATGTTCAAAGTTATTATTGAGATATTATTTGTATTTCTGGTCATTTGGGTTTATTTCTAGTTTTTAATTTGAATTAGTTTCTCCTTTGATTAAATATCCCTTTAGTGTACTTCCTCCCTTTGCTTGTTTTCACTTTTTTTTTTTGTTTTATCTTCATGGAATATTTTGTTGAGAATATTCTGAAGTGCAGGCTTTCTAGTTGCAAATTCTTTTAACTTTTGTTTATCATGGAAGGTTTTTATTTCATCTTCAATTCTGAAGCTTAATTTTGCCAGATGTAGGATTCTTGATCAGCATATGTCTTCTTTCAGAGCTTGGTATATGTTATTCCAAGACCTCCTAGTTTTAAAGGTCTGGGCTTAGAAATCAGCTGAGATTCAAATTGGTTTCCCTCTATACATAATCTGATATTTTTCTCGTGGCCTTTAAAATTCTATCCTTATTCTGTATGTTAGGCATTTTCATTATAATGTGCCTTGGTGTGGATCTGTTGTAATTTTGTACATTTGGGGTCCTGTAAGCCTCTTGTATTTGATTTTCCATTTCATTCTTTAGGTATAGGAAATTTTCTTATATTATTTCATTGAAAAGATTGTGCATTCCTTTAGTTTGTGTCTCTGCACCTTCATCTATCTCAATAAATCTTCAATTTTGTCTTTTCATGTTATCCCATAGTTCTTGGAAGTTCTAGTCATGGTTTCTTTTTTTTTTTTCCAAAGTAGAGATTAGAAGTTTATTGAAGGACAGCAGAAAAGACTTCTCCCGGAGGAAGAAGGGGACCCAAGAGTTGGAATCCCTAGTCATGGTTTCTTAACATTTTTTTCTCCATGGTCAACTCTATTTTCAAGATTATATATTTTGTCTTCATTGCCAGAGGTTCTGCCTTCCAAGTGGTCTACTCTGTTGGTGATGCTTTCTATTGAATTTTTAATTTGGTTTACTGTTTCCTTCATTTTAAGGAATTCTGCTTTTTTTTCAGAATCTCTTTATTGAAGTGATCTTTCATTTCCTGTATTTTCTCTCTTATTTCATTTCTTATACCATCCTTTATTTCACAGATCAGTTTAACTATGTACATTCTAAATGCTTTCTCTGATATTTCTTCCCCTGTGTTGTTGATGGATTTTGTTACATATATCTTGGCTTGTTTGGGGAAATTTGTTCACTCATTTTTTAATGTTGTTTGTGTGTCTATCCATCTAACAGTACGGATCTGAGGCAGTAGAGTTTTTACCCTGTGGACTTATAATGTCCCTGATGGTTTCCAGCACTTCACTGTTTAAGGGGAGACAAATAACAACAACAGCCAATGCAAATAATATACAGCATTAAACCAAATAGCTCCTACTATGACATCTACAATGTTAATTATCAGAAAAAACAGAAATGATAAGATCGGTTATCGCCTACGGCAAGTTTGCAAAACAGTTTACAATTTCAAGTGGTGAACAGGGACAGAACAGAAGTGATATAGGATGTGATGATTATGAAGGAGGAGGGAAGAAATAAAAAATTAAAGGAAGAGTGAAAGAACAATAGAAATTGGCTGATCACAGAAGAAAAGAGAGAATCAAGGGAAACAGACAGGAGAAAAATATACACATATAAATTAAATATTTAAAAAAATAAAAGAATACAAAACAAAACTGAAAGTATACAAATCAAACATCCTAGTTCACAAAAAACCAATCCATGAAAAATAACTGGCTTCAAAAATGCTAGAAATGAGGGTTGGGGCTATGGTGCAGTGGTAGAGCACTTGCCTAGCATGTGTGAGGCACTGGGTTCAATTCTCAGCACTGCATATAAGCAAATAAAGATCCATTGACAACAAGACAATATTTTTTTTAAATGCTAGAAATGAGGCTGGGGCTGGGGCTCAGTGGTAGAGCTCCTGCCTCACATGAGTAAGGCACTGGGTTCAATCCTCAGCACCACATAAAAAATAAATAAAGATATTTTTTTAAAAACTAGAAATGAGAAAAAACAAATATGAATATGTATAAGTGTCCATGTACCATTAAGGAAACAATTAAACAGAGAAAAAGAATTTTTAAAAAAAGATCTTGATGAAAAGTTATGATATTTTCAGTCCAAACCATATTTTCAATCATGGAGCTTTGAAAATAGTACTACTTGGTAGAATTGAGGACAACTGACTATTTGCAGTCAGTGATAACTCATTTTCTAATGCTGTAAGTGAGAACAAGAATGTTGGGGAAAATTATCTGGGGCCCTTTCAGAGGCAGTGGGTTTTCACATTTGGACTTTTTCTCCCCAATTCCTCAAGCAAGCTTCCATAGAAAGATGGACCCTCCTTTCCACAAGACATGGGGGAGGAGGACAGTGTTTTAAGAGGCTTCTGTCATTTAGGCCCATTTTATTTTCATGTATTCATACAAAACTTCTAAAAATTTAATTAAAATCAGAGCTTAAGATACTACATTAGGAAAAAGCAGGCATGAAGGTGGGATTTAAACATTATGAACATATCACAATGAATTCCACTTTTAAAACAAATCAATTTTTAAAATTCAATAAAAATGGTAAAAAGGGGTTTTTTTATTTAAAAAAAAAAAGAAAAGAAAAGATAATGAATGCAGACTTTTTACCTGGCAAACAGATGATATGCTTCTTGTTCTTGGCCCCAGAGAGAGGAAAGCTCTGTGTGTATGTAGATACACTGACCCTGGGACATAAAGCCCACCTCAAGAGCACCACAGGCTAAGGTCTCTAGGTTGTCCACTTGACTCTTTAGTAACATCACAATTCCTTTAACAGAGGAAGTTTGAGCCTGTAGATACACAATAAAATAAAGTTTCAAAATTAAACATAGACAACACAACTACAAGCAAGATATATTATTTTATAATTAAGCAGAGAGAAAAAGACCTAAAATGGGATTTATAAATAAGCAGTTTTTTGGCCAAAAGCCCAAACATAATCTTGTTCTCCAAATATGACCTCCATCCTATTCCACATTATCATGAAAGTCTTAGCCAGTGCAATATGGCAGGGAAAAGAAACAGAAGACATACAGATCAGAAGGTATTACACAATTCCTATTTATAGATACCATGAAAATCTGTGTACAAAATCCAGAGGAATCTATTTTTGTGTATATGTGTGTATGGTGCTGGGGATTGAACCCAGGGCCTTGTGCGCATGAGGCAAGCATTCTACCAACTGAGCTATATCCCCAGCCCCCAAAGGAATCTTTTTAAATCCTGAAACTAATATGTGAATTTGGCAAAGTTGCAGGACATAAAATCAAAAAATAATAAAACCTCAAATGTATTTCTATATACTCGTAAATAAATATATGAAATGAAAAATCTTCTGAAACTACCATTTATAATAATTATGAAAAACAGGTAAAAATAACAAAACATACAGGATCTACATGCTGAAAACTACAAAATTTCTTTATGGTGAAAAATATCTGAGATGATGAAAGAAATCAAAGACCTCAATGACCGTACTCAAGGATTAGAAAACTCAAGTATGTTAATTCTCCCCATGTTAATCTATATAACCAGGAAGATAATAAACATCAAGTAAAAAAGCATGAAAAAAACTACTCCAAGAAAGTGTATCATAATCAAATTCTTTAAAATCAATGATAAAGAAAGTAATGTCAGGAGCTGCCCTGGATGTAGACCTTCAAGTCCTGATGCCCTGGGGCACTGACCAATTGTTGCCTTCAGTCATGATAGTGCCAGGTCTCAAGTAACTTTGGCGTTACCCCAGCTTGGATAGCAAGGCGTGTGGCTCCAGGTGTAGGTGTCGCTGGGGGTTGAGTTCCACTCACCTGTTCTTTTGTAATCCTACCCCTTGCCTCATTTGAATGGCTTTTCCCCAATAAAAGGGTTCAGCACCTGCTCCTTGTTCTCTTTCTTCCCTGTCTTGCCCCCCTTGTGGGAGCTGCAGCTGAGGAGCCATCACTGAACCCAAAGATAAGGTACTTTCTGGTTCTGTGTCTTTATTTATTCCCCAAATTCACTTGGAGTGACCCTGACTGGTTTAGTAACAAAGTAATTTATGGTAAAGAAGCTGATGAGGATAGGTGAGGGAAGGACACATTAAACAGAAACAAGGATAAGGATGACAGTGAATTTCTTGTGTGAAATAAAGCAAGTTAGAAGACAGTGGAGTAAATTGTTAAACTACTGAAAGAAAAAAATGTGATTGATATTCTTTATCCAGCAAAATGTCTTTCAAAGGCTAGGGCGGGGGCTGGGGCTTAGTAGCAGAGCACTTGCCTAGCATGTGTGAAGCACTGGGTTCAGTCTTCAGCACTGCATAAAAATAAAGGCATCCTGTCCATCTGTAACTACAAAAAAAAGTAAAAATAAAAACAAAAATGAAAGGCTAGCTGGACATGGTAGCACTCTGGGCAACTTAGCCAGACCCGGTATCAAAATAAAAAATAAAGTGGTAGAGCAACCCTCGGTTCCATCCCCAGCACTACAAAAGAAAAGACAGAGAGAGAAAGAGGGGGAGAGAGAAAGGAAAAAAAAAGTCCAGGCACACTGGTGCATGTTTATAGTCACAGCTACTTAGGTGGCAGACACAGGAGGATCACTTGAGCCCAGGAGTTCAAGTCAAACTTGGGCAACACAAACTCATCTCAAAAAAGAAAAAAGGAGCTGGGTATGGTGGTGCACACATGCAATACCATAAACTTGGGAGGCTAAGGCAGGAGGATTGCAAATTTGAGGTCAATCTGTGCAACTGATTGAGACCTTGCCTCAAAGTTTAAAAAAATTATTATTATAATAAACTTTTTTTTTTCAAAAGGACTGGTATCACAAAAAAAAGGAAAAGAAAAAACAAAGCAAAACTTGCATACTTACACTAAAGACTACAAAATATCACTAAAAGAAATTAAAGTTTTAGGGACTGAGGCTGTGGCTCAGAGGTAGAGTGCTTGCCTAGCACATGCGAGGGCCTGGGTTTGATCCTTAGCACCACATAAAAGAATAAATAATATATATATGAAGAAATTAAAGTTTTAAATAAATGTAGAGATAGCCCATGTTCCTGGATCAGAAAACTCAATATTATTAAGAAAATGAGACTCTCAAAATTAATCTGTGAGAAATAGAAAGTCCAGTGGTCTATTTTCAGAATAAAGTATTTAACCTTAATTGGGATATAAGATCCAATTGTAGTCATTTTAACTATCGCCCTTCCCTTTGCCTTCCCCAATTTTAAAATTAACTGGTCACATAGACTGTAACCCAGATATCCTTCTATCAAAGCAAGGGGCAATGCTACATTAGAGATAAAAGCAGGCGGACTGCTTGCCCAGGGGTACTTGCTAGCCAGATTTAGTAGCACATGCTTCTGGCAGAAGTAAAGTTTGCCGAGCTTGATGACCCATTTCCTAGCACATGTTTGATTCTTTGTGGCACTCTGGTATTTCTAACCGTTTTCACACCCAGTGTGGGGCTCCATACATTGCCTAAGAGGTTGTGGATACACCTCATTAGAGGAGATACATCCCACTGCCTTTTTGAGGTAGCCTAGAGGGGAGAATGACTGTAATTCCTGAAGCCAACAATGGACCCAAAATCAAAAGTGGATTGGCAACACAGTAGGACCCAAGCAAGCACTGCAGCAACTGAGAAGTACTTCTTTCGTGGTCAAAACATGCCAGAGATTGTGTAAGTATGACTGAGACTCTATTCAGAAACACAAGACCATGTCTAAGAAGGAGGGATGGGAGGCTCGGAGTGTGCAAGAAACCTTTAATAAGCAGGGATTAAGTACACAGAGGAAAACTTAATTACATGGGCCTGCAAAACATGGGGAATAAAAATTCTAGGCCTAGGGACAGGAAGAACAATGGAAAGATCCCATATATACGAGTCTTCTTTTCCTTTGAAGAATCCTAAACAGGGAAAATAAAGAGTGGTGATGATGGGAGTAAACCTGCACCCATGGAGGACAAGTGACCAGTTAAACCTTTGATTTCCGTATCCACCATGGCTGACAGATTTTATTCCTAATGTTCCTAGCTGCACAGGCCCTTTTCATGTCTGGGTCACATGTAGGGATTTAGAACCTGGTAAAAAGCTTCAAGACCTTTGTTTCCTGTGTGTTTTGTATATATGTGTGCATACCTGTGTACTGTACTGTACACAGGTATGCACACATATATTGTGTCTACATATATACTTGTGTCCATATATTATGTACATGGTATCAAAATTGGCTTATAGATAAATGAGTATTCATAAATTTAATGAATGGATCCAAAACCTTTCAGTTAACATGAATTAAACAAAACTTTAACAAAAGGGTCAATCTAAATTGGTAAGAAAAAAAATTCCTTTGAAACTACTAACCCACATGTTTATCTAGGTGGCCAGTCAATCAGTGTTAGTTTCTATAAAATGTTTAAAGTGCAATGTCCACTACTTCTGAAGGTTTTTCTTTGTCAGGAATAACTGACTTAGTACTAACTAGACCTGTTTAATATCTTGGTTTTCATAAGTAACCTAAATTAGAAATAGATTAATTAGTTTTAACATAAGTGGGATTAACATGCATAAATGTATTTGTTAGAAGAGACATCTGATTAACTTACAGTTAAAATACTAAAACATCAACTAAGTATAAATTCAAGTACTCTTGGGTTCTTTATTTCCATAAGGTAACAAATATTTGGGTCTATTAAATGTGTTTTTTATAAATTGGTAAATTTTAAAAAAGGCTTAAGATTGTTTATTTCTAGGTCTTAACCTAAAAACAAGGTTACTAAGAGTTAAAATTCTAACAGGTATTAAAAAAGTTTTAGCTGTTTGATTAAAGTTCTGTAAAAAGAATAAGGTATTTCATCTTATTAAAAAGGAGTAAGATTTGGTTTAATGAAAGAAAATGGAGCTCCAGTGATGCAAGGAAGAGCCTAAAAGAGGGTTATGGCTTGTAGATAAAGGCATTGATCAGAGTCTGTGCTGAGCAGATATTTAAAAAAAAAAAAAAGTTTGGGATAATGATTGGACTCTGTATCTACAGGCATTGGGAGGGCACCAAGACAATTGGCTTGGCCCATGACTTTCTAATTGACTATGCCCGTTTAGTCTTTAAGTCTGGAATATTTCTATAACTTCATTTGGTTTCACCCCCTTCCCATTTACCACTGCTCTGGGACAAAGGAATTGACTGGAATGTTTAACTTCATGGGATAGCCTTTACCTTTGGAAAAAGCCTTAATTGGAGGCCATTACCCTGAGCGTCTGATGATTAACTATCCTATCTTATTCAGGATGAAAGCTACCAGTCACTAAGGACATATCAGTGGATTCCAGCACTATTAGGTCATAACCTGGGGATAAAAAATGGTCTTCCCTTCTAAGATCTAGCAGGTTGCCCCATTTGGCCAGGGGATACTTCTGGGTGGAAGCCTCCCTGCTGTCCACAGAGCTAAAATACAAGGGCCTCCTGGAGTCCCCATGTATGCAGGCATCTATGTCTTGGCCATGCTGATTTCTATATAGAGAGGTCCCAAATAGTCTCTGTAGGGTCAATATGACCTTCATTGGACAAAGGGGACAAACTGACATAACCCCCTCACAACTAGTTAATAGTGCATTTATGATATATAACGCTTAGGAGGAACAGAAACAAAAGTCAACTTATGTTTTGTTGGCAACCTATTCTTCAAGAAAGCCTAAAGGATGAAAATGGCCTCTTCCACTGAATATCAATATGCCTCAAAGGAGCATCTGAGTATAATCGACAGTGGGGAACTCGCTTAAAGTTGATGGCATTATGATAGTGATAAAGGAGACAGGTCAGGCTCAACAATATCCTGTGCTCCAACCCCTTGAATGCAACCTGGGGAGAAAAAGATTTAGACTGTTTGTTTTTTTGTATATATCCAGATTGTCCATCCCTCTCCTGGAATAAAACTTGTTATGTGAATTAGATGCACAGATAACATTCTCACCCAAAGAGCAACAACTTCAGTTGCAAGTGCTGCCCAGGAAAAGGAAACAAAGCCTGCTTTGCTGGAAGTCTACTAACAGTAAAGCCATCTGGGCCAAAGGGACCCTGAGAAAGGTGATCAGTGTTATCTCAACCAAGATTTTGTTTAAGGAGGAAGTAATAACTTGCCCCAGGAAGAAGAAAAAATATATAATATAATATAATGTGTATATACATTTTTTAAGAGAGAGTCATTAGTGGGGATCCATTGTCTTTCTGACAAATTTTTAAAACATGAATTGAGTCAGTTTTGCCAGACACACTAAATATATGTGACTAGAGAAATGCATACAACTAAAAGCTTAGGGGAACACTTTACCAAGCTGGTATTCTCTAAACTAAACTGGCATGTAGAGGTAATCTCATTCAGATTTATATAGAAATAACAAATTTAACTGGGGATTTATTTATGTCATTTAATGTTCTGTAACTGGATAAAGGTAACCTCTTCTCAATAAGATATGTGTGTGTGTGTGTGTGTGTGTGTGTGTGTGTGAGAGAGAGAGAGAGAGAGAGAGAGGAGGGAGAGAGAGAGAGATTTGTGTTACTTTTTACATTTGGCTGGGAATTTAAGTGTATTTTTAAAGACAATAAGGACAGGGTTGGGATTGTGGCTCAGAGATGGAGTGCTCACCTACCATGCATGCACTGGGTTCAATCCCCATCACCACATACAAATAAAATAAAGATATTGTATCCACCTATAACTAAAAAAATAAATATTAAAAAAAGACAATAAGGACAGCCTAATTTGTTTAAAGGTTGACATTGTAAAACATGTAAGTATTTTTCCACTTTTTCCACAAAAAAATTTGATTTAATTCATGTTTCAGATATAATGTTGTATTGTGTTATTTGCCCTATCTTACTGAGATAAATCACAGCCTCTCACCCTACTCCATGTTAAGATGGCTTCAAAGTAGGCTAGTGTGAGGATTCCAACATGGCGGCGGGCGCAGAGAGATCAAGTCCCTGACCTCTTCAGCTGTGCAGGCATAGGGAGTCGTAAACAACCTAAATCTGTTTGCTCAGGATCACTAGGCAATGCTGAGCTGACGTGGATCTGGGGTGAACAGTCTGGGCCTCTCAGAACACACACTGAGCCCAGACCGGCTGAATTCAAGCTCCCGTTCGCCTGCTTCCCGCAGACAAACAGCTGTGACTCAGCACTAATCCATCCAGCTGAAACAACTGGTCAGCCCTTCTGATCTAACGGAGGTAAATGCCAACCGAGCCTTCATAGGTAGTGGCCACAGGTTTGAAAAGGGGCTTAGGAGAGACAGTAAGGACCCACCCGTTGCATTGGTCGCCCGGCAAAGGGAAACGAACTGTCGCCATTTGCAAGAGACATCACCATGGCAGAGAACTGACGTCATCAGACTGCGGCAGAGGAGATAACTTCATTGAAACCTGCGGGCTACAGGTGTGTAATTCCCTAGCCTTCCCTCTCCACACATCGGGGAAACCTAAAGGGCCCCTCCCAGCTCTCCCGTGAGCCAGCCCAAGGGAATCAGAGGTGGCGCAGGACCCGCGCGCGGAACTATCGCTCCCACCAGGGCTGACAGCTGAGGTCTCTTGCACCAGCTACCGGGGGCGTGGCTACCGGAGGGCAAGTAAAATTCGCTGAGGATTCTCAGCCCCAAGCTCTACAAATTTAGGGTCTGAGGGAATGGCAAACTGGAAGAGTGTGCCCAGTCCTTCATGAAAACAGGGCTCCCGGGAGCAGCAGACCTGGCGTGTAGCCAGTATTGTGGTGAGTGGCACCCGTGAGAGGGGCCTGGCTAGAGGAAAAGTGGGAAGTGACTAGACACAAGAGGAGGCCCTAGGCACTCAGGATTGGAGACTCGCCCAGTCTGGGAGGAGCTGCTGCACAGTGATTGGTTCCCGCATATTGACAGGAGAAACTTGGCCTGGTGGGCACAGCGCCACCTACTGGAAGAGAAGTTAATCAAACTCTAAGACTGTATTTATTAGTTGTTTTTTTCTTTTTTTCTTTTCTCTTTTTTTTTTTGATTTGGGTTTTTCTTTCATTTTCATTTTTCTTTCTTGTTGTTTTTTTAAAAATTGTTTTACAAGTTTTTTTAAATTTTTTTTCTTCTAATTTTAATTTTAATTTTTTTTATTATTTTTCTAAAAAAATGTTTTTCTTTTTTATTTCCTATTTTTTTCTTCTTTTGTCTTTTCATTTCTTTTCAATTATCTTATCCCCCCTTCCTTGAATTCTACCTGCTTACTCTCATTCTCTTTAGTGACTTCTTCCCTTCCCTTCTAATACCTTTCCTCCCAAGCATCAAATAAATTTATAGGAGTAAACAGTACCTCAGCAGTCAAACAGAACAAGAAGTAACATGAGCAGCTTCAAAAAGCAAGGAAGAAAAGGAGTACAAACAATGCAGGACAGGTAAATATTCAGGAGGACCTAGAGTCATCAGAAAAATGGTCATATAAAGAACTCAAGGAACACCTTAGACAGATGGAATGGAACCTTAAAGAGGATACAAGACAGCAAATTCAAGCAGCAAAAGAACACATTGAGAATGAATTACATAAACAGATAAAAGAAGAAGTTAAGCATCTCTATCAGGAGATAGAGATTATAAAAAATAATCAAACAATAATTCTAGAAATGAAGGAAACGATAAACCAAATTAAAAACTCAATTGAGAGTATCACTAACAGAGTGGAGCAAGTAGAAGCCAGAACATCAGATAATGAAGACAAAATATATCATTCTTGAAAAGAGTCTAGCCAACTCAGAAAGGCTGATAAAAAATCACGAGAAAAACATCCAAGAGTTATGGGATAACATAAAAAAACCAAACTTACAAGTCATCGGGATAGAAGAAGGTACAGAGATTCAAACCAAGGGAATGAGTAACCTGCTGAATGAAATAATTACAGAAAACTTTCCAGAAATAAAAAAGGAAACAGATATACAAATTGAAGATGCACACAGGACACCGAGCACACAAAATCACAGTAGACCAACGCCAAGACACATTGTTGTGAAGATATCCAATATACAGAACAAAGAGAAAATATTAAAAGCTACAAGAGAAAGGAGACAGATTACATTCAGGGGTAAACCAATAAGGTTAACAACGGATTTTTCATCACAGACACTGAAAGCAAGAAGGTCATGGAACAATGTATTTCAAACACTGAAAGACAATGGATGCCAACCAAGAATTCTGTATCCAGCAAAATTAAGCTTCAGGTATGACAACGAAAAAAAATCTTTCATGATAAACAAAAGTTAAAAGAATTTGCAGCCAGAAAACCAGCATTGCAAAGCATTTTGAGCAAAACACTACACGAGGAAGAAATGAAAAACAATAACCAAAACCATCGGTAGGAAGTGCCTCGGTAAAGACAGAGGGCGAGGGGAAAGATAATCATGGAGAAACAAACTAAATTTTTTTAAAAAAGGATAAATAATCAAACATGGATGGAAGTACAAACCATATATCAATAGTAACTCTGAATATTAATAGCTTAAACTCTCCAATAAAGCGACATAGGCTGGTATCATGGATTAAAAAAGCAAATCCAACAATATGCTGCCTCCAGGAGACACATCTGATTGGAAAAGACATACACAGGCTGAAGGTGAAAGGATGGGAAAAAATATACCATGCACACGGTCCTCGTAAGCAAGCAGGGGTGGCCATCCTCATATCGAATAAAATCGACCTCAAGACCAAGTTAATCAAAAGGGATAAAGAAGGACATTATATACTGTTAAAAGGAACCATTCACCAACAAGACATAACAATTATCAATATTTATGCACCAAATAATGGTGCTGTGACATTCATAAAACAAATTCTCCTCAAGTTCAAGAATCAAATAGACCACAACACAATAATTATGGGTGACTTCAACACACCTCTCTCACCATTGGACAGATCCTCCACACAAAAGTTGAATAAAGAAACTATAGAACTCAATATCACAATCAATAACCTAGACTTAACTGACATATATAGAATATATCAACCATCATCAAATGGATATACTTTTTTCTCAGCAGCACATGGATCCTTCTCAAAAATAGACCATATATTATGCCATAGGGCAACCCTCAGTAAATATAAAGGGGTGGAGATAATGCCTTGCATTTTATCTGATCATAATGGAGTGAAACTGGAAATCAATGATAAAAGAAGGAAGGAAAAATCCTACATCACATGGAAAATGAACAATATGTTACTGAATGATCAATGGGTTACAGAAGACATAAAGGAGGAAATCAAAAAATTCTTAGAGATAAATGAAAATACAGACACAACATATCGGAATCTATGGGACACAATGAAAGCAGTTTTAAGAGGAAAATTCATCGCCTGGAGGTCATTCCTCAAAAAAAGGAAAAACCAACAAATAAATGAGCTCACACTTCATCTCAAAGCCCTAGAAAAGGAAGAGCAAAACAACAGCAAATGTAGCAGAAGGCAAGAAATAATTAAAATCAGAGCGGAAATCAATGAAATTGAAACAAAAGAAACTATTGAAAAAATTAACAAAACTAAAAGTTGGTTCTTCGAAAAAATAAATAAGATCGACAGACCTTTTGCCATGCTAACAAAGAGAAGAGAGAGAACTCAAATTACTAACATAGAGGATGAAAAAGGCAATATCACAACAGATGCTACAGAAATACAGAAGACAATTAGAAATTATTTTGAAAACCTATATTCCAATAAAATAGAAGATAGTGAAGACATCGATAAATTTCTTAAGTCATATGATTTGCCCAAACTGAGTCAGGAGGATACACACAATTTGAACAGACCAATATCAATGGATGAAATTGAAGAAGCCATCAAAAGACTACCAACCAAGAAAAGCCCTGGACCGGATGGGTATACAGCGGAGTTTTACAAAACCTTTAAAGAAGAATTAATACCAATACTTTTCAAGTTATTTCAGGAAATAGAAAAAGAGGGAGCTCTTCCAAATTCATTCTATGAGGCCAACATCACCCTGATTCTGAAACCAGACAAAGACACCTCAAAGAAAGAAAACTACAGACCAATATCTCTAATGAACCTAGATGCAAAAATCCTCAATAAAATTCTGGCGAATCGGATACAAAGGCACATCAAAAAAATTGTGCACCATGATCAAGTAGGATTCATCCCTGGGATGCAAGGATGGTTCAATATACGGAAATCAATAAATGTTATTCACCACATCAATAGACTTAAAGATAAGAACCATATGATCATCTCGATAGATGCAGAGAAAGCATTCGACAAAGTACAGCATCCCTTTATGTTCAAAACATTAGAAAAACTAGGGATAACAGGAACTTACCTTGACATTGTAAAAGCTATCTATGCTAAGCCTCAGGCTAGCATCATCCTGAATGGACAAAAGTTAAAGGCATTCCCTCTAAAATCTGGAACAAGACAGGGATGCCCTCTATTACCACTTCTATTCAATATAGTTCTCGAAACACTGGCCAGAGCAATTAGACAGACGAAAGAAATTAAAGGCATAAAAATAGGAAAGGAAGAACTTAAATTATCACTATTTGCAGATGACATGATTCTATACCTAGAAGACCCAAAAGGGTCTACAAAGAAACTACTAGAACTAATAAATGAATTCAGCAAAGTGGCAGGATATAAAATCAACACGCATAAATCAAAGGCATTTCTGTATATCAGCGACAAAACTTCTGAAACGGAAATGAGGAAAAACACTCCATTCACAATATCCTCAAAAAAAATAAAATACTTGGGAATCAACCTAACAAAAGAGGTGAAAGATTTATACAATGAAAACTACAGAACCCTAAAGAGAGAAGTAGAAGAAGATCTTAGAAGATGGAAAAATATACCCTGTTCATGGATAGGCAGAACTAACATTATCAAAATGGCGATATTACCAAAAGTTCTCTATAGGTTTAATGCAATGCCAATCAAAATCCCAACGGCATTTCTTGTAGAAATAGATAAAGCAATCATGAAATTCATATGGAAAAATAAAAGACCCAGAATAGCAAAAGCAATTCTAAGCAGGAAGTGTGAATCAGGCGGTATAGCGATACCAGATTTCAAACTATATTACAGAGCAATAGTGACAAAAACAGCATGGTACTGGTACCAAAACAGGCGGGTGGACCAATGGTATAGAATAGAGGACACAGAGACTAATCCACAAAGTTACAACTATCTTATATTTGATAAAGGGGCTAAAAGCATGCAATGGAGGAAGGAAAGCATCTTCAACAAATGGTGTTGGGAAAACTGGAAATCCATATGCAACAAAATGAAACTGAATCCCTTTCTCTCGCCATGCACAAAAGTTAACTCAAAATGGATCAAGGAGCTTGATATCAAATCAGAGACTCTGCATCTGATAGAAGAAAAAGTTGGCTCCGATCTACATATTGTGGGGTCGGGCTCCAAATTCCTTAATAGGACACCCATAGCACAAGAGTTAATAACAAGAATCAACAAATGGGACTTACTTAAACTAAAAAGTTTTTTCTCAGCAAGAGAAATAATAAGAGAGGTAAATAGGGAGCCTACATCCTGGGAACAAATTTTTACTCCTCACACTTCAGATAGAGCCCTAATATCCAGAGTATACAAAGAACTCAAAAAATTAGACAATAAGATAACAAATAACCCAATCAACAAATGGGCCAAGGACCTGAACAGACACTTCTCAGAGGAGGATATACAATCAATCAACAAGTATATGAAAAAATGCTCACCATCTCTAGCAGTCAGAGAAATGCAAATCAAAACCACCCTAAGATACCATCTCACTCCAGTAAGATTGGCAGCCACTATGAAGTCAAACAACAACAAGTGCTGGCGAGGATGTGGAGAAAAGGGTACACTTGTACATTGCTGGTGGGACTGCAAATTGGTGCGGCCAATTTGGAAAGCAGTTTGGAGATTCCTGGGAAAGCTGGGAATGGAACCACCATTTGACCCTGCTATTGCCCTTCTCGGACTATTCCCTGAAGACCTTGAAAGAGCATGCTACAGGGATACTGCCACATCGATGTTCATAGCAGCACAATTCACAATAGCTAGACTGTGGAACCAACCCAGATGCCCTTCAATAGATGAATGGATAAAAAAAATGTGGCATCTATACACAATGGAGTACTATGCAGCAATAAAAAATGACAAAATCATAGAATTTGCAGGGAAATGGATGGCACTAGAGCATATTATGCTTAGTGAAGCTAGCCAATCCCTAAAAAATAAATACCAAATGTCTTCTTTGATATAATGAGAGCAACTATGAACAGAGCAGGGAGGAAGAGCAGGAAGAAAAGATTAACATTAAACAGAGACATGAGATGGGAGGGAAAGGGAGAGAAAAGGGAAATTGCATGGAAATGAAGGGAGACCCTCATTGCTATACAAAATTACATATAAGAGGTTGTGAGGGGAAATAAACAAGGAGAGAAATGAGTTACAGTAGATGGGGTAGAGAGAGAAGATGGGAGGGGAGGGGAGGGGGGATAGTAGGGGATAGGAAAGGTAGCAGAATACAACAATTACTAATAGGGCATTATGTAAAATTGTGGATGTGTAACCGACGTGATTCTGCAATCTGCATTTGGGGTAAAATTGGGAGTTCATAACCCACTTCAATCTAATGTATGAAATATGATATGTCAAGAGCTTTGTAATGTTGTGAACAACCAATAAAAAAAGTAGGCTAGTGAGCTCATTTAAAGTTATGTTCAGGGGCTGGGGATGTGGCTCAAGCGGTAGCGCGCTCGCCTGGCATGCGTGCGGCCCGGGGTTCGATCCTCAGCACCACATACCAACAAAGATGTTGTGTCCGCCGAGAACTAAAAAATAAATATTAAAAATTCTCTCTCTCTCTCTCTCTCTCTCTCTCTCTCTCTCTCTCTCTCTCCTCTCTCACTCTCTCTTAAAAAAAATAAATAAAGTTATGTTCAAAAAATATATTTTTATTGTTAAAGATTACTATGATATCAAATTAAACAGGGGATATAATAAATAAGTAAAGGTTTAGGATTATAAAAATCATGTTTCTTGGTTCATAGTTATTATAAAAATGGAATATTTTTGCTCTTGTTAATTTCATTTTGTATTTTTCTTATAAAAATGTGTAACTGTTGCCTGTTAATGTTTTGCAGAAGTACTTCTTCTAACAGAAAAACCTGAGTTAATTTGAGACAATAAACCAATACCTATGGGACAGATTGGATATAAAGCTAACTTCTAGTACTGATACTAACCTTAATCAAACAAAAGGGGTTACTATAAAATTATACACCTTAAAGTATAATCCATTATTGTCACTTTAAAGACTGGTGAAACTGACCTGCTGAATGTTTTAAACCAAAACCTGGAGCCCAAAATAAAACAGCTAAGGGAAAAAAAGTAGCCAATATTCTGGCCCTTGTCCTCTTAGGTCAGTCAAAACTCAGGGAACAATGGGATTTCTCTAAGAGACTTGCAACTGCAGTAAGTCATCTGACATCCCAATCAGGGGAATCAAGAGGACCTAGAGAACAGGGAGCCAACCAGTGCACATTCTGCAAAGAGGAAGGTCACCAGAGAGGGAAATGTCCCTTATATTTCGAAGGGAAGCCACATGTGGTCAGTGAGACCCTGATCCATCCTAGCAGATAGCACAACTGATGGAAGAAAAGCTAAAGGATCCAAGAGGCTTCTCATAAGTTCCCAAGAGTGATCCCTTAAAATTGTCAGCTAACTCTAACAGTAGATAGAAAAAATTTTTACCAACTTGGTCTTAAACACTGGCAGAACATAACCAAAGCACAACCATACATGGACATTTAAAAGATAAGACAATGGTTCTTTTACATGTACATTTATGTTAGTCCTCCTGAAAATAAGTAAAACTGGGAGGTTATAAAGGAAGATTTTATACAGAGGTGCCTAATAAATATCACGAAAAGCTCTGCCAGAGTTATAAATTTGTTCTGAGTCAATTTGAGACCTATCTGAGCTTTTTCTGTTTACTTTTTCTTTGCTGGTATAATTATCATGATCTGCTGCTCAGACTCCCATTTTGGAGTTTGCAATTAACTTCCAGCCTGGCAACTTGATTTTAATCAAGACCTGGAAAGAAGACAAGCTACAACCAAGTTGGAAAGGACCTTACCAAGTGCTCCTTATCACCAAGATGGTTACCTGATCAGCTAAAAAGGGGAGAACTCATTATCATGGGCAATTTCCACTTCACAAAGTTAATATATCTAGGATGGATGTAAATACCAAAGGGTATGAAAATAAAAATGAAAAAGAAAAAGGGGGGACTTTTGAGAAATATAAAGTCCAGTGGTGCATTTGCAGAATATAGTATTTAACCTTAATTGGGACATAAGATCCAATTGAGCCATTTTAACTACAGGCCTTCCCTTTGCCCTGCCCAATTTTAAAATTAGCCAATCTATATATAGATTATAACACCAAGCTCCTCCTATCAGAGCAAGGGGCAGTACTATGTTAGGGATAAAAAGTAGGTGGACAGTTCTACCCAGGTGCACTTGCTAGCCAGGTTCAGTAGCACATTCTGCTGGAAGAAGTAAAGTTTGCCTTGCCAATCCACTTCAGAGTGCATGATTCATTTCTTGTGGCACCCTGGTATTTCTGACATAGTTCAGTGGTAAAGTGCCTCTGGGTCAATCCCTAGTACCAAAAACAAACTAATGGGAATTCTACATCATCACTCACTTACCATTCATGGGGAGGGAAGGCTTAAAATGTTATTTCTAGCTTTTCTATCAAAATAAGACATAAAGGGGCTTCTTTTATGAAGCCAAAACAACAAAACCTACCTGGTCAGCTATTAGCTGGGTGGAACCATCCTTATACATTAGAGTCACTACCAGTGCAGCTGCCTGCTTGAGCATTTCCATCAGCTGGTTTTTTGACTGATCATCCAAATACCTAATATCACAAAGGTATTTTTTAAAGGTTCTTGAGTCCCCAGAATTTAGCTGTGCTTTAACCTCACCAGTGTTTTCTTCCAATGCCAAGTATTTACTTATTTTCTCTGATGATTTACTATACATAATATGTTTTCTTTTAAGATTCATGCTTTCCTTATTTTCATTATTAATATTTTCATTTAGGAAATGCTTTTTCTTATGCTCCATTTTCTGTAGGTCTGAAGCCTCTTGATCACAATGTGGAACAGAACACCTGGAAGAAGCCAATGAACTGATGTTTTTCTGCTTTTGATCAGCAGGCAGCTGACCTGTGAGCCCAGTACTGGAGGAATGAGGAGAAGGCTTGGTGGAACCTCTTGACGTCTGGCCTGTTAAAGATTTAGGATTCTGTAACCAATAGAAAATATTTCATCAGAACACTGATACCTAAGGCAGCTCGATAAACCAAACTAATTCCTGGTAAAATCTGTCTAAGATAATGTGAGAACACGAACTTCACATTACCTATGACCACATTTTGTGTGTATGTGTGCTGGGGATTAAACCCAGAGCCTTGTGCATACTAAGCACATGCTCTACTACTGGGCTATATCCTTAGCCCTCTGACCATACTTTTTAATGAAACTATATATAGTCTTCCACAGTAGTTATTTTTCTCTACCAAGAGAGGCATGCACATCTGCACCCTTGGGCTGGAATGAGCAGGAGCTCAACACACAAACAGTAGCCCCAGTTAAGGTAGTTATGCATATCACGAAAGAGAGATGGAGAGATGGATGGGAGGAAACTGCATACCTGCATAAGAGTGAGGGTTAACTATTTACAGCTTCCAATAGGCCCCATTATAGAGAAAATAAGATCACCAAAACTTTTGAGAATGTTACTCTACCTACTAAATTTTCTTAAAAAAAAAAAACAGTTCAGCAGTGATCCTTTTTCCTCATTCCAGAAATATGCAATACACTTTGATAGATGCATAAACTAACAGAGGGGAAAAGTCACCCCTATCCATTTCATCATAGAATTAACTAATAATAATCCTTTGTTTTAAAGTTTATTTTCAATCTTATATATTCATGTTGCTTGGAACAACTGCATACTTTAAAATAATTTTGAAAAAAAATTTACACTTGCTCATAGGTCATGCAAAATTTAAAATTCATACTTATTTTTATTGCAGAGAAATATATGGTTTTAAAAAACATACTTAATGTTAATTAAAAATTCTGTGGAATATACAATAAAAGGAATTCAATGAGAAAAAGAAAAATATAAACTTTCAGACCACTGATGATCTTGCATGTGTATTTTTTTAAAGGGATGATTATGGATATCAAGTTTCTGGAGTGTAGTTTTAATCATAGTGGACATATTTTAAATGTTTGTATGACAGTTTTTAAAATGTTAATATTAACAACATACCAGAAATCATGACCTTTGCAACTTTTTAAACTTGTAACAAATATTTTAAATTATATGTGTGTGTGTGTGTGTGTGTATATATATATATTTGTGTGTGTGTGTGTGTGTGTGTTTTGTGGATGGACACATTACATTTATTTTATTTCTTTTTTTATGTGGTGTGGAGGATCAAACCTCACACATGCTAGGCAAGAGCTTTATCAGTGAGCCACAAACAACTCCAGCCAATGAATATTTTAAATTTCAATTTTAAAACATGTTGGGAAGTTCATGGCTTTTCAAAATTTGAGATCCAAATACTATTCATTCTATCAAGACAGAGATTCCATCCTCATTTTGTTATAGGGGTTAATGATTGAATTAAGTTAGGATGGGGCCAGGCGCAGTGGCACACGCCTGTAATCCAGCAGCTCAGGAGGCTGACACAGGAGGATCACAAGTTCAAAGCGAGCTTCAGCAATGGCAAGGTGCTAAGCCACCCAGTGAGACCATGTCTCTAAATAAAACATCCCTTTAGGGATAGGGATGTGGCTCACTAGTAGAGTGCCCCTGAATTGAATTCCCAGTACCAAATAATAATAATAATAATAATAATAATAATAATAAGGTAGGATAGGAACAGAACAGACAATTTGCTCCAGAGTCCATTCTCTTACTACTAGGCTCTCTACCACTGTTTCATAAACAATGTCTTTAATGATATAACCTCTTCTCTCCTCTATAGCTGAACCACTTAACTCATCCACTGTAAACTCTGTACCTGAGCCTTTCTGAGCTTCTATTTATTTCCACTAGTCCAAAATTTCAAGCTCTCTTACCTTACCCTGAAAAATTATCTCCGCATCCTTCCCTCACTCTCTAAAGGTGGGGTCTTCAGGCTGACCAGCCCCTCATCCACTCTACTAGAACTCAATTCAGATATAACTTTCATACTTCAGAAAGACATCCCAAATTCCTGTCCCCACTACCCAGAAAAGTAAATTGAAACAGCACAAAAGCGGGGTTAGATGTCCCTCCTATTATTCTGAGAGCAATGTGAACTTATTCCTATCACAGAACTTAATGCACATCATGGTAGAGATCAATTGTATTTCTCTGTCTTCCCCTTTCCTCATCCAAATTAAATTACATGCTCTCTAAGAGCAAGAACTTGATTCTTGCTTGTTGTGACTAGGGAAAGGCGAACAGTTTAGTCCACCATGTTCTTCTTCTTGGTTCTCCAGGCCTGGGCGGCAGGCCTCACCACCCCTTGGGGAAGACATATAAGGAATTTTGCATAAGACAGCCTTGTTTGTGCACAGGGATACTCCTGAGAATAACCCATACATACCCCATTTGATTTCACACCAGAAAACTTTAAGAGGATAAAGGCAACCCCATTTGATTTCACACCAGAAAACTATAAGAGGATAAAGGCAACTGTAAAATAAATAAATAAATAAATATATATATATATATATATATATATATATATATATATATATATATATATCCATCCATCCAGAAGGGCATACAGCAACAGCTATGCTTCCAGTCCTATATTTGGCCCAAAGGCAGAATGGGTGGTTGCCCATCTCTGCCATGAACTGAACAAGGATGCAGAAATTTTTACAAGTACCTCCAATGAGTATATATGAAGTAGCAATTTTTTATACAATGTATAATTGAAAGCTAGTTGGAAAGTATCACATTCAGTTCTGCACTTGCTTGCTTTGAAACTGACAGCATACTGGAGGCCATTCAGAAGAAGGTTGGAATAAAGGCTGGGGAAATGATATCTGACAAACTTTTCACCTTTATAGAGGTGTAATGTTTAGGGGCCTGTGTAAATACACCAACGGTTCAAATAAATGACAACTACTATGAGGATCTGACAACAAAGGATATTGAAGAAATTGATGAGCTCAAAGTGGGTAAAATTCCAAAACTTGGACATTTCTGTTGTGAGCCAGCTGGAGGTCTTACCTCATTGACTGAACCATCCAAAGGACTTAGCTTTGGTGTGCAAGTAGGCCTTTAATTTATATTCAACTATAAATATTTTATTACAGAAATAAAATATTACCTACAAAAAAAAGCAAGAATTATTTTTTTTCCAACCACTGAATCCACAGTGCATATACAGGACACTTAATAAAAAACTGTTGAACAAATGAAGGTTATCTGTTTAGAATTATCTCTATTTGCAATGATTTACCTTTTTCTCTAGTGATTGGTTCTTCCCCTCTTTAAGTATTACTGCATCCTTAACACTGGATTTGTTTATTGGTTTTACAACTTTAAGAATAAAAAGGAATAAAAGACATTAAAGAAACATTAAAATATAAATAATACAATTAACTAAGAGTTGAAAATAGCCTCTATAATCATACTATGTACTCATTAACTTTCTTAAAACAATATAACAAAATTTACAACCCAAATACACACTGCCATTGCAATAAGTAGTTAAAGTATTTTCAAGTTAACTGGTGGCAAATATATGTAATTATGAAATTTTTATTAAAAATAATTACTTGGCATTTGCTTTGGAATACTTGATCCTAAAAAACAAAGTCAAAATTTTATAAAAATATTATAAGTATCAAAGTTTTAGGGGGGTTTTGTTTGTTTTGTTTTGGGTACAAGGGATTGAACTCATAGGTGCTTTACCACTGAGCTACATCCCTACCCTTTTTATTTTTTATTTTGAGACAGGTTCTAAGTTTCTTAGAGCATTGCTAAGTTGCTGAAGTTGTCCTTGAAGGTGTGATCTTCCTGCGTTGGACTCCTGATTTTCTGGGATTATAGGCATGTGCCAATGTGCCTGGCAGTATTAAGAGCTTGAGTAGATTTTTCCCTGCGTGATGCCAGGGATTGAATCCAGGGCCTTTCTTACACTGAATAATGCTGCAATGGGACAATAAGAGTTTCAGTAAAACATCATGAATACAAACCTCTAATTCAGATTCTAATTTTAATAAACCTAGCTGAACAGTAAGTATGACTTGGGAGTCTGCTCTTCACCTATAACTGGCCTTTCAGGAACAATAACAACCAGGAAATGAAATTGGGGGAAAATATTTCATTTATAATAGAAAAAAATTACTAGGGATAAATTTAACAAACAAGGTACAAATCCCTCAATAATGAAAACTTAAATCTTACGCAATGGTATAAAACAAGACCTATAAAAATAGAAAGACATATGGGGCTGGAGTTGTGGCTCAGCAGAAGAGCACTCACCTAGGGCATGTAAGGCCCTGGGTTCGATCCTCAGCACCACATTAAAATAATAAATAAACCAAAGGTATTGTGTCCAACTACAACTAAAAAATAAATATTTTTTAAAAATGAAAAGACATAGGGTTAGGATATGTATAAAAACATTTAATTCTTTCAAATGTGAATTTAATGCAACTCCAATTAGAGAACCTACAGGGACCTTTCAATTTATTAAAGTAATTTCAAAGGACATGTGAAAAGCTAATTATCTGAAAATAGACAAGAAATGTAATTTTAAAAAAAGAAGACATGGGCTGGGGTTGAGGCTCAGTGGTAGAGCACTTGCCTAGCATGTTCTATTCTCAGCACTGCATACTAATATATAAAATAAAGTCCACTGACACCTAAAAATAAAACAAAAAAAAGACTTGCCTTGCTAGATTATCATAACATCCTATAAAGCCACTCTAATCCAATCAACATGATATTTGAACAGGAACAGACAGAAAGACCTCCGGAACAGAATAGACAATCCAGAAATTGATCCCAGAATTTATGAGAATATACAACAAAAATAGCA
Organism: Spermophilus citellus; assembly: GCF_964194105.1. Lineage (NCBI taxonomy): Eukaryota > Metazoa > Chordata > Mammalia > Rodentia > Sciuridae > Spermophilus > Spermophilus citellus. Next base: position 1,580,505 of record NC_138189.1, read on the forward strand.
TTTCAATTCAATAAAAAGAGGCAGATTAATAAATAAGGCTGGTACAATCACATCTGAAAGAAAATAATGCACTGGGAAAACTATTTGGAACAAAAAAGAGAAAGGATTAATGCCTACAACAAATTCCTACACATTGACAAGAAAAGACAGAAAAACAAGCAAAGGATAGGAATGGGCAATATGTAAAACAGCAAACTTCAACAGCAAACAAATATAATAGTAGAAAGGGAAATGAAAATTAGAAACATGTCCACATAAGGACATTTTAGACAACAATGGACTACACATTCAACAGCCGTGTCATATCACCTATTGACACACAGTGGTTCAGTCTGTGTAAGCACATTTTATGATGGCCACACAATGGCAAAATCATCTTAGATGGCACATCTCAGAAAGCTCTCCCTATTAAGCGCTATGTGACTATAAACATTCTTGGAGATAGAGGGGAAGAGAGTCTTGTGCATCACTGGTAAAAATACAAATAGTTGAACCTTTTGAAAAGGCAAATGAACAACACTTATTAAAATTAAAAAGGCATATATCAGGGGCTGGAATGTGGCTCAGTGGTGGAGTGCTTGCGTGACATGTGTGAAGCACCATGTTTGATCTTCAGCACCACATAAAAATAAACAAATAAGGGCTGAGGATGTGGCTCAAGTGGTAGCGCGCTCGCCTGGCATGCGTGCGGCCCGGGTTCGATCCTCAGCACCACATACCAACAAAGATGTTGTGTCCGCCGAGAACTAAAAAATAAATATTAAAAAAAAAAAAAATAAACAAATAAAATAAAGGTATTGTATCTATCTACAACTAAAAAAATATTTTTAAAAAATGCATATATCATTCTTTGGAATTGGGAGAAGGAGTGATCCAAAGGGGGCATTAATAATGCTATTCCCTAAGCTGGGTGCAGGTCTGTGAAATTTTGAAAGTACAGACCTAAGGTATGTGAATATATAAATATACATATTATACAAATATAAATAATACCTCAATAAAAAACAAAGACATAATCATTTAATCAAAAAAATCTCTCAGCTATCCATTTCATAGAAATATATTCAACAGTAAGAAAACCAAAGGTTTACAACAATATTTCTCATTATGGCAAAGCACAAAAAACAAATATACATCAAGAAGGAAATAGATGAACAAATTATATAACATTCACACAAAGAAATACAGAGCCATTAAACAGAATGACATACAGGGGCTGGAGTTATGGCTCAGCAGTACAGCACTCGTCTCGCATGTGCAGGTCCCTGGGTTCGATCCTCAGCACCACATAAAAAATAAAATGAGTAAAATAAAGGTATTGTGTCCAACTACAACTAAAAAATAAATATTTAAAAAAAGAATGACATACAGCTGCATACAGCTGTACTGGTAATCTGAAGATGACTCCAGTTTTGAAAACAATGACCAAATCTCCCCATTTACGTACATGAAGATGCTACCCATGTACCCTTGTGTGGGTTGGGTTTCTTTTCAAGCCAACTTTGTGACAAAGGTTTGCACTCAGAAATGCAACTGCGGAGTGAAGGTGGCAGAACTGCACCAAGGAAGAAGCTGCCTAAAATGCAGTCATTCAAGGTCTGCTCTGGGCCTGGGCTGGCTCTGCAAGATGTCCCCTCGTGTGTCCAAGGAGCTGGGTCTGTATACCCTAGCACCCACCATTGTTGGATCCTTCACTCCTGGGTAAGTGCTGTGTCCTTGGATACAGAAGTTCTGCAGCAGGAACAGTCACCTGGTGGGGCTACTATTGGGGCTGCTAGCAGCGGACCTGGGCACCCAGGTGCTGGCAGTGATCACTGCAGTCCACACTGCTGCTTAGAGCCCTTGCTTCAGATTCTCCCTGGGAGCAGAGCCTGCAGGACCTGTTGGGCCTTCATCAGCAAAGGAAGGTTCATGGGATGAACAACATCTTATCACTGCAGCTGGTCTCAGTTTCCAAATGACATCCATCTCCCTACTCTACTCTCAGTCTAAGGTACCCTCACTCTGGCTTAGTACCTCTGCTGATCTAGGTGCCTTCCTGATGGAATGACCCAAACCCCCATCCCTGACAGCTAAGCCCCTGGTCACTGTGCCCTTCTCTGGCTATGGCTCCTAAATTTGCTATCAAATTTGGGCAGGAAGGTGACCAGTCAAATCACCCTGGGTGTTCCCTTGCTAAGCTTGGTAACTGTACCTCCTCCCACAACCAAGGCCAATTACCCTAGCAGGATGGAGACTACGCTCCTCACTTGCCAGTCTCTCAGCACATGGAGACTGGAAATGACTGAGCAGCAGCCAAAGCTTGAAATCAAATGGCACTTTTTTTTTGTGCCTGTGGAAGATTTTGCTCTGTGAGTTAAGACCTGTAAGCATGTAGGACCCAGAGGTGTGTGGAAAACAAATTTCCTAAGTGATCACTGGGAGTGATGACTTCCATCTTTTGGTTTCCAAGCCCATATATTACATCCTGGGGGCACTGCACTAACAATGGTAACTGGTGTGCAATGTTTTTGCTGCACACCTGCAGGTTTTTGCTCCCTCACTGCCTCTGAACTGGCTCCTCAAATCATTGTACTGCTCTACTGGGCTGCAGTATGAGTATGCAGCTGTGAGGGAGCTGGAGGATGTCATGTGGCCTTGCTTCAGTCCCTCAGCTTTATGTAGACCCTGTGTCAGTGAACATGTGCTCCAGGACCCTTGAAGAATGGAGCAAACTGAGACCCTGTGAATGGAAAAGGTGAATCGATTCCTGGAACATGCTGATTTAGTCAAGATGAACCACTGTGGACAAGGATGCCGTGTCAAGCACCTATAGTCAAACTGATTAGGAGGCCAAGATGAGAGAATCCGTTTGAGCCCAGGAGTTGGAGATCAGCCTATGCAACACAGTGAGACACCATTTCAAACAAACAAACAAACAACAATAAAGTCAATCACTGTAACTTTCATGGTACAGGGGGTTCAACATTGTCAATTTGCCACCAAATGACTGTTCTCAAAGCATGGTGCCACTGGGAACTCAGCACTTTGTCTCTGTTGTTGGAGGGTTAGATGCTCAGCAGATAATAGATAAAGCAACTCTAACGAGTAGGAGCTGCTGGGCCCATGCAGAGCCTCCACCCCAGCCCCATGCTCAAAGAGTAAGCATGTGTCAGCACTGGAACATAAGACGACAGAAGCTGGTGTCAACTGACCTAAGTCATTCTGTTAACATGATTGTCTGGGCCATCCTCCATGGTAGGTGTTCATGAATGGGAGTTACTTGGTGTCCATCCCATAGATCTACTCACGTGCTTTACCTCAAGAACTCCTTGGGACAAATCTTTTAATTTTTCTTATTCCAGGTCTCTGGCAGCCAGGCAAATCACTATAATTTCCCATAAGTCCATATGTTTTCTCTCTTCACACAGTATATGACCAAGTTTTACCCCTTGATTTCCCCTCAATGTTGTCTTCCAGGGCTGCCTGAATTGGGTTATAGTGCACCTGAAACCAATTTTTGGTTTGCCCCACATACTGAACATTGTGAACCAAATTCAATCTTTTTATTCCTCTATTAGCTAGTGTTAAGATTGTTCTCCTCCTCCTAAGACAATCGACAGAAGACATACCAATGCCAACATTAATGATGCCTTGGAGTTTGGGCCACATGCTCAGGCAGCCTGATTGTGCCTTCTGGTCTTCTCATCATACCTAATATCAAATCAACCACTTCTAACTTACAATGAATGGATTGCCCTTGATGGGGCTGATAGAACTGGTCCATACTGGGAACTTCTGGCTTCATGAACATTTGATGTCCTCATGGTCTCATGGTCCTTCCCTAACAGAAACTAGTAGCATCATAGGAGTCTTCTGTTGTTTCACTTTTTCAGAAAATTCTAATTATTTTCTGTAGACGATACTATCTTGCTCCAGTAGTCTGCATTATGATTCTCCTGTGAGGGCCTTGCTGTAAATGTCACATGGCATAATTTCTCTTAACATCATAAGGTCTGTTGGGTTGCAAGTCCACGTGTCTGGGCCTCTTGCTTCACTGCCTGGCCCTTACAGAGGGCTTCTCTTCTTGGTTTTCTCCATAAAAATTTAGTGTCACTCACCATACAGGTTGGAGCATTTCCCCAAATGTGGGATATGCTGCCTCCATTTCCTAAACCCAAAGATATCTATCAGGTGTTGTGCTTCCTTCTTAGTGGTAGAAGGTTAAAAAATAATGCAGCAATTTGTCCTTTGCTTTCAAGTTGATATCCTGTCATGTCCCACACCACCGAATCTCCCAGAACTTTAGTAGTAGCAGGCCCTAGAATATTTGTAGCATTTACCTCCCACCTATTAGTCATTATTATGGTTTGGATATGAGATGTACCCTTAAATACTCCTGTGGCAATATAGAAATGTTCAGAGGTGAAATGATTAGTTTATGAGACCTGTAATCTAGTCAGTGAATTGGTCCAACTGATGGATTAATAATTTGAATGGATTACTGGGTGGTAACTATAAGCAGGTGGGGCATAGCTAGAGGAAGTAGGTCACTGCAGTTGTGCCCTGGAGATTATATCTTATCCCTGGCTCCTTGAACATGTTTGCTGTTTCCTGATTGCTATGAGTTGAGCAACTTTCCTCAACCATACCTTTCCACCATAATGTTCTCTCTCATGACAGGCCCAGAGCAATGTAGTCAGTCATCCATGGACTGAGAGTGAGACCTCTGAAACCATGAGCCAAAATAAACTTCTCTTCTAGGTCGATCTTGTCAGGTATTTTGATCACAGTGATGATAAGCTAACACAGCAAAACTTATAACAAACTGACCATTTCCTGTTCATGCTGATTAGCATGATGTCATCAAAATAGTGGTCTCTGTCATATTTCCATTGAATTCACAATGGAAAGTCAGGTGAAGTCAGATCCTGAAGCATGACATTGGATACCACAAACTTAACCAAGTTGTAGAAGGGTGGCAGCTGCTGGGTTGGGTGTATGGCACATATAACAAGGTGTCTGGTACATTGTAAAATTATTGATCTGAGAAATGCATTCTCTTGATCCAGAATAGTTCTGGAGTTTACATTGTCCATCCTGAGTGAATATGAACTATTTCTGATTTTCCTTTCTGAAGTAAATGGAAAAGAACAGAAGTTTCAGATTATGCACTTGGGCTTCCTCACCATGGTAGCTCTCACTCTGCAGGTCAAGGAACTGATATCTGGGGGTTCTTCCAACAAAGTATATCCGTTCTAAGTAACATTTTGGGACTTGGAATATGGCTCCTGGATGGGCCCTCCTGTGAACCCATTATGAGCAGGATCCAGGCCAAGGGTCATTTCCTGCCCAAGTCCCCATGTCCTAATTCCAATAAAGGGACCACAATGACACATCAGGTCTGGTATCAATTTTCATATCAGACCTTGTGTCCAAATGTTTCTCCAGTGTTTAAGTGTATGACATCAGAGTAAATGGCCATAGGTCCTTCTCGGGGAAAGACTAGTGTAATAACTGCCATTTACATTTGCCATAGTATCACATGATCCTTTCCCTCAGGGATCTTGCTTTCCTCCATTCTTTATGAGAATTATACTCCCTGCTTCTGACAGGCACCACCACCTGAACTCTATTTCAGAATCTTATTATCCTTGCTGTGTTATTCATGGAGCATCTCCTACCATCAGCCCTGGTCTACAGAGGATAGGCACACTGGGATCCTCCATGAAGCTGGGAACAACCCCAACCACACCCCCACAGCATTTATAGCTTTGGAAAACTGGAGTATCCAAGATAAATGTCCAAGAACATTTATCTGCTGAGTTTCTTGGCCTTACATAACTCAACCACTTTTGTCTCTTTAATCATCTACTATGGCATATCTAACATTTCTACTTCACTCAGTCTGAACCATCTCTTGAAATGTACCAAGCACTATCCTAACAGTATGTTAGCACCATATCTTGGCATCCTTCTCAGGGTATTAAATCCAGTGTCCCTTAACTTTGGAACCATAGTTCCACCTGCCTTAAGCCAGCACTGAAGAATCTAGGCCCTGCACATACACACTGATGAGATTTTTGCAGTCACTCTGGTCTGGTCACTTCTGTTGTTGTGCCAGTTATCAGTTTATTGCCTCAGCTACAAATCCAGCCCTCAATGTACTGTTTGCAATACTGCAGCAAGACCCTGAAAAATTTGGGCACGAAGTAATGCTAAACTTTGTCAGCAGAGGGTGCTGGAGGGATGCTGTAGGAAGGAGGCCTCCCTATGTCCTGTTTCTTGCTCCTGCAGCTCTTAGCTAGTGCACTAGACATGCAGCAGCATTCTTGCTGGCTGCTTCCCAGGACGCTCTCCCACATGTCACAGACCTAAGGGGTCAGCTTCCCAAGTTTCACAGGCATGCTGCCACTTGCTTAGTGAGGCAGTCACCACAGCAGTGTCTATCTAGCACCTCAGCACACTTCTGGGCCATTCATCCCTCTCTGCCAAGTGAATCTGTCTTGGGGGAAATGACTCTTCTAAATTTGTCCCTTCTTTCAGCACTATACTGTCTGCTAGGATAGACCCTTCAGAGTTCTCTTTATTCTTTGGTAGCTAACCCTATCACTAGTTAATAAAGCTTTGAACATTGCCTGTTTGAATTATATATGGTTTCCGTCCCCTGATGAGACTCTTACACTCTCTTTATAGGCCCAGTACTACTTGGCCACCTTATGTTGACTTAATAACTAAGAGAGAGCAAGAAAGAGAAAATCTGAACTTGCACACTTTCACATGTTATATATACTGTGTGTACCTAAGTATGCAAAAACATTTTGTCAGGGCAATGTGTGATGAGACTATGGCTTTTGTTGAAAAAAAAAATTTTTTTCCTAAAATTTACAAAATAAAGAGAAAGTATGTGTTAATTTTCCAAGACAGAAGCCACTACACTACTTTCAGGAAAATGGCAGGGGTCAGGATGGAGGGTGGCATGGGGGTGACTAGGAAGAGGACTGTCCCTTAACAGAATGGCTAATTCTGGAGAAGTATCTGGTACTGAAGATTTAAATATACCAATCTAAAGGTTGACATCCTATATATTTCAGGTCTGATTACTCTTCTTTCTGGTCAAGTCAATGACCCAGAAGTAGCACACTTGCCAGGGCTGAGAATTCAAACTTCTCTGAAGTTCAGGACTGTCTTTGGCCTGTGGCTTGGGGTGGTTTCTTTTTCTTTTTCTTTTTTTTTTTTTTTTAACATTTATCTTTTTGTTGTAGGTGAACACAATATCTTTATTTTATTTTTAAATGGTGCCAAGGATCGAACCCAGTGCCTGGCAAGTGCTCTACTTTTGAGCCACAACCCCAGCCCCCTGAGGTGGTTTCTTTATAGGCTTTAAAGAAGCCCCTCTGGCCATCACCCTGTCTCTTCTTCTGAGGAGTCTATTATCCCCAGCCACAGCCACCCCATTCCATTTTTTTTTTTTTTTTTTTTTTTTTTTTTTTTGGTATCGGGGATTGAACCCAGGGGCACTCAACCACTGAACCACATCCCCACTCCTATTTTGTATTTTATTTAGAGACACGGTCTCACTGAGTTGCTTAGTGCCTCACCATTGCTGAGGCTGGCTTTGAACTTGTGATCCTCCTGTCTCAGCTTCCCTAGCCACTGGGATTACAGACACGCGCCACTGTGCCCAGTTCCTTTGTCTTTTATTGCCTGTACTTTTCAAATGCATGGCACTGTCCCAGCCTACGCAGACTAGCTCACCTCTGACGGAAATCTTGATAGCACAGCTACTATTTGTATTCCACCTAAAATCTGTGATGAAGTAATCAATGCTGGCCTACCTGAGGATGATCCAACTTCAAAATCCCACATCCACTTTCAAGTGGAATAGGTTCCTGGGAATCAGACTGAGATTTGCCAGCAGGAAGTTTACTAAAGAGTGTGCTTGGAGGGGGCCCAGCTGCCCGCCTGCGAGGTACACAGACCACCCCAACGGGAGGAGGGGCCCAACCGCCCGCCTGCGCAGTCACCAGACCGAGCTCTGGACAAACATAAGGTCTCCCCAACACCCCCCCTCATCAAACACCTTACAAGAAAAACGGATGGAACTCATCTTGGAAAATCCCACCAACCCTTAAAACTCATCAACCGGTGGGCGTGGCTACAAGCTCGGTTCTGCATCTGTTCAGGTGCCTGGTTTACATCACAGAGAATAAGAGTAGAGAGGCCACAGGTGTGAGGCTCAAGTCCTCTCACACTGGCTACCACCACCACCCTGAACGCAGAGACTCAAGCTAGGAATAGACAACGCCACCTACTGGAAGAAAAGAAAACAGAGTTCTGAGATACATTTTTTTTCTTTCTTTTTTTCTTCTTCTTTCTCTTCTCCCTCTTTTTTCATCCATTCATCCAGTCTCCTCTACCCTTCCCCCTCTGGTCCTCACAACCTCAACATATGTGAAACCAAGAATGGTGCATGAAAATGGTCTTTAACAACTGAATCACCGGAATAATATAATATAGAGGAATTGCATATGCCCCATCTCCCTCCCCCCTTTTATTTCTTTTCTTTTTTCTCTTATTTTCTTTTCCCCCCTCTTGTTTTTTCTCTTTCTTTCCTTGTTATTTGTTTTTCTCCTTCTTACTCCCTCTATCCCACTTGCAACCCCCTATATTTTACTATTTATAAGTAGGGTAATCTTATAAATACAGATAGGAGTTTGAATCTATACATTCTTCCATAAATTAACCATCTATTGGTTAGAGCTCTCAAAAGTTACTAAGTTAGATTAACCCCATACCCTCACTCCTTTCCCCCTAAACATAACATCCTACACCTGAAATTCAGTTTTCTTCATGCTACCAGAAACGGTATGCCTTTCATGAAACTAATGACTATATTTTTAAATGATAATTGAAACCAACATTTGTAGACATAGAGTCTAGCTATAAATGTAGTAATAAGGAAAACGTGTGCTTAGATGATGTACTATTGATATTGGGAACTGTTAACATTGTCTTTCTCCACAAAAGAAAGATTTTGGAACTATACAAGAGCAATATAAGTATATAGGGGGAAAATCAATAACACAACAGTTTCACAAAGCTGGAAAGAAACGTGAGCAGTATGAAAAGACAAGGAAAGAAAGGACCACAAGCAATGCAGGTCAACTCAACTTTAGAAGAGGTAATATCTGCAGCAGATGGAATGTTAGATAAAGAGTTCAGGATATACATGCTTCAGATGATCTGGAGTCTCGAGGAAGACATTAGACAGCAAATTCAGACAATGAAAGATCACTTTAACAATGAATTACAAACAAATCCAAGAAACAAAAGATCAACTATACAGGGAAATAGAGGTTATTAAAAAAAACCCAGAAATCCTGGAAATGCAGGAAGCAATAAACCAAATTAAAAACTCAAATGAGAGTATTAACAGCACAGTAGAAAACTTAGAAGATCGAACATCAGACAATGAAGACAAAGTATTTCAACTAGAAAAGAACATAGATAGCTCAGCAAAACTGTTAAGAAACCATGAGCAGAACATCCAAGAGATATGGGATAACATAAAGAGACCAATAACTTAAGAGTTATTGGGATACAGGAAGGTAAAGAGGTCCAAACCAAAAGAATAAGCGATCTGTTCAATGAAATAATATGAGAAAACTTCCCAGACTTGAAGAATGAGACAGAATCCCAAATCCTAGAAGCCTACAGGACGCCGAATGTGCAAAATCACAAGAGATCCACACCAAGACACATTATAATGAAGATGACCAACATACAGAATAAGGAGAGAATTTTAAAAACAACAAGAGAAAGGAAGCAGATTACATTTAGGGGTAAACCAATCAGGATAACAGCTGATCTCTCAACACAGACTCTGAAAGCTAGAAGATCCTGGAATAACATTTTTCAAACACTGAAAGAAAATGGGTTCCAACCAAGAATCGTGTATCCAGCGAAATTAAGCTTCAGGATGGAAGATGAAATTAAAACCTTTCATGATAAACAAAAGTTAAAAGAATTTGCAGCTAGAAAACCAGCGCTTCAAAATATCCTTGGCAAAACATTACATGAAGAGGAAATGAAAAATAACAATGAAAACCAACAGTGGGAGATAGTACAGTAAAGGAAAAACTATTCAAAGAGGAAAAACAAATCATGTTAAGTAACAAAAATAAACAAATATGGCTGAAAGTACAATCCATATCTCAATAGTAACCCTAAATGTTAATGGCTTAAACTCACCAATCAAGAGACACAGGCTAGTAGAATGGATCAAAAAAAAAGATCCAACAATATGTTGCCTGCAGGAGATGCATCTGATAGGAAAAGACATATATAGACTGAAGGTGAAAGGTTGGGAAAAATCATATCACTCATATGGTCCTCGGAAGCAAGCAGGAGTGTCCATACTCATATCAAATAAAATATACTGCAAGACAAAGTTAATCAAAATGGATAAAGAAGGACACTACATACTGCTCAAGGGAACCATACACCAACAAGACATAACAATCATTAATATATATGTCCCAAACAATGGTGCAGCTATATTCATCAAACTCTTTTCAAGTTCAAGAGTCAAATAGACCACAATACAATAATGATGGGAGGCTTCAACACACCTCTCTCACCACTGGACAGATCTTCCAAACAAAAGTTGAATAAAGAAACTACAGAACTCAATAATACAATTAATAACCTAGACTTAATTGACATATATAGAATATACCACCCAACATCAAGTGGTTACACTTTTTTCTCAGCAGCACATGGATCCTTCTCAAAAATAGACCATATATTATGTCACAGGGCAACTCTTAGACAATATAAAGGAGTAGAGATAATACCATGCATCTTATCTGATCATAATGGAATGAAACTGAAAATCAACGATAAAAGAAGGAAGGAAAAATCATGCATCACTTGGAGAATGAACAATAGGTTACTGAATGATCAATGGGTTACAGAAGACATCAAGGAGGAAATTAAAAAATTCTTAGAGATAAATGAAAACACAGACACAACATATCGGAATCTATGGGACACAATGAAAGCAGTTCTAAGAGGAAAATTCATTGCTTGGAGTTCATTCCTTAAAAAAAGAAAAAAACCAACAAATAAATGATCTCACACTTCATCTCAAAACCCTAGAAAAAGAAGAGTAAAACAATAGCAAAAGTAGGAGAGGGCAAGAAATAATTAAAATCAGAGTGGAAATGAATGAAATTGAAACAAAAGAAACAATCAAAAAAATTGACAAAACTAAAAGTTGGTCCTTTGAAAAAATAAATAAGATCAACAGACCCTTAGCCATGCTAACGAAGAGAAGAAGAGAGAGAACTCAAATTACTAGCATACAGGATGAAAAAGGCAATATCACAACAGACACTACGGAAATACAGAAGATAATTAGAAATTATTTTGAAACCTTATACTCCAATAAAATAGAAGATAGTGAAGGCATCAGTAAATTTCTTAATTCATATGATCTTCCCAGATTGAGTCAGGAGGATATACACAACCTAAACAGACCAATATCAATTGAGGAAATAGAAGAAGCCATCAAAAGACTACCAACTAAGAAAAGCCCTGGACCGGATGGGTATACAGCAGAGTTTTACAAAACCTTTAAAGAAGAACTAATACCAATACTTTTCAAGCTATTTCAGAAAATAGAAAAAGAGGGAGAACTTCCAAATTCATTCTATGAGGCCAACATCACCCTGATGCCTAAACCAGACAAAGACACTTCAAAGAAAGAAAACTACAGACCAATATCTCTAATGAACATAGATGCAAAAATCCTCAATAAAATTCTGGCAAATCGGATACAAAAACATATCAAAAATATTGTGCATCATGATCAAGTAGGATTCATCCCTGGGATGCAAGGATGGTTCAATATACAGAAATCAATGAATGTTATTCACCACATCAATAGACTTAAAGATAAGAACCATATGATCATCTCAATAGACACAGAAAAAGCATTCGACAAAGTACAGCATCCCTTTATGTTTAAAACACTAGAAAAATTAGGGATAACAGGAACTTACCTCAACATTGTAAAAGCTATCTATGATAAGCCTTAGGCTAGCATCATTCTGAACGGAGAAAAACTGAAGGCATTCCCTCTAAAATCTGGAACAAGACAGGGATGCCCTCTCTCACCACTTCTGTTCAACACAGTTCTCAAAACACTGGCCAGAGCAATTAGACAGATGAAAGAAATTAAAGGCATAAAGATAGGAAAAGAAGAACTTAAGTTATCACTATTTGCGGATGACATGATCCTATACCTAGCAGACCCAAAAGGTTCTACCAAGAAACTTCTAGAGCTAGTAAATGAATTCAGCAAAGTGGCAGGATATAAAATCAACACGCATAAATCAAAGGCATTCCTGTATATCAGCGACAAATCCTCTGAAATGGTAATGAGAACAACCACCCCATTCACAATATCCTCAAAAAAAAAATAAAATACTTGGAAATCAACCTAACAAAAGAGGTGAAAGAACTATACAACGAAAACTACAGAACCCTAAAGAGAGAAATAGAAGAAGATCTTAGAAGATGGAAAGATATACCTTGTTCATGGATAGGCAGAAATAATATCATTAAAATGGCAATATTACCAAAAGTACTCTATAGGTTTAATGCAATGCCAATCAAAATCCCAACGGCATTCCTCGCAGAAATAGAAAAAACAATCATGAAATTCATCTGGAAAAATAAAAGACCCACAATAGCAAAAGAAATTCTAAACAGGAAGTGTGAAACTAGTGGTATAGCGATACCAGATTTTAAACTATACTACAGAGCAATAGTAACAAAAACAGCATGGTACTGGTACCAAAACAGGCAGGTAGACCAATGGTACAGAATAGAAGACACAGAGACCAATCCACAAAATTACAACTACCTTATAAAGGTGCCAAAAGCATGCAATGGAGAAAGGATAGCATCTTCAACAAATGGTCCTGGAAGAACTGGAAATCCATATGCAACAAAATGAAGTTGAATCCCTCTCTCTCACCTTGCACAAAAGTTAACTCAAAATGGATCAAGGAGCTAGGAATCAAACCTGAAACTCTGTGTCTAATAGAAGAAAAAGTTGGCCCTTATCTCCATCTCATGGGGTTGGGCTCCAAATTCCTTAATAGGACACCTATAGCACAAGAGTTAAAATCAAGAATCAACAATTGGGACGTATTCAACAAATACGTATTCAGCAAAAGAAACAATAAGAGAGGTAAATAGGGAGCCTACATCCTGGGAACAAATATTTACCCCTCACACTTCGGATAGAGCTCTAATCTCCAGAGTATACAAAGAACTCAAAAAATTAAACAACAAGGAAACAAATAACCCAATCAACAAATGGGCCAAGGATCTGAACAGACACTTCTCAGAAGAGGATATACAATCAATCAACAAATACACGAAAAAATGCTGACCATCTCTAACAATCAGAGAAATGCAAATTAAAATCACTCTAAGATACCATCTCACTCCAGTAAGAATGGCAGCCATTATGAAGTCAAACAATAACAAGTGCTGGCGAGGATGTGGGGAAAAGGGTACACTTGTACATTGCTGGTGGGACTGCAAATTGGTTCAGCCAATTTGGAAAGCAGTATGGAGATTCCTTGGAAAGCTGGGAATGGAACCACCATTTGACCCAGCTATTCCCCTTCTCGGACTATACCCAAAAGACCTTAAAAGAGCATAAACAGGGACACAGCTACATCAATGTTCATTGCAGCACAATTCACAATAGCTAGACTGTGGAACCAACCCAGATGCCCTTCAATAGATGAATGGATAAAAAAAATGTGGCATTTATACACAATGGACTATTACTCAGCACTAAAAAATAACAAAATCATGGCATTTGCAGGGAAATGGATGGCATTAGAGCAGATTATGCTAAGTGAAGCTAGCCAATCCCTAAAAAACAAATGCAGAATGTCTTCTTTGATATAAGGGGGGGGGGGGCGGGCGACTCAAAACAGAGCAGGGAGGAAGAGCATGAGAAGATTACCATTAAATAGGGATGGGTAGAGGTGCGTGGGAATGGGAGAGAGAAGGGGAATTGCACGGAATATGGTAGGAGACCCTCATTGTTATGCAAAATTACATATAAAATGGTGTGAGGGAGAAGAAAAAAGAGAGAGAAACTTGTCACAGTAGATTGGGTAGAAAGAGGTGATGGGAGGGGTGGGGAGGGGAGGGGAGGGGAGGGGGGATGAGAAGGGAAGCACAATACAATAGACACTAGTATGGCCCTATGTATAAACGTGGCTGTATAACCAATGTGATCCTGCAATCTGTACACGTGGAAAAATAAGATTATGTACCCCATTTGAATCAAATGTATGATATGTCAAGATCATTGTAATGTTTTGAGCAACTAATAAAAAAAATTTAAAAAAAGAAGAGCATAGTTACTATTTGTTTAAGCTAACTTTAGATTATTGATATTTTGGATTTTCAAATTTAATTGTCTACAGGATTTTTTGTTTGTTTTTGATTTCTGTCTTTCCTAGAATCCCTCATTTTTCTTTCTTTTAATTAATTAATCTTTAGTTTTTTAATTGGTTTTAAATAGTTATACAAATAGTAGAATGCATTTATGTACTTTGATATATCATACATAGACGGGATATAATTTCTCCTCGTTTTTTTGTTAAATCTTTTTTTCATAGCTTCTGTCCCTAACATCAGTGATTTTATTTCAGAATGCCAATCGGTTTAATAAATCATCTTAAACCAAAAAAAAAAAAAAAAAGAGTGTGCTTGGGGAACACAAGGACTGAGCCAGGGAAAGCTAAAATATTAACTATCACAACAAATGCCCCAGTCAATGACACTGGAGAAAGGGGATCTAGGTGGCACAGACACAGATAAGCTATAATTATTATCAGAAATAGCCAGGCATGGTAGCACATGCCTATAATCCCAGTGGCTGGGGAGGCTGAGACAGGAGAATCACAAGTTCAAAGCCAGCCTCAGCACAAGCAAGATGCTAAGCAATTCAGTGAAACCCTATCTCTAAATAAAATACAAAATAGGGCTGGGGATGTGGCTCAGTGGTTGAATGCCCCCGATTTCAATCCCCAGTACAAAAAAAAAAAAAAAAAAAAAAAAATATATATATATATATATATATATATATATAAAGAAATAGACTATATATATATATATATGTTAAGAAATAGATAAAAATATAAAAGGTATACATGTTGTTAACATGGGTTAAAAATAAAGAGAAAGCTCGAGCAAGAAAATGCCTGAATTAACAATGTAATAGCACTTTCACAATTTTACATAAAATTATGCAGGTTTGCATACAAGCATATAAACATTTTTCAGGCAAATGTGTGATTATATATTTCAGGGTTCTTGTTTTCAGTATTAGGGATTGAAACCCAGGGCCTCGGGCTGGGGATGTGGCTCAAGCGGTAGCGCGCTCGCCTGGCATGCGTGCGACCCGGGTTCAATCCTCAGCACCACATACCAACAAAGATGTTGTGTCCGCCGAGAACTAAAAAATAAATATTAAAAATTCTCTCTCTCTCTCTCTCTCTCTCTCTCTCTCTCTCTCTCTCTCTCTCCTCTCTCACTCTCTCTTTAAAAAAAAAAAAAAAAAAAAAGAAACCCAGGGCCTCCTGCTTGTTAGGCAGGTGCTCTACTACTGAGCTAAATTCCCAGTCCTGAACTTCTTTCTGTATGTTAAAAAGGTTTTTTTCTATATCATAAACAAAAAAGGACCTCTCCTAAAAAATACTGAGGAATGTATTTACAATATATATATAATGAAATTGTAAAATTCTTCATGCATTTTTCTTGTAGAAAACTCTTAATAAATCAGTAAAGACTGAATTCCCTTATCAGCCCACCTATGGCATTCCTTGTAAAATGAGCAGAACACTTTACCCTGCCTTCCAGGAGCTCAATATGCACCAAGAGCTAGAGCATCACACAAACAAGTAACTACTGTACAGTGTTCTAAAAACTGCTGCCTGTCATTCAAATGCATAAGCAGTTTCCTTCCAATATGGTATTCTGGTATAAGAAAGTTGGTAAGTTGGGGCTGCGATTGGGGCTCAGTGGTAGAGCACTCGCCTAGTGTGTGGGAGGCCCGGGGTTCGATCCTCAGCACCACATAAAAATAAATAAATAAATAAATATTTATTAAAAAAAAAAAAAAAGAAAGGGTAAGTAGAGGATAGAGAGAAAGGCACGTGTTTGAAAGTTCCAGTCACATTTGGTCAAATGTGAATGGAACACCAAGAAAGCAGGAAAATAGTGGCAGTACACTAAAGGCAAGGCAATTGTAAAAATCCACAAGAAAGAAGGGCTTGAATGAGGGCAGTGGGAACTGAAATCTAATACCTTGCAGGGTTTGATAATTGGCTGGATGTGAGGATTTTTTTTAATATTTTATTTTTTAATTGTAGTCGAACACAATACCTTTATTTATTTGTTTGTTTTATTGTTTATTTATTTATGTGTATGTGGTGCTGAAGACCGAACTCAGGGCCTCGAACATGCAGGCAAACGCTCTATTGCTGAGCCACAACCCAGCCCTGGATGTGAGAATTTTATAATCATTTGACAGATGCAAAAATAATACAAAATGTTCATCCATATATTCCCAATTAGAATGAATATAATAATCACAATAGATCTTTGAGTTTCATTTCCATCCCTGAAATTACAAAATATTTCCACTGGGTGGTAGGACTAAAGACAAGTTTTGTGTTAATAAATTGGATTTAACAAATACTGAGCTAAAGTTTTGGCTCAGTTGGTAGAGTGCTTACCAACATGTGTGAGGCCCCAGGTTCGATTCTCAGCACCACTATAAGTAAATAAATAAAGGTCAATCAACAACTAAAACAATTTTTTAAAAATACTTATGGGTCTTGAATTTTTTATTAATTTGTAATGTTTGTATAAACCCAAAACTGAATATAGGCAAAAGTATATGAATTAAGATAAAAGGCTAAGTTACAATCACACAAGATCCAACAACTCAGTGGCTTAAAGAATAAAAATAAGTCTCTCTCTCTCTCTCCCACATTCTGAGGTGAAAGTTCTCAGTTATTAGCGTAGCTATTTCATGAAATAGAGGCCTGAGTCCTTCTGAAGCCAGAATTAAAAGAGGCAGTCAAAAAAAAAAAAAAAAGAGGCAGTCAAGTATAGATACGTAAATCAGGTCAGATCAGATCAAGGAGTCCAATTTGATGAGTCCAGGAAGTTGGAAACCTCCCCCTGAAGGACTAAAATGCCTTCAGAGCCATTCCTCCACCCTTATAAAGATAACCTGCCCCTTCTCCAACCTGTTGCTAAGGTAACCTGTCCCAGGAATTGTCCCTCCCTATAGAGAGTTATAAAAGTTGTTAATTAATGTGTCCTGGGCTGCTCCATCTGGACTCCCCCAACCCAACACCATCCCCCATCTGCTTCTCACCTTTTGGCCATCCTTCTGAGCATTTCCGGGCCTAGTAGGCAGGAAGGAGAGAAATAAGGGGAAGAGAACAGGAGAACAAAGGAAGCCTAAGACATATAAAAGAAGGCAGAACACTCTCAATTCTTGGGATACCAGGATACCAGCTATGGCCCCCTTCTCCCTCATGGGAGAAGTCTATTTACCCCTTTTTAAATAAACCCTGCTTGGGGCTGGGGTTGTGGCTCAGTTGTAGAGCGCTTGCCTAGCATGCGTGAGGCTGAGTTTGATCACTAGCACCACATAAAAAAATAAATAAACAAACAAATAAAATAAAGGTATTGTGTCCATGTACAACTAAAAAATATATATTAAATAAACCCTGCTTTATATGCTTGCCTTGGCATCCTTCTCTAATGTTATCTTCACCGTGTGAGGGAGCAGAATGTATCACCAATTAACTGGTGGTATCACTACCAGCATAATTCCATAATTCTCTAGGACTGTATTATCTTTAGGTCAATCCTGGAAATGGCACACACTACTTGAGCTCCCACGCTCATACCCTGCTGCCAAGCCCCTAGTCACTTGGTTACACTTAGCAGCAATCAGAATGCTATGGAGGGGCAGCTGTGTGCCTCAGAAAGGAAGAACAGAATTCTAATGCAGAGGACAAGTAATCTCTACCAAAATGATCTTTGGGACAATATAAAATGCCCGAGATTAGGAAGTGGTTGCCATAAAAGTCAGGATAATGATTACCTTTTAGCAAGAATAGGGTTTTAATAGATTCTGAGGTTTTGGCAATATAAGTAGTAGTTACGCGGATGTTCTTATTAATTCATTAAGCTGTACTTTAAGTTCCTGCGTGTCTAATATTTTTCATGGTGAAAATATTAAACAATCTATGCTTGTTTCAAGACGATATAATAGTCCAATGTGGGTCTTGAGACACCTCAGTCAGTCAAACAGATTAGAAAATTAGACTTCAAAGTGACATGTACCTCAGGCTTAATGCTGTTTGGTTTTATTTAAAAAGTATTTATAATAGTAAAATTTGTAGTTTACTTTCATTAATTTCTGAGTTCAATTTTGATATTTATGTGGTATGAAATGGATTCATGGAAATAAAATAATGATTTATAATATTTTTCTTATAAGAAATAGAATATAACAGCTCAACATGTGACAGGAATCATGAAATCTAGGTCCAGCATCACTCACCAACAATCCACCAGCAATCCAACTTTAATTCAGTTTCTTCTAAGAAGAAAACAGGTGGGGATGTGAGGTAGAAAGACCTAAGGTGGCTTCACAACCCCTGCCTCTTAGTGTTCTTGCCCTTGTGTAAGTCCCAGCCCTTGAGTATGAATGGGACTTATTAACTAGTTTTTAACCAAGGACATAGCAAGGTGACATGATGTGTGTGGTCATGTTACAGAAAACTGTAATGTTGGTCTTGCTAGGGAGACTTTCCTGCTGGTTCTGAAAACAGCAAGCCGCCTATTGTATGCTGCCTGTGGAGAAGACCACATGAAAAGGACCTGAGGGCAGCTTCCAGCCAAGAACGTGGGAGAAACCCCAATCTTCGAACTTGAAAGCCTACAAGGAAATTAATTCTTCCAATAATCATGTGGCTTAGGAGAGAATGTTTTCTCACCCAAGTCTCAGATGAGACCCCCATTCCTGGCTGATACCTACAATGCAGCCCTGCAGTAGACCCAGCTAAGCAATGCCTGGGCTCCTGACCCACAGAAACTGTCCAACAACAAATATGTTTTAGCTAGTAAGTTTTTAGTAACTTAGCAATAATACAAAATATTTATTTTTTTTTTTTTAGTTTTCAGCGGACACAACATCTTTGTTTGTATGTGGTGCTGAGGATCGAACCCGGGCCGTATGCATGCGAGGCGAGCGCGCTACCGCTTGAGCCACATCCCCAGCCCAATGAAAAATATTACATAATACAAAATCCTTATGAAAACTCCACTGTTTTTCCAGATCCAAGAATACCTGGCAGATCCCAGTGGCTCAGGAGGCTGAGGCAGGAGGATGGTGAGTTCAAAGCCAGTCTCAGCAAAAGCAAGGCACTAAGAAACTAAACGAGACCCTGTCTCTGAATTAAATACAAAATAGAGTTAGAGATGTGGCTTGGTGGTCGCGTGCCCCGGGGTTCAATCCCCAGTACCAAAAAAAGATACCTGGCAGAAAAACAATATCTTTTTCCATTACCTCCTCAATAACCTTCAAGGCTAACAACAATCAATTTTTTGATTATGCTATCAGAAGCATTTCATTATTCCTATCAGTTCTTGAAGAGAAGGGAATTTCTACTTCTGCCAAATATACAACAGTTTCTTTTTTTTTTTTTTAAAGAGAGGGTGAGAACGAGAGAGAGAGAGAGAGAGAGAGAGAGAGAGAGAGAGAGAGAGAGAGAATTTTTTTAATATTTATTTTTCAGTTTTCGGCAGACACAACATCTTTGTTTGTATGTGGTGCTGAGAATCATGCCAGGCGACCGGGCTACTGCTTGAGCCACATCCCCAGCCCAGTAGTTTCTGATTCTTCTCCACAGTACCTGGCATTGAACCTAGAGGGCGCTACCACTGAGCTACATTATTAGTTCTTTCTATTTTTTATTTTAAGACAGGGTCTAAGTTGCCCAGGCTTGTCTGGAACCTCCACTTTTCTTGCCTCAGCCTCCAGAGTAGCTGGAATCACATACATATACCACTGTATCCAATAACCTATTATTTTTTAAAATATGTGGAAAAATAAATAAGCTTATAAGAATTTCTGGGTATGGACTATGTACCTGGAAAATAATAGTATTTTAGGGGAAGTAAAGGGGAATAAGATAAAACAGTATTCACAGTTTAAATAATTATCTTTAATATCCCTTTTATTTGGATACATTGGTCAAACATTCTCACTTGTTTATTTATTAGTGATTTCTATTGTAAAGCACACAAGCAACAGATGTTTGAATGTGAACAGATCGAAATGTTAAGTGCTAATGAATCTTCAAAAAATTGTTTATAACAGCACTTGTGCTGATATTTGGAAATCCTCTCAATTATTTTATTTCAATCTAATAACTTAATAATATCTCACTTACAATACACAATAGGAAAAGAAACTACAAATCATTGGCCCAGACCTGCAAAGTTAGAATGAAGTCTGCTCTGCTAGTAGCAAATGAACTCTGATGTCACAAATAGTTTAGCCATACTTGTGAGCATATGTCACTGCTTTTATGATTATAGTACACATCATAAACATATATATAAACCCACTGGTCTTTGTCACCTAGAGTTAATACATTTTCATGGGAGTATAATACACTGCTCTTATGTACCACCCACAATAGCAAAAACTGTACAGGTTCAGTGACCTGACAGCCAACCAAGAGGCACTGAGAAAGAGCCCAGCTCCACCCACCCACGCCACCACCCACCCCCGGTACTGGGGATTGAGTCAAGGAAGGGCTTTAAGCCCACTAGGCTAGTGCTCAAACACTAAGCTACATCTCCAGAAAACGTCAGTCTCTCTCTTTTAATTTTTATATATTTATTTTTTAGTTTTAGGTGGGCACAATATCTTAATTTTTTATTTTTATGTGGTGCTGAGGATGGAACCCAGTGCCCCATGCATGTTAGGTGAGCGCTCTGCCACTGAGCCACAACCCCAGCCCAAAGCCCATCTTTTTTGAAGGCACTTAAATACCTGATCCAGACTGAAGGAACTTTTTGACAGAAATCCCTGGAACAAGGAATACAGTGTTAAACATTTAAACAAGGGTTAAGGGACTGTAAAATTCAGCAAGCAGAAGTTCAACATTGAATGGGAATAAAAAGGGTGAATTTTTGTGTAGGCATGGAACTTCCCTACAAAATATAAAGTTCCAGGGGATAATTTTGCTACATTCATTCCACCACTTTCAGTTCTTCTACTCTTGAGAATAATTAGCATTCAACATAATAAAGATAGAAAGGCTCATAAAAAAATTACTCACTCTTTGTACTCTCTCCCCAGTTCTTAGAATCCACTAAATCACCTGAATGCAGAGCACACATAATCTTCCGAGCAATAGTGGAGAGTGGTATCTTAGAGAGATCAAAGCCTACATAGGTCTCACAATTTTCCATTTTCAAAAAGTCCTAAATGTAAGGTTAACAAGATAAATATCGACATGTTAATTCTGAGACTTCATAATAATAAAGACCAGTTACTTGAAAAATGTATAAACTGAGACTTTCATTTAAAAAGTACATCAATAACCACAGTATACAGGTTTCAATCATCTCATAATACAAATAGTAAGATGAAAACAATAACTAGAGGTTTAATTAGGGGATAACAGAAAGCAGAAAAAGAGCTAATTATGAAGTTAACCAATTATGAAGCAAAAAACCTACTCAAACACACCATTTGAAAAATGCCTATTATTCACCTTCAACTATACAAAGCTGAAAACAGGTAAAAGTTTAAGTAGGAACAATACAGATCAAGCATCTGGTCACACATCTAAAACTATCTGGCACTAATTTAAACAGTACTATTTAACAGTATAGGAAAAACAGAATAGTAAAAAATAAATAGCAAAGAAATCACCCAAGTGAGAAGCTGATAGCTAAATATACACAAAATTCATTGCTAAAAAATTTTTAAGTGTATTAGTTTACTTAAAAAAATAATTTTTAACAGATACAATATTTAATATAAACCTTTTTGTTCAATGGATTACAAAAATTAACGGGGCTTACTGGCTCTGAAGCATAATTATTTCCTGATAAAGCTAAAAACATTTATTAAAAACTACCTCCTGAAAATTTTTTTAAAAACCCACCTGATATGAATAATTTTTAATTGTCATTCCATGTAACAAGTAGGTAGGTTTAGAATATTCTTAAAGGTAATCCATACAAAGTTCATAATATATTTAACAAAGATAATGTATAAACTGGGGTCTCAAGGAATAAACTACTCAAAATTATTTTATACTAATTTTAAAATAATTTCTAATTGTCCAGATACTACACTAATATCCCATATTAAATATATTCCATCACTGAAGTATTCTCACTCCTAAGAAATTCAAATGTTCATCCTAAACCCTTTTAGCAAACACTTTTATATAATTCTGAAATCTTAATTTTAAATTTCATTTGAAAGCTATTTATGACATGTTAGTAAGTCACACTAAAGTCAAAGCATTATTGAGATCTGTCTTGCAGAAATGTTGGCCCCCCAAAACACACTGCCTGAAGTGAAAATGGCCAGTGGGGTCCTGACACTCTTGGTATAAGTAGGAATGTTCAATCTCAGTCTACAATAGGGAATTAGGAGAAAATACAGTTTAAGTGGCAGAATTTTACTTCAGTCAACTATAAGGGGATTTAGCTATTTCATTTATAGTAGTCCTTTCTGACTCATGGGTGATATATTCCAAACCCCAGTGCATTAATGAAACTGAAACAGTATTAACTCTATATATCTGATAAATGACAAGGTTATCAACTTACTAACAGGCAGGTAGCATATACAACACAGATATGCTGAGAAAAGGAATGATTCAAGAACAAAGTGGGATGGTTTGAGATTCCATCACACTACAGACTGTGAAGCAACTTAAAACTATTTCCTAAATCAATCTCAAATATTTTGATATGTGGATGCTGACACATAATGGGCATTGGGGGAAATAGAAGTACATTGGAGTAGACAATGGGGAAGGAAGGGAAGGGTGGGGGTATGGGAATAGATAAGTCAGTAGAATGAATCAGACAGAACTTTCCTATGTTCATATTTCACATGAGCAGTGAAGCTCATCACGTACAACTACAGGAATGGGAACTTAATAAGTTATACTCCACATATGTATGTTAAAAAATACTCTACTAACATGTATATCTAAAAAGAACAAAAATATTTTAACAACTTACTATTTCCATTTAATGTTTTTGGATCACAGTTGACCTTCAGTAAATAAAACCTTGGAAAGCAAAACTCAAAAAGGAAGCATTGGTGTGTTAAGGTCTATAGATTTAAAAATGTCAGTTCAAAGTTCTACACATTTTTAAAAATACTTAACACCTTCTATTTAAAAAAAAATAGTAAAACTATTAAAAAATATTTGCATTACTATAAGTAAACATTTACCAGTACTAAGTGTTATCTAGCAAATAAAGTACTGGTACTTCGAACAATTATAAAAAAAATTAAGGTTGAATAACTCTTATCTGAACTGCCTAGGACCAAGAGTACTTCAGATTTTAGAATATTTGCATATGTATGATGGGATATCTTAGGGATGGAAATCAAGTCTAAACATGAAATTTGCTTTTTTCATGTATAGTTTATATGCATATAATTTTACACAATTAGTGCACTTGTGTTGTGTAACATGAGGTCAAATGGGAAATTTTCCACTTATAGTGTCATGCCTGCACACTGAAATCAGATTTTGAATTTTCCAATTAGGGATGTTCAACCTCTATAACACTTGGATCCATTAAATGAAATAGTCCATTGATCTCAAATTTCAAAACATCATCATGTTTATTAGATATAATCTCCTATTACATAAAACATTAAAACAGATGTAAAGATTCAGTTTTCAGTAATTTTCAATTTTTAAAACTAACATCCTTAATCTTTGATTGGTTTTCTAGATTCTCCACAACATCTTTCAGGTAGTCTCCATCTTTTAAAAAATATACATATAATTCTCTTTCCATTTGATGCAATTTATTAGTTGCCAAAATTTTTCTTTTTGTCTTCACATCAGCAAGAATATCAGTAAGAAGATGATTTAGCTTATTCAATTGGGATTCAACTTGATGAAACTGTTCTGTTAATTCCTAAAAGAGGAAAATAAAAATGCTATTAATTCAGCAACTTTACTCCTAACACAAATTATAATTTATAAGACAAAATGATAACTTTTTAAAAATAACTTCCCCCTATTCTGACCTTAGTTGCTCTCCTTATATCAAAGATGACATTTGGCATTTGTTTTTTAGGGACTGGCTAGCTTCACTTAGCATAATCTGCTCTAGGGCCATCCATTTCCCTGCAAATTCCATGATTTTGTCATTTTTTAGTGCAGAGTAATACTCCATTGTGTATAAATGCCACATTTTTTTTATCCATTCATCTATTGAAGGGCATGTAGGTTGGTTCCACAGTCTAGCTATTGTGAATTGTGCTGCTATGAACATCGATGTAGCAGTATCCATATAGTACGTTCTTTTAAGGTCTTCAGGGAATAGTCCGAGAAGGGCAATAGCTGAGTCAAATGGTGGTTCCACTCCCAGCTTTCCCAGGAATCTCCATACTGCTTTCCAAATTGGCCACACCAATTTGCAGTCCCACCAGCAATGTACAAGTGTACCCTTTTCCCCACAGCCTCGCCAGCACTTGTTGTTGTTTGACTTCATAATGGCTGCCAATCTTACTGGAGTGAAATGGTATCTTAGGATGGTTTTGATTCGCATTTCTCTGACTGCTAGAGATGGTGAGCATTTTTTCATGTACTTGTTGATTGATTGTATGTCCTCCTCTCAGAAGTGTCTGTTCAGGTCCTTGGCCCATTTGTTGATTGGGTTATTTGTTATCTTATTATTTAATAATAAGAGCATGAGAAGAAGATCACCATTAAATAGGGTCGAGAGAGGGGAGGGAAAGAGAGAAGGGAAATTGCATGGGAAAAGGAAGGAGACCCTCATTGTTATACAAAATTACATATAAGAGGAAGTGAGGGGAAAGGGGAAAAAAAACAAGAGAAATGAATTACAGTAGATGGGGTAGAGAGAGAAGATGGGAGGAGAGGGGAGGGGAGGGGAGGGGAGGGGAGGGGGGATAGTAGAGGATAGGAAGGGCAGCAGAATACAACAGACACTAAATGGCAGTATGTAAAAAAGTGGATGTGGAACTGATGTGAATCTGCAATATGTATAAGGGGTAAAAATGGGAGTTCATAATCTGCTTGAATCAAATGTATGAAATATGACATGTTGTCAAGAGCTTTGTAATGTTTTGAACAACTAATAATAATAAAAAAAGAAGACACAGTTTGGCAAAAAAGGAAAAAAAATAAAAATAACTTCCCATAATTTCAGCAATATAAGCCATGATTAAAAATCTATACTAGGTTTATGGATTCCACATAAAATTAACTGCAATTACTGATAATTTTAAGTGATTCAAAGCAAACTCTTTTATATGTAAACTTGATATATAAACTGTTCTGTGTATTCCTATATTCAAAGATATTAATGAATACCTGCCATGTGAAAAGCACTCTTTCAGAGACTATGGATACAAGAATAAACAAAATCTTTCTCACGGAGTTTAAATTCTGCTTAATCAATCAAACTCTATTTTATTCTAATCTCTGGTTACTCTACACACAGGTACAGAGAAAGACTTGAAATGAAGACCAATAAAAAAGAATTAACTCAATAAACATCTCCATTTTTCTTTCATTGTCTTACAGGACAAAATTGCATACAACATTCAACAAAAACCATCCTGACTTATTTTTCCTGCTCAAGAAGATTAATATGGACTCTTCTCACTTAATAAATTCAATTTTTTCATGTCTTAGCACTTCAAACATTCTACTAACAAATTTTCATAGCTTTCTAACCACACATTCTATTCTTATAAATTTTAGCCAGTATCACCAGAGGTTTTCCAACTACCTCAACATTCCACAGTTTCTCAGCATGGTCCACAAGCATCAAAATCACCAGGGTGCTTATTATGAATATATGAATTCCTATACCTCACTTCAGAATATTACTCGATCTCTGCAATAGGGCCAGGAGTACACATTTTGTTAGGTTCCATGGTGATTCCAAAGTACAAGTTTTACAGAGCAGTACTACTTCTGTTTTTTTTTTTTTTTTTTTTTCAGTTGTTGATAGACCTTTATTTTCTTTATTTATATGTGGTGCTGAGAATCAAACCCAATGCCTCACAAATGCCAGGCAAGTGTGCTACCACTGAGCCCAAGCCCCAGCCCCAGCCCACAGCAGTACTACATTTCCTAAAAATGAAGTAATTTTGCCATGTTTGTTCTACATCTAGTAGTCTCCTCTGAGGAAAAATGTGATTAATGTAGTATACTGAGAAACAATCTCACCTTTAATTAAATACTAAAGATCTTACAGTTGATAAAATACTCCTACAGATATGAAAAAATGTTCAGCTTCATTTTAACAATAAAACTCTAACTGAAAAAATTGTTATATGACATTTTATATCATATTGAGCTAGGGAAAAACATTAATAATACATCATGATAAATTATAATAAAACTATCCAATTTTAGGGATTCTAGGATGCATTTCTTTGTATCTTAACACATCTAAAGTCAAGATACTTCTTATAATCAAGAACATCATATGATTGTTTCTGGACAAATCCTTTCAAGAATGCTTTCACACCAACATTCTTGATATATAGTGTGAAAAAATACATGCCACTTTGAATTAAAAACAATTTAGAAGAAGTTGAATGTGAAGTTTTAGAAGTACTCTAATCATTTTAATTGGCTTATTTTTTCCTTTTAATGCATATTTAACAGTGAAATAATACAAAAATAAGTAAAGCTATGTCCACAACACCTAAAAGATGCTAGTTAATATGAAAAAATGAAAATTTTCAAAAACAAAGCATCATGTCAGTTTAACTGGAAGTTTTTTTCTTAGCAATTCATAAAATGATAGTATACCATTGGGCAATGGTGCCTAGGGATACTAAATAGGGATACTGCTGATATTAGAAATAAGTGCTATTCCCCAAGAAAAGAAATATGGTAGCATCATCAAAGAAAAAAAAAAAAAAAAGAAAAATGTGTATATCTCAAAAACTCCAATGACCCTACTTCCAAGAATTAACCCAAGTGAAAAATATCCAACAACAAAAAGCTAAATACACAAAGGATGTAGATATGTAGATGATGCTGATGAAGAACAAACCTAAAACAAAAAAAAAAACAAAAAAAAAAACAACTATCAAAATATCCAAAAATATCCAAAATGGGGAATGGTTTCTGAAATTGTGGCACAGTAATTACTTACTGTAATATTAGAAATTGATATTTAGAAAGTGAAAATGTTTATTTCAAAATGCTAAGAAAAAGAGAATAATAAAATCTATAAAAGAGAACCATAAACAAAGAAGGATGGCACAGAATATTAGTACCAGAAAAAAAGAACTAGAACAGAATGTTATTATGTAATGCTGATTTACCAAAACTTAAATCCACTAGGGTAATTATTCACCAAAATTTAAAACCTTGGACATAACTTATAAAAATTGACTCAAAATAAATAAAAATTGATTAACTACAAAGGGAAAATGTCAAATCTATCATAATAATGGCAATTTTTACACATTTCTCTAACAGAGCAA
This sequence comes from Spermophilus citellus, assembly GCF_964194105.1. Classification (NCBI taxonomy): domain Eukaryota; kingdom Metazoa; phylum Chordata; class Mammalia; order Rodentia; family Sciuridae; genus Spermophilus; species Spermophilus citellus. The sequence continues at coordinate 1,608,376 of NC_138189.1, forward strand.
CAAGACAAAATCAGTAACGGGAAATAGTCTTAAAAAACCAATCAGACACCATTTCACACCCATTACAGTAGCTGCTATTAAAAAAAAACAAAAAACGGTTCAGAACTGTTAGTACATATAGTATCAAACAAAACAGACATGAAGGCAGAAAATAAGTATTGGCAAGAATATGGAGAAATTAAGAAACTTTATGCATTACATGTACATGGACATGTACAATAGTACACTTGCTGTGGCAAGCAGGCAATTCCTCAAAAAGTTAAATATTAGAATTACCATAATCCAGCAGTATATACTCCTAGGTATATATCCCAAAAAAATGAAAACAGGAAGTTACCAGTACACCAACATGTAAGGCCACATTTTTCACAACATTGAAAAAGGTGGTAACACAAATGCCATGAACAGATGAATAAACAAAGCAGTGTATGTGCACACACACACACACAATGAATTATTCAGTCTTAAAAAGGAAATTCTAACACATGCTACAACATGGATGAACCTTGAAAACATTATGTTAATGAAATAAGCCAATCACAAAAATATAAATATATGATTTCACTTATATGGGGAATCTAGAATAGGCAAACTGCTGGAGACAAAAAGTAGAATAGTGATTGTTAGGAGTTGAGCAGAGAAGAAATGGGGAGCTACTGACCAATTTGTAGTCTCTGAGAGGGATGATGAAAAATTTCTAGAAATATACAGTACTCATAACTGCATAACCATGTGAATGTACTTAATGCCACTGAACTGTTCACTTAAACATGGTTAAAACTGCAAATTTGGGCTGAGGTTGTAGCTCAGCAGTAGAGCACTTGACTAGCATGTGTGAGGCCCTGGGTTCGATCCTTAGCACCACATAAAAATAAGTAAATAAAATAAAGGTATTCTGTTTATCTACAACTAAAAATATTTTTTAAAAACTGCAAATTTTTTGTTTTATATGTTTTATCACAATTAAAAAAAATTATTATTGCTGTGGGTATAATGTGACTGCATGACCAATGTAATTCTTCAACCTGTACCCTAAGAAAAATGAGAAATTGTATCCCATCTGATTCAAATGTAAAAAATTAATTAATTAATTAATTTTTAAAAATAAATAAATAAATAACAACAAAAAACCTCAAAAACCCTAATCATAGGCCTTTCTGTTTCAAAGGAAAGGTAGGCTAGCTTTTCAGATCAATCCTTTCACAGGAAACAATATAAAAAGCTCATGGCTGTGGGGATTCCTTGGTGGCAGAGAGCTTACCTAGCATTAACAAGGTCCTGTGTTTGATCCCCAGAATAGCCAAAAAAATAAAATAAAAAGATCAATGAGGGGCTGGGGTTGTGACTCAGTAGTAGAGCGCTTGTCTAGCATGTACAAGGTGCTGGGTTCAATCCTCAGCATCACATAAAAATAAATAAATAACATAAAGGTATTGTGTCCAACTAGAACTAAAAAAATATTTTTAAAAAAAGATGAATGAGGGGCTGGGGTTGTGGCTCAGTGGTAGAGTGCTCACCTAGCATGCACAAGGCACCGGGTTCAATCCTCACCTCCATATAAATGTAAAATAAAGATATTGTGTCCACCTAAAGCTTAAGAATAAATATTTTAAAAAATGAATGAATTTTTTTTTTAAATCAAACTAAACAAAAGCTTCCTAAAAGCAATAAAAAGTCCACGGTCCCCAGAAGGTATAGTGCTAGGAGCCACAAGCAAATATACGATGTATGGCACCTTTGGTTGTAAAGTGACCCCAGCTAGCCACTGAGATGATTATGTTAAGATTTACATTCATATGGAAATTGGACTCCCGCTGTTCACCTTGGCCTGCTACCGGGACTCATGGAGAGTTCCCATTGGTTGGGGAAGGATAGTAGGAGGGAATTCCGGGGGAGGTCCGGGGGACCCCCGGGGGAGCGCGCGGTTCCGGTGGAGGCCCGCGTGGGAGGACCGGGTTTGGCTTGCCAGCGCCTACAGAGTATTGGCGGCTTTTTCAAAATAAAGTTTTGTTCCTGCTTGAGTGGCTCCTGATTCTGTGCCCAGCCAAGACTGCGGCAGTACAGAGTCAAACAGAAGAGTCTCTATAATAAGCTGAGGACCCAAAGGACAACCTTAAGATTAGATTGGCCCAGAAGTAAAACTCTTGCTTAGAATTATAGTCCAACAGGAATCACCTAGCTCCTCCAATGACTCTAGGTTTGCTATAAATTTTCAGTTCAGAACTGTTAGTACATATAGTATCAAACAAAATAGACATGAAGGCAAAAGCATTTAAGGAGTATTCCATAATAAAAGTCTCTATTCACTGGGAGATAATAAAAATATTCAGTTTCATTAATAATAAAAATTTCAGGCTGGGGCTATGGCTCAGTGGAGCGCACTTGCCTGGAATGTATGAGGCACTGGGTTCGATTCTCGGCACCACATACAAATAAATAAAATATCTTAATGTACGATGATGGAACAATCTGGTTATTCATAGGAGAAAAAAGTAAATAGAAACAAAATGAGAATTCTACCTCATTGGTGTATAAAAACAAACTTAAAGGGACTACAATTATAATATTAAGAACAAACTTTAACAAAACATACAGAACAGGGCTGGGGTTGTGGCTCAGCGGTAGAGCACTTGCTTATTAGCATGTGTGAGGCACTGGGTTCAATTCTCAGCATCACATATAAATAAATAAAATAAAGGTTCTTTGACCAAAAAAGAGAGAGAGAGAGAGAGAGAGAGAGAGAGAGAGAGAGAGAGAACAAAGATATTAGAAAAGGCACACCAAAAAGAATAATGAGATAAAAATTAAAATTCTTAATCCCAGCAACTCAGGAGGCTAAGGCAGGAGAATCACAAGTTTGAGACCAGCCTCAACAACTTAGCAAAACCTTGTCTCAAAATAAATAAATAAATAAAAGGGTCTGGGGATGTAGCTCTGTGGCATCCCTGGGTTCAATCCCCAGTACAAAAAAGAAAAAAAAGCCTCAAAGAGGAAAAAACAGAAGAAGAGTGAAAAAGACAAGTCACAAATATATTTCACACATGATTAACAAAGACACTGAAACATATAAAGAACTCCTACAAATGATTTAAGGACATAAAAAATGGGCAAAAGACATGAATAAGCAATTCTCAAAAAAGGTGAATGATCAATAAAGAAGTGAAGGGAGGCTAATAATTGGAGAAATACAAATTACAACCCAAAATGAACATTGTTTTCCCCCATGGGACTGGCAGAAATTTTTAAGTCAACACTATGTGATGAAAAGGATACAAGTAAATAGTACCTCTTGAGATACTGCTGGTGCGATATGTTACAACCACTTTAGAAAACAATTTGATTTACAGGATAAACACTCCTAATCTAAAATCCCAAAAGTGAAACATTCTAAGTGCCATGTCAGGGCTCAAAAAGTTTTTGATTAGATTTTCAGAATAGAGATGCTCAACTAGTAAATTATATGTAAATATTCCAACATCCAAAAAACTCTGAAATCGGGCTGGGGTTGTAGCTCAGCGGTAGAGTGCTCACCTTGCACACGCAGGACCCTGGGGTTCAATCCTCAGCACCACATAAAAATAAATAAGTGAAATAAGGGTATTGTGTCCAACTACAACTAAAAAATAAATATTTAAAAAAAAAATAAAAATGAGTTAAAAAAAAAACAAACCCTGAAATCTGAAATATGTCTGGACTCAAGAATTTCAGATAAGGAACACTCAACTTGTACTTATTAAACTGAACATGTGCATATCCTGTAATCCAGTAATTCCACTTATATTAGTGTGTATGCATGTGTATGCCAGAGGCTCTTTTAAAAATGCAACAATGAAACATGCAGTTTAGGACTATTCACAGCAGTGTAATTTAAAGTAGCAGAAACTGGAAATAAGCTAAATATCAACATAACAGTTAACTGTGGAATTTCATATAAAAGAATATTAATTAGACAAAAAGGAAAATAGCTTTATATATATTTATATAGATGAATCTCAAAAACAATGTTAAGAAACACACTAAGGGGCTGGGGATGTGGCTCAAGCAGTAGTGTGCTCGCCTGGCATGTGTGCGGCCCGGGTTCGATCCTCAGCACCACATACAAACAAAGACGTTGTGTCTGCCGAAAACTAAAAAATAAATATTAAAATTCTCTCTCTCTCTCTCTAAAAAAAAAAAAAAGAAACATGCCAAGTTGTTATATACATATGTACCAGGCATATAAAGTCCCAAAACATATAAATCTGAATATACAGTCTCGGAAAATATACATGTAATAAAACTATAAACAGAAGCATGGGAATCATAAAAAAAAATATTAAGTACAGTAGTTACTCCTCAAAAAAGAGAGGGCAATTCAATCAGAAGAACATATATCTGTAAGTGTACACAGAAGACTTAAAAGATAGTGGGCAATCCTCGATTTGCTAATGTAAATTTAAAAATATAGATCTTGATTTTAATTTTTTTCTAACATTTAACATTTGTAGTGTCTGAAAAAAAATCTATAAATTTTTATATTCTGTGCATAGTAATTAAAACTATTTGAGCCAGGTGTGGTGGTACATGCCTGTAATCCCAGTGGCACAGGAGGCTGAGGCAAGAAGATCACAAGTTTGAGGCCAGCTTCAGCAACTCAGTGAATAAAAACTCAATGAATAAAAACAGGACTGGAGATCAGTGGTAAAATGCCCCTGGCTTCAATTCCCAGTTACCCGCCCCCAACCCACACACATACAAAAAAGCTACATGAATAAAAATCCAGAGATATAAAAAATGAATTTTATATTAGGGCAATGGGATAGGGGTGATATATCCTTATAATATTTTATTTACTATCTCTTATAATGCTTTCCCCCTGGGGTGCTCTACCACTGAGCTTCATTTCCAGCCTTATATTTTTACTGAGACAGCATCTTACTAAGATACCTAGGATGCCCCTGAATTGGCCATCCTCCTGCCTCAGCCTCCCAAGTATCTGGGTTTACAGGTGAGTTTCACCAACACATTAAGGCAAATACCCACCTGATCACTAAGTAAAAGCTGATTTCCTCCTTGATACAAAACATCACAAAGCATGTCAACATTATTATTCAATTTGGACAGAAATAAAAAATGTTCTTGAGCAGTTATTGCCAACTGATCTTGTACTAGAGAAACATCCTGTTTCAATTTCTCAGCTGCTTCTTCCAGGTTTCCATGGGTTACAAACAATTCTCTTTTTTTATTTTCTCCCTCTAAAAGTTGATAAAGCCTAAAATGTAAAAATGAAAATTACAGGAGAAGATTCTTAAATTAGCATAGTTCTCAAAATTATAATTCATTACATTACGACATTTGCAGAATAGCCGAGTAAAACCTAAATAATATTAACTTGTGAGCTAAAAATCAAGCAACTAAAATCATTCAACTCTTATACCATTCCAGTACAGAAGCTTATATTCTAACTATTGCATCTGAAGTCTGTTTTTCCATCTTCCAAGTTTTAAAGATAAAATTTGTCTGAACTTTAAATACTATTAACCCACTTCAAACAAACTATGCTTTAGTGATACATTTCTTTCACAGAAAACATCTATGATGCAGTAGCATCAGCAGTGAATTTTGAAACAGAAGACCTAGGTCTGAGTTTTTTATTATATGAGACTCAGGGCAAATCAATCTCTGAGATTTAACTTCTGTATCTCAATACCTATTTTACAGGATTGCAATGGGATTAAGAGAAAAAAACTAAAAATGTAAATAATGTTAAAATGCAAAAAATAAAGGACTACAAACAACAAGCTTACTACTTCAATTTGTATTTGGTTGATAAATTAAAATCTGATGAGCACTGAGACCACTTTAACACTTACAACATTGATAGCAGAAAAATCCATCATTCTATAGGGCAAATAAAAAAATCTGAGGCAATACCTTCCACACATATCTGACAAAAAGGATCTGCTCTTTCTCTTAAAAATAAATGCATGTCGGGGCTGAGGATATAGCTCAGTTGGTAGAGTGCTTGCCTTGCATGCAGAAGGCCCTGGGTTCAATCCTCAGCACCAGGGGCTGGGGATGTGGCTCAAGCGGTAGCGCGCTCGCCTGGCATGCGTGCGGCCCAGGTTCGATCCTCAGCACCACATACCAACAAAGATGTTGTGTCCGCCGAGAACTAAAAAATAAATATTAAAAATTCTCTCTCTCACTCTCTCTCCTCTCTCACTCTCTCTTAAAAAAAAAAAAAAAAAAAAAAAAAACAATCCTCAGCACCACCAAAATAAATAAATAAATAAATTTGATGTTAGGGTCCAGTTTCATTTTTAAAAATAAATAAATAAATTGTGTGTGTTTTTAAGTTGTATTGGACTTTTTAAAACTGGCTAAAGTCCAAGGCTGCCAATTATGATCCTGTGGGATATAACAATTTTAGGAGGCATCATTCACATACATCATGACATCGATGACTCCCCAAAATTGTACAATAAAGTAGTGCTAAGTTCTATTCATGTTCTTTTTTTGGTTGTTGTTGTCAATGGACCTTTATTTTATTTATTTATATGTGGTGCTGAGAATCGAATCCAGTGCCCCACACATGCTAGGAAAGCTCTCTACCACTGAGCCACAATCCAGCCCTCATGTCCCTTAATTTTATTAACAAGAAAACAGCTAGGGATATAGCTCAGTGGCAGAGCACTTGACCTAGCATGAGCAAGGCCCTAGGTTCAATCCAGGGCCTTGCATTAAAAGAGAAAAAAAAGATTAGATGATTTTACTTTAGTCCTGGAAAAAATTCAAGAGTAGAATCATCCAGAGTTTTGAAATACTACTGAATCCTCCAATTTCAGTATCCCAGTACTATCAACTGCTTAAATATACAGAAAATTCTCAATGATCCACCTGACCAGACACAGAAATAAAATCTTTTCCCCAACTCTACTGCCACCTTTTCCAAATGCAATCAGTCCCCTGACTAGCAATACCTATGATTCCAAGCTATATTTGAACTTCCTGCCCCAAATCCAAAATGAGGTATCTATAATGGTGCCTAAACAGGAGTCAAAACTTGTATCTTATTCATTCCTCCAATTCATCCAATTCAACTTTTTAGTTTCATTCAGATCTAACATGAATGGAAAGGAAGAAAAAAATAAATAAAACAGGGAAAAGAAGCCTGTAAAAAAAAAAAAAAAATAAGAGAATAAAGGTCAAAAATAAAGTATAAACAATTTTTTAAACTTCTATAACTTTATTTCAAACTCTCTCAAGAATTTCCCAAAAACAACAAAAAAATTACTTAGGAAGAAACCAAATGCACATACCTATGAGTAGAATAATCCTTGGTATCAATGGTATTCCTTGGATTTATCTGCTGAAAGACTGATGGATCTGTTAACATTTCTAATCGCTGGTAGAGCATCATGTTACTTTGACTAAGTTCTTGAACCAGGTTTTCAAGTTGACGATACGTGTCCCAATGTTTCCTTAATTCAAGTTCATATGATAACTGTACAAGTTCAAATGATGCCTTTTGTTTTATCAACTGGTTTAAAACTAACTCTTGTCTTGCTGTGTAATAATCTTGTTTAGCAATCTGCAGATCAAAATCTCCCTTTACAACTGGCATATTCAATAACTGGGCATTCTCTTTTACCACAGCAGGCAAAGTTTTATCTTTTATATGAGTGATTTGTTCTTCAAGTTTCAGAATCTCACTGTTCAAGCTAGAAATTTTAGCATCCAAATTTTCTTTGCCAACAGCCTACACACACACACACACACAAAAAAAAAAAAAAAAAAAAAAGCAATTACATTTAAAACTGTAGGTTTAAACAAAATAGTTTTTAAAGATTATTTTCACTTTCTATTTGAGGTGATAATAAGCTCAATGAATAGAAACTAATTTCCTCTTAGTATAAGACAAAATTACAGCTTAAAAAGGAAAAATATGGACTGAGTAAGGCCAACATGAATTACTAAACTTTAATGCTATTATATATACACATACACATGGGCGCGTGTGTACACACACACACACACACACACTCACTCATGACTACCAAAATAAAATAAGATCTCATCATGCTTGTTTTACTTAATCAAAACCATAATTACCACACTACTCACTGAATGCAAGTAGGTATCCTCAGCTAATTTTAGCACAGAACTCAATAATTTCTTTATTATGCCAAAGTTTGTCAGTTATAGTAACTCACCGTGTTAGTATTCAGATTCAAAAAAGTTACATTTTTACCCAACAATCTAGTGGTTACATTACTAAACAAGCTTCTCAAAACTACATATAGAAAGCTACAATATATGTATACATTCTCAACAAGGAAGCAGGAATTCAGTCCATAGAACCTGGAGCTCTGATTTCCTTACCATCATGCTCTGGTCAGAACAAACAGGAGAATATCCAGAATTAAGACATTAATTAAGATATTAATTTCCCATCATAAAAAGGGAATTTGAGTTCAGCCTACATCTGAATTAAACAAATTTCAGATTCACAATGCAAAACATTTTTTTTAAACTAGGTAATGTGGTTGGGATTATAATGATTATTTCTTCCCTCCTTTAATATGAGCTCTAATTGTGCAAAACACTGACACATATCACAAATAAGCATTAAACAGAGAAAATTAAAGATTATAATTTCTTTATATGCCCTTTCTGAAGTATTTTAATAATAATATTAAATCCTGTATTCCTAACAATTATGATATGAATCCAGTTAGTTTACCTTGCTGGTTAGGTTATGAAGATTCTCCTCTGTCCATTTTATGCTCGACTTCATGCTCGAATTATTTGCTTTCAAGTTAATCAACTGATGTTGAGCACAGATATATGCTAGCTGCAGCCTGGCCATCTCTAGTCGTCTCTCCTCAAGGATTTCTTGATTATCACAAATAGATGGAGTGTGTATATCTAATAGTTGAAAATTTTCTTCATTTGAACTTTCAACTACTTCATGTATACCCTGAAAGAACTGCTTTTTGGTATACAAGGTTAATGCTGCTGTGCTTTGCTCTTCTTGGCTAAGATATTTTTCCAAGGAAAACTGAGATAAAAACACCATTGGATTTGTTCCTTGACCTAAATTAGAATGTCTAAAGAACATCATCAATTTAGTAATTCCATCAGTAAGAGCCTGAAGTTCATTACTGAGCTTAGTATTCACAGAACTTAGAATTCCTTGACTTTGCTTCAGCTTTTTAGTGGATTCTTCTTTTTTAGCATTCAATCTCAGAGATTTGTGGCTACTTACTGAAGCCATCAACTGGTACTTATTACGTCGCTGCATTTTTAAGTTTTTTAATCTCTGAAGAGTTTGAACCTCATCCTCTAATTTCTGTAGCTCTTTGTCATCCAGTTTAGGTGTCTTCAAATCAGAAGTTTTGCAGGTTTTAAGAACTTCATCCAATGCTGACCCTTCTAGGATGGGTTTGCCTGATTTTTGAAGAATGCTAAAAGCTTCCAATTCTTTTTCAGACAATACATTATGTTCATTCACATTCCCACAAAACCATTTCAAAAATGATTCATCTTCAGCATTTTCAAATAGCCAGTCAAAATCTTCTCCATTAAGAATATCAGCTTTGGGATAACCAATTTTTTTTAATGTCTCCACAAACTCATTCCCAGAACTCATGGTTTACTACCCTAGTTTTATGTATTTGATATGGCTTTATGGTGCTCTATTTATAAAAAATAAATCCAAGTAGAAACAAAACCAATTTTTACATAAGTCCATAGAGAAGGGGGAAAATATTTTTAGAATCTACTGTGACTCTTCCTAGGGGGGAAGAAAATAAGTATTAGACCCCAAATAAGGCAAATGATTTTTTTAAAAAATACAGATTAAACAGGATATGGTATCTGGAAGCCAGTAAACCAAAAGGTAGTAGCAGCTACAAGGTTTGATGAAGATAAAGTAAAACAAAAACAATTTAGGGTATTTCTTAGAAAACGAAACCAGTAATGAAAACTTAATTAATAATAAAATCTATTTTTCCCCCAAGATAAAATGGTTTTATATAGTGATTTTGTAATCCAAAATGAGTGTATACAAACAAATCCAGCCACCATGTGGCTAAGTAGACTCTATTCCATGCGCTCTCTATGTAAGAAAATTTAAAGAAAAAAAAGGCAATCTCTGGGGAGGAATCAACTATTTACCTCAATGAGTGAATAAGCATTCACCAAGCTGGCAAGAATCAATTTCCAGGTCTGATCAACCTAGTTCAGAGAACACCAGGCTTCAGGTTTTAGAACCCCTCTCAACTTGAAAAGTACTAAGGTACCCAGCAGTCAAGTAAGAACATTTCAGACATTTGTTGTTTCCAACAGACGCATCGCTGAATGATCCACCACGACTCAGCCAAGGGAATGTCAGCAAGGTGGCAAGACCTGCGGATTAATGACCATGAAGTCTGAATACATTTGACTCTCTGCTCCCCAAATCTCTGGGGTTCCTTTTTTGTCTGTTGGCTTTTGGTGCAATCCATTTATGACACTTGTGTAGGTTATAAAACACACATGAACAAAAATCACCCAACGGGCCTTAAAAAGAAGCTCCACAAACTGCACACAGGTGGCTGGCTCCGCAGGAGCCGCCCTCTCCGCCCGGCGCGCCCTGGACCCTCCGCCACACCTCACCCTCCCAATCCTCATCCCGCCCCAGCCCTGTCACCCCCCAAGTCCTTCACCCCGCCCCACCGTCCCCAAGTCCCTCACCGGCACCGCTGACTCCAGGTCAGTTCCAGGTCCGTCCCCAGGTCCCTCACGGCGCTCCGCCGTCCCCAGGTCCCTCACCACGCTCCGCCGTCCCCAGATCCCTCACCGCGCCCCGCCGCCCCAGCCCGGCTCCTAGGCCCAGGAACCGCTACTCGTGCGCGCGAATGAAGGGTCAGGGGGCGCAGGCGCGTCTCGGGGTCGCGACTGCCCCAAAGCCTCGTTCCCGCCTTACCTCAGCGGCCGCCGGCGCCCACTAGGCTATGGCCTGCGCGCCTCGCAATGCCTCACGGGAGCGCCGGGAGGAGGAAGCCGGAAAGAGGGCGCGGAGCAGTCTGCGCAAGCGTGGTGCCATAGTGGGAGGAGCCAGCGAGGCTTGGGGCGGAGCCGAGAGAGCCTCGCCCCGGACCAGGCGGCCCCTGTAGGGCAAGATGATTGGCTATGCTGCAGAAGGCCCGCCCCCACCCGCTCCGCCCCAGGGCCGCGTTGGGAGGCCCGCTCGGCCCTTAACGCCTTAGCCTCCGCCCGCGGCGCCCCCTGGCGAACCGTCCTCAGGTCCATTTTACGGGTTCTACGGTCCGTACCCCGAATGCCGACCCTGTCACGTCACTTCCAGGGAACAGAAAGACTGGGCCCGACGGGCCCGCCGACTCAGCCTGTGGCTCCCCTGCGGCGTAATCCGGCAGGACGCCGGAAATGAGGCTCGCCAGAGGACCGAGGCCCCGGTCCAGTCGGAACCGCGCCTGGCACGTTTGAAGGGCCAGCGAGTATTGTCTGAAGACTCCTTTACGATGACGTGATTTTGAAAAACACTAAACTCCCAAGCCCTCACCTAACATCTAATCAAAAGCTGACTTCCCCCACAATCCCATATGAGAACATCCAAAATATAACCCACATAAGCACGGAGTTGGGTGTCAAGGATGTACGGAGCTCAGCGAGGACAGAACGCTCTTTCCGAAGCGGATGCCAGAAACACAGGCGGTCAATGAAAGAATGCTGAAATAAACTGCTTGCTAAATTTGATGTAAATCTGGTGGATGCCCTACAGTGACACGGGACCTTCCAGGGTTATCATTCGTATTGGCCAGAATGTATTTGTATGGGGCAGGATTTGTGCATCTTTACCAAAACTCATTTGCAAAGTTAACTTTGCAAAACTCTTCCCTAAGTTAACTTCTGCATTTGCAAGGTGTAGGCTTTGGTTGTTAGAAAATAGTCGGTACTATTGCAGCGACAAACGATTCTAAGGTGGCTTCTTAAACAATGGTCTAGTCCAATGTGACTAGGTAGAAGTCATTCTGGATCATTTTTCTTAATGTTTTTAAGGAGTTAAAAAAATATATATATGTTCCTAGACAGATGAATCCAACTCGAGTCAAGATATCTGCTGTTAATCCTTAACTTGTTTTACTTTTTAATCCTCTTTTAAAAGTTAATAAAGCCAAAAATGATCTAAAACAAACAAACATTACAGGGGGTGAATTCATGGAATGCTGCCCAGTCTGTGAGCAGGGAAACCAGGGGGCTGTTCCAGGACCCCTGCCGCCTGTCTGGAGGTGGGTGCAGCAGAGAACTGGTTGAGTGGGTTTGGCCAGAGGAAATGCAGGCGGTACTGACAAGAAATTTTGCTGAGGAGGCAAAGACTGAGGGAGAGGGAGGGACAAGCAAATGACAAAGATGAGGGGGTGGGAAGAAGGGTGAGAGGAGGAGTTTTGGTTTTGTTTTGTTTTAAAATGGGAGGAACTTGGGGGATATTTATAGCATGTGAAGAGGAATGCAGAAGAGACTAAAGATGCAGAAAGACAGGGGCTGCTTACTGATTCCCAGGAGCAAGAGGGTGCAATCCTAAACCCTGAGTGACTCCTGCGGGATTTCCTGGATCCAGAAACTCTCCATCTGATTTTGAGTTGCTGGACACAGTTATTTGTTTGAAGGGTGTTTGTGGGACTGTAAAAATTATAACAGCATCAGCCCTCAGAGTACAAAAAACAAATACAAGAGGGTTAACTATACAGACCTGGAAAGGTTTCCTAGGGTTGTATTTGAAATTTAAGAAAGCAAATATTTCCAAGGCAAGCTCTCTTTCTTCCAATCAAAATCAGTTGGGATTTGAATGGTGCCAAAAGTAGAGGGGACCCAGGAATTAATTTTTCCCTGAGTAAGCCCAGGAGAATATAATGGACTAACCAGACCTAAATGCAGGGCTGTGAGGACTAGTGTTTTTGCTTATTTGCCTTTTCTCTTTCCTAGTGAAAACTTATTCTTTTTTCCTATCAATATTAAAAACCATCTAAGGTTTTGGGCAATTTTTTTGTTTTGTTTTTTGGATTGTTTTAAACTTTGCAAGTAATAATGCTGTGTTCACCATTGTTTTCAGCTATAGTTTTCAGTAGAGGTGGTGTGAATCTGTTCTCCAAGCAATGGAGAAGGAGCATTTTTTAAGCTGGGGAGTGACATTCTCAGACAAACGTTAAAAGCTTTATTCTGCATAACAGAAGTGGCAAAAGATGGAGGGGCGAACTGGCACAAGGCAACAGGGGATTGTGGAAGAGCAGACGGAGCTGGCAGACCCCTGGAGGCCTATGAGCTTAGTCTGGAAGATTGCCATAATATGACATTTCTTCTTATTCTTCCTATTAAGAAGAAAGCGGAAGACCTTGTTTAGACCATGGGGGTTGGAGGAGGGTGAAGGAAGAATGAGTTTGTTTTCCATCATGCTGGCATTCATGTGATGAAGGTGAAAACTCAGGACTGCGTTCAGGTCAGCACCACCAGGAACGAGGCCACCACAGTGGCTGGTGGAGGGGCCTTGGAGCCAGGAGGAGTGGGGCCACGAGGGCTGGTGGATCAGAGGAGATTGGGGCAGGCTAAGGGGGCTAAAGGCAGTGAGGAAAGGGGCTGAGAGCCACTGCAGCTCCCCAGGTGAGCCACATAACCCATTCCCATGCTGGAAAGATCCCTGTGAGGCCAGTGTCCTGTGCTGCCTGGCGAAAGGGACTGGCAAAGGGGGAAGGAGCAATTAGCCCAGATCAGACCAACACCTAATTTATATACCACAGTCCCAGCAAAAATGTGTTGGGAAGAGACACAGAGGGCTCAGGGGCCACTCCACAGAGCAGACCTGGCCTGAGCTGTCATGGAGACAGAGAGGGCAAGGGGTAGGGCAAGGGGCAGGGCAAGGGGCTGGGTCAAGGTGAAAGACCGGACAGAGCAGGTGTGTGGGTTCAATCCCAGGGGAGGAATCCCAGAGGAGGACTGTAGGAAGGTGAGCTGCAGGGCCAGCTTGGGGTCACTCTAACAGCTAAGAAGAGAGGAGGAGAGGGTGGGGATGCAGGCAGGTGTCTCGCAGGTGCTGGTATAATCCAAGCGATATGAAGGAGGTATATAGAGATGAATGTATGTGGTGGAGGGATCTGGAGGGCTGGGAGCAGCAGGGCAGGCCTCGATGCTCTGGCTAGTTGAACTGCAGAAGGGGTGCTTTCCCTGAGCCTCTGCTTCCCACCTGTGAGATATACTCAGCATGACTACACCAGGTGCTATTATATAGAGTGCTTCGCACAGTCCCGGCACTCTTTACCCCCAGCAGGAACTGGTAGTGAAGATTCTAATACATAATAATATTTGGAATTCAAATGTCTACATTTACATCAACACCCAAATCCCTCCAGTTCTTGAGGCCCCAGTTGCGTTCCCAGCAGGAACTCCCTTCTTTTCTAGGAGTGCCCCCACTAACTGCCTCTGGGGCCCCCTGGAGGGAGGCTCAAGAGGATTCAAGAATCCAGAGTTCACTGCTACCTGCTGGGGAAGGGGCCAGGACTCAGACTCACCAGAGGACCTCTCAGCTTCTCTCACAGGGCCACCCCAAAATGCGCCAGTAGGTCTCATTAGCCCATCTCCAGTGGGCCCTGCCATAGATTCAGTGTTGACCCCAAGCTTTCAGGAGGTCCCTGTCTGGCCTTCTGGCTGCACATCTTCCCCCCACTGTCCTTGCAAGGCAGGAGAGCAGGTGCACTCTTCTCTCAGGGTAGCTGGGCTTTCAGAGCATCAGGGATCTCGTCTCCTAGGGGGGCTCCCTCCAACAGGTCAGAGGCTCCCTGTAGGGCAGCAAGCAGTCAGGATCACTGTGGCCGGTCCTCCCCACTGCACAGGGTCTCACAGACTTACAGGTGCTCCCTCGAAGGCACAGCAGGAGCCTGGCTCCCCATGCTTACCACCAGTACCAGAGGACAGCTGTCCACACCCCACCTCCATATGGTAGGTCCTGAGAGCAGGCAGCAGAGGACATGCCTAGGTCGTTCTGGGGACACTGGGGGCAGGACAAGGGTAGGGTTCTCAGGCACAGTCCTGCACAGCTTTTGTGCAAAGAAGACAACTGGCAGGCACAGAGACCCCTAAGGGGTGAGCTGTCCTGGCCCCTGGCAATGCCCCAGTCCCAGGGCTAGGGCAAAGCCTGAAAGTCAACACAAGCACCTGTTGGCCTACAGGTGAGCACATGCTGGTGGGGGTCAACCCCACCTTTCATTCAACTCCAGGTCTAACAGTGGGGTCCCAAGAGTGGCTGGCAAGTGGGGTCTGTCAGGCTTCCCAGACAGCAGAGGCTAAGGACAGGACAGCAAGGGCTGATCCCCAAGGGTCTGGATGACGAAGGTGCCCTCAAGCTCAGGCCTCCTAGTTGAAGGCTGAGGGGAAGAGAGCAAAGCAGGGCAATGGAAAGAACTGGAAGCCAGAGGGTGAGGTATAAAAATCTGTATTTATATTACAATGACAGAATGACACAGCACAGCCCCACCTGGAGGACAGGTGGGTGGGGCCCCTTTCACTCTCCAGCTGAACCAGCACCAGGCCCCCTAAATGGCCCCAGTCTCTGGCACGGAACCTGCCCTAGTGCCCTGGATGGGGCCAAGGCTACTGACCCTCTGTGCAGGCAGTATGGGGTGGGTGGGTCCCAGGTCTCTCTGACCCAGAGAGAGACTGGATGGTTGGGGCAGACAGGAGAGCAAAGGGTGGAGCCCTCAGGTCATAGCTTGGTGCATGGTCCATCACCCAGGAACACAAGCTCAAAGACCTTGCCATCACATCACCACCAGGATGAGTTGAAGAGACAGCCTCTCCTCCCAGGCCAGCTAGGCCTGAAGCAGGACGGAAGGGCATGGTATGTGTGGGATGCCTCCTAGGGAGATGGGGACCCAAGCTTGAGCCAAAGGTTCTAGACTCTCAGCCACGGAGCATGAGGCCCACATGGATGTGGGTGTAGGTGGGCAAAGATGGAGGATGGAGGATATGGACTGTGGCTGTTGTCCCAATTTCCTTCTGCAGACACTACAGTGGTCCTGATGGTCCATGTGGCCACCAGTAACATCCAATCTGGGCAAATGGCAGGGAGCAGGGAAGGGAGGAATGGATATGGAACTCTTAGCACCAGCCCCCACCCTTGTGGACCACCCCTCACATCCTGCTGGTGGCAGGGAGGAGCAGATGGAGAGCACCCCTAGGTGGCTGATGAGCCCAACTTCCAAGTCCACATGGGACTGGGCACAGGCTGAGCTGCCAAGAAGGCCAGCCAAGGGGCCACTCTGGTCACCTGGGCTGGATTCTGGTAGGCAGAGGTGGGAGCAGAACCCCAGGTTTTGGAGATGGAGCAGAGTTGATAGTTTAAGAATTCAGGGAACATCAGGAGACTTTGGAGTTCTGGATCCTGAACCAGGCCCTGAAACATGGACTCCTGCTCTGCTCTGAGGGGAGAGGAGCTAGAAAGCTCAGTGGATACGCCTGACAGACAGGAGAAGCCCCAGTGGGCTGAAGACACAGTCAGAACACCCAGGAAGATATCTGGACAGCCCCTATCCCTGCTCCCCAGGGTCCCCACCCACAGGCCTGTTCTCTGGCGCCATCCTGAGCCCCTGAAGGGGAGGTTCCGTGCCACAGGTATTTCCCTGGACTCTGAGGGTGTTCACTGACACGATAGAAGAGAAATTGAATTTCCTTTCATGATTTGGAAACTTGGTTACAAATGCACCAGAGGTGGTGGCAGGTGCTGCTATAGGCCAGCCCCACAGCCACCACCCAAGTATTGCTGTGTGATCCCCTGGGGGACAAGGACTTCAGGACTGAAATCCAGCAGAAACCCCCTAGCCAGGCCCCCACCTCCAGAGCAAACACTTCATCAGCTGCCAACCTGGCACCTGGAGCCCTCACCCCAGGCCCAGAAGCAGGCAGGTTGAGGCAGGTTGCAGATTCATAACATAGTGGGCCCCAGCCAACCAGGAAGGTAACACTGGGAGCCTGGTCACAGCCCTCCTGCAGGGGAGGAAAAGTGGCCATGCTGCCTACGCAGCACAGGCACTTCACTCCAAGGAAGCCTTGGCCTCTGGGAGGAGCTGTCCATGGGGAGGAGGCAAGGAGGCACCTGCTTGGCAGGCTTGAGGCATCCTTTGAGTCACAGGGAACATGTTGCTGGTGGTGGGCAGGTCAAGACGGGACACAAGGCACACAATGACAACGTGACAGAGGATGGGTCCCTGAGACACTGGGTCACTCCCACCCCTCAGCATAAAAGGACGCAACAATGGCTAGGAAAATAGAATACAAAAATCTTGTACAGGAAATAGAGGCGGCACACACGTCCCTTGGTGAGGGTTTTTAGAGCTTTTTTTTTTCTCTTTTTAAAAATGTTTCTCTGTTTTGCATTTGGGGAAAGCCTCTGCCAGCTGAGGCTGCGATGGGCAGAACTTCTAAGCTCCCCTTGAAGGGAGCTCCTGTCACACTGTGGCCTTGCTGGTTTTGTTTTGTTTGACTTTTCATAAGAAAGGAAGATGAGAAAGCCCAGAGGACTTGGTTCAGCTTGCCGCCACAGCTCATCCCAGCCCTGCACGAGGAGAAGCTCTGCTTCCCGTGCAGAGCAGGCAGAGCCACCTGGGCTGGCACAGGTGGGCTGATACAGGTAAGCTGGCAGTGGCCACACAGAGACAAAGTCAGGCACAGGCCAGGGACCAGCATTTGCCTAGGTGTCCCCCAAAGGTCAGTCTTCCTCCAGTGCACGCATGTGTGCGTGTGGGCTAGTGTGTGTGTGCAGTGGAAGGTCTCGACAGAGCAGACACTGCCCAGCTTGATGTGGACTGGCTCAGCCTGCCACCACAAGTCCATCCCTGGCTCCTGACGCCCATGGATGGGAAGGCCCCTCTCCGCCTACCTGCCCAGGGTGCTCACCCAGTCCCGCCCTTTACACTTTCTCTGTCCAAGCCTCAGGAGCCTGTATGGACCAGCCGACAAGTGGACAGACAGACAGTTGCACCTTCCTTCCTTCCTCAGTCCACTCCTCTCTCCTGGGGTCCGGTGCTGGGGTCTGAGCTCCCTGAGGTGGTCATTAAGCCCCTTACACGGTGCCCGCCGAGGTTTGCAGCAATGACATTTAATACTTCTGGAATGATTAGGAATCTGAGAGCAGACCGTGGGTGGCAACACTGGGCTCCAGGTCATGGGAGCCGGGCCCTGCCTCCCTGCAAGGGGCCCTGACCAGTGGGGAAGGGAGGGTGGGCGGGCGGGCGGCTCAGGCCCTGACCAGCAGGCAGCAGGCAGAGGCGGGCAGCCCAGGCAGCAGCTGGAGCTTCCAGAATGGCACAGCAGTAGCCCAGGGAGAGGCTGCATCGGTCAAGGGAGAACTGAGGCTGACACGCTGACCAGGCAGGCGGGCGGCAGGGGCCAAGCAGCAGAGTGTGCGGGGCCTATGAGAGGCTGGGGCGGCCAGGCCGCCGGCAGGGGCGCCCATAGCCACCGTCACTGCAGCCACCGCTCTGCAGGCTGTAGTGGTCATCGGCGTCACTGCTGCTGCCAACACTGTCCAGCTCACCAGGGCCAAACTCCATGCCCTCTATGTCCACCTCTGGGGAGAACAGAGAGGGCTGGGTCAGGCACTCCAAGAAAACTAGCATGAGGAAACAAGTAAGGGCCCATCTCTCCCTGTACAGAAGGGGAGGCTGTGGGGGTGGGTGCAGAGGAAGGAGCGGAGGCGGACCTGTCTGGGCCCTGAGGGATGACTCCAGGCTGCAGCTCCTGTTAAGAACCCAGCGGACTCTGGCCCTTACATGGCCAGGGCACTGGCCTCTGGCTTCACCCTCTCCTCCTGTCCCTCCTGCACACCAAGGTGAGGCATGAAAATACTGCTGTAAGCGGGTGCAGATGGTGAGGGCCTCGTCCTTACTGGGCGTCACCCCACTCCACCCCCGCCCCAGGCTCCTTTTCACCAGAAGCTGAAGAACGCCTGTGCCCAGAGGCCTGGATCAGGCTGTCCCGGGCCCACCTTGCTCTGAGTCGTCTGTGGAGACGGCGGAGCCAGTGCTGTCCGTGCGCACGCGCTCCATGCTCTGCACAGACAGCTGCTCCAGGCGCCGCTTCAGGAAGCGGTGCTCCCGCTGCAGCTGCTCCTTGATGCTCAGCGCCCTGCGGTCCTGCTCCTCCAGTTTCTGAGGGGTGGGGCACTGTGAGCCTGTGGCCAGGAGGGGGCATCCCCTCGTGGGTGCAGAGGCACAGAGGTCTGGATAGGTCAGATTCTCACCCCAACATGGCCCAACCAGGCTGGGGCTACAGGGTGCCCAGCCCACTGGCCCCCATGGCCTGATGTGCCCCTTCTCACCCCAGCCAGGTGGCCACGCACACTCCAGCCTGGCCCTGGGCTCTCCACCTGCAGTCCAACTGCAGAATGCCAACAGCCACCAGCCAGCTGTGACAGCACCACCCAGCCTCCTCCTGGAGGACAGCCCCGCCCACAGCAGTCCCGCCTGCCCCTAGGCTTTGGCACAGACCACACCTGCACCCATAGCATCAGTGCCCAACCTCTCAACCTTCCTTGGACCTAGACGCTGCCTGCTCTGAGGCCCCCTGCCAAATCCCTGCTGCGCCCCCTCAAAGCTCCTGCCAGCCCTACCTGGGGTACCTATGCCTGTGAAGCAGAAGCCCTCCAAAGGGACAGAAATAAGCTATGGTTGGCCCAGACGTCCTAAGATCCCCAAAGCAGCAGGTCTCAATCTAAAAGCCTTGTTGGGCTACTCCAAGTAATGTCTCCTGAGAGCAAATCCCACCTTCTCCTGACACCCAAGGGGCTTAGAAGTAGCCCTCTCTAGGAAGACATGAAAGAATCCCTGCCCCTCCTGGCCCCACATCTCCTTCCAGTTGCTGCCCTTCACAGAGGCCTCCGAGAGCCCAACTCTACCCCGGCCAGCCACTACATGGTTTCCCTCCCAATCACCACCAACAAAACCCAACAGAAGCCATGTGACTTCCTCTACCCCCAGAAGCTTCTGTCTGTCTTCCCACAAACAAACAAACAGAAACCCAAGCCACTGATGTGTACCTGCTGGACAGTGCCCCCCCCACCTCCAGGACCTCTGGTCGAAGGGCTGCCCAGGACACACAGGGATGGGCTAGGGGTAGCAGGGGTAGCCAGGCAGCCAGAGAGAGTGGAGGGCATGGGCTGCTCACCTTGATGTGCATCTTGGCACGCTTCAAGAGGCTCAGCGTGGTGTGACGAGTGCTGTCAGGGCCCAGGGGCACCAGCTGCTTGAGCTGCTCCAAGTAGAGCCTGAGCTTAGCTCGTCTGAAAGAGCCAGAGACAGAATCATCAGGCCAGGTGGCAAAGCCCAGGGGGAAGAGGGAATGGGGAAGGGAATGTGGGGGTACAGCTGGGCTCTCTGGGACCCCTGTGAAGGGACAGCAGGTAGGAGAGATCTGGGTGAGGGTGGGTGGTGACCAGCTGGGTCCCTGCACAGTACCCCACCCTGCTGCAGATCTGGCTGCCATCTCCCCCCAGAAGCAGCCAGGCACATGGGGCCATCTGCATATGGATGTTCACATGGCCCTGCACGTGGCTTAAGAGCCCTATTCTGCACTCAGAGATCCAGGGGACTCAGGCAACATTCACATCCCCACCTCAGCACCACAGTATGCTCTCCGATCATTCTGTCCTCACAGGAACATGAGCCACGTCAAGGGAGGGCTGAGAAGGAGCCCCCTGCCCAGATTTGTATTCCCTTTGGACACCTCCTTATTCCAGTCTGTCCCCACACTCACATGGGTGGACCATTCTCAGGCACTTGTTCTTATGTTCATATGCACCAATTCCCTGCAGAATTGCTGCCTTTCCTGGCTGGTCAGGGGCCTGCTGGTCTGGGAAGGGCCTTCTCTCTGACACCACCATGATGGCCCATGACCTCAGTGACGTCTGCATGCAACCACCCAAGTGGAACTGGTGGTTTTAGCTGAGAGATGCTCAGTAACAGATCTGCTTAGCCCTTGCTGTGGTTGAGGCTGCTTCCAAATCCAGTATGCTTTGCTTAGGATCATTCTCAGGAGTGGAGCTGCCAGGTCAAGGTGTAGACAACCTGAAGCCCACCTGTGGCGGCCAACACCTTCTCCTCTCTGATCTATGCCAGTGGTCCCCATTGTCTCATGTCTGCTCCCTAGTAGCAGAGCCCTAACAAATGCATTCTCCTTCAGTCCTAGAGAGACCCTGGAGGACAGTGGATCTCCTTGGACAGAGGAGGAACCCAAGGCCCAGAGGAGAAGGGGCTGCCAGGTATAGGGAAAGGCTACAGAGAAGAGACAACATCTCCCTATGCTGCAGGAGATGGGTTGCCGTCAGAGACCACTAAGCCTGTCACCCATATAGCACTCTGCATTGACAAATGATGTCACCTGATGCCCCAGCCATCCTCCGGGGCCTAGAGGTTATTCTGGGTGAAGAACCTCCAGGAATAACTTCCAGGATACAGGTCTGTGACTGCACGTGGTGAGGAGGTGGAAGGGTGAACAGGGCGAAGCAAGCCCTAGACTGCCTCAAGGCTGGAGATTCCTCTAGCCACAGCACAGGGAAGAGGGCACACAGGTGGGCTTCGGGATCCAGACTTCTGCTGCACTGGGCCTGGAGTGCCCAGAACCTCAGCCTCCCCACCTGTCCTGGGGCAAGTACCCCTCTCCAAAAACTGAAGGGGAAGGAGGCTTGGAGCTGGATGATGAGCAGAGCCTCTGCTCAGGGGAGGGGTCTCCTCCCACTGTCCTGCAGCCACCAATGGGACTGTTCACAAGTGGGGATACTGCCAGGGATCCTCTTCCCCAATCTATCTGTCATATGCCACCATTTAACTATATTAGCAGTATGTGACCTTTATGGAAAAATTAGAAAATTACCAAAAAAAAGTATCCCCCAATTCCACCACCCAGAGACAATCACATTATGATTTTAGTGTAGCTACACTTTCATATCATGAATGTTCAGTAAAAAAGTTAGGGTACAGAACCACATATGTGACAAGTGACCCAATTTTGTTTAAAAAATAAAACAGAGAACGTACACAAGAGACTCAACCAAACACAATGAAGCACAGGAAGCAAGTGTCTCCAGGGATGCGGCTGGCAATGTTTATTTCTTTAGCTTTGTGCTTTTCTATATTTTCCAGGTTTTCTATGCTAAAAAAATCCCATGTATTACTATTACAATCAGAGAAAGACACATTTGTACAAGAAAGAAAAAACACAGCTAAAAGACAAATAACAGTAGAAAAATGTTTGCAGTACATATAAAGACAAACGGTCAGTATTCGTGGTATTCCGAGCTCATACACATCAAAAATAAGGAGGAACACTTCAATGTGACAACAGGCAAAGGACACAAACAGGCAATTTGCAGAGTATGAAGGGCAAACCTGACATAAAAACTGGTTTTATCTCACAGTGATTAAGGAAAACTCAGATGAGCGGACATTCATGTCCCCTTTACAGTAGCTGATGTGCAAAGGGTGGCTGGCACTTGCCTGACCAGCCGTGGGGACCTGTCAGTTTGCTGTGGGAGAAGGGCCATAGCATAATTATCAAAGTCACTACTGATCCATGTTTCTGTTCCTAGGATTTCTGTCCTACAAAACCTTCCCCGCAAAAGGGCCACACTCAGCCTCTGCTTTGTAGAAAACCCTGGAAGCTGAAAACCCCGGAATCTTGGCTGCAGGTCCTGCAAAGGCTTCAGGACAGGGAGGGTGCATGGACACACGTATGAAGCACTTATGTGGCATTAGGTGAGAAATCCAACCAGAATAGTGGACAGCAAGGTCCCCTTCTCATCCCAGGGCCTCCAAGTGCCTGGGATGCCATCTCTGGGGGTAGGGTACAGGAATATATGAAGAGACTCGAGAAACAAAGCAAGGCCACCTGACCACACATGTGCAGTGTTTAAAACTGCAGCATGTCCACCCAAACCCAGGAAGCACACAGCCAGGGTTGCCCTGGCTCCCTGCCCTGGACAGTGACTGCGATGGGCTGCTGGGGGCCAGGGTCTGGAATTCTCTCTGCCAATGGCCAGTGGTGGGGTGCTGGAAAGGTCCCTACCCTTCTGAGCCCCTGGCCCCACAGCTGGGGCTACACTAGGTTCTTACCAAACTCTCCTCCCTGAAGTCACTGCAGTACCCCAGGCCTTCTGCCAGTAGCTGTCACCAAGCATTCCAAGCAGATTTTAAGACCCAGCACTTCTAAAGGAGCCCAGCATAGATCTAGGAGGTTGCCTGCCTGGGACTCCTGCTCTGACATCAATAGCATCCCCACCTCCACCACAGTGCAGCCCACCACATGGTCCCGCCCAGCCTCTCACTGAAAATCCCCACTCCTCAGAGGACCCAGAACTCTTGGAGGGTTTGGCTGCAGGCCAGGGTCCCCCAGACCTGAGAAGAGAGTGCTGGCTAGCTGACAGAGTCACACTCTGAACCAGGCAGGGACAGGCTGTTGGACAGGAGGCAGCCAGGAAGTCCAAGAGACAGGAGGACAGGGACATGGGGAACCATCACCCTCCCTCCTCCTGTTTACCTGCATCTTCTAGCTATTCTAACAAACACACTCCCCCTGTGGTTCCACAAGGCTGCATCAGGAGCCTGGGGGCAGCCCTCAGGGCAGGCCATAGGCTCCAGGGCAGGCCCTGCCAGGGAAAGTCTAGCCTGGACAACCATCTGCTTGAAGTGGAGCAGGGGCCAAATGAGCAGTGAGGTCTGGCCTTTAGGGTGTGCATTGCCACTCCAGGGGGTACGAAGGATAAGGAAGGTCAGCCAGGGCTCCCTCCCATATACCCACTAAGGCCAAAGGCTGGAGCTAGGCCCGTGAGGATTACCAGACCCCTGGGGTCAGTTAGCCTTGGCAGACCTTCCAGAACTGCTTACATACAAGGGTGCTTAGGGCAGGCCTAGGGTTGACTGGGCTCAGCTCAAGCACCACGAAGGGGAAGCCCCACAGGCCTAACCCAGACCCCCAAGAGGGACACCTCCAAGAAAGAGTGTCCAGGGCCTCCGTCCCTGAAGCCAGCCAAGCAGAGGAGCCTGATGCTTGCTTGCTTGCTTGCTTCCTTCCTTCCTTCCTTCCTTCCTCTGGAGAGCACATAGCCTTTCCTTCAACCAACAGCCAGGAGCAGTGAGCATCCAGCACCAGCACAAGGCTAGCCATGGGCACAGCCAAGGCCAAAGTTTCTTCAGGGCTCCCAGCTCCAGCTTGTAGGCTGTTCAGGATGTCCACACCTGTGCCTTGGCCAGCCAGAAACAGAAACCCCTGCACTGGGTTGTGGGGGCATAGAGAGATTCCTAGGCTGCCCACCTACCCCTCGATCTCAAAAGATTCCTTGAGCTCCATTAAGCATGAGCTCTAGGAGGAGCTGGCAGAGACCAAGAGGCAGCTGCAGGGTCTGAGGCCATTGCTTGCTCTCCACCACAGGCTACCCTGCCTTGCCACCTGCCCTCCTTCAGTGGTACCTCCTGAAAGCTGCTCTCCCAAATGCCACCTCCAGGAAGCTCTTCCCAGAGTATCCCCACTGTGGCCTGCCCCATCCCAGACTTGTAGGTCCGGGTCAAGTCTGGTTGGGTCTCCTAGGGCCTGGAAGCAGCCCTAGGCTGGCTCCACATCAGCACCCCCCATGGAACCCCCCAAACAGAGATGACCAGTGCAAGAAGTACATCTCCTCAGGGAACAGGGTGTTCTGCCCCTGCCCAGCAGCCCGCCCCAGCCAGAGGCCTAACTCCCAGGGCAGCGGAAGTTGGCGGTGCTGAGGGTGCAGACATGGGGGAGGGAGAGGCGGGGACCTGGCTGAACTTCAGACCTTCCCAGTACATCCAGGAGGGCTCAATTCGGATGCAGACCCACCCACTCACCAGGAAGGGAACAAAGAATAGACCCATTTCACAGATGAGAGCAAAGATAATGAGAGAGGTATCCCCCAGTGTCCCTCAGGGGCTCTCCCCGATGGTGGCATGGGGGCTTCTGTCTTTGAGACTTCCTGGCCCAACATGCCTCTGCACTCACCCAGAGTTCCCACAGCAGCTGAAAAGGCCCCTGGCTCACACCTACCCCAACTAACAGAGGGGCATCTGCAGCTGGAGCTGCTTCAGGTGGAATACCTGTGCCAGGGCCCTGCTGCCTGACTGGGGCTAGAGTGCAGGGAGGTGGCCCAGGCCAGCTGCACTTGTGCTGCCCCTACGACAAGACTCCAGCACAGGCCCCAGAAGGCACTGAGGCAAAAGGCATGGAACTGGGGGATAAGGGGTCAGATCATGGTGGTGGGACCCACTATTGAGGTCATGACACCAAGGCTGAAGTGTTGTTCCCAGAGGGGCTCAGAAGCATACCCATTTGCCTCCTCCAGGGAGCCATCCCTGATTGACACCAGCACAGGGCCTTTTCCAAGTCCCTGGTCCCCACCTGGCCCTGGCCCCAGGCTGAACACTCCAAAGCTGGGCCCCCACCCCTGCCTGCCAGCCTGAGAGTGCCTGAGAACAAACCTTGGCCCCCTCCTTCAAGACTGACCCTTTCTATACTGACGGCACAGCCTGGCAGCACTGGCAGCCCTCCCAGGACTGTGAGGTCAGCTGCGGCATCCCCTCAGCAGAAGGGACAGGCCTATCAGGAGGCTTGAATAGAAACTGGTGAGGGCAAGTGTCACTTACCTGTGCTTTTCTAGTTCGTTGTGTGAAGACCTGTTTAGAGAAACAGAAAGACAGGGCTCACTCTGAGGCCTGACCACCAGAGCAAAACAACAATGGCTCTTCTAGGGGAGGGGCTTGGAGCCCACAGAGAGTAACAGGGCAGATCTGGGCCCCAGGAGGCCCACAGATGGTAAGGGCTGGGGTAAATGCAACAGCTGCCATCCAAATGCTAAGGAAACCTCACACTGAGCTGCAAGGATGGGGTGAGGGCGTGGGGGTGGGGGCACACAAAGGAAGCAAAGAGGTGTGCACAGATTGGGGGGGACCAGAGCCACCAGGCTCACCTATGAGGCTTGGTGGGATCGTGGTTGGCAGGAAGATGCAGAACCTCTTCCAGATGTGTAGAGGCCCAGGCAGCACAGCTACTGTACTTAACCATCTGCCTTTTCTGTCCCCCATACCCCAAGACCAGGTGTGCCTTTGCAACCAACAAGGACCACAAAGAGGGCTAATATGCTGAGCATGGAGCACAGAAGTCAGGTCCTCAGGAGATGAGGTGGCCATGTACCGTGGCTACCATGTCAGGCTCACACATACACCACACAGATGAGAATACCCAAGACAAGTAGTCCTAGCCAGGTCAGGCCACGAGGGGGTGTCTGAGGCTTTGATGTTTCCTGGGTCACTGCATGCAGGGAATACCAAGGCTGGTGGATCTCTTCCTTCACAGGCCATGTTCTGGCAGGATTAGCTACTCTAGGCCCAAGCTTAGCTTCCCTGGGAACAGCAGCCCTGCCAGCTGCTTGAGCATCACCTATTCTGCCCACTCAGATGGTGCAGAGTCCTGAGCATCACAGGTGCCACTCAGGAAATTTACCCTTCAACTTTCAGTCACCTTCCCAGTCCAGGAGGGACCCACAGGCCAGCCAGGGCTCCCAGGCTTCCCACGCAGCTGCACATGTGAACAGAGCGCTCAGGCCATGCAGGTGTATACCTAGACTAAGCCTTGACACACCTGGGGGCTTCTTTGGACACTGCCTGCCTACTTCCACTCCCCTGCTCCAGGAACGTGGATCTGGCATCTGCCATCCTTACCCCTTAGGCTACAGTGCCTGTCCATCCTGCCTTCCTCCACCACCTGCTGCAGCCACCTGGGCACTAGGCCTGCCCTCTTCTCATGGTGCCTGCCAGCTCCTGGGCCTCACTGTTCAACTTCCAGGGTCCTCAAGAACCTGCTACTCACATGGGCTGGGTGAGAACCCTCTGCCAGGGCTAGCTGAAGCCAGAGGGGGTATCACTAACCCCTTCACTGGCCTACCAGCTGTCCCTCCATCCAAACCTCAGCCTGGCCAAGTGGTTTGTAGGTATGCTGGCTCATGAGGGAGGCTGAGGTCAGCAGGTACCCTTCAGTGTAGTGAGGCCCACCACCCACCTGCTCAATTAAAGGATGACCCCACCCTGGAGGCAGAGGGGCACTTCTCAGTAGCCAGGGGGTAGAAAAGGGCTGAGGCCCTCCTGTGTCCAGATACCCTTGCAGAGGAGGCCTGTCACACAGGTCTTAGCAGCACCTTCCCTGGGGAGAGGTAGCACTAACCCTGGCTAGAGTTGTGCCAAGTGCTTTCCTGGCACCACCCGGACCTTGTGAAGCATGCATTCTTCTGCTCACCTCACAGAGCCCAACCTGACAAGCTGGCTCCAGTGTCTTCCCGGTGAGCCACTGCCTGAGCCTACAGCAGTGACACCCGTTTCTCACCCAGGTCTGTTGTGTCTTGTTCCTGTCCCTCACCTTGGCAGACATAAAGCCTTACATCAGACCCCAGCTTCTCGTCTAATCTGGCTAAGAACACCCTCAAGGCTGGTGACCCCTAAAGGGGCCATGTCTGTCACCCTTGGCTGCCTCTGGCCCTGGGGGAGTTGGGCTCTGCTCAAAGGGGTTGCAGAAGAGGTGCACCCAGGCCAGGGAGACCCTCTCAATCCCTTGCCTGGGTCTCATCCCAGCAGAAGGTGGACCCCACCCAGGAACAGGAGTCACAAAGGTGGGTAAAGGAGGCCCCAGACAAGTAACCAAATGGTTCTATGCACCAGTTTCCTCAGCTGTAAAATGGAGATAAAAATAACATTGCCTTCATGAGGCTGTGTGTGGAGGAAGCATTCAGTGAGCCTCAGCCAGGATTCTGGTGGTCAGCTTTGGGCATTCCACACTGTGGGAGCTGGAGGTCTCTTCCCAGAGTCTGGACAGCCAGAAGCAGAGGCCTGACTAGCTTACTGTCCAGGTCAGAGGCAGTGGTGCCCCTAACACATTCAAGTCCTTCTGCAAACTGTCTTCAGCAGGGGACTAGATGCTGAGTCTCAGGCAGCTGAGACTCAAACCAATTCCTTGCCAGGCCCAGGACACCACAGAGATGGGCCTGCATGCCAGCCTGTTTCCTAAGAACACGCAGGCCACAGGAATGAGCTGCACTCTCTGCCAAGAGGCCCAGAAGCCCCTGGCCAGTGCAGTTCCTGGCCTAGTGACACAGGAGTAGGTAGGCCAAGGTAGATCCCTGGACACTTCCAGGTGTGCCAGGCCCCAACAGTAGCTAGGTGCCGGTACCCTGGGGTGCCCTAGCCCATATGCGTGCACTCCAATTTCAGGGTTTCTGCAGTACAAGGCCAAGGGCTGGAGGAAGTAACTGATCCTAAGGAGCCTGCTCCCTCCTCCTACCTCTCCCAAAGGCCTCCTGTCCCAAAGAAGGGGATCCCTGAACTTGTGTCTAGAGTTTCAGTGTCAGGAGACTGGGCAGGACTGGTGGACACCTGGGAGGGGCCTTTGTCCAGGTTCCTGGGGATAGGGTATTGAGCCAAGAAGCAGGGCCCAGCTCTGAGATGGGATAAGGAGGCGGTCCCTCCGCGCGCAGAACGCAGGGCCCAGCCGCTGAGCCTCAGTGTCCCGGGCCCCAGAGGCACCGGTGGGAGCCCGTTGACAACTTCTCTCCCGCCAGGAAAAGTCCAGAGAGCCTGGGGCGGGCGCGGGGCGGGCGGCAGGCGTGTACGCGTGGCACTGTTTACGCGCGACGGGAGGCGCGGCCGCGGGAAGATGGCGACGCGCAGGCGGGGCGGGCGGGGCCGACGCGCCTCCTCCAGGCCGGCCGCCGGGGCGCGCGGAGTCGCGCGGCGAACGCGAGGCGGCCGGGGGACACCGGGCGGGGCCGACCGGGGCGGCGGGGCGGCGCGTGGGGGCGGTACCTGTTGTTCGGGGCCTTGCGCACCAGGCTGGCCGCCTTTGTTTTCTTCCTTGCCAAGTCGCCGTCGAAGGGCAGCACCGAGGCGTAGCCGTGCTCGGCCTCTGCGGACAGACGGCGCGGTCAGCGGCCCCCCGCCCAGCCCGCCGCCCGCCCACCCGGCGCACAAAGGGGCGCGGGCTACCTCGGTCCCTGCGCTCCAGGTACTCGGCCGCCTCCAGCAGCAGCAGCAGGGAGTTGAGCTCCATCCTGCCGCCCGCGCCCCTCTCGGGACGGCGGCGGCCGCTGCCCGGCGCGCTCCGGCTGGCTCCGCTCGCCGCCCGCCCAGCGCGCCCCGCGGCACACTTGTCCGACTCGCGGACTCCTGAGCTCGGCCGCCACCCTCTGCCTCCGGCCCTCAAATTGACACATAAGGGCGAGCGGCGGCCGGCATAGCCAATGGGAGCTAGCGCTGCAGCCCTAGGGGCGGGCGCTGGACAGGATCTGGACCAATGGGGACTGGCCGAACGCCTCGGGCCGGGCCGAGAATGTTGACAGATGCGAAGCTCGGTTCCGATAGGCCGACAGCTGTAGTAACAATTTAGAAGCCCAAGCTTAGCAACAGCACGTGGTGGCCCGGCCCCCGCGCTTGCTGACTGGTGGCCGTCATGCATGTTAAGTAGGTGCCGCGCGCCGATTGGGCCAGGGCGGTCTATGTAAATTGAGACCACCGACCAATGACCCGCGGCCGGGCGCGCGGCCAATAAGGGCGCCGCGGCCGGACGCGTTGCTGAGAGGAAGCGGAGCGCGCTGGGACCGCCGCCTGGCGCTCCACCCGGCCAGTAGGACGCGGGCAGCGTCTCCTGAGACCCGAAGCAGGATGCACTGCGGGACAAGCGCCCTGCCACTCCGCCGGGCCCATGCACAGAGTGTGCAGGGACTTGTTGCCCAGGTCCAGATCCAGCACTGGCTCTGCGGGAGGACCATGCCTAGCCGTCTGTCTGCTCCAGGGTCCCTTGTGGGGCTGCAAACGACACCCTTCTCCGCGGGACAGAGTGGCCTCAGGGAAGGCCTGGACTGGGAGAGGAACGCAAACGGTTGGAGCATAAAACGAAGGCTTCTCTGAGGTTGTCAGTGGAGAAACCGAGAGCGGAAGTGTCGTTGTCGTTTATTTAGTGGACACCAGGCTGAAAGTGGGGACCCGGCTAGGGAAGAGGACTGCCGCCACAGGCAGGAGGGGCTCTCAAGAGGAGAGGCTGCTTGTGGTGCCTGATTTTAAGAGTAAGGCCGTTACAAGAGGCTGGCGCTGGTCCTTAGGCCAAGGCTGCCTTTTCTGGGGAGGAGCGGTTCGCTACTAGGAAGCAAACGCCTAGCTGGGCAGTTGCGGCCGGCCGCAGTCATGACCTTGGACTGTAAGGCAGGCTGGGTAGGAGGAAGAAGAGCTGGTAGTCCTAGGGCAGCCTCAGCCTGGCCTCAACCCCTTGATCTTCAGATCTTCACTCTCACTGGCTTTCAAGGTTCGTGGCCTGGGAGCTGCTGAGGGCGGGGCCAATCAGCTGGAAAGTTTTGTGTCATAAAGTGACTAGACACCCCCCTACCCCAAGTTCCATATGGAAGTGGAGCTCTGCTGCCAATAAAACAGAACAAAAACTGTTAAAACCTCAGCACTGTAGGTCCTGGGAGCAACATAAATGCATTGCCTGTGTATATTTCCACATACCCAATTTACAAATAAGGAACCCCTCAGCAATCCCAGCAGAATGGAGATTGGCACTCCCACATTGTGACCCATGGCTGGCTATGTAGGAGTGTGGCGACCAGAGCCACCTCTGGTCCAGCTGGTTCTGCTGGGGTGTGAGTGACAGCTGTCTGATCTGTGGGATAGGGTTAAGAATGTGTGCCCTTAGGGCCCTGCGGGATCTACTGGGGAACTTGATACTTCCTGGAGACAGACCTGCGCCAACACTAAAAAAAAAAAAAAAAAAAAAAAAAAAAAAAAAAATCGTTGACCTGGGCTCTTCCTGCTCCAGCCCACAACCACCCGAGAGCCAGAGTACAGACTTTAGCCTTTAGTCTTTAGGGCTGCCTCGAGCCATGCAGGATGAAGGAGAGTGCCCAACTTTGGGAAGCAGTGAGGCGCATTCTGCACTCTGGGAACCTGGACTCATCGCCTGGGGGTCAGCATTTTACAAGGTTGCTCCATCCCTGCATTGGCAGCCCGTGCGTTAAGGTGACCTCGCCTGCCTCCTGCTGCGATGGACAGTGGGTTAGGCGTGACAGCAGGGAGCAGCCTGCCTGCTTCCTCTCAGCCTGAGATTTTTAGCCTAGGCCAATTCTGAATCTCCCCTCATCCAGCTGCATCCAAGGACCTAGCACTTCCAGTGCCCACGGAGCTCGACCTCACCCTGGATTGCGCGGGAGCTGGAGAAAGTGGGCAGGCGTGGCTGAGTGAGCGAGGGGCTGAGAGTGGCTGGACCCCCTAGGGAGATCCAGAAGCCTCAGCTTGGGGGACAAGGAGGGATACAGGGACAGGGAGGGATACCGAGTGAGGGGCGGATGGTCTCTACAACATGCTGCAACGTGCCGGGCCCCCTAAAAGAAGCAGAGGGATTAGAGGTCATGCCAGTGCCAGCAGCCTCAGGGGCTGTTGGGGAGGAGGAGGAGACAGGCTGACCAGCAGACCAAGGTCCCCTTCCGCAGGGCAGGTCTCCAGCAAGGCCAGGTCCCTCCTTGCCCACTTCCCTCTCCTGAGCCTGAGCCTGAGCCTGAGTTGAACCTTCCCAGTGGGAACTAGCAAAGTCCATGGTGGGGAGGGAGGGAGCAGACTTCTGCAGTCCTTCTCCCATCAGAGCTCCGCCCCCCCCACTAGACTGATGTGGGGGAGGACCTGTCCCCTCCACCCCTTAGCCCCCAAGTGGCCTCCACTCCACTGCCCTCCTGGACCAGTCCACACCCTCCTTACTGCCCCCAGTTCAATTTGATACTGTCCCCCAGACTGTTCTCCCTTACTGCTCTCTGGGAGAGTCCACTCCACCCCACACAGGCTCCAGGAGAAGGGGCAGGACCTGGATCAGAAGGTGCTTCCCTAGTTTGGGGTGGAAGGCAGGGCTGACTAGTCTTGAGTCTGCCTGGCCTTCCTGGGTGCCCCCCCAGCATCATCTTTCCTGGCTGGAGGGTACACACGCCTCTAGGGCGTGGGTAGACTGAAGGACTCAAGGCCCAGCCTGGGAAAGGCTGCTTTCTCCCCCACCCCCTGTTCCCCCCTCCGTCCCAAGAAGCCTCTAGAAAACTACTTCTTGTCCTTCCCATGCTTAGTAGGCCCTAGCTTTCCTTCTGTGGTCCTGGAGTCACTATCCTGCGGTCTACTTAGCACAGCCCCACCCCCACTGTGGCCACTGTCCCCTCCAGTTTAGGAGCATTGTCCACAGTTTCTCAGGTGTCCAAGGTTCCCGCACTGTCAGGGATGGAAGGCTGGTAAGGCCCTCTCTCCTCTGGATTACTGCCCCTTGCCTGAGCCTTTGGTCTCTTCAGTCACTGGGGTGGACACCTTGCAGCCATCCCAGGCTACAGCCTCAACTCCTTGGGCAGGAGGCTGCCCTGCTGTTCATCTGGCCCACCTTCAGAATCCTCCTACAGCCCACCTGCTGTCCACCTCTCACACCTGGGTGCAGCCGAGTCAGACAGCTCTCTGAGGCAGGTCTGGTTTCGTGTGATGGCAGGGGTCAGTAGGCCCTGGTGAGCCTTGACAAGCCTGGTCCCCTGGAAGCCTTGGCTCCCATGCACTGAGATACTGGCCACATGGTGGCACTGAGAGGGAGTCCCATGGAGAGTATGTCTCTGGGTTCCCCCCCACAGCCACTCTGGATTCTATTCTGGGAATGAGAAATTGGCCAAGTCATTTAACCTCTCTGAGTCTCAGTTTCCCTAATATAAAATGGGAGTAATAGTACCTGCCCTTTGGGGTGGCTGGGAATGCAATGAAGGTTGGAGTAGGCTGGGCACAGAGGTAACCCAGGAAGTGGCAAGAATATGAACATCACCAAGTACTGCAAACCCCCAACCCTGCCCACAGGAAAATGGGGTTCTAGAGAGGCAGGCTGGGGTGGAGGTGGCTCTCCATGGGCACCAAGCCAGGCAGGCCTCTGAGGGCTTCTAGAAACTTGGACATGCAGAAAAACATTGTCTCCAGAGCACAAAAAGAAGCCAGCAAAATGAAAATGCATGAAGATGTGATTAAGTGTCTATGGAACCTAAAATAGTGCCAACATTATTCTTAAATTTAAAATAAGGACACAGTTTATTATATTTATGAACAATTGGTGAGCACCTTCCCCCCCCCTCTTTTTATAAGGTTTCCCCACTATGCTAATAAGCCCTGGACAGCTTAGCAAGTATAAATTCAATTAATTTATTGAGGCCAAAGTGTCCAAAAACAACATGATAAAATTTCCTTTCAAAAGTTTTTACAGGAGAGGGACAGACAGACAGACATGAAGGAGGAATGTGGGTGCAGATGTAGACATGTCCGGTGGTATTGGGGTGGCCTTCCAAGGGGAGAGGCTAAGACTCTGATGACTGGGCAAGTATGGGCTGGGCACTGGCCAAGAAACACAGAGGGGCCCCTGCCCCGCCCCACCCAGCCCTGCTACTGCTCCTGGACCCACAGGGCTGCCAGGCCTTTCTCTCAGAGGTGAAGGACGGGGCTGTGCTTAGGAGGATGTGTGCTGGGCTGGGAGGCAGCACTGCTCTCAGGGAAGCTGCTGGAGGAGGGGGTCTGGGAGGAAATAAGCCCTCTCTCTAGGACTCTGAGATATGGGATGGCATGAGGTGGGCACCCATTCCAGCCTCCTTTGGGTCCCATCGGCCTCCCACTGGCTCCCACTGCATAGTCCAGAGGGCACCAGGCCACCCCACTCCAGGGTGCTGTTAGCCCTCACCCAACTCTAGTGGTGTGAAGTGTCCAGCTCCAGCCAGGGCCGCTCTTCCTGGGCTCCTTCCATTGTTGCGGAGCCAGCCGTGGGCCTCTCTGGACCCTGAAAACTGGGGCCTGCTCACTGGGTCTGGTTGCCCTGAGGGCCCAGTTGTGACTTGCAGTGAGGTGGTCCTTGCACAAAGATGGTCCTGGAAGCTAGATGGAGCTGAGGAGACAGTAGAGTGCGGTGCCCCCTGGTGGCAGTTAAGGGCTACAGTAGGAATCTGTTGGGAGCACAGACCCAAACCACAGGAGGAGAGGGGTCCCTGCATCAACCCACTTGGCCTCCAGCACTGTCATCACCAACAAGGAAGGACACCACCAGTCCTTCTGAGCCCCATGCTGCACTGCCCCAGGGTCATCTGCTTCCCTGCTTATGTCCTTTCTGTCCTCACTCAGCCCAGGAATCAGCTTACTGTAGAGTAGGGACCCTCATACCTTGCTACCTCCAAAAGTCAGGCAGGATTCTGCCCCAGGGCTTCCTTCTTTTTTTTTTTTTTTAAGAGAGAGTGAGAGAGGAGAGAGAGAGAGAGAGAATTTTTAATATTTATTTTTTAGTTCTTGGCGGACACATCTTTGTTGGTATGTGGTGCTGAGGATTGAACCCGGGCCACACGCATGCCAGGCGAGCATGCTACCGCTTGAGCCAGGGCTTCCTTCTGAGCCCCTGGATACAGCAAGCTCTGGATGTCTTCCCAGACCCTCCACCCTTGGCCTTGCTAGCTACCCCATGGAGAGCTGTAGCACCTGGGGGAGGGACTACCTGGCCTAGGGCCCCTTCTGTCACCAGAAGCCAAAGTGGGGGGTGTTGGGGAACAATGACAGGCCCCTTCTCTGTGTAGCCAGAGAGCAGTGACATCCCTGCCTCCAGCTGCCAGAAGGTGAACCGTGCTCCTGCTTTCTAAGGTGCCTTCCCCAGGAGTAGCATCTAGGAAAACAAGCCAGTGCTTCCTGATGTCTCGCTTCACCGTCTTGCTTCTGCCTTCTGTGGGACCCTCCAAGAAACCTACAACCCAGCTCTGCTGCTCACTGACCTGTGATCTTCAGCTTCCTCATCTATGGCATGGAGATCTTGCTCCCTCAAGGGAATCTTATGGGATTGCCACAGGCACGTATAAAGTGGGGAATGGCATTGTTCAGGGCAGTAGCAGGAAGGACATGATGATGGTGTTGATTAGGAAATGGGTTTGGGAAGGCCAGCCTGCAGGAGGTCCCAAGGCTGGCTCAAAAGTGCTGACTATGCTCCCAGCCCCAGGGCCTCCCAGCCCCAAGGCCCAGCTGTGGGTGGCCAGGAAGCCATCCCTTCTACATTCTGAACTGCACCTGTCTTGGTCCTGGGTTCTACCCTTGGGTGGGGACAGCCCCATAGAAAGGTAGTGATCAAGCATCTCAAGTTTAGCATGGAAAAGTCCTGGAAACTCTGCTCCTGGGCAAATGGGACTGTTGGTCATCTCCCTGAAGGACACCTGTGACTCTAGGCCTTTCTGCAGGGCAACCTGTCTCCAGGCAGCACAAAGGCAGGCCAAGGCTGGCCTGGAGGGCTTCCTATGAACAGACCACACCCAGCCTTCCTGCCTACCTCCCTGTAGGTTCTTCTCACCTGGTGGACAAGGAGGACACCACACCTCAGGTCTGGAAGGTGACCACTGAGGGTGCCTGTAAGCACAGAGGGATGCCGCAGTACGTCTCTGTGGGATTCTGCAGGGCCTGGTTTCCTAGCCTGTGGCAGCAGGGGTGGCCTCCTCCAGAGAGGTGACAGTTCTCCTGTGGACATGCTAACCATCAGAGTGTAGGGGTGGTAGAGGGGCCATTTCTCTGCATTCTGTCCAGGTAAGCAGGAGGGTGGGTTCAGGTCTTGGATGGCCAGAGATGCTGAGGTCCCCCAAGCTGCCCCTTCTGCTCCTAAAGGGCTTGCCCTGCTCAGAGGGAGCCCCATGTTCTAAAACATCCTGACTTACGGAGAGTGGATATGGTGGCCATTGTGGCCTCTCACAACTCTGCCCAAGTTCCAAGGGCACAAAGGACAGAGGAAGCCCCATCACTGGAGTAATCCAAGGCTGTGCTGGCACTCCTACAGTCTCTTCATGGCACCCCAAAAGCAGTCCCCAGACTATGAGGTAGTGAGGCTGGAGACCAAGGTCACAAGGTCATCCCCCAGTATAGGGGCCAAGAATACTAGCCCTGCCCCCAAGCACAGGCCAGGGGTCTCAGCCAAAGATTCACATAAGAAGGGGAGCTGCAGGATGGGCAGTAGTGGAGAAGGGCACTCTCACAGGGCAGGGGACAGGCTTCCAGAGAGTGAGCAGCCACCCCTTTCCTGGAGGCTGATGGGACGCCAAGTCCTTCAATCGTCCCAAAGTGCAGAAGCCCTGGCTTCCTATAGGAGAATCCATGACAGCACAAATACCACCCCTGCCCAGACAGAGGAAAAGGAGTTGATGCTCACAGAAGACAGGACAGCGTCTGCAATCTTTAAATAGATTTATGGAAATGGTTTTGAGTTACAGCTGTTAGAAAATAAAAATAATCTCAATACATAATATTCCCTCCAATATATATTCTCCCCTACAGAAGCCATCTCTGTGCAAGAGTATTCCACTGCTCAACAGTAATTGGACTTCATCCTATAAAAGAAGCAGTAGGTGTGTCATCTCTCCAAAAATAAAACTGCAATCGTCATTGCAATGTGAAGCCTGAGATTGAAGCCTGAAGAGGTGTCTGCACTGGGGCCACTTGGCTGTCTCAGCATGGGTCCCAGCTGCTCTGGAATCTGTGGAAGTGGACCAGGGTCCGAGACGGTGCAGAGGAAAGGGTGCACTGTTGGCCAAGTGGGCAGCCTTTGGTGGTCTTGGGCTGCCTGGTGAGCCAAGGCCCCCAACCCAAACCAACCTCTGTCTGTGGGTGTCAGTGTCTGGCCAGCCCCCACTCCACTGGCAGTGGACAATATGCAGGTTCAGGGCACGTATTCCTCCTGCATTCCCCCTCCAAGAAGAAATGAGATGCGTATTGTTTAGCAGGGTCCTGAGGCGGGCAGTGGGTGCTGGGGATGAGGTGGGTGCAAGGAGCCGACACGGTGCTGGGGCCATGGAGCCCCTTAGTTCCTGCTTCCAGAGTCTCTGCTGCAGACAAGGCCTCACAGTGCCCACTCTCCTGCCTAGTAGGTCCAGCTGGAGGAGGAGCTCCAGTGGAGACCCCAGCAGGCACCTGCCTCAGAGGCAGCCCCTAGGTCCCTGGATCCCCTTGGTGGGTAAAGCTGACCTCCTATCACGTTCTGCACCTGGCCTGGGGTCCCTACAGGTAAGGAGGCCAGGGTGGGTGGGACAGAGGCTCTGGACATTCTGGAAACCTGGGCGGGTCTGCAGTAGCAGCAGTGTCTTAATGAGATGCGGGAGACCTCCTGCAGCACAGCCTGGACAGACCAGGGCCAGGCGCAGCACCTCCTTCCTGGGAGTCCTGGCCCTGGGTGTGTTGGTGAGTGCCTGGGTG
Organism: Spermophilus citellus; assembly: GCF_964194105.1. Taxonomy (NCBI): domain Eukaryota; kingdom Metazoa; phylum Chordata; class Mammalia; order Rodentia; family Sciuridae; genus Spermophilus; species Spermophilus citellus. Next base: position 1,645,689 of record NC_138189.1, read on the forward strand.
CTGCATCACATGCCTGGTTTGTCGCTGTAGAAGGGTGTGACGTGGAACATGTAGCAGTGTGTGCACACACGGACAGGCTTCACCTGCCCATAGCGGGGCAGAGGTGCCGAGTGTGAAGAGCAGCGGGAACAAAAGATCTGGAAATCAAGGAGGGGTAGGAACCAGTGAACCTGCTGCAGGGTGCTGGGCAGGGCCAGCCCCCATGCCCCCACACAGCCCTCCCACCCAGACCAGGCAGGGCAATGGAGGGGGAGTCTGCCTGGTCCTGGTCCTGGTCCTGTGGCCCGTGGAGCTAGGACCTTCAGAAAAACCCTGGGCAGGGCTTTGCCTAGGAGGCCCACTTCCTGAGAGGTGTCTAGGTGCTACACCAAGGCCACAGCAGGTTCCTGCTTGGTTACTCTGTCCCCTCCCTGTCCCTGGCTCTGAGTGGCCAAGGCTGGACATGGGCACTGGTGTGGACCACTGCCTGGAGTCAGAGCAGGGCTCAGGACTCAGGGGCATCTGCACAAGGACCCCAGAGCCTAGGAACACCAGTCCTGACTTGCAGCCCCTGACACTGTGCCTGTGATGGCTCAGATGCTGCAGGCCAGCGTGGCCACCCACCTTCCCGCAGCTGCGGCAGTGGTGTTTCCTGCGGATGACAGTGAAGGGCGCTTTGCACGCGGTGCAGAAGCCGCAGGCCTCGTCCGGCACCCATTCAGGGGGGTCTGTTACAACGAGAGCCAGGGACACGTCAGCCCTGGCATGCAGGTGGGCTGGGGCTGGAGTGGAAGCCTGGCAGGTGGGCAGGCACCTCCAGCCCCTCTCCTCACTGGTTACCCCTAGACTCAGTGACAGGCTATGATTTCACATGGGGGTCCCTCTTCACTGCCATTGACAGAGCTGGCAATCACCCCCAGATATAGGCCCCTGCACTTGGGATATACAGGGGGTCCACCTGGAGGACCGTGCCTTGGCCAAGGCCCACTCACTCCCAAACTCTCCCTGCCCCCTCTGGTAACCCCGGTCAGGTCTATCTGCCCTCATCCATCTCAGCACCATGGAAGCCCCCAGCACCCGAGGGACTGTGACACATCCTGCCAACAGCCCTTCTCAAAGTCTTGTGCCCCTCCCACAATGTGTGGCAGTCCCCTGAATGCCTGGCTCTTCCTTGTATGACACCATGCCATCTGCCTGCAGCCAACTCCATGGAGAGACTGCAGGGAGCTGGTCTCCCAGATCAGATGTGACCAGATCAGTCTACAGCTGTCCCCACTGGGGAAGGCTTCTGGGACTCCACAGTCCCCATAGTGTCCTGTAGTTTCCCCAGCTGCCATGCCAGATACCTCCTGAGGTAAAGGTGAGGAGCTGGGGTGTCAGGTGTTGGCCAGCTACCTGTGGCCAGAGCTAAGTCTTGACCTGATATCTCCTTGCTTCCCACACCCTGGAACCTGTGCCCACCAGGCTGAGAGACATTAAACACCTGGCCTGAGGTCACATAGCAATGAGGGGGCTTGTGTGCCCACCTGGGAGCCGAGGACAGCATGCAGAGTGGCTGCCTCCTGTGGGAAGCTGCACACCGGGAAGCCTGGTGTCTGTCTGGAGGGGAACCACCTTCAGGGCTCTGCATCTGAAAGCATCCTGCGCAGGCACCTGCTGCTCAGCATGAGCATGTTGGCCCCTGGCCTAGAGGTTCCCACACACCTTCAAAGTCCCCGTCACGGGTCTTGGCTGCAAGTTCTGAGGATGACAGGGTCTCCTGACACAATGCACAGTCCTCTAAGGCCGCATTCCGCAGGGTCTGGGTGACTGGAAGAGAATTGAGGCTGCTGAGGTTTGGTGGGCAGTGTAGTCAATGCAATTGATTATCCCTGCTGGGTACCCCTGGCCAGCTCCCCCAAACCCAGCACACAGGGCCAGTCACCTCAGCAGGTAGGGTGCCTGGCCTGGCAGGTCTTCCAGTTAGTTGAGGGCTTCCTATTGCATAGCATGGCGCATGGTGTGCCCTGAGGCCCGTGTCAGCTGCTCCCTGTGAGCATCCAGCCCTGGGGCCCCTGCACACGTGGTCAGGTCCCCTGAACTGTGATCATGGAGGCAAGCAGGGTCCTGCAGCCCAGTCCCTATCTGAGCAGTGTTTGTCTCTGCCTCCTCTGAATCTTGATTTCCAGAAGGCAGCCCTGCCAAGTTCCCTGATGGAATATGGCCTGGGGGTGTAGTTTTGGGAGCAGAGCTGGGTGGGCACAGGCTCCTCCTCACTAGCAAGGACACCTCTGCTGGGTGGGAGCTGCAGAAATAGCTGGGCAGTCCTGTTGCCAGATACCCCACAAGCAGAAGCCTGTAGTGAGGGTAGTTCCCCCAGAACAGGTGTCTCAGCCCAGTACAAGGGGCAAGCCAGCAGGGCTCCAGCCCCACTCCTACTCAGGACTCTTCAGGGACAGAGGGTCAAACTCCCCATGCTAATCAGTCCCTGACATGATGCCTTTTCCCTCACCACACACCTGTTATGTGCATACGTGTGCAGTGTGTTAACTAAATGTGACTGTGAGACACGTGTTGCCTGTGACATACTGAGTATGCAAATGTGAGTCAGATCACAGCCAGCAGCAGACTCTGCAGCTCCCCAAGGGGAGGGGGTCTCATGCCCCCTCCCCCTGTATCTGGCTGTCTTCTGAATGCGTTGACAAGTGACACTGTGGAACACTTAGTCATCTGGTCTGGTCTTTAGGGGAAAGGATGAGTATCCCCAGCCCCTATCTGCAATACAAAGTTGGGCGACCTTGCTTCAGTGTGTACAAGGGGACCAAAGCCAGGTGACCCACTTTCAAAGTGGCAGGGGAACCACTTCCCTGGGCTATGCATCCTGGGTCCCCGGCAGAAAGCCTGGCGTATGTGGTCATGCAAATATCAGGATGCATGGTTGCCTTGGAGGGCACATATTTGCCCAGGAAGAGGAGGTGTGGTTTTCTGCAAACCCTCTTCCTGGGGGCACTGGACACAGGGGTTGGCATGGAGTCAGCACCTGCCTGGGTAGCACTCACCCTTCTTTAGCTTTTCCTTGTCATCTGTTTCTGGCTTGGTGGCCATGACCTCAAACAGAGTTTTGAGAATACTTCTCAGGTCGCTCGCATAGTTGGTCTGCAGCTGATCTGCCACACCTGACCAGTGTGACAGAGGGATGGAAGGAAGGATGAATTAGGCTGACTGATCTGTGAACTGGGCAGGACCTGGCCTGAGCTGAGGGACCAGCATTTCCTAGCCCCTTGGGAAAGGATTCTCTTGATGTGTGTATGATGGGACTTTCTGCACAGCCCACTGCAGGCCAGTCTGTTACCAGCTTTATCCAAGGTTACGGCCACTACCACTAAACTGTTCTGGCTGCTCACCAGGGCCTCGATCATGCCTAGCCTCACTTCGGCCCCTGTCACTGTCACAGCAACTTGGGCATCCAGATGGCTCCACTTTTAGCCTACCCACTCCCAGGTGGGCCCAGCCCCCAGATCCCTGACCACACTGTCCAAAATAACCCTGACTGCGGGGCTATAGTACAGGCTCCATGTGGCTGGGGAGCCCAGGGTGGACCCACCCAGAGGAGGTGCCCATGGCCCTCTGTTCTGCCCCACCCCACCCATCACCCCCAGCGCTCCTAGAGGCAAGGGCTCTGGTCCTCACCCCCAGAGCTCCTTCAGCCTCCTTCTCCCAGGAGCAGATCAGCCCTTCCTCAGGGGCGCTGGCTTGCAGGGAAGCAGACCACACTGCCACACAGCAAAGCCAGGGAGAGATGGCTGCCCGGTCTCCACTCCCCTAGAGGGCAGCCTGCGGGCCCTCGACCCACCCCAGGCCCAGACTCCACACCTGAAATGCAGACAAACAGGCGGTGGATCAGGTCATGGCTGCCGTGGAACCTGGACCGGATCTTCTCTCTTGTGGCCACGGGGGTGACAGGCGAGGCCACAGGGGCTGCCTCCAGCAGGGTCTTGTCTGAGGAGCAGGAACCAGCTGGGGGGCTGCTACACAAAGAAGGAAATGCAGGGTGTGTGGAGATGGAGGCCTGGTGAGGTGCCCAGAGCCTCGACTTCAGCAGGCCAAGGTGACAATCTGCCCTGGTGGCTCCACTCCGGAGGTCAGGCTGCCCATGCATTGCACTTCCTGCAAATCAGCTTTACATGCTGTCATGTGATCCCCATGCCCCACTGAAAAGCCAAGTGGCTGGACAGGGCTTTGACCCTACCCCAGTCCTGCTCTGGTCACTCAACTGCTGCTGTCTGTGGCAACCACACCCAAGCCCTTCCTTGCACAGGGTCTCCTGGGGTTGACATGGCACTGATTCCCAAGCTTAGGCCACTCCGTCTGGCATCCTCAGCTTAAGATAGACTGACTTTCTTCTGTGGAAGATCCAACTCACCTTTGTACCTTCTAGGGGTCAGGGGACTGGATGGAGGGCTTCCAAAAGACATGTCCACACCCTAAGCCTGGAGCCTGTGAGTGGCACTTTATTTAGAAAGAAGGGCTCTGCAGATGAATTTAGTGAAGGATCTTAAAATAAACAATTATCCTGGATTATTTAGTGGGTCCTACATCCAATGACAAGTGTCCTGTCATAAAGGAGGAGGCACATGTACCCAGTGGAGAGGAGGCGGCCACACAGAGCCACAGACTGGAGGACATGGCCACAATCCAAGACTGCCTGGAGCCACCAGGAGCTGAGAGGGGTGGGAATCCTCCCCAGAGCCTCTGAAGGGAGAGGGGCCCCACTGGACTCAGACTGGGGTCTCCAGACTGACAGGGTAAGCTTCTGAAGACCAGGTCACCCAGGTTGCTGCACATGGCTACACGCAGCCCCTGGGCACTCAGCCACCCCTGCCATCACATTCCTTGCTGCCTTCCCGGCAGATGTGACCAGGTGCATCCTCTGCTGCTCAGGGGTGTGTACAGGGGCTCCCAGCTCTCGGCCTCCACCCCTCCTGCAACCTAAAGATGACATATCCCACTTCTGTCTCCTCGTCTTTATGTCCCTCTTTCTGGGAAATTTCCTCAGCTTTTTCTTCCAATTGTACCCTGGACATTTTGGGTTCTGCTATTGGGTTCTTAATTTCCTACTCTGACTGCTATTTCCTGGACGCAGTGTCGTCTGTCTCTCTATAAATGTTCATTCACTGCAATTTTTTAAAACTTGCCATAAGTGCCCGGCGTTGTCTGTTTTCCCGTTTAGGGGAATCAGTCTGTTTGGCCTGTTTCCCATGCCAGCAGCTCGCCACAGATGCTGAGGGTCCTGGGCTGTCTGCTGTGTTGAAGACCCTGAATGGCTGCCTGTCATGGGTGGAAACAGAAAACATTCTCCTTGCCTGTGGGAGCATAAATGGGTGCAACCACTCTAGAAAAGTAATTTGGCACCACCTAAGTAAAACTGGACTTTCCCAATGGACATACCTGAGTAAAACTGGACCTGCCCAGTAAACTCACCTGGGTAAACTGGACCTTCCCAGTGGACACATCCAAATTCTTGTCTTTTTTATTTTCTTTTTCTGTTTTTGAGATACTGGGTGCTCTACCACTAAGCTACATTCCCCAGTTCTTTTTAGTTTCTATTTTGAGAGGGGGTTCTGTTAAGTTGCTGAGGCTGGTCTTGAACTTGTGGTCCTTCTTCCTGGGCCTCCCAAGCTGCTAGGACTACAGGCAGTCATCCCTGTGCCCAGCTCGGAAACTTTTGTCTCTGTGTGACTGTAGACACAGTGAAACCTTCAAGATGGCATTGAATATTCCAGAGAAAAACTGGGAAGGAGCGCAAGCCTGTGAGCAAAAATTGCACTGGTGAGTCACTGTGATCTGTGGGCAGGATTTCAGAGGCAGAGGGGAGCCAGCTGCAGCCCCTCAATGATGCCAGTAGATCTTGCACACTGCAGGACCCAGACACACCCTGGAGAAGCACAAGAACTGCCCACTGTCTTACTCAGGACACACCCTCCTGATGTCAAACCCCTCTGAGGCACAGAGATGCCCCAAAGCCTTCAGGACTGTGGCTTTCAGCATGGAGAGAGGCTGGGGCAGGAGAGGCCGCAGAGCTCCGCAGGCTGCTCCTTCAGTGGAGTGGCGGTGCCTGGGTGTGCGTTTTTTTGCTATGTCCTGGCAGAGTGGGTATTCACTGGAACGCAGAGGAGGGGCAGTTTTGGGTGGGGCTGGGTGCTGGTTAGGGAACTGGGTGTTGTCAGACCCTCCTGATGATCTGTGGCTCCTTCCTCCCGCTGGCCCAGTTTCACAGAGGCAAAGGCCCTGACTTTCAGCCTGGGTGTGGGCCTCACTGACCTTGCCCTGGGAGGTGACGAAGGAAAGGGGACGGTGCCTTCACTGTCAGTTTCCATCCAATACCCCCTCATCACTGTCGACCTCACCCCAAATCGCTGAAGGTGGGGCTCCAACAGACGCGCTCCACAAACACCCACAGTACCATCATCCACAAAGCCAGGAGGGGCACCATCCAAGTGAGCACCTGGGTGGATGGGTGAACAGAATGTGACGCATGCTCACAACAAAATTATCCGGCTTCCAGAAGGAAGGAGATTCGGACTGTGCCGCATGTGGACAAGCCCTGAATACACGCCAATCAAAGAAACCAGGCACCAGAGGACGAATCCTGTAGGACTCGACTCACAGGAGGTCCCCAGAATGGGCAAATCCAGGAAGACAAGAATAGGAGTGTGGTCACCAAGAGTGGGGGAGGGGGCGGGACCAAGCTCCAGTTCACAAAGATGAAAACATCCTGGAGGTGGACGGTGGTAGTGGTCGTGCGATGCTGTAGATGCACTATGATCATATTACACATATACAAATGGTCAAGATGGAAAATTATATGTCATATGTGTTTTACCAAATTGAAAAAACACAATCAAGGCAGAGAAAAAGGGACTGAGGAGCCCATGTATGGCCAAGAGGCTGGGCCCGTGTGGCATTGGTGTGAGTCTGGTGTCTGCACACCGAGAACCTCTGACTGGGGCTTTCCTGGTGAGTGGCACCCAGGGCCTTTCGAGCGCTAGGCATGTGCCCTACCTGCCACTGAGCCACACCCCAGCCCTGCAGATACACAGCAAAAGGGTGGATTTTATGGTATTTACATTGCATATCAATAAAGATGTATTTTAAAAACTCACTTGTATTTAGATAAGGCAGCAATAAACTAAAAATGAAATTTAAAACATAAACATAATCCCATGTACCACAGCATCAAGAAGATCAAAACACTTGGACTAAATTTAATGAAAGAAGTACAAAGTTATACACTGAAAACTAGAAAACATCACTGAAATAAATCAAAGAAGATGATTAAATGGAAAGTCGTCTGTGTTCATGGATTGGCAGACTTACATTGTTAAGCTGGCAATACTCCCCAAATTCATCTTCAGATCCAATGAATCCCGATAAAAACATCAGCTGCCTTTTGTTTCCATGCAGAAATTGACAGGCTGATCCTAAAATTCATACTGAAATGCAAGGAGCCAGAGGAGCCAAAACAACCTTGAAGAAGAAAAAAAATAAGTGGGAGGACTCACACTCACACCTGTGACTCACAATCTGAAAAGAAATGCTGGGGATCAGGACCGTGACACAGTCCCTGGACACACCACTGGAGTCCAGAATAAGCCCATAAACCTGTGCACTGATGCTGGTGATCTCCAGTAGAGGGGAGTGAGCAGGCTTCAGCAAACCCTGCTGGGAAACAGGACAGCCACAAGCAAAAGCCTTCAGTCGACTCTCCCTTATCCTATATGCAAAAATGAACTCAAAATGGAACAAGTATAGGCTGGGGTTATAGCTCGGTGGTAGAGCGCTTGCCTAGCGTATGAGGCACTGGGTTCACTCCTCAGCACCACATAAAAATAAATTTAAAAAAAAAAAAAGGTATCGTGTCCATCTACAACCACAATTTTTTTTTTAATTTTTATGGTTGGAGATGGACAGCATACCTTCATTTTATTTATTTTTATGTGGTTCTGAGGATCGATCCAGTGCCTCACACATCCTAGGCAAGCACTCTACCACTGAGCCACAGCTACAGCCCCTAAAAAAATTTTTAAAAAAATGGAACAAATATCTAAATGCAAGAGCTAAAACCACAGAGTTCTTAAAAGAAACACAGGTGCACATTTTTATAACCTTGGATTAGGTTACAGCTTTTCATAAACGACACCTAAAGCAGCATCAAAAGAAAAAACTGACACACGGAACCTCCATGCTTCCTGGGACACTGCTGAGAAAGCACCAAGAGACAAGTGGAATAGTTTTGCAAATCACGTGTCTAATAAAGTTACAGAGTAGTGTCTGGAATATGGAAAGAATCCTCAAACTCAATGATAAAATGACAAAATTCTAGCTAAAAACTGGAAAATGGATCTGAATAGACATTTTTTCCAAAGAAGGTATACAAATGTTTAATAAACCCATGAGAAGACACTCAACGTCATTTCATTCAGGAAATGCAAATCAAGAGGGAAATAAAATATCATTTTACATCCATTAAAATAAATTTTCCAAAAAAAAAAAAAAAGAGAGAGAAAGCTTAAAACAAGTGTGGGTGAGGACAGCCAGGATGTGGGGAAGCCGGGAAGCAGACGGCTCGCCGGGCGGGACACAGCGAGCAGGCAGACAGAACAAGCCGCCCTCGCGCGCAAGAGGTCCTCAGCCACAGGAAGGAACCAGGTACTGACACGTGCTACAATGTGGGTGAGCCTGGAAGCCACCAGGCCCATCACAAAAGGCTACATGTTGCACAAAATGCCCTGAACAGGTAAACTGATGGAGACGGAAAGTAACGCAGGGTACCAGGGCCAAGGGGCGGAGGAGAGGGGGCACCTGCTGATGGGGTGGCTTCTTCCCAGGTGATGAGAACATTCTGGAGTCAGAGGGGGGTGATGGTTATACACCCTCCTGACCACACCAAACCCACACAATTATACACACACACACACACACACACACCAACGGAAGAGCACATTTTCCTGTAGTCACAAACAAGGAATATTTCCTAAGCCATATGTCCAGCAACAGAGGGCTGACTGCAAATTAGGTCACATATGTATGATGCACACCTAAGAACACCGCAAATGTTAAGATATTAAATGAAAAAGATGGCACTTTAATAATCAGAAATATGATAAACACAGAGGAGAAATCTGGATATATACTCAAATACACATGTGAAGCCTTACTATGACACTTATTTGAATAGCAGCCTGCAGATGGGTCATTATTTCTAAAACCTCTCCTGCGGTCAAGTAGACTGTTCTGATCAGAAGACTAAATGCTATTCCAAGAAGACAGCAAAGTGCCTGCCAGCAGCAGATGGTACCCTTGGGCCCATCTGTGGCAAGAGGTTCCTTTCTCAGAAAAGGGAGAGACTGCAGGTCAGCCATGCAGCCCCTGCCCCGAGAAGGAGCCTTTCTAGATCAGCTCCTGGCTGGCACCCTGCACCTCCCCTAGAATAGCCCTCTTGTGCCTGGCAGAAGAGTGACAGAAAGTGAGCCACGGAGGTGCTTACAGAGACTGTCCATGGACAGAAAAGCCAAGGAGGCCCTGACCACCAGGAGCCCAGCTGGGCATAAAGGGCCAAGAGCAATAAAGAATAGGATACTGAGGGCTGGGGATGTGGCTCAAGCGGTAGCGCGCTCGCCTGGCATGAGTGCGGCCCGGGTTCGATCCTCAGCACCACATACAAACAAAGATGTTGTGTCCACCGAAATCTAAAAAATAAAAAAATAAATAAAAGAATAGGATATTGAGGTGGAGCTGCCAGGGGCTTCCTAAGTCTCGCCAAGGAGTTGGCACGCATGTCACCAGCACTATCTCCCATCCTAGCACATCGGCATGACGCCAGCATGCTCAGGGGTGTTGGAAGCCCCAGCACCTTCTGCAGCTTCCAGATGCTTCTGTGATTGCTGCCTGTCTGGACTCTGCTTTTATAGAAGGCACGCCAATTCCTGCAACAAGTCCACTCGGGTTCACCTTCCTGTGAGACGTCGTTCTCTACTACAGAAATACAGAGCAATTCTGAGCAATCGCATGAATACCAACGGTGTAGGTCCATCCCTGTCTTGAGCCAGAGTCACAGGCAGGTCACGCCAGGAATGCAGGCTTTCCAAGTGCTTCCCATGGACAGCACCCATGGAGAAGAAATGGAGGACAGCACCCATGGAGGAGTGAGTTACTGTGGCAGTGGAAAAATCCGAGGGGGGCCTGTGAAATGTTGGAAACTGGGCATATCTGAATGCCGCAATTTGATACAGCAGAGAAGTGCATTTTTAAAAATGTAACAAAATATCAAGTTTTTTAAAAATATTTATTTATTCTAATTAGTTATATATGACAGCAGAATGCGTTTTCATTCATTGTACACAATTGCAGCACAGCTTTTCATTTCTCTGGCTGTACACAATGTAGCATATATACAGTCATACATGTACCTAGGGTAATGATGTCCAGCTCATTCACCATCTTCCCTACCCCCATGCTCTCTCCCCTGCCTTCCCTTCCCTTTGCCCAAAGTTCCTCCATTTTCCCCATGCTCCGCCTCTTATGGATCAGCATCCACTTATTAGCCTTTGGATTTGGGGGATTGGCTTACTTCGCTTCTCATAATATTCTCCAACTCCATTCATTTATCTGCAAATGCCATAATTTTATTATTTATTAATGCTGAGTAATATTCCATTGTGTATATGTACCACAGTTTCTTTATCCATTCATCTATTGAAGGGCATCTAGGTTGGTTCCACAGTTCAGCTATTGTCTATTGAACTGTTATAAACATTGATGTGGCTGCATCACTATAGTATGCTAATTTTAAGTTCTTTGGATACAGACCAAGGACTGGGATAGCTGGGTCAAATGGTGGCTCCATTCCAAGTTTTATAAGGAATCTCCATACTGCTTTAGAAAGTGGTTGCATGAATTTGCAGTCCCACCAGCAATGTATGAGTGTGCCTTTTCCCCCACATCCTCCACAAAACTTATTGTTGTTTGTATTCTTAACAACTGCCATTCTGACTAGCAGGAGATGAAATCTTAGAGTAGTTTTGATTTGCATTTCTCTAAGTACTAGAGATGTTGAACATTTTTTCATATATTTGTTGATCGATTATATATCTTCTAAGAAGTGTATGTTCAGCTCCTTAGCCCATTTATTGATTGGGGTGGTTTTTTTTTTTTTTTTTTTTTGGTGTTAAGTTTTTTGAGTTCTTTATATATCCTGGATATTAGTGCCCTGATATGTGTGTGGCAAAAATTTTCTCCCACAGTGTAGGTTATCTATTCACCTCACTGATTGTTTCTTTTGCTGAGAAGAAGCTTTTTAGATTGAATCCATCCCATTCATTGATTCTTGATTTTATTTCTTTGCTATAGGAGTCTTGTTAAAGAAGTTGGGGCCTAATCTGACATGGTGAAGATTTGGGCCTACTTTTTCCTCTATTAGGTGCAAGGTCTTTGGTCTAATTCCTAGGTCCTTGATCCACTTTGAGCTTTGTGCATGGTGAGAGATAGGGGTTTAGTTTCATTTTGCTGCATATGGATTTCCAGTTTTCCAAGCACCATTTGTTGAATAGGCTATTTTTTCTCCAATGTATGTTTTTAGTGCCTCTGTCTAGTATGAGATAACTGTATTTAAGTGATTCGTCTTTGTCTTCTGTTGAGGGCCCAGCCGAGTTGGGATGACGCCTGGCATTTTGCCACAAGTAATGGTTGAGAGGCGAGCCATTAAGACGATGCTGGATTGAAACAGGCTGTGTATTCAGTTGTATATAGACCCCTGCTGTCCGCCTCGGGCGCCGGCTACTTTGGAGTTCTCGTGCGGATTCCTGGGGAGTTTGCGTTGGTTGGTGAAGTTGTGGTGGAGGGAGTTCCGGTTGGCGTGTAGTGTTCCTGGAAGGGCCGTGTGGGTGGCGTTGGCGGGAGTTTGGAAATAGAGTTTTTTCCTGATTGAGTGGCTCGTGATTTGTGCCCAGCCAGACTGCGGCAGTCTTCTGTACCATTGGTCTACATGTCTATTTTGGCACCCATACCATGTGTTTTGTCACTGTTGCTCTGTAGTATAGTTCAAGGTCTGGTATTATGCCTCCTGCTTCACTCTTCTTGCTGAGGATGGCTTTGGATATTCTGGGTCTCTTTATATTTCCAAATGAATTTTCTGACTGCTTTTTCTATTTCTATAAGGAATGACATTGGGATTTTACTTGAATCTGTACAGCGCTTTGGGTAGTATGGCCATTTTGACAATGTTATTTTTGCCTATCCAAGAGCATGGGAGATCTTTCCATTTTTCTGAGGTCTTCTTTAATTTGTTTTTTTAGTGTTCTGTAGTTTTCATTGTATAGGTTGTTCACTTCTTTTGTTAAATTGATTCCCATTTATTTATTTATTTTGAGTTATTGTAAATGGGGTAGTTTTCCTAATTTCTCTTTCAGAGGATTCATCACTGATGTACAGAAATGCATTTGATTTATGGGTGTTGATTTTATATCCTGCTACTTTGCTGAATTCGTTTATTAATTTCTAGAAGTTTTCTTAGTAGGCTCATAGTAGGTGCTTAGTCCAGTTCTGTGGGTTTTCTTGGATCCTCTAAGTATAGAATCATGTCATCAGCAAATAATAATAGTTTGAGTTCTTCTTTCCCTATTCTTACGTGCTTAATTTCTTTCACCTGTCTAATTGCTCTGGCTAGACTTTCAAGGACTACATTGAATAGAAGTGGTAAAATCGGGCATCTCTGTCTTATTCCAGTTTTAGAAATTTTTCTCCATTTAGAATGATGTTGGCCTTGGGTTTAGCATATAGATAGCTTTTACAATGTGGAGGTAAGACAAGAGCATTTCACTGAACCTGAAATTTCAATTCCAATCACTTTCAAAAAGGAATATCATAAAAAGCTCAAGTGAACCTGAGGTGGTGAAGAATTCAGTAACTGAGGATATACACAGAAAAAAAGGCTTTTATCATCTTGAGCTTCTTCTGAGAGCCTGGAAAGTAAGAATGAACGCTAACTTGGGCAAACTAAGAGCACTGTGAGATGTTCTGGCCACAACACCTGGGAACCTGAAGCCCTCTGCCAAAGGCCCAGTTAACAGGAAAGCAAGAGCTACAAGAGACTGATGGCTTCAAAAGCAGCGCTTGGATGCAGGAAACTGAAGGCTTGGAAACAGCTGGTGTGCTGGCTGGCTGCTCCTTACAAGTCTCCCATGCATGTGTCCACCCATCCTTCCATCAGTCCACCTTTCCATCCATTCATCTGTCCATCCACTCATACATCCAGACATCCATTCACACATCCACCCATCTGTCCAGCCAGCCAGCCATCATGGATCATGTAACCATCCATCCATCCAACCATCCAACCAATCACTCCCACTTGTCCCACAAACATGGACTAAGCACCTACTATGAGCCAGGAATTGTGCAGCTGAGTCCTTAGGAGCTCAGGATCTGACAGCAGAGATAAATGGGCAACAGTTAAGTATCACACAATATGGAAAGTGAAATGGAAGATCCCCAGCCAGATAGGGCATGTTATGAGGGTCAGAAGAAGACCTCTTGGCTCAGGGTGGAGGAGGCCAGAGCACAGGGGTGCTTCCTGAAGGGTCAGCATGAGGACAGCCTGAATGGAAGCCCAGGGAGTGCATTCTGTCAATGCTGGAAGGGGCCACACGGAGGCAGAGACCAGGGCAGGTTTGCCAGTGTCCTGAGGGGCCTGGACCCCACACTGTTGGCCAGGGATCCCTAAAGGATGCTCCACACTTTCCAAATCTCAGTGTGTAAGAATCTAGGTTTGTGAGAATCTCAGTGTGTGCCACCCGTCTTGGAACCCCACCATCCACAGTCAGCGTGGGAGTGAATGGGCCAAGTGTCCGTGTGCTCGTCTGGAGTACCGTCTAGGACACATTCACAAGCAGAGGCCGGCTGCAGGTGCGCAGGGCCTGAGGGGGGCAGATGGTCAGACTGGAAACCTGTTCAGAAGACAGACTGTCCCCTGCCAGGGTAAGAGCTTGGAGACAATGAGAGAAAAGGTGGAGAGTGGGACAGGGCACAGAGGGGCAGGCCAACCTGAGAGGATATGTTGGCAGAGACCTGATGATGAGACAGAGGAGACAGAGAAGCCTGAGATGGGGGTGGGCATGCCTTCCTGGGGAGCTTGTGTGAAGGCTTTGCTGCCCAGCCACACAGGGCCCCGAGCCAGGGCAGACCCACCATCCAGGACACCTCTGGTCATAAGAAGAAAGATCTGCCGCTCTCAGCAAGGTCTGGCTTTGCCTTCCTCGGAGAGTCCTGGGGTAGAGCAGGGCTAGGACACCTTCCAGGAGACGCCCTGGAATCACTCAGCCACAGCTGGAAATCAGCAGCAGGTGGACCCTCCTCACTGGCCAGTGCCCTTGAAGTCTAGCATGGCAAGGATCTAGCAGTGAGGTGTGCACAATGAGGGATGAATGGTGTCCCCTCCACCTACTCCATGTTTCAGTCCTAGCCCACAGTTCTTCAGATGGTGACCTTACAGGGAAAGAGGGTCCTTTCAGGTGTAATCAGGTCAGATGAGGTCATATTCGAGCACGGTGGGCCCTGGTCCCCCACGACTGGTGTCCTCGTAGAAGGGGAGCTTGCCCAGACTCAAAGGCAGAGAGAAGGCCCTGTGAAGACGAAGGCAGAGGTCTGTGGTGGTTCTACCAGCCAAGGAGCCCCAGGGATTCCAGGACAACAGGAGCTGCTGAGCCCGGGACAGAAGGGCCCTTGCAGCCTTCAGAGGAGCCAGCCCTGGACAGACTGATGGGGACTTGCAGCCGCCAGGACAGGGAGATGGCTGATCCTCTCTGCAGCATCAGCTGCTGGTTTTGAGATACTCTGTGTCGCTGACCAGCATGATGACTGACAGGCCTCTGTACTTCCGTCAGCCCAAACCGGCCCAGTTCTTCTGAACACAACCATGTCTTTCTGCTCTGTCCTCCTCAGCCACTCGTGGTCATGCTCCTGGTAGCTCTTATGCATGACTCTGTTCCTAAGGAAGCCTTCTCACAGCCGTAGGGTCAGCTGACTGGTGGCCTGCTCCACGCTGCCATCCTGTCATCCTCCAGGAAGAGTCCAGCCAGAGTCAGGTGGCTTCAGAGTGTCATCCAGATCCTGGTTCATTCTCGTGGGGAGCTCTCCAGTGACCATGCTCCTCTGGCCCTCAAGGCAGTGGGCACACTCTGGGGACACATCACAGGTCCTCCACCCCATCCCCAGGTATACTGTGAGCGCAGGAACTTTAGCCTGCCACATCCGCTGGAGGACCAGGTCCCACTGCAGGGCTGCAGAGAGAGCCCCGTGTGGCTCCACCCAGTGCTTCTCCCTGGGCATGGGCATCCCAAGACACTCCTCCCCCTCACCCCAGGCCAGCCTGCCTCTGTGTTAGTGAGACCTCGTGGCAACTGGTCAGAGGTGAGCCAAGTCCTGTCCTCATGGGGGTGAGCTTCTGGCAGGCACTGGGCAGCCTGAATCCTTGGGACAGGGCACACGGCCCCTGGGCAGTGCTGAGCTCTGAACCTCTCATGGCTGTTTGATCTCTCCTTGTTCCACAAGACATAGGGGCAGAAATGACACTAGCCCCAGATGAGAAGACTGCCCGGCTGACTGGACATCAGCTTGCTGAGACCTGGCCCCCAGAACTCCTCCCGCCACACCTGGTCTGGGCTGAGAAGATCCCCCAGGCATTGCCTGAGGCCAGGTGGCCTGTTGGGATCTGTTAGGCAGCATGACTCACTGACAAGGCAGAGACCGAGATGGGGACGGAGTGGTGCTAACACCCTGGGAACAAGCCCAGAGCAAAAGCAAAGCACACAGCTGCAGAGAGGCCTGATGGGGGTGTGTGCCCGTCTCAGAGGCTCCAGTGGGTACAGCCTTCCTCAGGGAGCAGGTCTGTACAGGGCACCACACCAGAGCCTGGGGCCTGCCGAGAAGCAGGAGGGAGTGTGGCCACCCCAGCACCTGTGACTGACACTCCCTCGGTCTGAGGCCCCCGAAAGAGCCAAAGTGGACAGGAAGGTGGAGGGCCACCCAGAGCAGGGTCACACACCACACTGCACAGGCACTGTGAGGTGGGGCTGGGGGACAAGGGTGGTCCAGCACCTGGCACAGGACCCTGTGGGAGCAGACCTCTGCAGGACATGCCCCAGAGAGCACAGGGACCAGAACTCGGCAGTGGCAGTGACGGATCCCAGGAGGCACCTGGAGTGGGCAGCCTCTCAGAGGCTAGATGGCCAGAGGGCTTCCCATGCAGGTCTAGCCGCTCTGACCAGCCGGTCTCCTGCCCAGGTCCGGTCCCACGCACCACCCGCTGACCTGCACAGAGGCAGGAGGCAGTGGCTCACAGCTGCTGGGAGACCCACTAAGCAGGGCAGCAGGGCTCGGGGGGGGGGGGCCCTGAGGGTCAGGCAGCCCAGGTGGACCAGGCTCCACTATGACCTCAGCCCAGGCGAGGCTATTCAGAGGCTGGGCACAAGGCCCCCCAGGGCCCACCTGGTTCCGTGCCTCCCAGGGCAGCCTAGGCCTCAGAGGAGCCCTGCACCCAGGCCCTGCCAGGCACAGTGCACCTGACTTGTCAGAGTGTCCCCCGGGGTTTTAGCCCCTGCCAAGACCCCACAGGTCCAGGCAGAGAGCCTTTCAAAACACAAGTTAGAACATGAAATCACTGAAATCCCTGTTCCTGTCTGTCAATCTTCCCTCCCACCTTCCTTCGCCTTCTCCTCTCAGCTTTGCTTCTTGCTGTCACAGACAGACCAGGCAGGTTGTGGCCACAGGGCCTCTGCACAGATGTCACTGAGCCCAGAAGACTCTTTGCCTGGATACCCACAGAAGCCCCCTCGTTCACTGGGATTGTTCCTAGGTCTCACTGGAGAAGCCTTCCAGGCCCTACCCCATGCCTAGCTTGCTTCTTGCCCCTACTCTGCAGGACTGCTGCTCAGGCACTCTCCCCCACGCTCCAGGAGCAGCACTCCAATACCAGGGCACTCTGCTGGCTCCGTGCAGCCCAGCACGCCCTGGCTTTCCAACGGGTACCTGCTGAGCGGACAGGGGGAAGCCACAGACACCAGAACTTGACAAGGAGTCTCTCCCCTCTGCAGGGCCTGCGGAGCCCCCAGTGCTCAGCAGTCCCTCCTGTTGTCCTCTCCTGCGGTGCCATTCAGACAGTCTGACAGAGACTCTTCCAAGGGGCAGGAAGAACAGAGTGATCAGGAGCACAGGATTCAAACACCGTAGTGGGCTAAGTTTGGGGTACCCCCCGAGAAACTGAGACTCAAGCATTTTGGGAAAGGGTCTTTTCAGCTTCCTGAGCAGAGGCCCCTGAGGTAGACATCCTGCAGGATCTGCCAGGGTCCTAGGCCCAGTAAGCACCTCGGGGAGGCAGAGATCACCGGGGACAGCCGCAGGAAAGGGGTGCCCGGGGCTGCCACCTGGAGCACCGCCCTGCCAACACCCGCCTCAGATCTGTGACGCATCCCTGTTGGTCACAGCAGTCACAGACAGGAGCCGAGAAGTGGAACCTGTGATCCAACCCTGGCACCATCCTCTCTGCCAGGCGAGCCTGGGTGGGTACTTGGCCCACAGACCTGCTCCCCCAACTGAAGAACAGGCCGTAAAACAGCTACCAATGACCAGACAAGGAGGGTCCTGCCCACACGGTGCTGGGCAGCACAGACACCAGGCCTCCACACAGGCCCCCACACACAGCAGGGATTCATACCAACAGCGCGTAACCCAAGTGCTTAATATTCAAAAGAAGCAATCACCTGATCATGGCCCGAGTCACGAGTCACGAGTCACGTAAGGGGTTCTGAGCCCAAGAGCAACGTTCAAAGTGCCCTGCAAAATGTTTACTTGCTGGATTAATTCTACAAACTGGGCACTGAGCGACCCCAAGGGGACCGTGGAGGGTGCACTGGCGCAGAGGCTGCAACATCATAGCACGAGGAATGTCACGAGCAGGGGCGGGGGAGAGCCGCAGGTGCCCTTGTCTGCTTGTCACCTTGTTTTGAGATGGGGATCTTGCTTCGTTGCTGGGGAGGCCTCACGATCCTGCCTCAGATGGATCCCTGAAGTCCCCTCCCCAGCAGCTGGGATCACAGGCATGCACAGAGGTCTTCACAGCTGGAAGGGCACATGTGACCGTGGGACATGTCAGGTGGACAAGGCGAGGACACCAGAGTGCATGTCCACAGGCTCCTGTGACCTTGGCCAGGGCCAAGGTCTCCATCACACATGTGCACGTGCACTGGGATGCTTGTCCACACCCTGCCTGCCATGGGACCGCTGGTGGTGCTGCAGGCAGTCAGTCCTGGACTTGGGTCTTGGCTCCATGCTGACCAGCCTCGTGAACCGGCCAGGTCAGTTCATGACCCCCAGCTTTTTTCCTACATAACTAGGGATTGAACCCAGGGTGCTCTACCACTGAGCTACATCCAAGCCCTTTTTAAACTTTTATTTTGAGACAGGGTCTCACTAGGTCTCACTAAGTTGCCCAGGCTGGCCCTGAACTGGAGATCCTCCTGCCTCAGCCTCCCCAGCCACTGGGGTTACAGGCATGTACTATTGTACCTGGCTTTCCCACAAAATCTGAATGACGATACCCCCTTGAAAGTCTAAGGGATAACACTGACAGGGAATTGTGCTGGTCAGTGGTTAAGGCTGTACACAGCCCCTATCGCAGAAAACACAAGACTGGCGAATTAAGGAAAGACAGCGGGGAGCTGATGGCCAAGAGCACCACTTACACAGACCCACTCTCAGTGGGGTCCCAGGGACGCTCAGGTGCAGGCTTCCTCTGTTCATCCCGCTGGGCCCCCAGATGGGCAGGCAGCCAGGCTGTGGGCAAGGCGTGACTCCTACTCCACGGGCCACGTGAGTCAGAGGGATCACTGTGGACAGCAAACCCTTTCTGTTTGGTTTCAAGTCCCAAATATAAAACAGACACTGGGTTTGCAAGCAGGACAGCCCTGGAAACGAGCTCATTTCCCACATCCTCTAACTGAGCAGCAGTAGTGCTGATGTCCCAGAAACAAGCCACTCAGAGTGTCCCTTACACTTTTCATACACTCCCACCCACTTCTGCTGGTCCTACCCGAGGTGACCAGAATCCCCTCCACCCCAGCAAGGTCACTGGTTGGGAGTCTTAGGAGGGGCAGGGACTTGCAGGAAGTGAGGCAGTGAGGAAGAAGGGCCTCAAGTCACCACTTGTGCAGTCTGGGGGGGGCACGTCCACTCCCAGGGCCTTGGTGTATTTGTCTGCAGATTGAGAAAGTGATGCCATCCACCCAGGGTCCTCAAAAGGATGCCTGAGCACACGCTATGGAGGGGTGGGCACTCAAGTCCTCCCGCTGGGAGGCCCTGGGCCTGCAAAGGAGCTGAGGCACAGCCTCCTGAGAGGTGTGGTGGCTAAGTGGAGGTGGAGGCTGTGGCCACTGGACCAGCCCTCAGGGCCACAGGCTGCACCAGCAGGGGGATCTCTGGCTCCATCAGAGCCACCTGTCCCAGGCACAGGCCCACAGGCTGTGTGTCCTGAGGGGTGAGGTGTAGGACCAGCCCAGGGAGGAAGGCCACCCATGCTGGCTCCCTGAAGTGGCACCTCCCAGGCCCAGCTGGCCTTCAAGGTCTGTCAGATCAGGTCTTCCACCATAGGAGGGCTGGATGCCACGGTGCTTGATGCCTGAGCTGAACCTCCAAGTTCATGGCCACCCTAGAGGGTCCTGTCTGTCCACAGGCCCTGGGTGCATCTGCCCTATCCAGCAGCCTGTAAGTCTACAAGGTTACTTGCTGACGGCCCCCAGTAGACAGTCTCCAAAGCTGGGGTGCTGCAGAGCTGACAGAGCCACACCTTGTCCCCGAGGCCCAGAGTAGCTGTTGATGCTCTTAGTTCACCAGCCTCTCAGGAAGGCAGCCCCTTGGTGCAGGCCTCATCCTGCCCACCACAGACCAGGGGCCAGGAAGGGTCTTGCCTTGGGTGCTCGCCTGCTCCTCACTCTGCCCTAAAGCCAGGCACAAAGCCACCCCCCAGCCAGGGGGCTGTGGGGAGCAGGGGGCTGTGGGGAGCAGGGAGCTATGGGGAGCAGGGGGCTGAGGTCTGGATCCTCTGGGCTCAGCCCTGTGTGGCCAAGGCACTGTGCTAGGGAAACAGCCAGACCCAGGCTGGCACTTGCTCAGCTCTTGAAAAGCTCCTACTGTGGGCAGGGAGGGGGCTCAGCGGTACAGTGCTTGCCTAGCATGTGTGAGGCCCTGGGCTCCACCCCAGCACCCACAGGGTGCCCCTGTTATGGTGTCAGAACCTGATCTCCCAGCATCACCTCCTGACCACCTTGCAGGGTGGCTTTCTAAAATTCAGAAAAGCAGATATGCAGAAGCACACATATGTATGCATACACACACAGACTTGTGGGCACACAGGCTTGTACACGTGCAAATGCACACACACATACACGCACACACATGCACTGCTACGCATGGGCAGAAGTCCCCTCTGCCCACCCCGTTCATGCTTTCCTGACTCTCTCTGAGCTTCTGCTGCTTTTAAAAGCCTCTCAATGGGGGCTGGGGCTCAGCAGTAGAGTGCTCACCTAGCATGGTGGCGCTCGGGGTTCGATCCTCAGCACCACATAAAAATAAAATAAAGGTACTGTGTCCACCTACAAATAAAACAAAATATTTGTTTTAGAGAGAGAGAATTTTAATATTTATTTTTTAGTTATTGGCGGGCACAACATCTTTGTTTGTATGTGGTGCTGAGGATCGAACCTGGACCACACGCATTCCAGGCGAGCATGCTACCGCTTGAGCCACATCCCCAACCCCGTAACAAAATATTTTTTAAAAAGCGCCTTTCAATGGTAGCCCCTGTGGCAGGGGAACCTCAAAGCAGCAGGGGCACTTGTCTGAGGGTGCGTCCTGGTCTCCCTGCTCCACAGGGGTTTAAACCCATTTCCTCTTGCCTTGCCTCAGCAAAGATGGGAGGAAAGGGTCTGCTTTAGAGAAGTGGCCATTCAAACTAGGATTTCCTGGTCCCATGGGCTGCTGCCCAGAGCTACCAGGAGCAGGAGGCCTCATGTGACAGGGCGGTCTGCCTCACTCTCCCCCCAGTGGCTTCTGCTCAGAAGGAAGCCCCCTCCTCATCTTGGTTCCCTGAAGAAGGGCCAACCCTGACCACTGTGCTCCATTCCAGGGGGAACCCCCTGGCCTCTACCCCTTGACCACAGATGTCCAGAGAGCAGGGTCATGAGCAGGAAATGGTCTTTGTTCACATGGACCGAGACAGAGAGCCTACTATACGCCCCACTGAGCATCGTGAGGACCAGAGCCAGGGGCTCAGCCTTCTCTCGGGACCCACAGGGAGTGCAGACAGCTGGCTGCACTGCGAGGACATCACAGCAAGCTGCACTCTGCCCAATCCAGTTCTCCTGGAGCTGCTCTGCAGCACCACAGCCTCCCCACACCCAGAGGCCACATGCCTACCTGAAGATGTGGACCAGCCTGAGGGGTCGCCACGTCCATGCCCTCAGTGCTGGGGCTGGACCAATACCAGCATGCCCTGGGGTTGCGCTGGGTGAGGCACAGCAGGCAGGTGGGGCTCCTCAGGACTGCGGGGTAGAACTTAAGAACCTGGACCTGATCTCCATGTCCCCAGTGCTCAAGATGTCCTCTGAGGTCCTGCTGCCCTCCAGCCCGTGGTGCCTCCCTTTCTCCTTGACCTGAAACAGTACATCTGTCCAACATCCAGGTTCCTGGAGACATGGTGCCACAGAACATGGGGTGTCTGTGGACCCTGAGGATAGGCCGTGCAGAGAGCCTAGGGGCTGCAGTCGGATGTGCTGCTGAGCAGTGGTGACCCAGGAACATCTCCTCAAAGGCAGCCATGGGACTCAACAATGCCACCAGTAAAGCTCCCCGGAAACTCACATGTGGGACTGTGCTGGTGGCCTGGTACAGAAGGGACAGGGAGGGGCACCACATCATGAGGGGAGGGGTAATAGCTCAAAGGAGCAAACAGAGGCCAGAATGGGAGAAGGGAGTTATTTTGAAGCAGGTCCTCTGTCAGGCCAGAAGACGCTGCAGGGATGAGGGATGGCAACAGTGGCCCAGGGACTGGCTGGGAGGCTGCACAGGTCCCTGAGGGCCTGATGCTAAGAGCAGGGAGACAGGCACCTGGAAGTGTTCAAGCAGAGGTGTCATCGGCACACCTGAGAGGAAGTCAGGAGTGGGGGAATGAGGACCACACGATGCTGTGTCAAGTAAGTTCTGCTTATTGTCTGAAGAAGTGGATCACTGAGCAGATCCACACCTAGGAAAAAAATTGGATCTGTAGTAAAAATGTTCTTCCAAAGAAAACTCCAGGCCCAGGTGGCTTCATTAGTAAATTCTATCTAATATTTAAGGCCAAAAGAATGGCAGTTCTATAATACTCTTGAAGAAAACTGAAGGGATAGGCAGGCACCCCAGCTCGTTCTAGAATCTTGGCATTACCCTGCTACCCAAACCAGAAAAGAGCATTCCAAGAAAAGATAGCTATAGGCCAACATTCCTCACAAACAGATACAAATTCTTTAAAAGTTTTTTAACAAGTCAAAGCCAACAATACATTAAAAGGATTCCTCATGATCAACTGTGGCTCACTCCAGGAATGCAAGGTTGGCTCAACATGTGACCATCAATCAATGGATTCATCACATTAACAGACGAAAACCGAAAAACTACATGACTGTACCAAAAGAGAAAAAGTATGAGAAAATCCCACATCTATTCTTGACAAAAATCATCAGCAAACTAGGAATAGAAGAGGAATTCCTTTTTATTCATTAGAAAAAGGGCATCTATGAAAACCCTACAGCTCACATCCCACTGGGCAGTAGAGACTGTCAGGACCAAGGTAAACTTGTCCCATGTTACCAACATCTCAGCAAATGCCACTACCTGGGACGCCCTCTGACTGCTCTCCCTAAGGGAACTGCCGCACCTGGCACTCTCCATCTTGGGAACTGATTCTCATTTCTTCCTGGAAGGGCAGGAGGAAAGGGCGGCAGAAGGAGGAGCAGGTCTGGATGAAGTAGAGACCTGGGAGCTGAGGGCAGGATGCAGGGAAGAGCTGGAGTCATGGGTGAGCAGCCTGCAAGGTCAGCACTGGTGAGACCTCTGAGGGGGCTGTCATGGGTGATCCTGTGCTCACTGCAGCCCGCTAGGCTAGGACACTCCATTGCCTGTAGTCAACAGAAGGCCATCAGCTAGTAGGGTGGCATCCCACACACACCCCCACCGGAGTGCCTACTGTATGTCACTGTCCCCTCAAGGCCTGTAGGGTTGGCACCAACCCTAGTGGGCCCTGGGACATGGGAGTCATTATGCTTGCTGAGGTAGCATGTGAGATGCCAGTGAGGAGCTCAAGGGAGGACCCTGAACCCTCTCCAAGGAGACCACAGAGACCTCAACACAGGACCACAGGGACCTCAAAACAGGACCACAGGGACCTCAAAACAGGACCACAGAGACCTCAACAAAGGACCACAGGGACCTCAAAACAGGACCACAGGGACCTCAACACAGGACCACAGGGACCTCAAAACAGGACCACAGGGACCTCAACACAGGACCACAGGGACCTCAAAACAGGACCACAGGGACCTCAACACAGGACCACAGAGACCTCAACACAGGACCACAGGGACCTCAACACAGGACCACAGGGACCTCAACACAGGACCACAGGGACCTCAAAACAGGACCACAGGGACCTCAACACAGGACCACAGGGACCTCAAAACAGGACCACAGGGACCTCAACACAGGACCACAGGGACCTCAACACAGGACCACAGAGACCTCAAAACAGGACCACAGAGACCTCAAAACAGGACCACAGGGACCTCAACACAGGACCACAGGGACCTCAACACAGGACCACAGAGACCTCAACACAGGACCACAGGGACCTCAAAACAGGACCACAGGGACCTCAACACAGGACCACAGGGACCTCAACACAGGACCACAGGGACCTCAAAACAGGACCACAGGGACCTCAACACAGGACCACAGGGACCTGAAAACAGGACCACAGAGACCTCAAAACAGGACCACAGAGACCTCAAAACAGGACCACAGGGACCTCAACACAGGACCACAGGGACCTCAACACAGGAACACAGGGACCTCAACACAGGACCACAGGGACCTCAACACAGGACCACAGGGACCTGAAAACAGGACCACAGAGACCTCAAAACAGGACCACAGGGACCTCAAAACAGGACCACAGGGACCTCAAAACAGGACCACAGGGACCTCAACACAGGACCACAGGGACCTCAACACAGGACCACAGAGACCTCAACACAGGACCACAGGGACCTCAACACAGGACCACAGAAACCTCAACACAGGACCACAGGGACCTCAACACAGGACCACAGAGACCTCAAAAAAGGAAAACAGGGACCTCAACACAGGACCACAGGGACCTCAACACAGGACCACAGGGACCTCAACACAGGACCACAGGGACCGCAACACAGGACCACAGGGACCTCAACACAGGACCACAGGGACCTCAACACAGGACCACAGGGACCTCAACACAGGACCACAGGGACCTCAACACAGGACCACAGGGACCTCAACACAGGACCACAGGGACCTCAACACAGGACCACAGGGACCTCAACACAGGACCACAGGGACCTCAACACAGGACCACAGGGACCTCAACACAGGACCACAGGGACCTCAACACAGGACCACAGGGACCTCAACACAGGACCACAGGGATGTCAACACAGGACCACAGGGGACCTCAACACTGGACCACAGGGACCTCAACACAGGACCACAGGGACCTCAACACAGGACCACAGGGACCTCAACACAGGACCACAGGGACCTCAACACAGGACCACAGGGACCTCAAAACAGGACCACAGGGACCTCAACACAGGACCACAGGGACCTCAACACAGGACCACAGGGACCTCAACACAGGACCACAGGGACCTCAACACAGGACCACAGGGACCTCAACACAGGACCACAGGGACCTCAACACAGGACCACAGGGACCTCAACACAGGACCACAGAGACCTCAACACAGGACCACAGGGACCTCAACACAGGACCACAGGGACCTGAAAACAGGACCACAGAGACCTCAAAACAGGACCACAGAGACCTCAACACAGGACCACAGGGACCTCAACACAGGACCACAGGGACCTCAACACAGGACCACAGGGACCTCAACACAGGACCACAGGGACCTCAACACAGGACCACAGGGACCTCAACACAGGACCACAGGGACCTCAACACAGGACCACAGGGACCTCAACACAGGACCACAGGGACCTCAACACAGGACCACAGGGACCTCAAAACAGGACCACAGAGACCTCAACACAGGACCACAGGGACCTCAACACAGGACCACAGAAACCTCAACACAGGACCACAGGGACCTCAACACAGGACCACAGAGACCTCAACACAGGACCACAGGGACCTCAAAACAGGACCACAGAAACCTCAACACAGGACCACAGGGACCTCAAAACAGGACCACAGGGACCTCAACACAGGACCACAGGGACCTCAAAACAGGACCACAGGGACCTCAAAACAGGACCACAGGGACCTCAACACAGGACCACAGGGACCTGAAAACAGGACCACAGAGACCTCAAAACAGGACCACAGGGACCTCAAAACAGGACCACAGGGACCTCAACACAGGACCACAGGGACCTGAAAACAGGACCACAGAGACCTCAAAACAGGACCACAGAGACCTCAAAACAGGACCACAGGGACCTCAACACAGGACCACAGGGACCTCAACACAGGACCACAGGGACCTCAACACAGGACCACAGGGACCTCAACACAGGACCACAGGGACCTCAACACAGGACCACAGGGACCTGAAAACAGGACCACAGAGACCTCAAAACAGGACCACAGGGACCTCAAAACAGGACCACAGGGACCTCAAAACAGGACCACAGGGACCTCAACACAGGACCACAGGGACCTCAACACAGGACCACAGAGACCTCAACACAGGACCACAGGGACCTCAACACAGGACCACAGAAACCTCAACACAGGACCACAGGGACCTCAACACAGGACCACAGAGACCTCAAAAAAGGACAACAGGGACCTCAACACAGGACCACAGGGACCTCAACACAGGACCACAGGGACCTCAACACAGGACCACAGGGACCTCAACACAGGACCACAGGGACCTCAACACAGGACCACAGGGACCTCAACACAGGACCACAGGGACCTCAACACAGGACCACAGGGACCTCAACACAGGACCACAGGGACCTCAAAACAGGACCACAGGGACCTCAAAACAGGACCACAGAGACCTCAACACAGGACCACAGGGACCTCAACACAGGACCACAGGGACCTCAACACAGGACCACAGGGACCTCAACACAGGACCACAGGGACCTCAACACAGGACCACAGGGGACCTCAACACAGGACCACAGGGACCTCAACACAGGACCACAGGGACCTCAACACAGGACCACAGGGACCTCAACACAGGACCACAGGGACCTCAACACAGGACCACAGGGACCTCAACACAGGACCACAGGGACCTCAACACAGGACCACAGGGACCTCAACACAGGACCACAGGGACCTCAACACAGGACCACAGGGACCTCAACACAGGACCACAGGGACCTCAACACAGGACCACAGGGACCTCAACACAGGACCACAGGGACCTAAAAACAGGACCACAGGAACCTCAACACACGACCACAGGGACCTCAACACAGGACCACAGGGACCTCAACACAGGACCACAGGGACCTCAACACAGGACCACAGAGACCTCAACACAGGACCACAGGGACCTCAACACAGGACCACAGGGACCTGAAAACAGGACCACAGAGACCTCAAAACAGGACCACAGAGACCTCAACACAGGACCACAGGGACCTCAACACAGGACCACAGGGACCTCAACACAGGACCACAGGGACCTCAACACAGGACCACAGGGACCTCAACACAGGACCACAGGGACCTCAACACAGGACCACAGGGACCTCAACACAGGACCACAGGGACCTCAACACAGGACCACAGGGACCTCAAAACAGGACCACAGAGACCTCAACACAGGACCACAGGGACCTCAAAACAGGACCACAGGGACCTCAACACAGGACCACAGGGACCTCAACACAGGACCACAGAGACCTCAAAACAGGACCACAGGGACCTCAAAACAGTACCACAGAGACCTCAACACAGGACCACAGGGACCTCAAAACAGGACCACAGAGACCTCAACACAGGACCACAGGGACCTGAAAACAGGACCACAGGGACCTCAACACAGGACCACAGGGACCTCAACACAGGACCACAGAAACCTCAACACAGGACCACAGGGACCTCAACACAGGACCACAGAGACCTCAACACAGGACCACAGGGACCTCAAAACAGGACCACAGAAACCTCAACACAGGACCACAGGGACCTCAAAACAGGACCACAGGGACCTCAACACAGGACCACAGGGACCTGAAAACAGGACCACAGGGACCTCAAAACAGGACCACAGGGACCTCAAAACAGGACCACAGGGACCTCAACACAGGACCACAGGGACCTGAAAACAGGACCACAGAGACCTCAAAACAGGACCACAGGGACCTCAAAACAGGACCACAGGGACCTCAACACAGGACCACAGGGACCTGAAAACAGGACCACAGAGACCTCAAAACAGGACCACAGAGACCTCAAAACAGGACCACAGGGACCTCAACACAGGACCACAGGGACCTCAACACAGGACCACAGGGACCTCAACACAGGACCACAGGGACCTCAACACAGGACCACAGGGACCTCAACACAGGACCACAGGGACCTGAAAACAGGACCACAGAGACCTCAAAACAGGACCACAGGGACCTCAAAACAGGACCACAGGGACCTCAACACAGGACCACAGGGACCTCAACACAGGACCACAGGGACCTCAACACAGGACCACAGAGACCTCAACACAGGACCACAGGGACCTCAACACAGGACCACAGAAACCTCAACACAGGACCACAGGGACCTCAACACAGGACCACAGAGACCTCAAAAAAGGACAACAGGGACCTCAACACAGGACCACAGAAACCTCAACACAGGACCACAGGGACCTCAACACAGGACCACAGAGACCTCAAAAAAGGACAACAGGGACCTCAACACAGGACCACAGGGACCTCAACACAGGACCACAGGGACCTCAACACAGGACCACAGGGACCTCAACACAGGACCACAGGGACCTCAACACAGGACCACAGGGACCTCAACACAGGACCACAGGGACCTCAACACAGGACCACAGGGACCTCAACACAGGACCACAGGGACCTCAAAACAGGACCACAGGGACCTCAAAACAGGACCACAGAGACCTCAACACAGGACCACAGGGACCTCAACACAGGACCACAGGGACCTCAACACAGGACCACAGGGACCTCAACACAGGACCACAGGGACCTCAACACAGGACCACAGGGGACCTCAACACAGGACCACAGGGACCTCAACACAGGACCACAGGGACCTCAACACAGGACCACAGGGACCTCAACACAGGACCACAGGGACCTCAACACAGGACCACAGGGACCTCAACACAGGACCACAGGGACCTCAACACAGGACCACAGGGACCTCAACACAGGACCACAGGGACCTCAACACAGGACCACAGGGACCTCAACACAGGACCACAGGGACCTCAACACAGGACCACAGGGACCTCAACACAGGACCACAGGGACCTCAACACAGGACCACAGGGACCTCAACACAGGACCACAGGGACCTAAAAACAGGACCACAGGAACCTCAACACACGACCACAGGGACCTCAACACAGGACCACAGGGACCTCAAAACAGAACCACAGGGACCTCAACACAGGACCACAGAGACCTCAACACAGGACCACAGGGACCTCAACACAGGACCACAGGGACCTCAACACAGGACCACAGGGACCTCAAAACAGGACCACAGGGACCTCAAAACAGGACCACAGGGACCTCAAAACAGGACCACAGGGACCTCAAAACAGGACCACAGGGACCTCAAAACAGGACCACAGGGACCTCAAAACAGGACCACAGAGACCTCAAAACAGGACCACAGAGACCTCAAAACAGGACCACAGGGACCTCAAAACAGGACCACAGGGACCTCAAAACAGGACCACAGGGACCTCAAAACAGGACCACAGGGACCTCAACACAGGACCACAGGGACCTCAAAACAGGACCACAGAGACCTCAACACAGGACCACAGGGACCTCAAAACAGGACCACAGGGACCTCAACACAGGACCACAGGGACCTCAAAACAGGACCACAGAGACCTCAAAACAGGACCACAGAGACCTCAAAACAGGACCACAGAGACCTCAAAACAGGACCACAGAGACCTCAACACAGGACCACAGAGACCTCAACACAGGACCACAGGGACCTCAACACAGGACCACAGAGACCTCAACACAGGACCACAGAGACCTCAACACAGGACCACAGGGACCTCAAAACAGGACCACAGGGACCTCAACACAGGACCACAGGGACCTCAACACAGGACCACAGGGACCTCAAAACAGGACCACAGGGACCTCAAAACAGGACCACAGGGACCTCAACACAGGACCACAGGGACCTCAACACAGGACCACAGGGACCTCAAAACAGAACCACAGGGACCTCAACACAGGACCACAGGGACCTCAACACAGGACCACAGGGACCTCAAAACAGAACCACAGGGACCTCAAAACAGGACCACAGGGACCTCAAAACAGAACCACAGGGACCTCAACACAGGACCCCAGGGACCTCAACACAGGACCCCAGGGACCTCAACACAGGACCACAGGGACCTCAACACAGGACCCCAGGGACCTCAACACAGAACCCCAGGGACCTCAACACAGGACCACAGAGACCTCAACACAGGACCACAGGGACCTCAACACAGGACCACAGGGACCTGAAAACAGGACCACAGAGACCTCAAAACAGGACCACAGAGACCTCAAAACAGGACCACAGGGACCTCAACACAGGACCACAGGGACCTCAACACAGGACCACAGGGACCTCAACACAGGACCACAGGGACCTCAACACAGGACCACAGGGACCTCAACACAGGACCACAGGGACCTCAACACAGGACCACAGGGACCTCAACACAGGACCACAGGGACCTCAACACAGGACCACAGGGACCTCAAAACAGGACCACAGAGACCTCAACACAGGACCACAGGGACCTCAACACAGGACCACAGAAACCTCAACACAGGACCACAGGGACCTCAACACAGGACCACAGAGACCTCAACACAGGACCACAGGGACCTCAAAACAGGACCACAGGGACCTCAAAACAGGACCACAGGGACCTCAACACAGAACCACAGGGACCTCAAAACAGGACCACAGGGACCTCAAAACAGGACCACAGGGACCTCAACACAGAACCACAGGGACCTCAAAACAGGACCACAGGGACCTCAAAACAGGACCACAGGGACCTCAAAACAGGACCATAGGGACCTCAACACAGAACCACAGGGACCTCAAAACAGGACCACAGGGACCTCAAAACAGGACCACAGGGACCTCAAAACAGAACCACAGGGACCTCAAAACAGGACCACAGGGACCTCAAAACAGGACCACAGGGACCTCAAAACAGGACCACAGAGACCTCAACACAGGACCACAGGGACCTCAACACAGGACCACAGGGACCTCAACACAGGACCACAGGGACCTCAAAACAGGACCACAGGGACCTCAACACAGGACCACAGAGACCTCAACACAGGACCACAGGGACCTCAAAACAGGACCACAGGGACCTCAAAACAGGACCACAGGGACCTCAACACAGGACCACAGAGACCTCAAAACAGGACCACAGGGACCTCAAAACAGGACCACAGGGACCTCAACACAGAACCACAGGGACCTCAAAACAGGACCACAGGGACCTCAAAACAGGACCACGGGGACCTCAAAACAGAACCACAGGGACCTCAAAACAGGACCACAGGGACCTCAAAACAGGACCACAGGGACCTCAAAACAGGACAAAGAGACCTCAACACAGGACCACAGGGACCTGAACACAGGACCACAGGGACCTCAACACAGGACCACAGGGACCTCAAAACAGGACCACAGAGACCTCAAAACAGGACCACAGGGACCTCAAAACAGGACCACAGGGACCTCAAAACAGGACAAAGAGACCTCAACACAGAACCACAGGGACCTCAACACAGGACCACAGGGACCTCAAAACAGGACCACAGGGACCTCAAAACAGGACCACAGGGACCTCAACACAGGACCACAGGGACCTCAAAACAGGACCACAGGGACCTCAAAACAGGACCACAGGGACCTCAAAACAGGACCACAGAGACCTCAACACAGGACCACAGGGACCTCAAAACAGGACCACAGGGACCTCACAACAGAACCACAGGGACCTCTAAACAGGACCACAGAGACCTCAAAACAGGACCACAGGGACCTCAAAACAGGACCACAGGGACCTCAAAACAGAACCACAGGGACCTCAAAACAGGACCACAGAGACCTCAAAACAGGACCACAGAGACCTCAACACAGGACCACAGGGACCTCAAAACAGGACCACAGGGACCTCAACACAGGACCACAGAGACCTCAACACAGGACCACAGGGACCTCAAAACAGGACCACAGGGACCTCAAAACAGAACCACAGGGACCTCAAAACAGGACCACAGGGACCTCAAAACAGGACCACAGAGACCTGAACACAGGACCACAGGGACCTCAAAACAGGACCACAGGGACCTCACAACAGAACCACAGGGACCTCTAAACAGGACCACAGAGACCTCAAAACAGGACCACAGGGACCTCAAAACAGGACCACAGGGACCTCAAAACAGAACCACAGGGACCTCAAAACAGGACCACAGAGACCTCAAAACAGGACCACAGAGACCTCAACACAGAACCACAGGGACCTCAAAACAGGACCACAGGGACCTCAACACAGAACCACAGGGACCTCACAACAGGACCACAGAGACCTCAAAACAGGACCACAGGGACCTCAACACAGGACCACAGGGACCTCAAAACAGGACCATAGGGACCTCAACACAGAACCACAGGGACCTCAAAACAGGACCACAGGGACCTCAAAACAGGACCACAGGGACCTCAAAACAGAACCACAGGGACCTCAAAACAGGACCACAGGGACCTCAAAACAGGACCACAGGGACCTCAAAACAGGACCACAGAGACCTCAACACAGGACCACAGGGACCTCAACACAGGACCACAGGGACCTCAAAACAGGACCACAGGGACCTCAAAACAGGACCACAGGGACCTCAACACAGGACCACAGAGACCTCAAAACAGGACCACAGGGACCTCAAAACAGGACCACAGGGACCTCAACACAGAACCACAGGGACCTCAAAACAGGACCACAGGGACCTCAAAACAGGACCACAGGGACCTCAAAACAGAACCACAGGGACCTCAAAACAGGACCACAGGGACCTCAAAACAGGACCACAGGGACCTCAAAACAGGACAAAGAGACCTCAACACAGGACCACAGGGACCTCAACACAGGACCACAGGGACCTCAACACAGGACCACAGGGACCTCAAAACAGGACCACAGAGACCTCAAAACAGGACCACAGGGACCTCAAAACAGGACCACAGGGACCTCAAAACAGGACAAAGAGACCTCAACACAGAACCACAGGGACCTGAACACAGGACCACAGGGATCTCAAAACAGGACCACAGAGACCTCAAAACAGGACCACAGGGACCTCAAAACAGGACCACAGAGACCTCAAAACAGGACCACAGGGACCTCAACACAAGACCACAGGGACCTCAAAACAGGACCACAGAGACCTCAACACAGGACCACAGAGACCTCAAAACAGGACCACAGGGACCTCAAAACAGGACCACAGGGACCTCAAAACAAAACCACAGGGACCTCAAAACAGGACCACAGAGACCTCAAAACAGGACCACAGAGACCTCAAAACAGGTCCACAGAGACCTCAAAACAGGACCACAGAGACCTCAAAACAGGACCACAGAGACCTCAAAACAGGACCACAGGGACCTCTAAACAGGACCAGAGGGACCTTAAAACAGGACCACAGGGACCAAAAACAGGAGCACAGAGACCTTTAAACATGACCACAGGGACCTCAATACAGGACCACAGGGACCTCAATACAGGGCCACAGGTAGTAATACCTTGGAGAACGGGGCCCAGGGTGTGGCTCAGTGGCTACGGTTGCCTGGCTCAAGCAAAGCCCTTATATCAATCCCTAGCTCCACAAAAAGCACACTGGAGGACACTGTCCACTGCAAGCATAGCAGAGAGGGGACTCCAGTTCAGCGAGGGAAACACCGAGTCCCAGCTGAAGGCCAGCAAGGGAGGCAGACGGTCACTCCCAGAAGGCACAAGTGCCCAGGCCACCAGCCAACAGAGAAAAACAAACGTACTTTTGGCCCACTGAGCCGGGCAGCAAGGTGGGTCGGTGCTGACCCCAAGCACACACCACTGTGTTGGGATGAGAGTCTTCGGGAATGCTCTGCACCTTGCCGTGATAATCATCTGCCAAGGGTGGGGTCTGAAGAACCAAGCCCTCCCAGGGCAATTTAACAGAGAAGAAAAGGTGGACACAGGAGTCAATCAGTGTGTGCTTGGTGACCTAGTGACAGTCCACTGCAGCTGTGCTTTCATAGAACCTGTGGAGAAGCCATCAGAATGTTATTTTCGGTGAAAAAAATAATACAACCAACTTGCACATAAGATGGGATGATTTTTTAAATTTCTTTTTTACATTTTTCAAAGTTTCTACAATGAACAAGGACCACATTTATAGTCAGAAAAACAGAGGAGCGGAGCCAGTGTTATTTTGATAGAACACAGTTCTGCATGTCCACAGAGAGGGCAGGAGATGGCAGGAGTCATCGGCCAGGAGCTGGCAGGGTGGGCTTCAGGAATGCTCTGGGCCAAGGGTGAGGCTATGCTGGGGGATAAGCATTCAAAAAAAGGTCAGCATTTCTAAAACGGGTTCATCTGTGACCACTGAAAAGGCAGGGAAGAAGCCCAGAGCTGAAGGACATTTCCTCAGCAGGGCCAACGCAGCAGTGTCCACAGGACAACGTCCTGCCTCCCTGGGGTCTAGCTGAAGCTATGGGGAACGCCTGAGCTTCTCCCGCCTGGGCCCTCACTCCCAGGCTCCAGCGGTCTGTCTCTGGGCTATGTTGGTCCTCCTAGCTGGACAGCCCTGTCCTTCCACCTGGACGCTGTCTTCTACCTGACCAGAACCCACAGTCCTAGGGCCCGGGGCATCTGGCCTTGCAGGTAGGTCCTGTGCCCCAGCTCCACGCACCTCCTTCGTCTTCATCTGTAGCACACGAAATCCAGGCTCAGGCATGGCACCAGAAGCCCGTGAGGGCAGGGCCTGACTGTTGCCCCGTCTCAGCTTTCCTGCCACACACCACAGGGGTTGCAGGGGCCCCTGCTGGACAATTGGGCTCCAGGGCCAAATGTGGACTGCAGTGGGACCTGCCGAGATGCAGGCAGAGGTAGAAGCCATCAGCCATTCCAGTCACTGAGCTGAGGCAGCCACAGGAATGGCGGGGAGAACAGGTTGGGGACCACACCAGGGCCTGCGAGGCTACACCAGCTGGCCCCACAGTCGGCCCCACGGCCTCCTGTTTGCCTTCCAGTGGTCTCTGCCTGTGCACAACTGGTTGCTCAGGTCTTTTTGCCCACAGCTTGTCAGCCCCATGTTGGGTGAAGACAGGCCACGTCCATCCAGCTCCTCCGTGGGTCTCCATGCTGGCTCAGCCCCTGAGAGCATGTGGAAATGGTGAGTGAGTGAATGACCCCTGTGCAGTCCTGCTGTGGATGCCAGCCTGGCCAGCCTGATTACCAGCTCCCTCCAACACAGCGCTGGGCTCGGGGCCCTGCTGACCAAGGCCCCGAGCCCAATGCAAAGCTGTCCTGACCACCTCGCCACCTCCCCTGTGCTTTGTCCTCAGACCCTCTGCACTTTGGGAACTGCTTTGGGAAGGCAGGACACCTGCTGAGCCACCCGTGGATTTTCTCTCCTTTCCATGGCTGAGCTTTAGAACATGTACTGAGCTGAACAGGCCAGGATCTGGATGTGAGCAGCCATGGGCAAGCACAGTCTGATGGAGGTGTCCACTAGCTGTCACCCAGACAAACAGCAAAGGACAGGTCCAAAACCAAAAGCCCTCTTCTCCCGTGGCTCCACTCAACCATGTGGATGAGCACTTTGCCCACCTGGGGAAAAGCCATGAAGTCAAGTCGTCCCACTAATGTGGCCACCCCTCAAAAAGGCCTTTCAAAACCAGCAGAGTGCCAGGCCCCATTACGGCCCTCCCACCATCCTGAGGCAAAGGCCTGGTCACAAGTCATGGTGGGTACCAGGCCCCAATGAGTGCCCACTGACCCAGCCACCGAGAGGGCCGCTCAGCTACAGAGGAAGCAGGACTTGTACAGAGTACTTGGAGCGGAGAGTCAGGAGCAGGGACAGGTGGCAGTGCTGGGCGTGGGAGGCGCTTTGCCAATCAGCAGGAGCGCGCGAACCCATCTGCACCTCACCGCCACCTTCCACTGTGTTTCCGAATATTGAAAAATAAACTGTGAGAACTTATAACCTTTAGGCTCATGGGAGAATAAAGTCCCTTCTGACAGACTTCTCTTCATCTTATTTTGGAGATTTGTCTGAGGACCGTATGTTATTTCACATAATTATAAAGCTGAACTCAATACAATTGGCGATCTAAGCTGGGCATAGTGGCACACACCTGTAGTCCTAGCTGCATGGGAGGCTGAGTCAGGAAGATCCCAAGTTGAAGGCCAGCCTCAACAACGCAGCAAGACCCTGCTTCAAAACAAAGGGCTGGGGTGTAGCTGATTGGCAGAGTGCTTGCCTCGTGTGAGCAAGGCCCTGGGTTTGATCCCAGAACCCCAAAAAAGAAGTGAATGAATACAGGCATCCCCAGTGCTACATGAAGTCACCTGCTGTGAGCACCATCAGTGGCACACCCTCAAAGACAGGAGTAACTCCAGGTGACTTTAAAGCAATCAGGCGACTGGA
The DNA here is from genome assembly GCF_964194105.1 of Spermophilus citellus. Classification (NCBI taxonomy): domain Eukaryota; kingdom Metazoa; phylum Chordata; class Mammalia; order Rodentia; family Sciuridae; genus Spermophilus; species Spermophilus citellus. The sequence continues at coordinate 1,681,989 of NC_138189.1, forward strand.
TAAGTCTAATGGGTCATGCCCTAAGGACAAAAAAAATCCTTAAACAGACAGTAACAAGTGCTGGCGAGGGCATGGGAAACGGGAACCCTCGCACACTGGCAGTGAGTGTGTAAACCGCAGCCGCGTTGGGAGCAGTCACAGTTTTCCAAACAGTTCAGCATACAGTCACCACATGACCCACCACTCCACCCTCAGAGGGGTCCCCAGGGAGCAAAGACGCCACACGACTCTCAGGGCAGCAGCACTAGCGCCTTGCACTGTGACTGGGGAAGCGAAGGTGGCCTTCCTGGTAGAGGACACTACTCAGCCATGAAAAGGAGCCAACAGTTTGGGCTGCAACGCAGGCAAACCTTAACACCACTATGACTCCACTGATGATGCCCAGAGTGGGCAGTCTGCAGGGAGAGACCAGAGGGTCCAGGGGCTGGGGTCACGCAGACGCAGCTACAGCTGCCCAGAACCTGGCCCAGCCCCACGGCGGTGGCGGTGGCCAGCTCTCACACACAGCGTGGGGGAGAGTACTGTGTACAGCCAGGAAGAAGCTTCCTTACCTTGGTCCCAAACCATCCCCCTGGTGTGGGGACCCTCCCCAAGACCTGCCTGCCTGCCTCTCACACAGGCTGCTCCCCACCCTGGCCCTCATCTGGCCCCATCCTGCTGTGGGCCCTTTGCTGTCCTCCCAGCCTCCAGCAGAGCCCTTCCTCTCCTTGCCTCCTCTGCCCACTTGCCTGGTGGCCCCCAGGACAGCCCCCCTGTCCTGAGGCAGTGCCACCCAGCTGTGCCTGCACCTCCCAACACTCCAGAGAAGCAGGGCATGACCTTGCCCCAGGGTTGCTCTAGAACTTGCTGTGCTCAGGACAGACCTGGGGAAGAGGCCAGGGAAGCAGAGCCTCAGGTCTGAGGAATGGGCATTGCCAGGATCCCACAGACCCCAGTCCAGCCAGGGCCACCAGCGCCCGCCCCGCAGGGAGGGGAGGGGAGAGCGCAACCTCCCCTCCAGAGGCCTGCAAGCAAACCCAGCAGGCTGGAGCCCTGAGAATGTTCCCATTTGGTCAGCAAAGAGAGGTGGACAGTGTCACCAGCCATGGCCAGTGGCAGTGGGCAGGCCATGAATGCCCCAGCACTCACCACTGCCCAGTCCACCTACTCATGCGTCACACCAGGGTCGAGATTGGCCCTGCAGCAAAAGAGAGTGGATCCAGGGCTTGGCACTGTGCCCATATCACCTGAAAGCCACCAGGAACATCAAGGTCAGGCCGGGGTGTCACCCTGGCTGATTAGCATCCTGTGGGTGCCTCAGGGCCAGCTACTCCGGGCCCCTCCTACACAGCCACACACCTGGGCCTGGGCCAGCTCCTGCTGGTGGTCTCCAGTCTCTGGTGGGAATCGCTCTGAGGTTCTGAGAATCGGGCACAAGTCGTGCTCCCAATACAGAGGACCGTCTGGTCCTGGAACAGAGCCAGCCCTTACCTGGAGCCTGGCCGGTGCTGGGGTTGGGCTTGGGTCCCATCTGCTGGCGGACTCTCCCTCCCGGGCGCAGAGGGCTTCCCAGGATCCCGCTCCCTGGCCTCCGGCTCCTCCTGCAGGCCCGTGGCCTGGCCCTCTGTGTGCGGCCTACTTGCCGTGTCCTCCTGGGGGCCGGAGGTGTGTGCCAGGCACTTGCTAGAAGCCGAAGCCTTGCCCCCCTGTCTGTCGGAGGTGTCTTCCACTGGCAGGGTGGCTTCAGGGGCAGGCAGGGCCTCGTCCAGTCCCTCGGGGCCCTTGTCGCTGGCCTTGGCCAAGCCTGTGGCAGGGTGCGAGGCACTGATGACGCTCCCTGGGCCACACTTCTCCCGCAGGTGCTCCACCGCATCCTCCCGACCGTCCCCGCAGCTCCCACAGCACACGCAGGAATGGAGGAGGCAGCTGGTGGCCGCAGCGCTGAGTTTGTGGGAGCTTCCCCCAGTCCCCTGGGCCCCGGGCTCCAGTGGGGAAAGGCCGTGGCCTGGGGCTTCCTGGGTGGCCACTGCAGAGTCCAGGGAGGAGGGTGACTTGGGGTTGAAGATGACAGTGGCCGAGAGCTTCATGCCCCCCGTCCGGTGGGCGATCATCTCAGCCGTCTCGGCGTCATCTGCACTCACCTCCCAGCCATCCAGGGACAGCTGCGAGTCCAGGCAGCTGCAGGTTGAGCCGGGCAGGACGGCTAGCCTCCTGTGGTCACCCTCATTGTTGTTATTGCTCCAGTCCTCCCCCTTCACCACAGCAGGTTTGCTGACCCCCTCCTCCTCGCTCTGCCCGCCCTGCCGGCTCTCCTGGGGGCCGGTCCCAGCACTGTCTGCCCACCCAAACGGAGCACCTGGCGACTCCAGCCTGGCAGGGGCCTCCACTGCCTCCACGTCATCCATGAAGAACACCCGCTCCTCCTCGTCAGTGCCCGACTTCAGCCGCACTCTGCCTGGAGAAGCCTCCCCTCGGGGGCTGCCCTCTGCCCCTGGCCTGTGTGCCGGGGACTGGCAGGCACTGGGTGGCGAGAGCAGAGATGACATCTCGTCCCCAGCCCGGTGGACCATGCGGCTGAGCTCCTCCAGCTCCTGGTCATCGTACTGCATGGAGCAGGCCAGCTCTGCCTCTGGGTTCCTGGCCTCGGCTGAGAGCTGCTCCTCAGGGGGAAGGGATGCGGGAAAGGCAGGTGCCAGGGCAGTGGGCACCGGGATGTCTGCCCGGATGGGGAGCTCCACGTCCTGGCAGACGCAGAGGCTCCGCTCCAGGGTATGCAGCTCCTCCTCCGTCAGCGCCTGCAGCAAATCCCTGCGGGGAAAGAAGAAAACAGGCCTGAGGCCCTCCACAGCAGAGTCCTCCGCCAAGCAGGGACGCAGGCCCCGCAGAAGGAGACCAGGCAGCCCAGCTGGCAGCGGAGTCCAGGACACCCAAGGGAACCGCCCAGGCTCTCCTCCATGCCTCAGCCCAGGAGCGCCCACGCTGGCTCTGAGACCTCTCACTGCAACAAGAAAGCCCTGATTCTTAGGAATGTGTTGACTGCGTTAATACAATCCTCAAGGAGTGAAAGAATATGTGGGCTCATATGTAGATTTTCACCCTTTTGTTGAACACGAATCACCCAGCTCCAACCACGTGCCAGGCTCTGGGTGCTGAGGTAGGCGGGGAGCAGCGAGTGTGTCCCTGCCCTCGTGGGGCCTCAGTTGTGTGCAGCAGACAGTGAACAACCATCTTGCAGTGACTGGATCACAGTGATGACAACAGGAGGGGAGGGAGGAGGGCTTCCTGGAGGAAGGGGCACTGAAGCTGGCACCGGGAGCTGCGGTCACCCTGGTGGCAGTGAAGGGTGAGCTTGGAGCAGGGCCTGCAGGCTGGTGCCCGTCATTTCCTACTGGAGAAGTCCAGGCCACACCTGAGTTGAGCCCCCACTGACGGGCCCAGTGGGCAAGGAACGCCACGGGGCTCAGGGGGTCCAGTTCAGGAGCCGACTGACCACCACGCCAAGAGAAGGGCATTCAGACCAGAAGTAAAACACCAACCAAGACCCCAGGCCCTCGCAGTCACCCCTTCACACTCACTATAAAGGTATTTGTAGTTAGTGTGACACCCACGTTAGCTGGGGCCATGCCTTTGGTCCCCTGCTAGATACGGCAGCTCTCTGAAGGGAGGCCACACCACGAGGCACCTTGCTGTGGACACTCAGACCCTCTCTTTTTTTTTGAAGATTGGTGCTGGGGATGGGACCCAGGGTCTTCCACATGCTGGGCAGGCCTCCACCACCGGGCTGCATCCACCCGCTCCCAAGGCTCCAGGGTCTCTGCTCTGTTTACCTCCCTGTGTCGGTGTTCGGGCTGCCACGGCCTCTGCGGCCGACCCCCTCTCTTGGGGAACTTGCGTGTGCACTCCCCTCCTCCACACAGGAGGGGACGCCTGGACCACAGTTTGGGTGAGCATCTGGGACACAGAGCTCTGCCCGGCAGGCCCTCAGGACTCTTGATACTTTTAATGGATCCTCTCCGGGGAGTGCACAATACACCTTATCGCAGACCTCAACCTGGCTCATGAGGCTGAGCACTGTTGACACACGTGCCATCCCTTAGATATCCTCTGTGGGAAGTGCCTGTTCAAGTCTTTTACCCATTTTTATTGGGCTGACTTCCTTATTGATGGATTGGAGACCTTATGAGTTGTTATTGGATATATTCTTCAACTCTGTAGCTTGTCTTCTCATTCTCTTCATAGTGTCTTTTGGTAAACCGGAGGTTTTAATTTTAATAAAAGGAAATGTCACTTTTTTTTTATGGTTAGTACGTTAGGGTCCTATTTAAGAAACAGGCACATGTTAGCACATGTTTGCAACCCCAATGGCTCGGGAGGCTGGAGCAGGAGGATTGATTGCAAGTTTAAAGACCAGCCTCAGCAACTTAGCAAGGCCCTAAGTAACTTAGTAAGACCCTGTCTTCAAATAAAACATTTAAAAAGGTCTGGCGATGTGGCTCAGTGGTTAAGCACCCCTGGGTTAAATCTCTGGTAAAAAAAGAAAAAAGAAAAGAAAAGAAATCTTTGCCTAATCTGGGGCCACAAAGATGTTCTCCTTGATATCCTCTAAAAGCTCTAAAAAGCTTAAAAGCTGGGGCTGGGGTGGTGGCTCAGTGGTAGAGCATTGTCTAGTATGTGTGAGGCACTGGGTTCCATCCTCAGAACCACATAAAAATAAATAAAAATAAAAGTATTGTGTCCATCTACAAGTAAAAAATACTTTAAAAAAATAGCTCTAAAAGCTGTTTTGCTGCCCATATTTATATGATTTTGCATGTGGCTGGGGTAGATCCAGAGATGAAGAAGTCCCTGTGACAAGCCGTGTTTTGGGAGACCTGCTGGCAGGTGAGCAGCCTGGAAGTGCCCAGCCTGCAGTGACACAGTGGGAGGCTGGGAACCCCAGGAGAGTCTCACCCAGGAGACAGGGGACACTGCTGAGCTTATTTAGAAAACAAAGACAAGGCTCCTGGGGTGTGGTGCATGTTGTCCTAAATGAGGGGACTTCTAGAGGATTTCACTTACAGAAGGGTTTTGAATAATGAATTCAATGTTCTTAACATATATTGTTCTTTTTTTTTTTTCAAACTGTATCCAGCTTTATTAAAGATACTTTTCATAAACAATCATGGTATTTCAGGCAGGACATGGGCAGACAATCGTTAACAGTATACAACAACTTTCAAACTCCCTTCTTGAATGGACTACCAAAATCAGAAAGCTACTATAAAACCCCATGAAGTCTTCATTTGATGCTCTGAATAGAAGTTTAGAGTGAGGGTTGACCTTTCACATTTAGCATGTTGTTTAACAACTTTTCACAAGCCGACCCTGACTTTCAGGAAATGAAAGGAAAATGGCAAGAATTATTAATGTGAAGATCCACAATCTAGAAAAGGGACTGCTGCTCTTCTGAGGGACACCATCTCAATGACGTCACTGGAAAGTCCAGGTTGCCCCCCACACTGGTGAAACCCATTGCTGGGAATCGGGTCCCAACAGGTTTAGGGAGTTAAGTCTATGCCGATGGCAGAGAGGGACAGGAGGACATACAGATGAGTCTGAGTTTCTCCATAACACAAGGCATTTGTGCCGAGGTGGCTGTGTGTGCCAACATCAGGGAATCCCTTCCTCTTAGGAACAAAGAGGAAGTCTCTCAAAACTAGAAGGGAAAGGTGTCTTCCCCCACAGCAATCCAGCTTTGGAGACATTCTACTAGTGACATATGCTCCTTCCCCCAAAAAACAACAATGAAGTGTTCTGTGTGCTAACAACATAGCTTAAAAAAAACAAATAAAACAAAATTCTGCATCTTTATAAAACTTGATAAAAAATAGTATTTCAAACTGTACAGTCACCAGAAGTCCACAGTTATCAAAAACGCACACACTTCACTTGGCATCTCCAGCACCTTCCGCTTTCTGTGCCTGGTCTGTGTTGGCGTCTCCATTTTCTGCAGGGTTATTCCCATCCTTGCCAGTGTCAGCTTTTCCCTTTTTCCCTTTGGGTACCTTCTCTCCCTTCTTTGCAGGGGCCTTTTTAGGCTTGGGCTCTGGCTTTGGAGGAGCAGGTTTGGCAGACAACCTTGCAGATCTTCTCTGTGGTTCGTCTTTCACCTTGGCTTTATCTCCTTTAGCATCCCCTTCAGCCTTTCTCTTGGGCATGGTGGCGACGACGGCGGCGGGACACAGGCGCTGGATGCGGGGATGCAGCGGCACGCGGCTTTGGTCGGTCCGGGGGTCGTTCTCACCTCTTCTTCACACTGCTCCACATATATTGTTCTTAACAGAGATTTTTCTATCTCTTCTTCTGCCAGCTTTGGTTACTTTTTGAGGAGACTATCCTTTTCATTTGAATTGCTCAATTTATTGATAGAAAGTTGTTCTCAGTATCAAGAAATTCACCACTTTTATTAATTTTTTTAAAGAACAACTTCTTGGCTCTGTTTTTCTCTACAGTACACTTACTTTCGATTTCATTGATATCTGTTTTGTTATTTCTCTTCTGCTTTCTTGAGATCTATGATAAACATTATTTTCTAGTTGCTTTAAATAAAATTTGAATTTTATATAAAAGAGTCCATCCTGTCTTCTAATTTATATGTAATGCTGTCAACATTCACTTCTATCAATCCATATCATGACCTTCAGTCTCTTTTATGTTTTCATTTCTGAGATCACCTTTTCCTCTTTCTGAAGAACTCTAATTAGTTTTTTTTTTTTTTACATACAGTTTGCTAATAACAAATTCCCTCGGTTTTATGTTTTGGAATAGTTAATTTTTTTAATATCTTTATTTTCTGTTTATCTATGTGGTGCTGGGGATCGAACCTAGGGCCCCGCACATGCTAGGTGAGCGAGCGCTCTACCGCTGAGCCACAGCCTCAGCCCCACATTCACTATTTTTGAAGGATATTTTTTCTGGTTAGAAATGCTGATTGGCGGTCATTTTCTTTTGGCACTTAAAGACGCATCATTTTGTGGCGTGCTGGCTCCCATTATATTGTTTGTTTTTTGAGAAGGTGTTTCTCTTCCATTTCTTTCAAAGTGCCAAGTCCTTTTCTCTTGCTTCTTTTAGATATTTTTCTTCGACTTTACAATTTTATTGTGACAGATCCAGGAATGTTGCTTGGCGTTTTCTTAAACCTCCTGAATCTTCAGGTAGGTTTCTCCCTATCAGTTTTAGAATATTCTTTGGATGTTTCTTCTGCCGTCCTGCCTGCCTCCCCTTGGGACTCCGCGGTGCGTCGTCAGGCCGAGGGTGCGGGCATTCTCCGGGCGGTGTTCTGCGGTGGTCCTGTTTCCCCTGTTTTCCCTGCGCTTCCCCACGGCTCTCCTCTACTGAGCCCTCTTCAGGTTCATCACCCTGCCTTCTGCTGGGTCCAATCGCTATCACGCCCATCTACCATGTCCTTATCTTCACATTATGAATTTAGGCGATCTGTTTCTTCTTTATAGAGTCTGATTCTCTAAATTCCCCATCCTCTTATCTAATTTCTCCCTTTCTTCTATTTTCTTTAATACAGCAATCCTAACTGTGTTCAAGTCTGTGGATATTAACTCTAAAATCCAGTCGTCTTCAGTCTGCATCAATCTTCTGGCTCTTCTTTTGATCACAATTATATTTTCTTGCCACTTCACATTTTTAGCAATTTGAGATTAGATAATTGACACTGTATTAATCAAGAAGTGACAGATGTGCTGTCTCCACCCAAGGGAATGCCCCTTTCCTCTGTTAGGTGTGAGGGTCCCTTACCACATTGAGTTCAGATATCAAGCCAATTGAGGACCCAGTGACAGCTTCAGTCTATTAGCACTGCTGAGCCTGGAGGGTCGCTGCCACACAGACCCCAGAGGCTGCAGGAAACCGAGCTCTGCCTGAGTCTCACAGGAAGGCCTAGGTGTGTCACAGCCACGCTTTTGTCTCCTAAGCCTCCCCTGCTGCTGGGGAGCTTTCTGCCCAGATTGCTGCCTCCCCAGAACCTGGCAGGGACACTCAGCCCCTTGTAACTGGGTTCCCTCCTTCAGAAGAGATTCTCCGCCTGGAAGACGGAGCTTTGGACAATCACCGACACCTGCCTGGAATTATCAGATGTTTCCCAGGAAAAACAGAGCGAGGCAAGAGGGCCAGACCTTCTCTCTGGAAGAGTTCTCGGCTCTCCCAATTCTGGCTCATCCGACACTCGCTGTCACCATTCCATACCTTACAACACACTTTTGCAGCTTACTTTTTTCTACTGTTGCAGTTGGAGAATCGGCCTGCTGCAATCTGAGGCATCCTGTGGCAACCTCTCTGTCCCAAAGCAGGAGTCTGGCCCACATTTTTAAAGAGATGTGAAGACAGCCAGTCATGCCTGCACTCTTTAGATCTCTTCCTTTTTTCTATTCTTTCTTTTTTTTTTTTAAATCAGGGATTAAACCAGGGCCGTTTGTATGCTAGGCAGGCAATCTACCACTAAGCTGCTGCCCCGTCACCTTATGGGTCTCTCCCCATGCCACGCTGTCCCCACATCCCCAGCACCCACTCTGTCCCTCCTACAAGAACCCCATCTGCTGAGGCCCCGCCCCCTCCTTCTGGCCTGTCCCTCACCTCCCCTCTTGTACCACTTCTCCTCTTCTAAATAGCTCCCCAGAGAGGGCAGGACCTAAGCCTCTGTGTCAAGGCCCATCTTCTCCCCAGAGGATCAGGGAAGCAGTCAACAGCCACCATGAAGCACAAACCAGATGAAGCCCCTCCCACCCCAAGCTCACCAAGGGCCACCCACCAAGGTCCCATGACCTGGAGACCCCATTCCCACTGGGAAGCCCACAGCCCAAGGCCACGTTCACCGTCTGGATCCTCCCAGGACGTGGTTCTGTGCTCTCTGGGTCTCCAGAGAGACCTTCCCTGGCTGGCCATGCCTGGGACGTCCTGTGCTGGGCGGATTCTAGAGCCTTGGGATGTCCTGCCAGACCCAGGGAGGGGGCTGCAGGGAACAGGGCCACCAGCCTCACCACATCCAGGAGCAGGGCCCCTGGAGGAACAGCTGGGTGTCCAAGGCCATAGGCCAGGGAGGCCCTCAGAGGACTCACGATCATGGCCTTCATGCCACTACTAGCCCTCACTGCTGGGCCCTGTCAGCTTGGGGAGGCCACTGGGCAGAGACCTCAGTCACACAATAGAACGTGTGCAGTCTCAGAAGGGCTCCAACACAGCAGCACAAACCTTGCAGCCAACAACTAAAGACCACAACCAACTTGTGGGCACAGAGGGGAGCGTCAGGGTGTAGGAGAAGAGAGGGCCAGCCAAGCCATGAGTGCCTGGTACCTGCGAGGTGGGCAGTGTGAGGCTCCGCACTTGGACCACTCAGCTAGAGAGGCCCAGTGGGGACCAAGAGCAGGATGGTTCTGGCCACCACGAGGCCACGCAGCACCCGGGAGACTGGGAGAGGCTGAGCACTGGGCTCAGCCCCTGCTCCTCCCGCTCTGCCTGCCCCCAAGTCCCACCTGATTTTCCGTAGCAATGAATGGAAGGGACGGAACAGCTCGGACATGTCCTCCACCTTGCGGTCCAGGTTCAGGGGTCCATCCGCATAGACCACGAGGCCACTGCAGTTGAGACACAAAGCCAGTGTGGTTATCCCTGAGGGCCTGGTAAGCTGGGAGCCCAGCCTCACACCCTGTGGCTGGCCCAGCACTGGTCAGCACAGCCTGGGCCGGGGCCTGAGCCTGGGTCAGGTCCTAAACAAGTTTAGAAAAAGGCAATTAAAATTATTACCCAGACTTCATCATCTTTGAAATTCATTAGCTTGTGTTCATGGGAGTAGTCATAAAATAATCAAAAGAACATACTTGTACCCATCAGCATTGCAATCAGAGAAATCAGCATCAAGGTTTGCTGGTAAAACCTATCTCCTTGGAAACGGAAGAACTGGCGTTGTGTTTGAATTTGTCTATGGAGGCTTATGAGAGGCAGCCCCAACCTGTCTACCCCAAAAGCAAGTTGGAGAACTGAGGCCCCATGTGGGTCACCCCTCGCCACCACTCCACCTGGGGAAGCTGTCCCCTAGCACAGTGCCCATGGCCCAACAGGCCCGCCCTGCCAGGACTGGGCTCTCTGCCCGTCACTTCCTGGCACTCTGCTGAGTGCCTGCTGAGGCCAGCCTTGCTCAGTGCCCCCTAGGCAGCCCCAATTCCATGACAACACGTCTGCTCCCACAGCCCACCAGGCACTGTGCAGCCTGCCCAGCTCCAAGGGCACCTCTGTCAGCATCACAGGAAGCTGCCACCATAGCTGCTGCCCCCCAGGGCTTGGGGACACAGGCACCACACCCCTGCAGACCACAGCCAAGTTCAGGCCTTTCCAAGGAGGAGCAGGGCAGTACCCAGAGCCAGGCCGGCAGGCATGGGCACACAGAAGGCCCACCAGCCCAGGCAAACCTGGGAGGGAACGTCTGGAGATGGATCAGGCCCAGGCCCCACTGGCCAGTCTGTCTGTCTGTCTGTCTGACTTTCTTTTTAGCTTGCAGATGAAACTCACACAGCACACACTTGACCGGCTCCAGGTGCACGGTGGTGCCATTGAATAAGCTCCCATGCACTGCGCTCACCAGCTCCAGGTCTCTTCAAAACCCCAGAAGACCTCCTTCAGCACCCCACCATCCCCTGGCCTCGGGCAACCCTGGTCTACTCTCCACCTCTAGGGAATCACCTGTTCGGGACACTTCCTGCAATGGAATGACGGGCAGGTGAGTGTATAAGTCTGGCTGCCTTCACTCAGCACCACGTGTCAAGGTGCCTTCGTGTGTCAGTGTTTTGTGGCCCTTACAACTGAGTCACATCCACTGTGCGCACCATGTCTTTACCCATTCATCCCAGCACCCGTTGGGTGGTTTCCTCCATAAACGACAGTGTGTGAGCGTGGTGTACTTACATTTCTCTTGGGGATGTGCCTAGCAGGGTAGTGTCACCACATGGGTCACACAATCGTCTGTTCACAGAACCATCTGACTGTTCTCCACAGCACCGCACCACTTCACACTCCTACAGACAGCACACACGGATCCCTGCTCTTCCATATCTCCTTCTTTCAGTGTTCTGTATAGTGGCCGTCCCAGTGGGCAAAGTGGCATTAACTGAGGCTTTGATTTGCATTTCTTTAGACAGTGATGTTGACCATCTTTTCACATACTTGTTGGCTATTTGCATACCTTCTTTGGAAAAATATCTATTCAAGTCTTTGCCCTATTTTGGTGGGGGGTACTGGGGATTTAATCCAGGGGTCATTTACCACTGAGCTACACCCCGGGGCCTTTTATTTTTTTGAAAGAGGATCTCATTAAGTTGCTGAGGCTGGCCTCTAACTTGTGATCCTCCTGCCTCAGCCTCCTAAGTAGCTAGGATTACAGTGCATGCAACGGTACTTGACTTTGCCCATTTTTTAATAGGACTGTTTGTCTCTGTGTTAAGTTGTAAAGGTCCCTTATATATTCTGGATACTAAATCTTTATCAGATACATGGTTTTAAAATATTTCCTCTTATCCTTTAGGTTTTCTTTTCACTTTCATGATAATATCCCTTGATACACAAAAGCTAATTTGAATGAAGTCCAATTTGCTTATTTTTCCTTTCACTATTGATGCTTTTGGTGTTAAATGAAACAATGCACTACCAAATGCATGAACATGAAGATTTACCCCCTGCATTATTCAGAGAGAGAGAAAGGGGGATAGGGAGGGAGGAAGGTACATAGAGGGAGACAGATGGGAGGGTTGAATCTGGAACGTCCCCCAAAGCCTCATTTATTCAGAGGTGGGGCTTTGAGGAAGCAAAGAAATCCCTCCACCTTCCCTCCACCGTGCCCTCTGTCATCATGTTCTGGTTCACCTCGGGCCAAGACCAAGGCAGCTGACTGACTATGGACTGGATCCACTGAAACAATGAGCCAGGATAAAGTTTTCCTTTCCTAAGTTGTTTGTATCAGGTAATTTGGTCACAGAAATGAAGAGCAAAGACTGAGAGAGGGGCATTTAATTTAAGGATCTGGTTGACAAGGCCGGAGAGCCTGGCAAAATTTGCAGGGCAAGCCAGCAGGCAGGCTAGAGACTCGGAGAAGAGTTGACACTGTCATGAGTCCCAAGCCTTCTAAAAGAGAATGCTCTCTCACACAGGGGATTACAGTCTATTTCCCTATGTCCTTCAACTTAAAGATGAGGACCACCACAGTGTGGAGGGCAATCTTCTGTACTCAAAGTCTACTAATTTAAATGTTAATCTCATCTTTTAAACGCCTTTACAACAACATCCAGATGGTATTTGGCCATCTAAGTGGCTACTGAAGGCTTGCCAAGTTGAGACATAAATCTAGCCATCACTGGGTCCAACTCTGTTATTTGCATGAGACCATCTGGTTGTCCCAGCAGGGGAATGTCCTTTCATAAGTGAATGGTCTTGGTGCCCAGGTCAACTGGCCACAGATGTCTGCATTTATTTCCAGACTCTCAGTTCTATTCCACTGGTTTTCAATCTATCCTAAAGCCAGCGCCTCACCTTGTTTTTCTGTTTTGATATTCTTACACTTATTCAGGCCACTAAAGTCCATCTGAATTTGAGGAAGAGCTTTCCCATTTATGCAAACGGGGGGGGGGGTTGGATTTTGATAGGGATTGCATAAGATCTGTAGATCAATTTGAGGAGTATTGCCATCCCAACTAGACTGTCTTCCCATCCATGAACATGGGCTATCTTTCCATTTTAGTAGATCTTCCATTTTTCACCAATGCCTTGTGATTTTCAGCATTCGTGTCTCTCACCTCCTTGGTTAAATTTATCCCAAGGTATTTTATTCTTTTGAATGTTTTGGAAATCTCATATTTAAAAGAACACTTAATCATATACAATGTATTATTACTCAGCCTCAAAAAGGAAATTCTGACACGTTACAACATGGGCAAACCTTAAGGCCACTATGCTGAATGAAATGTGGCAGTCATAAAATGTGATTGCACTTATGGAGGACCCTAGGATAATCAAATCCATAGAGACGTAAGGCAGGATGGTGGTTATCAGAGACCAGGGAGAGAAGAATGAAAGTTAGTGTTTAGCGGAGACAGAGTGTCTGTGGAGAAGGGAGCAGGATGGTGGTGACTGTTGCACACAATGTAAATGTCCTCAATGACACTAAATTGTACACCCAGAAAGTTTTAAAATGATAGATTTTATGTTATTCTTATATTACCATAATAATGGAAGAAATTTAGTGCTTTGTATTGTGTTTCCACAAGCTTCACCTGTTAAGAAATTTTGAAGGGGCTGGGGATGCGGCTCAAGTGGTAGCGCGCTCGCCTGGCATGCGTGCGGCCCGGGTTCGATCCTCAGCACCACATACCAACAAAGATGTTGTGTCCGCCGAAAACTAAAAAATAAATATTAAAAAATTCTCTCTCTCTCTTAAAAAAAAAAAAGTCAGGAAAAAAAAAAGAAATTTTGAAGATGTACAGTAAAGACGGTGGCGCTACATGATGGCTAACTAGAGGGAGGCTGCATTTCCAGTCACTCCATGGCTGGGGACCTCAGCAGGGGGAGTGCTGCTCTCAGTTAGGTGGGTGAAAGAGGCAATTCACTCAGATTCAATATCGGACAGTCAGCCTCTTAGAGACTCAGACATTCGGTGCATTAAACAAAGAACAAGAAAGAGCACGTTGGGGGCAGTGGCACATGTCTGTAATCCCAGAGGTTCAGGAGGCTGAGGCAGGAGGATCATGAGTTCAAAGCCAGCCTCAGCAAAAGAGAGACCCTGTCTCTAGATAAAATACAGAAAAGGGCTGGGGATGTTGCTCAGTGGTTAGTGCCCCTGAGATCGATCCCCAGTACCCCACCCCCTCAAATAAGAAAGAGCACATTGGAGCCAAGCTGTTGCAGCAGCAGCAAGGCTGGTTCACCAAGGTGAGGGAAAACACGGAGAGAAGCACAATGGACAGATCTGGCACAGGAAAACCTGCAGATCACACAGCAGCCTGGACTCAGGGGATCCAGAGGCGGCACAGTAAACTGGTTGGCCACGCGCCCTGTTTCCCAACCTGCTACAGAGAGTGGAGGCAGGGGCCTCCCTGCAGCTTGCTGAGGGAGCTGAGAGCGCACAGCCAACACTGCCCTGTTGTCCTGGCAAGCGCCACAATGTGGCCTAGGGCGTACCTAGCAGAACACAAGTGACGCGGCACAGAGGAGACTGGACCCAGGGGAGTGAAGTCAGAAAGGAGGAGAGTGCAGCTCACTTTCCCTTGGAGCCTGGGGGCTCACGTGACCAGCTGAAGAGGGCCAGGAAACCAGACCTGTTGATGGGACATAGCTCAGGGACTAAGCCTGGGAAGACTGCGTCTTGGGCAGTACCATGTGGGACCTGAGAGGGGTGGCTCACCTGTCCCTCAAGTATAACCCTCAGGAGCTCCGAGATCCAGACTCCCAGCAGAGCCCGGCATCTGTGAAGGCCTAAGGTGGGTTGGTCTAACCTCTCCAGAACAGATACCACCCCAAAGGTCCCAAAGGCTGATTAGTCCTGATCCCTGTCACCAGAACTTCCCTCTTGGGACTTGCAGCAGCTGCACCCTGGGAGTGCACTGATCTGGTCTCTAGACAAAACTCAACAGTGCCTCCCAGTCTGACCACCTCAGTGGAGAAAATTCTTTCATTTTTTAGGAAGAATCTTTTCCTGTGTGGGTGTGTGTGTTCTCGCTATGTTGATTAGTTTGTAATCATCTACATATGATCACAAATTATATATATATTAAATTAGGTGTATTTATATCATATATATTTATATTATGTATATGTTATATATATTTGTATTATATATAAATATACATAATAATATATTTCTTTTTATCTTGTTTTTAGCATTTTTTAATGATGCTGTTTTCCCTTGTCTTCTGAAAGTTAAGGGGTTTGTTTATTTTGGGGTTTTTGTTTCTTTGCTTTGTTTCTCATGTTCTTTCTTGCTTATTTTACTTTTTTCTATTTTCTTCTTCATAAGCATCAATTACTACATCTTTTCTGCATTTTCTCTGTCACATTTTGAATACCTTCCTATCACATTTTTAACTTAATGAAGTATATTCTTCCCGTATTTTAGAACTCTTTGGTTTACGTAATTCTTTCCCCACCCCTCATGCTGTGGCTTTTGTGAGGACTGCGGATTGTTGACACCTGCTGTCCACACACCATCTGGTTCAAGACCGCGTGGTACTTTTGCTATTGGTGATGCTGACTCAGCCATCCCTGTTTTGTGGTGGCTGGGGCTGCAGGTGTCACACTGGGTATTTATTTTAATGCCGTATATTGTTTCTTCAGTTGTTGCTATTGTTTGTTTCCCCTCTCTGTGAGATCCTTGGAAGGTACAGGGATGTACAAGTTCACAGAGAGAGACAGCTGGAAACTAAACCAGCCAACAGACAGTGAGTACACCTTCTCCACACAAACCACACTCAGACTTCAGTAACACTTTAATACGAAGATAGAAAAGACAGAACCCCAGGCTGATGACCAGACTGCAGGTAGCACCAGCTAGGAAGTGGACATCTATTTCTACAATGAAGAGAGAGTAATTAACCCCAAACCTGTGAATACCACATCTACAAAGGAGGTCTCAATCTAGATCACTCTAGGGCACTTGGGCAAGAAAAAGCTGTACCCTAAAGAGGCCACAAGTCAGAATGGAGGAGAAATTCAGCCCAACAGACACACAGACCCCCACATATGAATACAAGAAATATGGAAAAAAGGTAATATAATGCCTCCTCAAGCTCATAATTCATGAGCAACTGACTCCAAAGATATTGAAATGGATGAAATCTCAAATAAAAAATTCAAAAGACTCTAGCCAGGTGTGGTGGCACAGGCCTGTAATCCCAGCAGCTTGGGAGGCTGGGACAGGAGAATCTCTAGTTCAAAACCAGCCTCAGCAACAGCAAGGTGCTAAGCAACTCAGTGAGACCCTGCCTCTAATAAAATACAAAATAGGGCTGGGGATGTGGCCCCTGAGTTCAATCCCTGCTACCAAAAAAAAAAAGAATTCAAAAGATTCATTAAAAATGATCAATGAGGAGCTGGGGTCGTGGTTCAGTGGTAGAGTGCTTGCCTCACATGTGTGAGGCACTGAGTTTGATCCTCTGCACCACATGAAAATAAATAAATAAAGATGTGTTCATCACTAAAAAAAATATTTTAAAAAAATGACCAATGAATTTCAAGAGAACACAGAAAAACAACTAAATGATTTAAGGAAATCAGTATGGGATATGAATGAGAAATTCAATAAGGAGATAGTGATATTGAAAAAGAGCCAACAGAAATATAGGAAATGAAAGAGGCAATAAATCAAATAAAATATTCAGTTGAAAACTCTCTCCAATAGAGCAGACCATGCTGAAGACAGAATTTCAGAGCTGGAAGACAAAGTGGCTGGCCTTGAACCAGAAAATAAGTAACCAAACAGAAAATACAAGAACTTTCTGACAACATTAAGAAACGGCATTTTGGGGCTGGGATTGTGGCTCAGTGGTAGAGCGCTGGCCTAGTACGGGCGGGACCAGGGTTTGATCCTCAGCACCACCTAAAAATAAAGGCATTGTGTTGTGTCCATCTATACCTAAAAAATATTTATTAAAAAAAAACGCATTTAAGGATCACTGGAATTAAAGAGGGTTGTAAGATGCAGGCTAATGGCATAGATAATCTCTTCTGGGAAATAATATTGGAAAATTTCCAAACCCTGAGAATGAGATGGACATTCAGATACAGGAGGCATTTGGAGCCCCAAATAAACAAGATAAAAAAAATTCTCCATGACACATTATAATTAAAATTTATTTTGACATACAAAATAAAGATAGAATTTTAAAAGCGCCAAAAGAAAAAATATCAGGTCACACTTAGAGGCAAGCCAATCAGAATTACTTACAATTCTTAGCACAAAACTTGGCTTTTAGCCAAGAGGGTTTGGAATGATGTGTTCTAAACCCTTAAAGAAAAGAACTGTCAACCAAAATTGCTATATCCAGCAAACCTATCCTTCAGGATTATATGAAAAATAAAAATCTTCCAAGTTAATGAGAAACTGAAAGAATTCATGACTACTAAGCTGGCATTACTCATGGAAAATGTTAAAGCCAAACCCCATTGCTCACAAAGGGACAAATCTCATTTGAAGCATAGCTAAGCAAATAATCTAATATTTAATATTCTAATATTTAATCAAATTAAATATTAGAAATAAGTTTAAATGGCAAGAAGTAATAAACCTCTCTTATAATGACACTGAATGTGCATGGTCTCAACTCTCCAATTAAAAGACATAGGCTGGAAGAATGGATTTAAAAACAAGACCAAACTATATTTTGTTTGCAAGAGACTCATCTCACAAGCAAAAAAAGCCACAGGCTGAAAGTGAAAGAATAGAAATTGATATACCATGCAAATGGAGCCCCCAAAAAGCAGGAGTAGCTACTCTCATAGCAGACATCATCAATCAGATGAGACAAAAAAAGTCACTTTATATTGGTAAAAGGAACAATCCAACAAGAATATATAACAATTGTAAATATTTGTGCTGCAAATATTAGTACACCTAATTACATAAAACAGACAGTACTCAAATTAAATACTCAGATAGACCCCAGAACCATAATACTAGGTGATTTCAACACACATCTTTTACCAATAGACAGATCATCCAGACATAAACTCAGTAAAGACTCTTCAGATCTGAAAAATATTATAAATCAAATGGACTTAACAGATGTTTATAGAATATTTCACACAATAACATCCAAACACTTCTCAGCTGCTCATGGAAGCTTCTCCAAAATAGACCATATTTTAGGCCACAAAGCAACTGTTAGCAAAAATTGACATAATTCCTTGAATCTTATCTGATCATAATTTAAATTAGAGATAAACACCCAAAAAATAAACAAAAAACCCCTACAGAAACTATGTAAACATGTGGAGACTGAATAATATACTTATGAATGATGAAAGAGTGAAAGAAGAAATCAGGGAGTCATTAAAAATTCTTAAGACTCAAAAGAATAGTGATACAACATACCAGAACTCTGGGATACCGCGAAGGCAGTTCTAAAGGAAGTCATGGTGTGAGTGCCTGAATAAGAACACCAGAAAGATCCCAATAAACAGCCGAGTGGTGCATCTCAAGGCTCTTGGAAAACAACAAACCAATTCTAAAACTAGGAGAATGAAGGAAATAATTAATATTAGAGCTGAAATCAGTGAACTTGAGAATTTTTAAAAAACAATACAAAGGATTAATGAAACTAACAGCTGATTCTTCGAAAAGATAAACAAAATTGATAGGCCCTTAGCCATAATAACCAAAATAAAAATAAAGAATACCCAAATTAATAAAATTAGAGATAAAAAAGGAGAAATTACCACAGACGTCACAGAAATTCAGAGGATCATTAGTGACTATTTTGAAAACTTAGGCCCCAATAAATTGGGACACATTTATAGACACATATGACTTGCCAAAATTGAATTGAGAGGACACAGAAAGCCTGAACAGATCAATAACTTGCAAGGAGATAGAAGTAGTAATAAAAGGGCTTCCAAAAAAGAAAAGCCCAGGATCAGATGGATTCTCAGCTGAATTCTATCAGACCTTTAAAGAATTAATGCCAATACTCCTCAAATATTCCACACAATATAAAAGAGTGGAACACTTCCAAAGTCATTCTATGAATCCAGTATCACCTTAAACCAAAACCAGATACGGATGCATCAAGGAAAGAAAACTACAGACCAATATCCCTGATGAACTCAATTGCAAAAATCCTTAATAAACTTAGAAAATCATATTCAAAAACATATTTAGAAGATTATACACCATGACCAAGCTGGCTATATCCCAGGGATGCAAGGATGGTTTAACATGCCAATCAATAAATGTGATTCACCATATAAATAGAAATAAGGACAAGAGTTGTTTATTTTTCAATAGGAGCAGAGGAAGTCTTTGACAAAATTCAGCACCCATACATAATTAAAAGAAAAAGAACTGAAGAAACTAGGGACAGAAGGAACCTACCTCAACATCATAAAGTCAATATATGACGAACCCAAGATGACATCATAGTGAATAGGGAAAAACTGAAGATATTCCCTTTAAAATCTGGAACAAGGCAAGGAGACTTCCTCTCACCACTCCTATTCAACATAGTATTAGAGATTCTAGGGGCGGGGCTGGGGCTCAGCAGTAGCGTGCTCGCCCACCCAGCATGGTGAGGTGCTGGATTCGATCCTCAGCACCATATATAAATAAATAAAATCAAAGTATTGTGTCCAACTACAACTAAAAAGTATTTCAAAAAAAGAAATTCTAGCCAATGCAATTAAGTAAGAGAAGGAAATAAAAGGAATAAAAAAATTAGAAAAAAATAGATCAAATTGCCACTGTTGCAGCCACCCAGAGATGGGTGTAACCCGCCAATCCCCAAACAACCTTTTTCCCCATTTTCATCCTGTTTCTTTTTTTTTTTTTTTAAAGAGAGAGTGAGAGAGGGGGGAGAGGGGAGAGGGGGGGGGGAGAGAGAGAGAGAGAGAGAGAGAGAGAGAGAGAGAGAGAGAGAGAGAGAATTTTAATATTTATTTTTTAGTTCTCGGCGGACACAACATCTTTGTTGGTATGTGGTACTGAGGATCGAACCCGGGCCGCACGCATGCCAGGCGAGCGCGCTACCGCTTGAGCCACATCCCCAGCCCTCATCCTGTTTCTTAAAGAAGCTCCTCACTGAATCCCTTTGATGTGTTTCACTATAAATAAAGCATTTGTGGCCTTTTCCCTTTGTTAGGATCAGACCCGTCAGGTCTCTTACGCCAGTCCAGCCCCCGCTTTGAGCATATACTTCTCGTCTTTTGTGTTTATATCTTTTTTTTAATATTTACTTTTTAGTTGTAGATGGACACAATACCTTTATTTATTTTTATGTGGTGCTGAGGAGCGAACCCAGGGCCTTGCGCTTGCTAGGCGAGAGTGACACCCCTGAGCCACAACGCCAGCCCATACCTCCGACAGTTACCTACTCCCTCCCAATGCAGGCCGTGGCCAAGATAGCAGCACTATTCACAGCAGCCAAACTATGGAAGCAGCCTAGGTGCCCATCAATGGGTGAATGAATATGGAAAATGTGTTATACATACACAATGGAGTTTTGTTCAGCCACTAAGAAAAATCAAACTGTGTCATTTGTAGGTAAATGGATGGAACTTGAGACCATGATGTTAAGTGAAATAAGCCAGACTCAGAAGGTCAGGATGGTATGTTTTCTCTCTTCTGTGGAGCTAGAGAGGAAAAGGAAAAGAAAGGTGGGGATTTCATGGAAACTGGAGTGGGATCAGGAGAGCAGAGGAAAGGGAGGAGGTGAGGGAAAGAGGAAACACTGGGGAATGATATTGGCCAAATTATGTTATTACACAGTTGCATGTTCCAATATGTAACATTACATCCCACTGTTACCTACAACCATAATGCGCCAGTTTAAAAAGTGGAAAGAAAGAAATTTTGTAGAGTAGATACACAGCAACTTTCTGTATTAATATGCTGGAGATGTTTTTGCACAATATTCAGGATTTTTCCCTAACATCATTTCAATGACTAGAGTATAATGTTTAATCAATCCACTAATTCTGAGTATCCAGTCCTTCAACAGGATAATCTTTATAAATACATATTGGTGCCCTATCAGATCAATGTCCAAAGTTCTACAAAGCCCACTGTGCTTCCATAGGCCATCTGGACTCTGTGCCCATTGCCCCAGCAGTGGGCACAGCGGTGAATGAAGGTGGGGAACCTCCCACCCTGGGCTCCAGCCTCCTGCACCTGCATCCACTTCCTGAGCCACCAGCACCTGCTCCTCCTCTGCATGCACCCCGACTCTCCTGTGGATCCCCTATGTTCCTTTCCAGGCCCTTTCTCCAGCTTGAGGCCCCAGGGGACTTCAGGATGGTGTCCCCAGGAGGGGACCGTCCAGGACAAAGCTCCGGCCCACAGCAGTCTGGCCCCTGCCCTGTTCCCAGGATGAGGGCTCTTGGCTGGGTTGTTGACCACTCACAGGAGGACAGATCACGAGGCTGGTCAGAGAGAAGTGGCCAGTGTCCTGCAGCCACTTGTGCTTGGGCACTGGCAGCAATGGGGAGTATGATAAAGAGCTGGACACATGTGGGCAGCAAATTCCAGTTTGGAACCCAGAAACACAGTGTACTTGGGGGAGCTGTTGAAACCTGGTGTTTATTTTAAAACTAGTGTGCTGCCTAGGAGAGGCCTTGGGGGCCTCCATGAGTTTGAACCAGGGCCTTGCACATGCTAGGCCAGTGTCCGAATGCTGAGCTACGTCTGCAGCCCTCCCTCTGCCCTGTCTGGTCAGGTGCGCAGCCTACAGAGCAGGGAGGACAGTGCAGTCACCTTAGACATACCAGCCCAGGACGGCAGCTGGCCTGGCTGGCTCTACAGCTTTCCTAGGACCCCTTGGACCCTTGGAACCTTGGACTCATCCCGGTGCCCTGTGCTGGCTGGCACTGAGCACTGCGCGACTCCAAAGCTCTTACAAGGGCGTTTTAAACAGGGAGACTCGTGGTGCTTCCTGAAGGCAGTGCCTGTGGGAGGCCATCCTCACACGTGATTCAAGTTACCTCCCTGGCTGGGCAAGAGGCGCTTAGACACATCTTTGTGTTCAGAGCTTCCCCCACCCTTCTCGGGTCCAAGGGCTTGTCCGTGTGGAGGTGTATCTGGCCACTACTCCGAAGACCCAATCATTGCACCTGACCTTGGGACACTGCCCCCCTTAATCTTCACTGGATGGGATTTTCCCCAGAATTTTTTGTTCCCCAATAAAAGTCCACTCCCTGGCGTGTTCTCTCTCTCTCGCTAGCCTCTTCAGTAAACTTCGCTACCATTAATAGATGGCTGGAGGCTGGAGCTAGGAGAAGCTGTCCTGGAGCTGGTTTAAAGGTAATTAGAGCCTGTCTCTTTAATTCAAACTCCCTGAGGATTTCTCACGTAGCCGAACCTTCATTTATGAAGCCTGTGCTGGCTGCGAGCTAAAAGCGCCCAGCCTCAGAGCTGCAGTGTCAAAAGACCCACAGACCCGTCCCTGTTGGCAGAGTGAGGCTGACTCCAAGGTGCTGGCTGTCCACCATTTCACCAAAATGAATCTGCAAGAGAGAGCAGCCAGCCCAGAGAGAATACCACACAACCGGATCTGGAGGCCTGTGGGCTCTGCACAGCAGGGCAGGACTGCGTCTCCCCCGGAGGGCACCTCCCTCCAAGCCACCCGGTACTGACCTCCGGGAACCTCTGACAGGCCCTCCAGCTTGACGTCCCTGGGTGAAGGGAAATTCCCAGCTCTTCCTAGGAAGGGGACTCTACAGTGCTGTCCTCGGTGTGATGTGCCCCAGCCCTGCCTCCCAGGTTCACCAACTCGGTGAACAGAGAGAACTTCAAGAGGGAAGAGGGAGGACAGCAGGAGGAAGGGGCTGGGGCACTGAGAGCCTTAGAGGGTTCGGCCACAGCGGCCAGGGCTAGACCATGCTCTGTGACCACCCTGGAGGCCTCCCTGAAGGGGCAGCTGAGGAGGCAGGTGGGCAAACAGCCTGACCAGGGGCTCCAGACTCATGCCCAGCGCCTGCTGCTGCAGCCTCGACCTGTCCCTGTGGAGAGGGATGCATCTCTGTCCCTGCAGGCCTAAGATCCTGTCCTGTGCACCCTCCCCACACTCCCACTCCGCACCCCTCTTCCCCCGAGGGAGATCTGTGTGTCCTCTGCCCTGCTGCATGTGCCTGCGCTTCAGGATGCCCTGGGGCCCTCGAGGGGGCCTCTCCTCAGCCTGAGCCAGGGCTGTCCTGGCCTCTGTGCCCACTGCCCCCGCCCTGACCACATCACTGATGTCCATATTTCCAATGGACACCTATCCCCAGGACTCCCCACCCCCTGCTCTGTGCCCAGCTCTGAACCAGCTGCCAACAGGGCCACTTTGCTGGCTGCGAGCCCCACAGGTCCCCATGGCACATCTGTCCCTCCTCCTCTTCCTGGCACAGGGAAGGGGTGTCGCTGCACAAGTCCAGGTGTGGGTGAGCAGTGGTGCAGGAAGCTCCAGAACTCCTGGGCTCTACTCCTGGCCCCAGGATCTCCGAAGGGCTGAGAAGTAACCAGGTGTTTCCTGCCCAGAGTCCCAGGCGCTGCCTGGGCGTCCTTGAGCCCCCACCAGGCTCCAAAGACTGACCATGAGTTCCTTGCTCTCCCAATATGCACCCTGGCCCGTGGGAAGGCTCCCCACCAGGTATCCCCATCAGCCTGCCCAGCTGGTCCAGTTCCCAGCAGATCCACCTCTCTGTCAGTCCACAGACTACTACAACAACCAGTCACACCCCTGTGGGACCCAGAGGCCTCGCACTCCGTCACTGAAAAGCCAGCCTCTGCAGGGTCACTGTGCCCCAAGGGCAGCCCAAGTGGCCCTGGGTATTGTGCCGTGTCTGCCTCCCCTGAGCTGTGAGCACCCGCACTGTCCACCTCACCTCTGCAATGTAGGGTGACGGGGCTGGTCGTCTGGCACTGCTTAGGCCGGGTGCTCTCTCCCTCACCAGCGAGGTGAGAGGTGCTCGGGACACTGGCCTCCTCGGCTGCTGAGGAAACAGCAGGCTAGCCCAGGGACAGCTCTGGGCAGCTGAACATCCACTGTGAGCAGCATAGGGACCGTTACCAACACCCAAAGGGCCTGGCACCATGGGACTTGATGGTCAGCCAGGCAGGGGGCACTCACCACACGATGGCCAGCCGAGGGATGGTGAACATGAGGGCCGGCTCATAGTCGTCGATCATGTCCTGGGTCAGGTACCCAAAGTCCAGGGCCCTGGCCAAGGGAGAAAGGGAGTGAGTGGGGCATCCATGAGGAGGGTAGCGGGCCTGACCCTGGCCTGTGTCCTCCATCAGCAGACGGGTCGGAGGCTGACCTGTGCCACCCAAACCCTCGCACGTGCAAAAAGTCTGGCGCTAGAGGAAAAGGCCAGGGAGAGGCGGGCTCTGCTGAGCCTCATCTGCCATCTGTCCACTCCCACCACTGCTCTAGGAGGGATGGAGAGAGCAGGAGTGGCCACCCAGCAGCAGCCTCTGACTCCAGCAGAACAGGGCACGGTCATCCAGACAAAGGCGCCATCCACCAGGAATTCAAAACAGCTCGCGCCAAGAATAAGCCTGGGACGAAGACATCCCAAACCTGAACATCCCCGAAGCAAGTCACTTGGAAAACTATGGGAGGTGAGATCTTGGCCCTGGAGTCCGTTCAGAAAATGGGACCCTGAGTTACTGAACGAGGCCCTGATTCACCCCCAGAGCCGGTTCGGCAGGCCGAAGCCCACAAGGCCCCGCTGTGAGGAGGCAGCGGGGAGGGGGGGAGGCTGGACGTCAGCCCTGTGCCCGGCCTTCCCACGTCCATCCTGTCGCACGGCCTCACTTGCAACACCTGTCCTTTGGGCCCAGAGAAAAGGGGCATGGGGCCAGCCACAGGTGGGAGGGCAGGCCTCTGCCCACCCGCAAGGAGCAGCCCACGGTGGGAGGGTGGCAGGTGAGGGCATCTCCCAACTAGGCGCAAGCCCCAGGGCTGCCCTCCTCCTGGGCCTGGAGCAGGGCAGCAGGGCAGCCCGTCCTACCTCTCCACCGTCTCACAGAACAGCACGATGACCTCCTGCTGCACGTAGTACTCCCTGGGGGACTTCACAGGTACCATGGCCGAGACATAGCTGTGGACACAGCAGAGCACATCAGGGACCCTAGGCCGCCTGGCCTCCTGAATGGGCCTTCAGTTAAAACCCCAACTCCCGAGGTGACCACGTCACCAGCCTCACAACTACACAGGCCCCGACTTCACGGTGCCGTTTAAACCCTCGCTCCTACCAAGGCAGGCCTCCTCCAGGCCTCCTCAGCCCCGTGGCCTGCCCCGTGGGAGGGGCATCACCGCCACTCGATGACTGGCCCCCACTACTGCCCACCCCAGCTGCCTGGGTGGGTCAGGCCATGTGGACCTCCACAGCCTGGCGCCGGCCTGGCCAGGCGCAGGGCTCACAGGACGGCTGCAGGGGGCTGGCAGCTGTGGGGGAGAGTCAGCCATTCTCCCAAGGGAACATTCTCTTTCCTTCTCAATCACCGACTCCAGGGAAGACAAAAGAAAACAAAACCCAAACCCAAACCTCCTAGGGCGGACCCCATCACCGCCCAGCTGTGCATCACAAGACGCACGACCTTGGCCACCTGGGAGGCGGATTTTTGTGTCTGACCTTTTCTGGCCCACCACAAGCACCCCCGGGTCTGTGCGCACTGTGCAATGTGCCTGGCACCTTGGGCCTCTCCCAAGTCCTCTCCCCTGGAGGCTGACCCCCCAGACCCCACCTGTGCCATTTCTGCTTACATCCCCCCTCTGGAAAGCCCCGTCCCCCCACAGAGCCCCAAGTTAACCACACCACCAGTTGGCACCAGACTCCTCCCTACATGGAACTTTCTTGCTGGAGATATCAGGATGCACCCCAAAAAGTTGGCCCCCCACTAGGACGCATAGGGCCAGGGCGTGACTCCCCATGCCCGGGGCCCCCAGGGTCACCTCAGCTCAAACTCGGCAAACAGGACGTCGAAGTGCCTCAACGCTTCCCGCATCTTCTCTGTGTAGGTGCTGAGGTCACGCAGCGCCTGGTCACGGAGGGTGCCCCGAACATCCTCCAGGCTGCGGGTCAGCTCCTTGGCCAGCGGTCGCATAGCCATGCTCTCGAGCTCGCGGTTCATGATGATGGAACCAGCAGCCAGGCACTGAGGACAAAAGAACACACTCAGGAATGGCCCTGTCCCCAGGAACAGAGTGTGTGCCCCGAGGCATTTGGCCCACCTTCTCCCTCTGGGCCAGCACCTGGCACTTGCCCTGCCCCTCTGCAGAGGTCCCTGTCAAGTACTGCAACATGGCAGCATTAACAAATGTCCCTGACTGGGACCAGCATGGTCCCCCCACGGACCTAAAGGGCAAGCTGAGAGGGGAGGGCCAACAGAGCCAGGTCAGGGGGACCCGGTGATGTGACTCCTGTCCCCTCCTGGTCCAGCCAAGGGAGGACTGCCCAGAGAACATGCTCAGTTCTGTGCCCAGGCATGCCTTGCAGGGACGAGCTGGGCTCCCTGTACACACAGTCTCCTGGAAGTGACAGGAGCTCATGGCAACAAGCTCAAGGTCCAGAAAACCTGACCCGAGAGGAGACCTCGGCTCCTGGCCGGCAACAGTCCCTCTGCCCACTAACCCCACGTCTGCCCAGGCTCTCAGTCACACAAAGTTTTGCCAACTGTTCTCAGGCCAGTGGGGAGGCAGCCGCCCCCAGGAGGGCCTCTTTGCAATGTGGATGCTCACCACAGGCCAGGCACTGTCCAGCAAAAAGCAGAACCAATCCACCAGCCAGTCCCCTCCCGCAACAACCATTCAGGACAAGAAGCAGGTTCCCAGGTGCGAGTGGGGAGAAGCCTGCTGGTTCCCAGGTCAGCCCTGCGGGGGAGCCCGTGGGCACCAGCTCCTCTCTCCCACCTCCTCTGGCACCTCCTCACAGATGCCCGCTGCCCCAGGGCCCACATCACAGGACAAACACTGAGGCTGAGAGAGGGCAGGCTGCCGGGGTACCCACACCCAACCAGAACCTCGGGAGGATGCGCCAGCCAGAGAGTTCAGAGGAATGGGCTGTGGAAGGGTGGGGGGCTGGAGGGGGGAGGATGGGGCACACGGGTGGGGCGGATCCAGAGGTACATGGAGAGATGGCACGGAGGACAGGACAGCACGGAGGGCAGTGAAGCCCCTCTGTCTCCAGAGCACAGTCAAGGGCAGGAGTCGGGATGTCCACACAACGGGGTATGGGAAGCCCCAAAGCTGGGGGCGTGGGGAGGGCATCTTCCTCCCAGTGCCTCAGTTTCCTCACCAGGAGATGAAGATGAACTCTTCAGGGCTATGGAAGAAGTGGAAGGTTGAGGCGCCCAGGATCCCCATCTCAGCTGTCAACATAGCTAGGGAAAGAGGAGGACTACCTTCTTGATGTTGATAAAAAACCACTTTCAGGAGGCTGGGGCTGTGGCTCAGAGAAAAAGTGCTCGCCTAGCACGTGTGAGGCACTGAGTCCGATCCCCAGCACCACATAAAAACTGAATAAAGGTATTGTGTCCACCTACAACTAAAGAATAAATGTTTAAAAACTTTTTAAAAACCACTTTCAGGTCCTGGATGTCGGGGGTCTGAGGATCTCACTAAAGCCACACTGGGAACCTCACTGCGTGTGCAGTCTTGAGGCATAGGTCTGTGGCTGTCCCACCCCTCCGAGGGCCGTGCGTTCTAACAGGCTCCGACCACACCATCTGCAAACCTGGGCAGGCGGGCCTAGGAGGAGACACCACACCTGCACTTGCAGGTGCCCAGGGGCAGGTCACAGGGAAATGACTGGATAAGGAGGTTCAACACTAGGACCTTGGAACCCAGGTGGTACAGCTACCTCAGCCCCGAACCACAGCTGGCCAGCCAGGTTGTCATGCCGGATCTCCTCGGGGAACTTGACACAGAAGTCCCGAGGGGCGCGGTCCTGGGGGATGCACTCGTCCATGATCTGGTTAATGATGTTCAACACGTTATCCTGAAATAGAAGAGGGGAAAGTGTGGGGCTGCCACATCCAGCTGGGCTGTGTTACCCTGGAAAGCACACAGGCCACTGCGGGTTAGGGCTGTGGCAGCCTGCCGCGTAGCTGAGAGCATTGCTCCCGGGCAGGGCTCCCCGCCGGCAGGCTGCTCTCTGATCCTGTGCATCTGAAGGCTCTGAGGAACTGTCCCCAGCACGGGGTGCCTTTCACATAGTGCTCAGGGCAGAGCAAGCCCGTTCCTTAGGAAGGTGGTGCCCTCCCCTGCGACGGCTCCCTGTGGGCTCAGCACCAGGCCCACCCCTGCGCACCTCTCTGCACACTGAGCAGGTTCTCCTCAGTCAGAACTGGCACGGATGGCTAGGCTGACAGACACGCAAAATTCTATTTTTGCTGCTACATCTCTGTGTTGCTTTTGTTCACGTGGCAGCCTACAGATCCTACTGGTGTGAAAATGCCACCAGGCAGTGACATCACAAAGGGACACTACATGAAGCCACCCCTTACCAAGCCCACCCAGAAGGCTGCAAGTTGGCCTGTCCCTGGAATAGAGTTGAGGCCACCGTGTGAGGGGAAGGGCCTCCCCAGCCCCAGCAAGGGTCAGAGCTGTGGGATCCGGGGGTTCAGCAAGCGGGGGACCCAGCAAAGCCCTCGTCCTCCCTGAACTTCAGTCTTCTCCTTGCAGGGGGAGGAGACCCTTCAGGGCCAGGCACCCCCAGGCCATGTTCCTTTGCCCAGACAGCAGCCCTCCTGTCCCTGTGGAGCCAGCAGACAAGGAGCAGTGTGTGCAGCCAGCCAGCACCAAGGAGCCGCCCTCCATCCCACGCCCTGCAACCTGGGGCGGGCCCTTGGCCTCTCCAGGCCCCGACCCCATCTGCGGAATGGAAACCATGGCCCTGGGCTGCCGGGGTCTATGTGAGGGGAAGTCTGTAAACCAGAGCCTCGGTCCTGGCCGTGGCACATCGATGCACAGCACCTTCTGTCCTTACGGTCCTTCAGAGTGGTTTTACGCTACTCCTTGCACTCAAAATGCAAAGCACGACAGGCTTGTGCAGATGAGAAAACAGTTGCCCTGTTCTTTTCTTGATGATGATATTTTTGGAGAGTATTGAGAAAGAAAAGAAAAAACTGTCCTGTTCTTTAAGTACCTAACATTTGTTCCACAGAATTACATGAGCATTGAAAGTTTGATTTTTTTCCTTTGACTTTTTTTTTCTAAGAGAGAGAGAGAGAGAGAATTTTAATATTTATTTTTTAGTTCTCGGCGGACACAACATCTTTGTTGGTATGTGGTGCTGAGGATCGAACCCGGGCCGCACGCATGCCAGGCAAGCCCACTACCGCTTGAGCCACATCCCCAGCCCTTCCTTTAACTTTTTAAGCATGAAATCATTCACACACATTCATTACAGGAAGTCTAGAACCAACAGGATAGCACAGAGGCAGGGGACTGACCCTGGTGAAACTACCTGGCAGGCTGGCATATTTTCTCCCAGGACTGCTGCCCCGGCCTTTCCTGGGCAGAGTTGAGCTCTTCCTGTGTGCTTAATGTCACGTTCCACAGCTGACCCCTGCAGCCAGAGCCCATCACCATGGCTCTTCACCAACCCAGTGCCCGAAGGACGGCTCCACCCTGTGAAACACATGGACTCATTCCTCCCAGCCCTGCAAGCCATGTGCAGTGTGCAGTCCACACCAACAGAAAGGCTGTGGCCACCACCGTGGTGCAAGATGTTCCGGAGCAGGACCCACTGACTTCAAGCAATGGAATTACAAGTCAAGAGTTCAAACTACACATGGGCTCTAATTACCTGCTGCTAAATGGCTGCCCAGAAAGATGGGTGCTTTCACCCTGGGTGACGCTGACCTGGACATCCCTCCCTTCTGCCCTCTGAGGCTTCAAGAGTGGGGAAACAGAGCCTTCTAACCAAGACAGCTGCGTGCTCTAAAGGAAAGTCTGCCACGTAAGGAAAGAGCCAGGCCTTCACAATACAAAAACAGAGACCCAAGCAACAGCAAGGGTGGGACTGCCAGTCCTTTTTAAGAGGTTTCGGGATAGGAAGGTCCCTTCTTAGGGTTCCATGAACTAGTAAACAAATGGTGAGAATGATAACAGTGAGGGTTCAGTAAGCATCAGCCAGGTCTAAGAGTCAGGGATCAGCACAGAGGTTTGGCTTGCCCAGATGAGTGGCAGTCACTGCCCACCTGCCTGGCCCACCAGTGCATCGGCTGCTGAGGGCAGGGTCTTTTCTGCACTGACATGTCCCCATGCCTAGAACAGTGCCTGATGCATGACACCTCGGCAGACACAGCTGGGACTTCTTTTTAATATTCATTTTTTAGCTGTATCTTTATTTTATTTATGTGGTGCTGAGGATCAAACCCAGGGCCTTGCACATGCTAGGCGAGCGCTCCAGCCAAGAAGAGGGGCAGGAACACATGTGCCCCACTCCAAACAGCAGCCCCAGACATCAGACACTGGACCAGCCCAGGCATCAATCCCTAGGAATCAGGAAGGACAGCAGATCAGCCCTGCAACCGCCTGGCTTGCTCCCTGGAGGCGAGCTACACGTCACAGCATGGGAATGGCAGAGGGAGAGGACAGAGCAGCAGAGGTTCCACTCAGAGGCTCACAGGCCAAGGGCGCACCTCGAAGGCTCGGAGCAGACCTAGCAGCACAGGAACAGAGAGCAGCCCCCACAGGAGGAGACTGAGCGGGGGCAGGAGCCACAGGGCCAGAGGGGGCATCCAGCAGGGCCTGCCTGATGCAGAGGAGTCGGCCCTCAACACAGGACAGATTCATACCTCAGAACAAGGGCCAAAGGAGCAAGTGGTTTCCAAGTAACCGAGCACCGCAGGCGAAGCTCAGGAGTACTCACAGGAACACACTGTGGTCATCCCCGGCAAAGTGAAACTCACAAAGTCAGGCATCCGAGGAAAAGTGACCAGGTGTGCAGTGAATTAAGAAAAATATGAGCCACAATGGAAATGAGAAGCCACAGTCAAAATCAACCCAGACCTGACGGAGGTCTCAGGGTCAGCCTCAGGACACCCAGGCAGTGGTCATAACCAGTCTCCATGTGATCAAAGTTTAGTGGAGATGACGAAGAAATGGAAAGAACCCAAATACTGACTCTAGAGATGAAAATGCCCAGGTCTGGCATGAAGAGACTCAGCCAGGCACTTTGGAAAGAATGGACAGAGACTCCGGAGACCCAGCCAGGGAGGCATCTGGATGCATCCGAGAGAGTGGTAACGGTCACTGTGACGAAGGGATCGTCAGTGATCTCAGCAGGTCCAACAGCAAGTGACCCCCCCGGAAGGACGTGTGGTGGGGAGGGCAAGACTTGCAGGTAACCACGATAGGTAGACCCACAGGTTCCAGGAGCCCAGCACACGACAGAGTGTCCCAGGAAGGGCACCACCAAATGGCCAACAGCAGGGCAAAGGGAAAGTCTTGAAGGTGACAGGAAACAGCCTGTTAGGAACCACCAAAAAAGTGCACTGGGTGTGTCAGAAAGAGTGCAGAGGAGGGCACCCTGAAGACCTGGCGGGAGAAGCAGCCAACTTGGACTCCAAACCCCACGTCCACCCAAATGCTGGAGAGTCCAGGAGTAGCAGACAGCCCTGAGTGACAGGAAATGCCAAAGGGCGTCCTCCGGAGAAGACAAGTGGCCAAATGGAAACGGGGCCTCTGGCGGCGACCACAGTCAACACACAGAGGTTCCTGACGGCTCACTTTCCTTTTTTTTTCTATTTTTTTTTTATTGGTTGTTCACAACATTACAAAGCTCTTGACATATCATATTTCATACATTAGATTCAAGTGGGTTATGAACCCCCATTTTTACCCCAAATGCAGATTGCAGAATCACATCAGTTACACATCCACATTTTTACATAATGCCCTATTAGTAATTGTTGTATTCTGCTACCTTTCCTATCCCCTACTATCCCCCCTCCCCTCCCCTCCCCTCCCATCTTCTCTCTCTACCCCATCTACTGTAATTCATTTCTCTCCTTGTTTATTTTCCCATTCCCCTCACAACCTCTTATATGTAATTTTATATAACAATGAGGGTCTCCCTCCATTTCCATGCAATTTCCCTTTTCTCTCCCTTTCCCTCCCATCTCATGTCTCTGTTTAATATTAATCTTTTCTTCCTGCTCTTCCTCCCTGCTCTGTTCTTAGCTGCTCTCATTATATCAAAGAAGACATTTGGTATTTGTTTTTTAGGGGTTGACTAGCTTCACTAAGCATAATCTGCTCTAGTGCCATCCATTTCCCTGCAAATTTCATGATTTTGTCATTTTTTAGTGCTGCATAATACTCCATGGTGTATAAATGCCACATTTTTTTTATCTATTCATCTATTGAAGGGCATCTGGGTTGGTTCCACAGTCTAGCAATTGTGAATTG
Source organism: Spermophilus citellus (assembly GCF_964194105.1). Classification (NCBI taxonomy): domain Eukaryota; kingdom Metazoa; phylum Chordata; class Mammalia; order Rodentia; family Sciuridae; genus Spermophilus; species Spermophilus citellus. The sequence goes on from NC_138189.1 coordinate 1,714,100, forward strand.
TGCTGCTATGAACATCGATGTGGCAGTATCCCTGTAGTATGCTCTTTTAAGGTCTTCAGGGAATAGTCCAAGAAGGGCAATAGCTAGGTCAAATGGTGGTTCCATTCCCAGCTTTCCCAGGAATCTCCATACTGCTTTCCAAATTGACCACACCAATTTGCAGTCCCACCAGCAATGTACAAGTGTACCCTTTTCTCCACATCCTCGCCAGCACTTGTTGTTGTTTGACTTCATAGTGGCTGCCAATCTTACTGGAGTGAGATGGTATCTTAGGGTGGTTTTGATTTGCATTTCTCTGACTGCTAGAGATGGTGAGCATTTTTTCATGTACTTGTTGATTGATTGTATATCCTCCTCTGAGAAGTGTCTGTTCAGGTCCTTGGCCCATCTGTTGATTGGGTTATTTGTTTTCTTATTGTCTAATTTTTTGAGTTCTTTGTATACTCTGGATATTAGGGCTCTATCTGAAGTGTGAGGAGTAAAAATTTGTCCCCATGATGTAGGCTCCCTGTTTACCTCTCTTATTGTTTCTCTTGCTGAGAAAAAACTTTTCAGTTTAAGTAAGTCCCATTTGTTGATTCTTGTTATTAACTCTTGTACTATGGGCGTCCTATTAAGGAATTTGGAGCCCGACCCCACAATATGCAGATCGGAGCCTACTTTTTCTTCTATCAGACGCAGAGTCTCTGATTTGATATCTAGCTCCTTGATCCACTTTGAGTTAACTTTTGTGCATGGCGAGAGAAAGGGATTCAGTTTCATTTTGATGCAAATGGATTTCCAGTTTTCCCAACACCATTTGTTGAAGATGCTATCCTTCCTCCATTGCATGCTTTTAGCTCCTTTATCAAATATAAGATAGTTGTAGCTTTGTGGATTAGTCTCTGTGTCCTCTATTCTATACCATTGATCCACCTGCCTGTTTTGGTACCAGTACCATGCTGTTTTTGTCACTATTGCTCTGTAATATAGTTTGAAATCTGGTATCGCTATACCGCCTGATTCACACTTCCTACTTAGAATTGCTTTTGCTATTCTGGGTCTTTTATTTTTCCATATGAATTTCATGATTGCTTTATCTATTTCTACAAGAAATGCCGTTGGGATTTTGATTGGTATTGCATTAAACCTATGGAGAACTTTTGGTAATATCGCCATTTTGATAATGTTAGTTCTGCCTATCCATGAACAGGGTATATTTTTCCATCTTCTAAGATCTTCTTCTACTTCTCTTTTTAGGGTTCTGTAGTTTTCATTGTATAAATCTTTCACCTCTTTTGTTAGGTTGATTCCCAAGTATTTTATTTTTTTTGAGGATATTGTGAATGGAGTGTTTTTCCTCATTTCCGTTTCAAAGTTTTGTCGCCGATATACAGAAATGCCTTTGATTTATGTGTGTTGATTTTATATCCTGCCACTTTGCTGAATTCACTTATTTGTTCAAGTAGTTTTTTTGTAGACCCTTTTGGGTCTTCTAGGTATAGAATCATGTCATCCGCAAATAGTGATAATTTAAGTTCTTCTTTTCCTATTTTTATGCCTTTAATTTCTTTCGTCTGTCTAATTGCTCTGGCCAGTGTTTCGAGAACTATATTGAATAGAAATGGTGATAGAGGGCATCCCTGTCTTGTTCCAGATTTTAGAGGGAATGCCTTCAATTTTTCTCCATTCAGAATGACGCTAGCCTGAGGCTTTTACAATGTCGAAGAAAGTTCCTGTTATCCCTAGTTTTTCTAATGTTTTGAACATAAAGGGACTTTGTCGAATGCTTTTTCTGCGTCTATCGAGATGATCATATGGTTCTTATCTTTAAGTTTATTGATGTGGTGAATAACATTTATTGATTTCCGTATATTGAACCATCCTTGCATCCCAGGGATGAATCCTACTTGATCATGGTGCACAATTTTTTTGATGTGCCTTTGTATCCGATTCGCCAGAATTTTATTGAGGATTTTTGCATCTAGGTTCATCAGAGACATTGGTCTGTAGTTTTCTTTCTTTGAGGTGTCTTTGTCTGGTTTCGGAATCAGGGTGATGTTGGCCTCATAGAATGAATTTGGCAGAGCTCCCTCTTTTTGTATTTCCTAAAATAACTTGAAAAGTATTGGTATTAATTCTTCTTTAAAGGTTTTGTTGGGCTGGGGATGTCGCTCAAGTGGTAGCGAGCTCGCCTGGCATGCGTGTGGCCCGGGTTTGATCCTCAGCACCACATAAAAACAAAGATGTTGTGTCCGCCGAAAACTAAAAAATAAATATTAAAAAAAAATTCTCTCTCTCTCTCTCATCTCATCTCTCTCTCTCTAAAAAAAAAAAAAAAAAGTTTTGTAAAACTCCGCTGTATACCCATCCGGTCCTGGGCTTTTCTTGGTTGGTAGTCTTTTGATTGCTTCTTCAATTTCATCCATTGATATTGGTCTGTTTAAATTGTGTGTATCCTCCTGACTCAGTCTGGGGAAATCATATGACTTAAGAAATTTATCGATGTCTTCACTATCTTCTATTTTATTGGAATATAGGTTTTCAAAATAATTTCTAATTGTCTTCTGTATTTCTGTATCATCTGTTTTGATATTGCCTTTTTCATCCCGTATGTTAGCAATTTGAGTTCTCTCTCTTCTTCTCTGCGTTAGCATGGCTAAGGGTCTGTCGATCTTATTTATTTTTTTGAAGAACCAACTTTTAGTTTTGTTAATTTTTTCAATAGTTCCTTTTGTTTCAATTTCGTTGAGGGGCTGGAGATGTGGCTCAAGCGGTAGCACACTCGCCTGGCATGCGTGCGGCCTGGGTTCAATCCTCAGCACCACATACAAACAAAGATGTTGTGTCCACCGAAAAAAACTAAAAAATAAAAAAATAAAATTCTCTCTCTCTCTCTTTAAAAAAAAATTTTCGTTGATTTCCGCTCTGATTTTAATTATTTCTTGCCTTCTGCTACATTTGCTGTTGTTTTGCTCTTCCTTTTCTAGGGCTTTGAGATGAAGTGTGAGCTCATTTATTTGTTGGTTTTTCCTTTTTTTGAGGAATGACCTCCAGGCGATGAATTTCCCTCTTAAAACTGCTTTCATTGTGTCCCATAGATTCTGATATGTTGTGTCTGTATTTTCATTTATCTCTAAGAATTTTTTGATTTCCTCCTTTATGTCTTCTGTAACCCATTGATCATTCAGTAACATATTGTTCATTTTCCATGTGATGTAGGATTTTTCCTTCCTTCTTTTATCATTGATTTCCAGTTTCACTCCATTATGATCAGATAAAATGCAAGGCATTATCTCCACCCCTTTATATTTACTGAGGGTTGCCCTATGGCATAATATATGGTCTATTTTTGAGAAGGATCCATGTGCTGCTGAGAAAAAAGTATATCCACTTGATGATGGTTGATATATTCTATATATGTCAGTTAAGTCTAGGTTATTGATTGTGATATTGAGTTCTATAGTTTCTTTATTCAACTTTTGTGTGGAGGATCTGTCCAATGGTGACAGAGGTGTGTTGAAGTCACCCATAATTATTGTGTTGTGGTCTATTTGATTCTTGAACTTGAGGAGAGTTTGTTTTATGAACGTCGCAGCACCATTATTTGGTGCATAAATATTGATAATTGTTATGTCTTGTTGGTGAATGGTTCCTTTTAACAGTATATAATGTCCTTCCTTATCCCTTTTGATTAACTTAGTGTTGAAGTCGATTTTATTCGATATGAGGATGGCCACCCCTGCTTGCTTACGAGGACTGTGAGCGTGGTATATTTTTTCCCAACCTTTCACCTTCAGCCTGTGTATGTCTTTTCCAAACAGATGTGTCTCCTGGAGGCAACATATTGTTGGGTTATCAGCCTATGTCGCTTTACTGGAGAGTTTAAGCCATTAACGTTTAGAGTTACTATTGATATATGGTTTGTACTTCCATCCATGTTTGATTATTTATCTTTTTTTTTTAAATTTAGTTTGTTTCTCCATGATTATCTTTCCCCTCGCCCTCTGTCTTTACCGAGGCACTTCCCACTGATGGTTTTGGTTGTTGTTTTTCATTTCTTCCTCGTGTAGTGTTTTGCTCAAGACGCTTTGCAATGCTGGTTTTCTGGCTGCAAATTCTTTTAGATTTTGTTTATCATGAAAGATTTTTATTTCATTGTCGTACCTGAAGCTTAATTTTGCTGGATACAGAATTCTTGGTTGGCATCCATTGTCTTTCAGTGTTTGAAATACGTTGTTCCAGGATCTTCTCGCTTTCAGCGTCTGTGATGAAAAATCCGTTGTTAACCTTATTCGTTTACCCCTGAATGTAATCTGCCTCCTTTCTCTTGTAGCTTTTAATATTTTCTCTTTGTTCTGTATATTGGATATCTTCATAACAATGTGTCTTGGCGTTGGTCTACTGTGATTTTGTGTGCTCGGTGTCCTGTATGCATCTACAATTTGTATATCCGTTTCCTTTTTTATTTCTGGAAAGTTTTCTGTAATTATTTCATTCAGCAGGTTACTCATTCCCTTGGTTTGAATCTCTGTACCTTCCTCTATCCCGATGACTCGTAAGTTTGTTTTTTTTATGTTATCCCATATCTCTTGGATGTTTTTCTCGTGATTTTTTATCAGCCTTTCTGAGTTGGCTAGACTCTTTTCAAGATGATATATTTTGTCTTCATTATCTGACGTTCTGGCTTCTACTTGCTCCACTCTGTTAGTGATACTTTTTTTTTTTTAAGAGAGAGAGTGAGAGAGGGAGAGGGAGAGAGAGAGAGAGAGAGAGAAAGAGAGAGAGAGAGAATTTTTAATATTTATTTTCTAGTTCTCGGCGGACACATCTTTGTTGGTATGTGGTGCTGAGGATCGAACCCGGGCCGCACGCATGCCAGGCAAGCGCGCTACCGCTTGAGCCACATCCCCAGCCCTTACTTTATTTCTTTATTAGCATCATGTCTTCCTGTCCTTCAACAGGTTTATCCTTGTTGTTGAAAATGGCAGGATTTCCCTTTCTTTTTCTGGCTGAATAGTATTTTTTTTTTTTTTTGAACCAGGGATTGAATCCAGGGGCACTTAACCAGTGAGCCACATCCCCAGCCCTGATACTCTCAATTGAGTTTTAATTTGGTTTAGTGTTTCCTTCATTTCTAGAATTATTGTTTGATTTTTTTTATAATCTCTATCTCCTGATAGAGATGCTTAACTTCTTCTTTTATCTGTTTATGTAATTCATTCTCAATGTGTTCTTTTGCTGCTTGAATTTGCTGTCTTGTATCCTCTTTAAGGTTCCATTCCATCTGTCTAAGGTGTTCCTTGAGTTCTTTATATGACCATTTTTCTGATGACTCCAGGTCCTCCTGAATATTTAGGCTGTCCTGCATTGTTTGTACTCCTTTTCTTCCTTGCTTTTTAATGCTGTTCATGTTACTTCTTGTTCTGTTTGACTGCTGAGGTACTGTTTACTCTTATAAATTTATTTGATGCTTGGGAGGAAAGGTATTAGAAGGGAAGGGAAGAAGTCACTAAAGAGAATGAGAGTAAGCAGGTAGAATTCAAGGAAGGGGGAATAAGAAAATTGAAAAGAAATGAAAAGACAAAAGAAAAAAATAGAAAATAAAGAAAGAAAGAAAGAAAAAAAAATTTTAAATAATAATGATAATTAAAAAAATGAAAATTAAAATTAAAAAAATAATAATAATAAAATTTAAAAATTAAAAAAATTAAAAACATTTTAAAAAGTTAAAGAACAACAACAAAAAATGAAAATGAAAGAAAGAAAACCCAAATTAAAAAATAATAATAATAATAATAATAAATGCAGTCATAGAGTTCGATTAACTTCTCTTCCAATAGGTGGAGCTGTGCCCACTGGGCCAAGCTTCTCCTGTCAATAGGTGGGAACCAATCACTGTGCAGCAGCTCTTCCTCCCAGACTGGGTGGGTCTCCAATTCTGGGTGCCTAGGGCCTTCTCTTGTGTCTAGTCACTTCCCCTCTTTTCCTCAAGCCAGGCCCCGCTCACCTGTGACACGCCAGGTCTGCTGCTCCTGGGAGCCCTGTTTTCATGAAGGACTGGGCACACTCGCCCTGTATGCCTCGCTCAGACCCTAAGTTTGTAGAGCTTGGGGCTGAGAACCCCCTTCGAATTTGCTTGCCCTCCGGTAGCCACGCCCCCGTTAGCTGGTGCAAGAGACCTTAGTTGTCAGCACTGGTGGGAGCAGGCGCCGGGAGTTCCGCGCTGCGAGTCCGGCGCCACTCCTGATTCCCTCTGTCTGGCTATGGAGCTCACGGGAGAGCTGGGAAGGGCCCTTAAGGTTTCCCCGCTGTGTGGAGAGGGATGGCTAGGGGATTACACACCTGTCACCACTGGTTTCAATGAAGTTATCTCCTCCGCCCGTGACGTCAATTCTCTGTCATGGTGGTATCCCATGCAAATGGTGACCGTTCGTTCCCTTTGCCGGGTGACCAATGCAACGGGTGGGTCCTGTCTCTCCCAAGCCCTGTTTCAATCCTGTGGCCACTGCCTATGAAGGCTCGGTTGGCTTTTACCTCTGTAAGTTCAGAAGGGCCGACCAGTTATTTCAGCGGGATCGTTAGTGCTGAGTCATGAGAAGCAGGCGAACTGGAGCTTCAATGCAGCCGATCCGGGCTCGGTATGTGTTCTGAGAGGCCCAGACTGTTCGCCCCAGATCCACATCAGCTCAGCATTGCCTAGTGATCCTGAGCAAACAGCATTTAGACAGTTTACGACTCCCTATGCCCGCGCGGCTGAAGAGGTCAGAGACTTGATCTCTCCGCGCCCGCCGCCATGTTGGATCTCCACTTTTTTTATTAAGTAAAATGTAATGCTGTATAATTTTAGAATCTGACTGTTACATTTAGCATGTGTGGTTGATAAGTAGTTTTATAGCTTTTATTTACATCACAGACCTATTAGTGGGCTAAGAAGAGGCCTGTAAAGAAGCTAACCTTGGGGTTGGGGTTGTGGCTCAGCGGTAGAGCGCTTGCCTAGCACGTGTGAGGCACTGGGTTCGATCCTCAGCACCACATATAAATAAATAAAACTATTGTGTTCAATTACAACTAAACAAATAAACAAACAAACAAACAAAAAAGCTAACCTTGGCTTTTTCGAGTAAAGAAGAGGAGACGTGTGGTTAGTCTTCCCCCAGGAGTAATTTGTCCAAGTACCTCTGCCAGACAAACCCTTTTTTTTTTTTTTTTGAGGTAAGGTCTCTCTAAATTTTAAGTTGCTGAGGCTGGCTTTGAACTTGGGATCCTCCTGACTCAGCCTCCTGAGTCACTGAGATCACAAGCCTGGGCCACTGTACCCAGTGCTATCCACTTTTTTATTAGGAAAAAAAAAGCAAAACTGTCTAAACAAAAGCACTGCGACACATTGGCCTGCAGTGTGTGAAAGCAAAATGGAGAAGCCCAGGACAAGCCCAGGACACAGCCCCACAGGAGGATGGGGAAGCCCAGGGCGGGGTCCTCCACCGTACGGAAGCAACGTGACATCACAGGGAGGCCTCTGAAGTTATGATGCTCACTAAGTGACCTAAAGCCACCACGGAATAACAAGACAAAGAGCTGGCCAGCACACCCACCAGGGAGACGGGGCAGGATCCCAAACCAGAAAGAATGCAAAGAAATTTACCAAAGAAATCAGTGGAGTCAAGGGGCCCAGAGGAAGAAAGGGAGAAAGGGGACAGAGAACGGAAGGTCATATTCAGGAGACCTGAAGGCCCAGGAGAGTGAGCCCAGTAACAGGCTGTGTATGACTCTCACGTGCAGGGACACAGTCACAGGCCAACGGTCAGAGAGGTGCCATGTTGCACCTGCCAGGGCCAGCCTGAGTGGCTACTGCAGCCTCCAGCTGCCTCGAGGCTGGAGCCACTTGCTGTGGGGAGTCGAGCAAAGGGAGCACAGGACCCCTCACACTTCCGAGCCTCCAACAGAGCTCAGCCACACAAGTGAGGACAGAGCCCTGACTGTGGCTGGAAAGTCCAGGGCCCCTCTCCCAATAATCGTTAGGACACAGAAAGAAAGGGATAATCATCAAGCACCTAGTAAATTTTAACAATGCTATTAACCAACTAGACACGGCTGGCACTTACAGAGCGTCCACCCAAGACGGCAGAATGCACCTGGTCCTCGTGGGGAACAACACCAGGAAAGACCAGATTCTCAGCCATGAAACAAGCCTTGTAAAGTTTAAGAAGAATTCAAGTCATGCAAAATACACACTCCAGGCCTGATGTAGACACACATGTCAAAACCCAGCTATTCAGGAGGCTGAGGCACGAGGATCGCAAGTTCCAGGCCAGCCTCAGCAACTTAGTGAGGCCGTATCTCAAAAAATAAAAAGGGCTGGGGCGGGGGCTGGGGCTCAGTGGCAGAGCGCTTGCCTAGCATGTGTGAGGCACTGGGTTCAATTGTCAGCACCACATATCAATAAATAAAATAAGAATCCATCAACAAGTAAAAACCTTAAAAATAAATAAATAAAAATAAAAAGGGCTGGGGACGCAGCTCAGTAGGAAAGCACCCGTAGTTACATTCCCAGTACTATTAAAAGAAAGTAGTTCACAGTCTGATCGTAGAATTAGAAATCAACAGTGGAAATATCTCTAAATATATGGAAACTAAAACACACTTCTAAATAATTCATGGGTTTAAGAAGAAATCAGAGTATATTAGAAAGTATTTTGAAGAAATTAAAGTAAAAATACAACCAGATCTATGGGAAGCGAGCCAGGCTGGAGCCAGGGAGAGTCCCACACGGAATCCTGCACTGCATGAAGGTCGGCCTGCCTTTCTCCAACCTCAGCTTCCACCTCAAGAACCTGGAGAGAGAAGAGTAAGGGACCCCAAAAGCCGTAGAAGAAAGAGTGGTCGAGACTAGAGCAAAAACATAACTCAGGGAAACATTGGGCAGCCGAGGAGGCCCCACGTGGCTCCACTGGGAAGACCGGGAGATTGACAGCATCCCACAGTGTGGCCCAGAGGGAGACCAACAGGAGGAGCAGACATCATGGGGACCTGCAGGAGCCGAAAGGAATCGTCGTGAGCCAGTCCTCTCGACAGATTCGACAACTTAGAAGAAATTTCTTGAAAGATGCTTTCAGAACTCTTCAAGAAAAAAAAGAAAAAAAAAAAGAATACCTGAAAAACCTCTATATCTGTTCAATGAATCGTGGTTCAAAATCTTCCCCTAGAAAACACTCCAGGGTCTGATGGATTCCCAGGAGACTCCAGCAGACATTTAAGAAGAAACAACTCTGCCCACACTCATCCAAAACCCAAGAGCAGGGAGGATCTCCCAGCTCGTGCCGAGAGCCCTCACCACGGCACACACAAGGCCCTGGGCATCACTCTCTGATGCCCAAACCACGCAGGCTGTGCAGCACGTCTCTCACAAGTCTAGAGAAACAGGGACGGGGCAGGCTCAGCTCACAGGCAGCCCGCCTGCACCCACAAGGTCCTGCGTTCAGTCCCCAGGCTGCAAAAGCGGAAAAAATTAATATTTTTTAAAAAATATTAGGAGGGGCTGGGGATGTGGCTCAAGCGGTAGCACGCTCGCCTGGCATGCGTGCGGCCCAGGTTCGATCCTCAGCACCACATAAAAACAAAGATGTTGTGTCCGCCAAAAACTAAAAAATGAGTATTAAAATTCTCTCTCTCTCTCTCTCTCTGTCTCTCAAAACAAAAAATTGGGAACTAAATCAATCTCTTTAAAAGTAAAAAAAAAAATAAAGTGAATGATCACTTAAAAAAATATTAGGAAATTGGAGTTAATACATGGAAAGGATAATGTATCATGAACAAGTGGATTTATCCCAGTAATTTCTTTTTTTTTTTAGTTGTTGATGGACCTTTATTTTTTATTTATTTATAGGTGGTGCTGAGGATCGAACCCAGTGCCTCACACGTGCGAGGTAAGCGCTCTGCCCCTGAGCCCAGCCCCAGCCCCAGCCCAGTCATTTCTTTTAATATCGAAAATCAACCAGCGGATTCCTGGGTTCCTCCTGGACCAAGGAAGGAAGGACATCTGGGATGGGGCCCAGGTGACTAGAGCATTTTCAGCTCTCAGAGTGAGCCAGATGTTCCCGTGAGGATAGAGAACCATGATGTGATCTGAATGCTGCACTTTCATTTATTTTCCAAAGAGAGAATTATTTTTTAATTTTTATTTTTTAGTTATTGGTGGACACAACATCTTTGTATGTGGTGTTGAGGATCGAATCCGGGCCACACGCATGCCAGGCGAGCACGCTACTGCTTGAGCCACATCCCCAGCCCCATTCATTTATTTTTTGCAGCACAGGAATTGAACCCAGGATACTTCACCACTGAGCTACATCCCTGTCCTCATGAAGTTGCTGAGGCTGGCCTCGAACGTACTGTGTTCTCCTGCCTCAGCCTCCCAAGCCCCTGGATCACCGGTACGCCACCACACCCAGCCCCCTTCTGTGTTTTTAAAAATCTATTTTCACCAAGAGCAAGGTCACATGCTTTTCTCTTTGGCACCTTTGTGAGGCTCAGGTGATCCCCTTGTTTCCTTTCCCCTGAGGAATGAGAGTCTTCTCTTGTGCTCCGATCCACCAAGACTCAGACCACCACCAAGTGACCACACTTGCTTTCTGTTCACTGCATGTGACTGTGGCTCAGTCACCTCCCCTGACTGGGTTTAGTATTCTAATTTGGGAAATAAGAGAACTGGCCTGGACAGCGCCAAAATTTCTTAAAGTACTAGAAAATTTTCACTCTAGAAACAACCATGGTGAGGGCTGGGGCTGTAGCTCAGGTGGTAGAGCGCTTGCCTTGCATGCACAAGGCCCTGGGTCCAATCCTCAGCACCACAAAAAAAAAAGAAAAGAAAAGAAATAGCCATGGGGAGAAGCCTGGATGTTCACAGAGGCACGGTATCCAGACTCTGGCAGCTTGGCACGGCTCACCATTGTTTCTGCCATGATTGTCGTGTACAAGAAAAAATAAACAAAATAAGGCACATTTTAAAAACAAATTAGGGCTGGGGTTGTGGCTCAACGGCTCGCACGTGCGGACCCCTGGGTTCGATCCTCAGAGCCATATAAAAATAAATAAGTGAAATAAAGGTGTTGTGTCCAACTACAACTACAAAATAAATATTAAAAATAAATAAATAAATAAAAACGTTAAGACAGTCATCCAACTGCTCCTTTTGCATGGATATTCCTGAGTGTCGTACTGGGACAGATCAGTGGGCGTCGCAGACACAGAGCCCTGTCCTTACGTCCTGCCCCCCACTGTTGGGTAAGGAATGGATAATAATGCAAAAAGTCCATATTTATTAAGTAAAAAAACAAGGAAAGAAAGAAAATCAAGGCAGTTTACTACATTAAAACAGACGCATGGTAATCTCAATGGGCAGAGAAAGCATTTGGAGAAGATTCGGCATCCCCCCGGTAGAACTCCCACTGGGGCCACGAACAGAGAAGATCCCAGGCCTGAGAAGGGGTGTGGGAAACCCGCTGGCCACCTGCAGGTTCCACAGGCATGTGCTCCCCGAGGTGAGACTGAGGAGGGGTCTGCGCCACCTCCTCCACGGCCGTGCCCGGACTTCAGCCGGGCAAAGGGCAGGGCAGAGCATGCACCACAAACTAGGGCCTCAGTCAGGAAGGAAGCAGCACAGGGTACTTATTTCAGAAAACACAATCACCTACACAAAAAGTCTAATGGTATCTACAAGAACAGTAAAAAAGGGGAAAAAATCCTGCCAGAACTAACAAGTGAACTTAAAAAGGGGTATCATGAAACACAGTCACAGTGGCATGCATGTATAGTCCCCACCGGAGGCTGAGGCAGGAGCACCATCTGAGCCACAGAGCTGAGGCCAGCTTGGGCAGCAGGGATACCCCATCTTGATAAATAAATAAAACAGACACACACACACTTGTGTGTATATCAGGTGTGCACACACATATACAAATAAGTATATGTACATATGTGCAGTTTTCCAGTCTCCTGACATAGTTCCTAAAACCCCAGGACTTTGGAATGGTACGTGTCATATGCTAATGAGGTGACTGCTGGCTGGACATCCCTAGGGAGCGTCAGGACTGGCTTGGTTACCAGAGAGACCAAGATGGATCCGAGGCCAGACGCTCAGCCTCACCCTGACCTCCAGGCAGGGAGGGGGCTGAAGGCAGAACCGCTCACCCGTGGCCAGTGGTGCAATCAGTCTCACCCTGGTAAAGAAGGGACTGGGTTCAGGGGGCCTCCAGGCTGCTGAGCTCCCCTGCGTGCCAGGAGGGCGGCTCCATCGGGGAGTGCTCCTGTGCATAGGACCCTCCCAGACCTCGCCCTGCATCCTTCCTTCATCAATATGATGTGAAGGCAGTGCCTCTCTGCCCTCTGCAAGCCTGGGGCCTGCGGACCTCATGCCCTCTCCAGGCCCTGTCGGGAGGGAACTGAGCTGGCAGGTGCTCAGCCGGCCTCTGCTGCAGACCCTCCAGAGAATCGCTCAGGTGTGGGAAAGCCCACACATCAGAAGTGCCGTGTGGCTGTGTGAGAGAGGAGAGTAGGAAAAGCAGTTTGGTTTGACCTGTATCCCAGAGAAAGGTTTCCATTCATAAGATCAATGTACCATGTATTTCTATTAGCACCTGTCAATCAAAACCTGAATACACTTGGAACACTGTGGAAAGACGGAAGCACCAGGTTAACTGGCAAGAGCCGTGGGGTGTGGACCTCGAAAACCAAGAGCAGCTCAGAGGTGTGGACAGCTGGGCAGCAGGGGCTCCGGGGTATGCTGGGGCTGAGCCTGTGAGACGTCCAGGGAAGCAGGGAAGCATCCTGGCTGCACACGTGGATCTAGGCAGGAGGAGACTGAGAAGGACGTGCAGGGGTGGTCAGCATAGACATCATGGCCACACAGGACAGGAGAAGGTCTGTGCTACAACCTGCCTAAGTGGCTGGGGAGCAGGGCAGGTCACAGAAGAGCTGAAGGAGAAGTGACCAGTGGGTAGGAGGACAGCCAGGGATGCAGAGTCCTAGAGCCAAGTAGAGGAAGAACATGAAGGAGGAAGTGACCCTTGAAGGAGACAGTGCTGAGGGTCTGGCGACCTCCTCGTCCTCAGTATTCTTACTCTGATGCCAGAGACAAGAGAAGAATGCATGTGCTCATGTCAGGGTTTGGCCTTGAGTCTTCCCTTCTGGTCCTCACCCCACCTCGGTGCATAGCTCAGATGGGGCCAGCCTCCCCTAGGCCACCTCTCAGACTCACTTAGAACAACACTGCCATCAGCACCACCGACCGCTCAACAGAGGGCACCCAGTAGTAGAGCACTTGCCCAGCGTGTGTGAGGCACTGGGTTTGATCCCCAGCACTGCAAATAAATAAATAAATAAATAAATAAGGTCTGGGACGCGCCCGAGTTAATTAGCCGCGAGGTACCAGAGAGGGATTACAGCGAAGCGGATTCTGCAGGCTCCTGCCAGTGGCACACTGGCCGCGCTGAGTGCTGAATTCCAGCTTTGAAACACAGGAGAGAATCGGTCCAGTTCGATTCCCGACACCGGTCGGAACACGGAGGAGGACTGCAGCCGCCATCATGGAGAGCTGATGCAATCATCCCTGTTTTCTACTGATCTCGGCTCATTCAACTACAGAACAGGTGATTCCAGGCTGGTATTTGCCTGCGTCGCGCAGACAGATCGCTCAGGCTCCGGATTGGAAACTCTGAGGAGAATACTCTTCAGGCCTCACCCCTGGCAAGGCAAGGCGGGCGCCGGGCTTTGAGCGGCCAGATTCTAGTTCCCCGGGTTGCTTTGGCCCAGGGCGGGAGTTCCTTCTTGGCCCGGGGCTAGGGAACCCGCGGCGACTGTGTCTTTGACCCTGCCCCTGTCTGAGCGTACACTGAGCTGGGAGAGGTTGGAGCTGCCAGGCTCGGGCTCCCGGGGCTGCCTGAGCCTGAGGCTGGGGTACCTCTGTGGAGCCTGCTCCTAGCAGAGTGTGGCAGGGATCGGAGAGGCTGGGTTCTGGCTGCTTGAGCCCACGGCCGCGGAGCCTGCAGAGACCGCGAGCTGAGGCCAGCCACAAGTGAAACTTGCGACGAGGGGCAGCGGGACTCTGTCTCCTGGAACAGTTTTGACCCGGAGCTGGGGAGCCCGCGGGAAGTGCGTCTTAGACTCTGCTCCCAGGGGAGCCTGCACCAAGCAGGGAGAGTTTGGTGCGGCCAGGTTTGGGCACCGAGCAGGGAGAGTCTGGTGCGGCCAGGCTTGGGCTCCCGGGGCGGGTTTGGCCTGGGATTGGGGAACCCGAGGCGGTAGCCCTGAGGAGCCTGCTCCTAGCAGAAAGTGGCGGGGATCGGAGAGACCGGCTCCTGGCTCCCGAAGCGGCTCTGGCTCAGGGTTGGGGATCCTACAGGGACTGCTTCTTGGTCCGGGCCCTGCTGGGTGATGCGGGGGCCTGGAGGGCAGAGTGGAGCTGCCTCCTGTGCCCAGAGCAGGCTAAGGGTCCCGCCGGTGTGGTATCGCGACACCCCAACTGCAGCTGGGGCCGAGGAGAGTAGCCGCCCACGCCTGGAACAGGACCAGCGACCCGACGGCAGGGTAGCCAAGTCAACCCACTTGGAGTGGAGGCCGTGAAGAGCTGCCATCTGACCCTGCAAGGTAGGCAGTCCTGCGTCCCACTGGCAGGTCAGGCTCGGCAGCCGGCCAGTGTGGTGGACAAGTAGCATCGAGGCAGTCACGTCACACTGGTTGGAGTGGGGGTTGAACAGAGCCGCCGCCAGCGTCCGGAAGGAGCCCAGAGACCCGTTGGAGAGGCAGTTAGGTATCCCCACTGGGAATGGGGGTTGAGCAGAACTGCCGCCCAGGCCCGCAGGGTGGGCAGATCTGAGACCCACCGGCGGAACAGGCTTGGAGGCCGACCAGCGTGGTAGACACGTCACATCAATTGGAGTAGGGGTGGAGAAGAGCTGCTGCCCACGTCCGGATCAGGACCAACAATCCGAGGACGTGGTAGGAACGTCACCGCAATTGGAGTGGGGGCAGAGTAGAGCAGCCACCCGTGCCCGCAGGGCGGGCAGACCTACGACCAACCAGCGTAGTGGATAGATCACCCTGATTAGAGGAGGATCACAGCCACTACCCGCCCTACAAGAGAGAGATCCCAAATATACAAGAGCAACATAAATAAACAGGGGGAAAAATTTCAAAAACACAACAGTTTCATGAAGCAGAAAGAAACGCAAGCAACATGAAAAGACAAGGAAAGAAAGGACCACAAGCAATGCAGGTCAACTCAACTCTAGAAGAGGTAATAGCTGCAACAGATGGAATGTCAGATAAAGAGTTCAGGATATACATGCTTCAGATGATCTGGAGTCTCAAGGAAGACATGAGACAGCAAAATCAGACAATGAAAGATCACTTTGACAAGGAACTACAGAAACAAATCCAGGAAGTAAAAGATCAATTACACAGGGAGATAGAGGTAATAAAAAACAAACAAATAGAAATCCTAGAAATGCAG
Source organism: Spermophilus citellus (assembly GCF_964194105.1). Lineage (NCBI taxonomy): Eukaryota > Metazoa > Chordata > Mammalia > Rodentia > Sciuridae > Spermophilus > Spermophilus citellus. The sequence continues at coordinate 1,729,587 of NC_138189.1, forward strand.
GAAGCAATAAACCAACTTAAAACCTCAATTGACAATACTACCAGCAGAATAGATCACTTAGAAGATAGAACATCAGACAATGAAGACAAAGTATTTCAACTTGAGAAGAACATAGACAGTTCAGCAAGACTGCTAAGAAACCATGAGCAGAACATCCAAGAGATATGGGATAACATTAAAAGACCAAACTTAAGAGTCATTGGGATACAGGAGGGCACAGAGCTCCAAACCAGAGGAATGAACAATCTATTCAATGAAATAATACGAGAAAACTTCCCAGACTTCAAAAATGAAACAGAATCCCATATCCTAGAAGCATACAGGACGCCAAAAGTGCAAAATCATAAGAGATCCACACCTAGACACATTATAATGAAGATGCCCAACATACAGAATAAGGAGAGAATTTTAAAAGCTACAAGAGAAAGAAAGCAGATTACATTTAGGGGCAAACCAATCAGGATAACAGCTGATCTCTCAACACAGACTCTGAAAGCTAGAAGATCCTGGAATAACATTTTTCAAACACTGAAAGAAAATGGGCTCCAACCAAGAATCGTGTATCCGGCGAAATTAAGCTTCAGGATGGAAGATGAAATTAAAACCTTTCACGATAAACAAAAGTTAAAAGAATTCGCAGCTAGAAAACCATCTCTTCAAAAAATCCTTGGCAAAACATTACAGGAAGAGGAAACTGAAAATAACATTGAAAACCATCAGTGGGAGGTAGGACAGTAAAGGGGGGAAAGTAACCAAAGAGGAAAACTAATCAGGTTTAGTAACATAAATAAACAAATATGACTGGAGGAACAAACCAAATCTCAATAATAACCCTAAATGTTAATGGCTTAAACTCACCAATTAAGAGACACAGGCTAGTCGAATGGATCACAAAACAAGATCCAACAATATGTTGCCTACAGGAGACGCATTTGATAGGAAAAGATATACATAGACTGAAGGTGAAAGGATGGGAAAAATCATATCACTCATATGGACTGCGGAAACAAGCAGGAGTGTCCATACTCATATCAAACAAAATAGATTTCAAGCCAAAGTTAATCAAAAAGGATAAAGAGGGACACTGCATACTGCTCAAGGGAACCATACACCAACAAGACATAACAATCATAAATATATATGCCCCAAACAATGGTGCAGCTACGTTCATCAAGCAAACTCTTCTCAAGTACAAGAGTCTAATAGACCACCATACAATAATCATGGGAGACTTCAACACACCTCTCTCACCACTGGACAGATCTTCCAAACAAAAGTTAAATAAGGAAACTATAGAACTCAACAACACAATTAACAACCTAGACTTAATTGACATATATAGAATATACCACCCAACATCAAGTAGTTACACATTTTTCTCAGCAGCACATGGATCCTTCACAAAAATAGATCATATATTATGTCACAGGACAACTCTTAGACAATATAAAGGAGTAGAAATAATACCATGCATCCTATCTGATCATAATGGAATGAAACTGAAAATCAACGATAAAAGAAGGAAGGAAAAATCATGCATCACGTGGAGAATGAACAATAGGTTACTGAATGATCAATGGGTCATAGAAGACATCAAGGAGGAAATTAAAAAATTCTTAGAGATAAATGAAAACACTGACACAACATATCGGAATCTATGGGACACATTGAAAGCAGTTTTAAGAGGAAAATTCATTGCTTGGAGCGCATTCCTTAAAAAAAGAAAAAACCAACAAATAAACGATCTCATATATCATCTCAAAATCCTAGAAAAAGAAGAGCAAAATAACAGCAAAAGAAGTAGAAGGCAAGAAATAATTAAAATCAGAGCTGAAATTAATGAAATTGAAACAAAAGAAACAATTGAAAAAATTGACAAAACCAAAAGTTGGTTCTTTGAAAAAATAAATAAAATTGACAGACCCTTAGCCATGCTAACGAAGAGAAGAAGAGAGAGAACCCAAATTACTAGCATACGGGATGAAAAAGGCAATATCACAACAGACACTTCAGAAATACAGAAGATAATCAGAAATTACTTTGAATCCTTATACTCCAATAAAATAGAAGATAGTGAAGGCATCGATAAATTTCTTAAGTCATATGATCTGCCCAGATTGAGTCAGGAGGATATAGACAACCTAAACAGACCAATAACAATAGAGGAAATAGAAGAAACTATCAAAAGACTACCAACTAAGAAAAGCCCAGGACCGGATGGGTATACAGCGGAGTTTTACAAAACCTTTAAAGAGGAACTAATACCAATACTTTTCAAGCTATTTCAGGAAATAGAAAAAGAGGGAGAACTTCCAAATACATTCTACGAGGCCAACATCACCCTGATTCCTAAACCAGACAAAGACACTTCAAAGAAAGAAAACTACAGACCAATTTCTCTAATGAACCTAGATGCAAAAATCCTCAATAAAATTCTGGCAAATCGGATTCAAAAACATATCAAAAAAATTATACACCATGATCAAGTAGGATTCATCCCTGGGATGCAAGGCTGGTTCAATATACGGAAATCAATAAATGTTATTCACCACATCAATAGACTTAAAAATAAGAACCATATGATCATCTCGATAGATGCAGAAAAGGCATTCGACAAAGTACAGCATCCCTTTATGTTCAAAACTCTAGAAAAATTAGGGATAACAGGATCATACCTCAACATTGTTAAAGCAATCTATGATAAGCCACAGGCCAGCATCATTCTGAATGGAGAAAAATTGAAGGCATTCCCTCTAAGATCTGGTACAAGACAGGGATGCCCTCTCTCACCACTTCTGTTCAACATAGTCCTCGAAACACTGGCCAGAGCAATTAGACAGACGAAAGAAATTAAAGGCATAAAAATAGGAAAAGAAGAACTTAAATTATCACTATTTGCAGACGATATGATTCTATACCTAACAGACCCAAAAGGGTCTACAAAGAAACTATTAGAGTTAATAAATGAATTCAGCAAAGTGGCGGGATATAAAATCAACACGCATAAATCAAATGCATTCCTGTATATCAGCGACAAATCCTCTGAAACGGAAATGAGGACAACTACTCCATTCACAATATCCCCCCCAAAAAAAAAATACCTGGGAATCAACCTAACAAAAGAGGTGAAAGACCTATACAATGAAAACTACAGAACCCTAAAAAGAGACATAGAAGAAGATCTCAGAAGATGGAAAAATATACCCTGCTCATGGATAGGCAGAACTAACATCATCAAAATGGCGATATTACCAAAAGTTCTCTATAAGTTCAATGCTATCCCAATCAAAATCCCAACAGCATTTCTTGTAGAAATAGATAAAACAATCAGGAAATTCATATGGAATAATAAAAGACCCAGAATAGCAAAAACAATGCTAAGCAGGAAGTGTGAATCAGGCGGTATAGCGATACCAGACTTCAAACTATACTACAGAGCAATAGTAACAAAAACAGCATGGTACTGGTACCAAAACAGGGGAGTGGACCAATGGTACAGAATAGAAGACACAGTAACCAATCCGCAAAACTACAACTATCTTATATTTGATAAAGGGGCTAAAAGCATGCAATGGAGGAAGGATAGCATCTTCAACAAATGGTGCTGGGAAAACTGGAAATCCATTTGCATCAAAATGAAACTGAATCCCTTTCTCTCGCCATGCACAAAAGTTAACTCAAAATGGATCAAGGAGCTCGATATTAAATCAGAGACACGGCGTCTGATAGAAGAAAAAGTCGGCTATGATCTACATACTGTGGGGTCAGGCCCCAAATTCCTCAATAGGACACCCATAGCGCAAGAGTTAACAACCAGAATCAACAAATGGGACTTACTCAAACTAAAAAGTTTTCTCTCAACAAAAGAAACAATAAGAGAGATAAACAGGGAGCCTACATCCTGGGAACAAATCTTTACCCCACACACTTCAGATAGAGCCCTAATATCCAGAGTATACAAAGAACTCAAAAAATTAGATAATAAGATAACAAATAACCCAATCAACAAATGGGCCAAGGACCTGAACAGACACTTCTCAGAGGAGGACATACAATCAATCAACAAGTACATGAAAAAATGCTCAACATCGCTAGCAGTCAGAGAAATGCAAATCAAAACCACCCTAAGATACCATCTCACTCCAGTAAGATTGGCAGCCATTAAGAAGTCCAACAACAACAAGTGCTGGCGAGGATGCGGGGAAATGGGTACACTTGTTCATTGTTGGTGGGACTGCAAAATGGTGCAGCCAATTTGGAAAGCAGTATGGAGATTCCTTGGAAAGCTGGGAATGGAACCACCATTTGACCCAGCTATTCCCCTACTCGGTCTATTCCCTAAAGACCTAACAAGAGCATGCTACAGGGACACTGCTATATCGATGTTCATAGCAGCACAATTCACGATAGCAAGATTGTGGAACCAACCTAGAAGCCCTTCAATAGATGAATGGATTAAAAAAAATGTGGCATTTATACACAATGGAGTATTACTCTGCAATAAGAAATGACAAAATCATAGAATTTGGAGGGAAATGGATGGCATTAGAGCAGATTATGCTAAGTGAAGCTAGCCAATCCCTAAAAAACAAATGTCAAATGTCTGCTTTGATATAAGGGGAGTAACCAAGGACAGGGTAGAGACGAAGAGCTGGAGAAGAAGAATAACATTAAACAGGGATGATAGGCGGGAGGGAAAGTGAGAGTTAAGGGAAATTGCATGGAATTGGAAGGTGAGCCTCAGGGTTATACACAATTACATATAAGAGGAAAGGAGGAGTAGGAGGAAAATTATAGAAGTGGAAGAAACGATTTATAGTAGAGGGGATGGAGAGAGAGAAGGGGAGGGGAGGGGAGGGGAGGGGTGAGGGGACAGTGGAGAATGGGATAGACAGCAGAATACATCAGTCACTAGAAAGGCAATTTGTAAATCAATGGAAATGTAACTGATGTGACACAGCAATCTGTATACAGGGTAAAAATGGGAGTTCATAACCCACTTGAATCAATCTGTGAAATATGGTATATTAAGAACTATGTAATGTTTTGAACAACCAACAATAAAATAATAAAAAAAAAGAAAAAAATTATTTTTCAAATAAAAATATATAATTAAAAAAATAAATAAATAAATAAATAAATAAATAAATAAAGGTCCATCAACAACTAAAAGACGTTAAAAAAAAAAAAGGCACCTAGCTCAGAGTGAGGCATGTGAAAGGAACAGCCATTCCCAAAGGCCACCACAATCGTCCCAGTTCCTCCCAGGCGGGCCACAGGGCCTCAGCCTCTCTAAGCATCTCTCCTCTGTGGAGCCTCCCTCGGTAGGCGGCTCCCTGGTACCTTCTGCCCTGTTTCTAACTCCTGAGAGCAGGGAAGCCAGCCCAGAGGAACCAAGGATGTCCATCGGAACATCTGAACAGTCATGATGAATGGAGGCTGTTGCTGACCAGTTCAAAACCTCAGAAACCAAAAAGAAAAAAGCACTCGGAGCCTGAGCTATCCAGAAAAGCCCTCACACTGGAGCAGGCCAAGTGGACGAAGAACAGGAGAAGGAATGACCCTTCCATCATCGATGCAGGTCCCGTGAAGACCCAGAGCCAGCCTGGGGTGTGGCCACTCTGGCCACTTTGCAGGGGCCACAGTCACACAGCAACGGTCTGTCCCTGTTGGTGGGCACACACCATCCCCTCCTCCCAGGACCTAGGGCTCAGCAAGACCTCGTGGCAGAAGACACAGAGTTCCCAAGCTTTGTCAAGATCCTGGGGGTCACTGGGTGTCTAGTACTCGGGGCACAAAACTTGGTTGGCTAAGGTATTTTTATCAGCAGCCTCCAGTGCCATCTGAATTATGCAGCAGCAGCTCACAACCGTGAGTCAGCAGCCAGCAGCTGGGTTGCCCCTGAGCCTGCATCACCAGGAGCAACTCACCCCCAGGCCAGCCACTCCCTCCTCCCCACCTCCCTCACCTCCACTCTCCCCAGGGCTCCAGGGCAGTTTGCCCTCCTACTCACACTGTCCTGCCCAAGAACACCCTCCTCCTGGCTCTGGTTCCCCACAGCCCCAGGGTCAACCAAGAGAGAACATTCCTGCAGAATGAGGCAGATGACAAAGCCTGTCTTTACAAGGACAGCCTGCGCCATCCCTCACCACCCGTGGCTGCTCACCTGGCAGGAGCGGAACTGGCTGACCAGTAGTGTGCACCGCTGGGGGTCCTTCCGCCCATCCAGGCTGTCCAGCTCCGCAGCCACCTGGTTCAGCTCCTCGTCGGCATAGTAGAACTGGGCCAGCAGCTGTGGGTCTGACCGCTGCAGGGGAGAGAGACGCCAGGAAAGTGAGTGGGCAGCTGATCACTGGAGAGGACACAGTAGCTGGTGGTCTGTTCCAAGGGCAGAGGTCCCAGGCCAGAGCCTTCTGCACTGAGCAGTAGCTAGCTCTCACATCAGATTTCTGTACAAGGATCTCTAGCAACAACTAGAGCTGGGGAGCAGACCACTGGGGCTTAGGGGCTCTGCCTGGGGGGGGCCCACTTAGAGGGCAGCCCAAGGCTGTGGGGTCCAGGCTCTGCCCCAGACCCCAGGTTCTCATCAGAGCCGTGGCCGAGGGGTTCTGGGAAGGGAGGGGAAGATGAAATGGCTCCCAGAAAAGACATTCACCAGTCCAAACAAACGATAAAGATGGCCACTGAGGGAAGTAGCCAGAGTCAGCAACGGATCTTACTCCAAAGATGCAGCCGCAGAGCCGCCTGAGCCACTCCCTGCTCTCCCAGGAGCCCCTCGGCCCTCTCAGCACCGTGTCCACAATGCCAGGAACCCAGTGCTTCCTGGCAGGAGAGCTCAGCTCAGCGGCGCCACCCACCACACTCACAGGGCTCCCCTGCGCGGGCTTTGCATGTGCAGCTCTCACGACACCAAGGACTGCTTCCCTGGGGTGGACAGGGATGGAGGCCTTCTGCACAGGAGATGCAGGGCACGCACCCCGGCCACACACAGGTTCACGTTGCTGGGGTGTTACCGACGCTCTCATGTGCACACACAAACGCAGCACAAAGCCGCACTGGACGCACCCTGTTCTAAGAACCAGCACTTGGTGGGCCATCTGTTTACCACACACAAGGCAACTTCTTGCACCCCTTGCCTTTCAGCCCCTCCCAGCAGGCCTGCCCCTCACTCACCTGCCCCCACCCCCTGTGGCTGTGCCTCAGACAGCCTCTTCCTTTGCTTCAGGGCAAAAAAAGTGTCAGTGGCAAAGCCACCATACCTGGCACCCCCTCAGGGCACTAACCCCGGTCACCAGAACCACCACTTTCTTCTGGCCCATCAGCGCCCCTCACGATGGTGGGTGAGGGAAGGAGGGATGGCAGGGCCTGGTGTGACCGTCCAGCAGTCTGGGCCTCTCAGTCCACATGCACCCAGCAGGCAAGCAGGTCTCCCTGGGGTTCCTGCAGCCCAACTGTCCTGCAAGGAATTTGGAGCCACTGTGAGTGGCTGCAGGAGCGTGTCCATGTGCGCAAGCGTGTGTGTGCACATGGGCATCTGCACACAGCTGCTTGTGACTACTGTGCACAAGTGTGAGCACACTCTGGTGCTCTGGAAGGCATGCTGTGGGTTGGGTGTGCATGTGCTCAGGTGGGCAGAGGGCCTAAAGTGGGGGTGAAGCTGACTGCTGTTCCAAATAGTGCCCAGGGCTGAAGCCAAGGCCACCGCTGTACCATCTCCTGCTGTGGCCCGAGGGGCTGCATTCTGTCCCGGAGCCTCCTGGGGTCAGGGTAGACGCTGGGGTGAAAAGTCATCAGCTTTCGCTCCCAACCACCCCTCGTCTGGGGTTCCCTCTGTGTCTGGAGGGCCTGGCAGGCAGTTAAGGGGTGTCAGAGAGACCCGGAGGGGGGGGCCTGAGGCACATGGGGGGAGGGGGCCTGAGGCACACGGGAGGAGGCAAGGACACTCTGCAGAGAGACCCAGGCAAGACAACAAGAGCCCACCCCGCACAGCAGAACCTGCCCGGGGCCCCATCTCACCCTACAGACACCCACAGGCTGCCCTGCTGAGGAAGCACATCCACATCCAAGTTTTAATGAGAGGAGACCCAGCCCAGGGGCTGGGCAGCGCCCTCACAGGGCAGTGCGGCGGCCATGAGACCAGGGGCCAGGCAGCGCCCATGCAGGGCAGTGCAGGCCATGCGCCCAGGGGCCAGGCAGCGCCCTCGCAGGGCAGTGTGGGGCCATGAGCCCAAGGGCCGGGCAGCGCCCTCGCAGGGCAGTGCAGGCCATGTGCCCAGGGGCTGGGCAGTGCCCTCGCAGAGCAGTGTGGGGCCCTGCCCTGGGCATAGAGCACAGAGAAACCACGGCCCCAACGCCAACCTCCCCAAGCCTGCTGACGTCAGCTTTTCCCCTCTGTGACTTAAAGACCCGACCAGAACAACTGTAAAGGAGAAAAAGGTTACTGAGGCTCACAGTCACAGAGGTCCTAGTTCACAGAAGGCCAGCTCCATTCCTCAGGGCTCGAGGTCAGGAAGGACATCATGGCAGAGAGTGCAGCAGAGGGAAGCGGCTCACATGGTGACCAGAAAACAGAGAAACACTCCAGCTCCAGAAACCAAGTATGTCCCTCACAGCCACATCCCCCATGAGCCATTTCCTCCAGCCACACCTCACCGGCCTCTAGTTACCAGCTAATCCCATTAGGGATTAACCCACTGATTAGTTTAAGGCTATAACCCAATGATTTCTCCCCTGAACCTTCTTACACTGAGCTTTAGGGGAACACCATGTATCCAAACCATAAAAAAAAAACCCTTTTGGTGGGTTAGTCCCACCCCTCCATCCCTGCTGAGGCTCCCCAAAACTCTACTGCTGGACAGAGAAAAGCACTTCAGTAAAGGGGCTCCCACCTGACCCTTGGGAGCAGGGGCTCCACACGTCTGACCACACACTTGCAGGTGAGGAGACACAGTATCCCATAGACCAAGGAGCAGGCCGAAGTGTTGTGATATCATCAAAGGCAGCTGTACCTGCTGGCCTGCAAGTCCAGGACCGCAGACCCCAGTCAGTGCTCCAGGTGATTGGCAGCTGCAAGTGGAAGTCTTTCTTCATAGCTGAGCAGGGTAGAGCCTGTTCGTCCCCTTGCTGGTGTGGCCCGTGGCCATCACACCTGAGACAGGGTGGGCTTGTCTCGACCCAGGGAACACTGCTTTGTTGACCCTCTTGCCTTCCCATCCCACCCCACAAAGCTGCCCACTTGGAGGGAGTGTCCCCAAATGCCCAGTATTCAGGAGAGCAGGCTCGTGTTGTGAGGCTCCATAAGTCCTTGGAAACACAAAGATACTGAGGACTTTGCAGCTGCTCAGGCTGTGCCCACCCGCCCTCCCCCGCCTGCCCACGTGGCCATCACTAGTTTACCTTCCTGGGCAGTGTGCTCCCTGGGCCATCCCCCTCAGGCTCTCAGTGGAGAGCACTGGCAGAGCTCCTGCCCACCCAAGGGAACCCAGCCTGCTCTGTGGGCTGACACCCACCACTAGAGAAGCAAGCCCACCATCAGCAGAAGTCCAGATCACAATGCCGGCCGCAGAGAAAAGCAAGCTGTGCTTTGGGGTTCTACTCTAAACAGGGGCAGGGGAGGCCTCTCACCAGGGTGGGGAGGGGCTGCTCACCCTTCCAGACACAAACTCAGAACAATACACTGCACGTCACACTCTGGAACACAGGTGCACGCACGCGCGCGCACACACACACGCACACACACACACACACACAGCAGAAACAAAGTCCCCTCCAACACAGTGCCAAGCCTCACTGAGTGGGACACTAATCCACTGATCCTACTTTGTTCTTTCGTAGCACTTCTGGCCATGACCACTATTTTGATTGCATGATTCACAACAGTTGGGAAGATGCTGGCTGCCCAGGGAAGCTGGTGACCACCATCTAGCAGATGAGCTGCTCCCACTGCACAGCCTGCATCTTACGCCCACAACTCATCCTCATGTGGGGACCGGTCACACACACCAGTGAACAGGGGAATGTCCGTGAGAGGAAACCTGGTCACCCAGGGCCCAGCACCTGTTACAGTTTGGAGGTAAGGTATCCCCCAGAGTCCTGCCAATGCAGGAGATGAGATGACTGGTCGGTGAGAGCGTCACCTAGTCCGTCCATCTGAGTCTGAAAGACTGAGTGGGTGGGACTGTGGACAGGTAGGGTGTGGCTGGAGGGGCCACTGGGGTGTACCCTGTGCCTCTTCCCTGCAGCCCCTTCCCCTTGCTCATTCTGCTCCCCACCATGAACTGGGCAGCTTTCCTCCTCCATGATGCTCCAGGTCACCCCAGGCCCAGAGCAGTGGAGTCAGCCCACCATGGTCTGGGTCTCTGAAACCATGAGCCCAAAAATCAACATATCCTCTGCTAAGTTGTTTGCATCAGGTATTTTGGTCACTGACTAGACAAGGGAGTCCCTGAGTCCTCCGGTGACCACCAGGGGGACGGTGCAGTCAGCCGGTGGCTGTCACAGCAGAGACCCGGGGCCTGCCCGCACTGTGCTAACATCAAGTCACCAGACTTTTCCACTCCGGCTGCCTCCACCTGCTCCAGCAGCCCGCTCTGCAGCTCCTCTGCTCACACCAGCTGGGGGACACCCCACTCCAACAAGACCCCCACTGCAGTGGTCTTCCAGGCACTGCAGTGCTCACAGCACTGGCCCACCTATCGCCCCACCTGGACACAGTCAGGTGACGATGGGCCCCTGCAGGGGTGACTGCTTGGCAAGATGAATTCATAGACAAGATGGAAGGTGTTGGAACAGCATGGGGCTGAGTGTCTCGGAGACCACGGCAGGCCACGTGGCCTGAGACACTGTGCAGGCTCACTCAGCAGACCCCTCTAGGCAGCTCTAGTGGAAGGTAAAACCCAAATCTCAAACAGCTGCGGCTGGGGCCACTCCAGCCTCCCGGGGAGACCCCGAGGACCCGTCCAGCCTGAGCCGTCCTCAGCCCTGAGCAGCAAATGTGAACATTGAAAATGGCCTTCGAGGGCCAGGATGCAGCTCAGGGATGGAGCTCCTGCCTGGCATGCATGAGGCCCTGGGTTCTATCCCCAAAACACATCAAAGAAAGAAAAAGAGACAAAATGACGGTTGAGGCCACTCGAAGTTCTCTCTGGAGGAAAGAGCTAGGGTGTCTGTGACCATAGGACCCACAGTTCCAGGGCGAAGGAGCATCCCAAATGAGGTGCCTGAGCCAACGCCACCCAAACGGTGAGACTCTGAACGTCCCCATGGTCCTGGGTGAGAGGGACTCCCAACACTACCTCGGGCTTCCCAAAGGGCCCCAGTGGAAGGCGATGCTGCTGCTTGCACTGATGTGCATGGACAGATCCCCTTGGGTTTTCCTGGCTTCCTGCCAATGTAACAAAGCCCCTAAACCAGGACCACGATGCATGGACTGTGAGCAAAAGAAAGCCCTGTTCTTGCGTGTGTGTGTGTGTGTGTGCGTATACACACACACACACACACACACACACACTGAGCAGAAGAAATTAAGAACAGTCAGAGGGAAAGAATTACTAAAATACAAAAGGCCTGTGCTATTTTAAAACGTCAGTTATACACGGAGCTGCTTGTGCTCCAGCCCCCTCAGGACTGGTATTTCAGACAGAAGAATCCAAAGCTCTGTGTGTCGCCCAGTAGTGCCACTGGGCCACAGCAGGAAGAGTCTCTGTGATGTGACAGTCATGACCCATATGCCCTCAGTGCTGGGAACCTCCAGGCAAAGGTCCCAGGAAGTGAATCAGCACAACTGACGAGACGGGCCCGTCCTGATTCGCAGACTCCAGAAGACGGGGAGGACAGCTTCAGGTACTGCTTTCCATCTCTAAGTCGCAGAGCTAACTGGTCCTGCTGGCGGAGCTGCCGCAGAGGGAGGCAGGGTCTGGCCTCACTAACAGCAGCTCAGCACTGAGTGTTACGTGTTTTCACGTCTTTAAATAAAGTGTTCACAAGGAAGGGACCAATTGCTACAAAAAGATAGACCCTGTAAAATCTGTGAAATCAACATTGCCAAATAATGAAATAGAACCCAGTAGGAATGCCTTTTAAATTGTGCCATGTCAATATCGTCTGAAGATAAACTCGTAGCAGTGGAGGTTTTTACTGTTAAAAGACCCACAGGAAAGCAGCCAGCTAGAGGACTCCTGAACCAGCATCCTCAGAGGAGGCAGGGGAAGAGGCGTGATAGCAAAGCAGTTATAAGTTCAAGTGCGAAGCAGGACGCACCAGCTCAGAGCCCATAGTACAACTGGCTGAGCTGCTCCTTCTTCAACAGTTGGTCCCGAGGGTGAGCACCAGGGCTGGGTGTGGCATGAGCTCGGGCAAGCCCAGGCCCTTCTGAGCAGGCATGGGCGGAGGCTGGCGGGCTCCCAGCAGCTGAGGGTGGACACAGCATCCTGGCCACCATGAGCCACCCAGAGGGTCAGGCCCCAGCCCTACACAGAGCACTGCTCAACAGAGCCTTCTGCAAAGTGGCCCTGTGTGGCGCCTCCAGCCCAGGTGAGACCAAAGCTTACAAAGGTAGCTGACGGCTGGGGCGCCAGACACCATGGAGACAGAACTCTGGCCGGGGGTCCCTCCAAGGACCCTTGGGCATCTTTATGGGAGGAGGGGCTGTGAGAGCCAGGGCAGGATTCTGCTTCCCAAATATGATGCAAAAACTGCAGTCAGAGGACCTTAAAGAGACACACTCCAGGCAGCAGCACCACCATGTTGGCCAAGCCCCAGGAGGCGAGAACAGCCAAGGGGTGGGTATCAGGACAGGTGGGTGGGACAGACATCAGGGCAGAAGGCACGGCAGACCAGAGAGGACAGCCTTTCACGCAGGTACACCCAGTGATGGAGTGACATCCAGCAGATCCACTGGAGTCCTGCTCTGTCACGTTCCTTGTGACTAAAACCCTCAGGGTCACTCCAGGGGACCTGGGCTAATGGGGCTGCATGAAATAACCACACAAGAGACAGAGATAACTTTTTCTTTGGGCCCTGTGATGGCTCCTCTGACCTTAAGGGCCTGCAGAAAGAGACAGAGAGAGCATGTGCTGACCCCTATTATTGAGGAGAAGCCATTCAAATGAGGCAAGGGATCAGGTTTCAGGGGCTGAGTCTAGCTTCCTGATGTCTGCTGTCAGCAGGTTGACTGACACCAAGGAAGGCCACACCCAAGGGCAAAACAAGAGAAGGGGACACACAAAGGGTGCTTCCATGGAACATTCTATCCCAAACAGGGCAAGGGATAATGGCATAAAGGAACAGGTGAGCATAGCTCAATCCATGGGGCGACATACCTACATCTGAAGACCCGTCCTCAACCTCCGGGACCCGGGCAGTGTCCAGGTCACTATTAGGTGTAGTGACGGTCAGAGCCTCTCTGCTCCAGGATTCAGAGTGGCTCTCCACACTGCTCCCGCCCAGCAGCTGTCCAGGATGAGAGAGGGACCACCCTGCAAGGCCAGCCCCTGCCACGCACTGCCCCAGTGGCTCCCCTGTGTGCTGGCCTTTCTGATTTCTGCAGCTCCCCAGAGACAGTGGCCACACAGGGACTTCAGCTACCCTTGGGCTAGAGAGCTCTGGAGAGGGCTGGGTGCCCAAGGTGCCCTCCCAGGCCCTGGCCTCTCTTGGGCCAGCTTTCCAGTAAAGCGTTAGACTCTGGGCCCAAGAGCACCCCGAGAAGTCAAGAAAGGCCCAGAGGCAGCTGATTCCCATTGCTCCCCGCACCCACTGCCCACCCAGCCAGCTGATCCTTAGCCCCAGCCAGGAGAAGCTGCCCAACTGTCAGGTCCCCATGGTCAGTACTGCTCACCACCTCCACACTGACCAGGGCCCTCCTGCAGGTGCTCACAACACGCTGACCTCTGAGGCCTGGCATCTATGAGTAGCACATCCACATCCTAAGGTAGGCCTCATCCACAGCAGGATGCCCCAGGGCAGCCAGGCCAAGGCCCACTGACCCCAAGCCAAGCTGGAGTCCAACAGGCAGCGGCTCCTGCTGTCACATGGAGGCAGCCAGCTCTCCATGAGCCCGCCAGCAGCCACATGGCTGGGGCTAGTTACTACTCACCTCCCATCCCCACCTTCTCCACCCTGCTGTGAGGCTCAGGGTGCTGCAGACAGCATGCCTGGTCAGCAGGAGGCCAGAGAGTGGGAGGGTCCTTCCTCATGCCCACTTCTTGCCCTGGCTTCACCAGGGTTTTGACCCCTCAACAGGCCACAGCTTCTGCTGGCCCCCTGCCCTCCCTGCAGATGTGGAGCTGAGCCCCGGGCTTGTCCTCACCCCTGTGATCCCTCTGACCCTGCCCACGTGGCACGCACCCTCAGCACTCCTGACCAGACAGCCACCAAGTAGCCAGCTCCTCCTTCACGGTTCAGGACAGCCAGGCCCTGGCCAGGTATAGGAGTTGGTGGGCAGAGCCTGGGCAGAGCTTCAGCACAAAGATGACCCCTCACAGCTCTCCTGCCACCTAATGCAGGGAGGCCCAGGCCTCCCCCTTTCTGGCACAGAGTTCTCAAGGATCACTGGGAATGTGCCAGGAATGCCACCTCTGAGGTGGGAGGCACTGGCCTGGACGGCTGGACTCAGTTCCCCTGTCCCCTGGAAGCAAGATCTCTTTCAAAGCTTTTCCCAGCAAGTCAACTGGCCCCTTAGGTAAGCAACCCAGGGAGGGCTGCCTTCAGGGTCCTCGGCTGTGGTGCCAAGTGGGGTGGGCACAGTCGAGACCTGTCTGCCCAGGGCAGCTTTCTTGGGCTTGGGAATCCAGCTCACGACAGATTGGAGACTTCAGTCCCGTGCTGCCAGCTGCAATGGCCTGGAGACTGCACAACCTGCGTGTGAATGTGTTCTGTGTCCCTGGGGCTAGACAAACAGGCAGCCAGTGCCTGTGGACATAACCAGTAGCCTGGCCTGCAGGGCATCGACAGAGGGCATGGACTGGTGTCTGGAGCTGCCACAGCCTGTGCTACCCTCTACTCGGCAGAGCCGACGGTGGGTCTGCCTAGAAATCCCACCATCCTGGAAGAGGTGTGGGGCTCTCCCCAGATCACAGGGAGGAGAGCTCCACAAAAATCCAAACCACCCAGCATCTTATGTCCAACAAATGATGGGCCAGCACTTGATGCCTGATGCTCAAACCACAGGGACAGGCAAAGGGAGGGACCCAGCCTTTTCACTCACACCTCGAGGCCCGGCTCTCTACTGGACATCAGAGGAAGCCACCGCTCTGTGGCTTGCTTTCCCTGCATCTGCCTGCTGAGCAATCAGGAAGAGCACGCTGGAGCTTCCCTGCCGGCCAGCCGGGGGCTAGCAGCTGGGGGTCCAGGCTCACATGTGGCCGCCTGGCCCAGGAGGATCTGGGCTGTGGATGCCTGCAGGGCAAGTGCTGCTGGGATGTCTGAAGCCCATGGGAGGCCAGTTTGCCAGCCTTCATATATCAGCACTATGTGCCCAGGGAGAGTCCACTCACCCATGCTAGGCTGCAGGAGCTGGGTGCTCAACACTGCCTCACTGACCGCACGCAAGAGGGGGAACATTCAGCCAGCCACACAGGCCTCCAGCCTGACCTGGACCCCCAAAGCCTGTCCTCGGTGGTAGGTGGGCCAGCCAGCCCACTGAGTGCCCTGCCTGCCCTAAGGACGCAGCTGCCCCTCAGAACCCTTCACAGCAAGCACTGCCAGGAAAGGCTGGTGGTTCTGTGTTCAGTGCACATCAACAAGTCCTTTGTCCCTACAGCAAGACAGAAAAAAGCCACTTCAATGACGTGTCTTGGAAGAATCCAGGGCCCTCTGGAACATGGGGGAGAGTCTGTGGCCCGGGCAACAGAAGGAGCCAGGAGGGCTCCAAGCACAGACCCCAGCTCTGCCTCTTACTGGGTGCTGAACATGGGCAAGGCACACCTGACACCTCAGCTCACCTCTTGCCAAATGGCCCCAAAGCCCCCGGGGTGCGGGGGGACCTGGCCCAGTGCCGGCCAAAGCAGGGCACTCAGTCCTTACCTGGCGACCTCAACGTTATAAACAAAAGTGATAACGGGTGGGCAGGTGATTTAAAAAGAAGCCAACGGGGATGTAGCTCAGGTGGTAGAGCGCTTGCCTCTCAAGCACAAGGCCCTGGGTCAATCACAGCACCCCCCCCCCCCACACACACACACACACACAAAAGCCAAAGGATAACATCCTTCCTGACAGCAGCACTTCCAACCTGGCTCCATCTCCACAAGACAGAGCTGCCATGGAGCCAGAGTTCTGGAGCTGTTCACATGACAAAGACCCAAAGTCAGGAACCAGGGACCCCCCCACCAGGGAGTCACTGGAGGGACAGCAAGGGGGGGCCCCACACGCCGAGCATGGCCCTCGGAGGACCTCAGGCCCACAGAGTACAGGGAGGGCAGGGTAGAACCGTGGGGCTGGGCAGGGCAGGACGAAGAGTACCCAGGTGAGCCCAGAGGGCTGCAGGAGGCCCCTGTTGGGGTTAGGGAAGGAGGTAAAGAGGCCCTGAGAGCAGAGGGCAGGGCAGGGCCATGCCACGCCTGGGGAAGAATCACCTGGAAGAGCCGCTCTCGGCAAGGTGTTCCCTGCAGGTGACATGGAAAGGGGAAAGGCAGATGACCAGCAGGTGAGTCAGGGCATGCTCAAAACACAGGGACAGGCCTTTTCACCTGCAGATGGGCCACTCACACCCCAACACCTCCCGCTTCCTGCTGCATACAGCAGGAGCCTCTCAGAGCTCGCAGGTAGCTGGGACCTGCCAGGCTCCTGCAGAGGTCTGGGCAGGTCACCTGGTCGCCCCCCACCTGTACCACTGCCTGAGGGGCTGCTGGCGGCTCCCCGGCAAGCCCTGGCCCACGGACTCTCTCACAGGGCAGGTCCATCTCTGCTTCTGGTCCACTCTGTAATCTCTGGCCCTTCAGAGCTCTGGACCTGGGCCTAACCTGGAGATAGCTGAAAAAATCCATTCTGGCTGGGGTCAGGGGCTCTCCCCACGCAGGGTCAGAGGTGGGCCTGGGTTCCAATGCACCAAGTCAGGTCCTCCAGACCCACTCTTAGCCGGACTCTGGGTGACTGAGCCCAAGAGCCACCTGGGAGACAGACACCCCAACTGAGCCACTGTAGGGCGAGTTCCCGATGGGAAGGGGCCGCCCATGTTGGCTTCCTGGCCACTGTGGTCCTGATGGGGGGCAGGACTGGTGCTCCCTCTACTCCCCAGGAGGGACGTGGTGGGAGGTCAGGGCTCCTCCCCATCTGGGCACTGCAGAGGCTTGACCTTGTGACCCACTCTCAGGAAACCAAGGGAGGAGAAGGAAATGCAACCCAACCTCACACCTAGCACAGGCCCCAACCCATGCACCTGACAGGAGTGGGCTGGAGGCTGGACAGGGGCATCCACAAAAGAGACAGGCCACATCTCCAGAAAGATTCAGAGAAACAGAGCTTAACCATAGCGTCCAGTTATCCTAGGCGTAAGAGGTTTGCACATAAATTCTGAGATGGAGCTGGGAACCTCACTAAATTTCTGTCTGAAATGCTTTTATAGCAGTGTTGCCCAGAATTATGTCTCATAAGAACCTGCTTATGTAAAGCTGCCCCCCAGCCTCCTCGGAGGCCAGCCCATTCTTCTGCGGCGTCCCCAACAACCTGGTGAATTAGTGCCCAGAGCAGCTTTAGATTTTAAGAGGAGTTCCAACACCCCTGCACCTGCTGTCTCACCAAGCCACACTCCTTCTCCCAGGCCGGCCCTTCTCACTTGCAACAGAGGCCATGGCCAGCTCAGGGGGGCAGGAGATGGGGAGTCATAGCCTTCCCCACAGCCGCTAGTCACTCCACGGGTCAGCAGAGCCCAGAGGAGCTCAGTGGCTCAGGAGGCCCCAGCATCAGGGCACAGCAAAAAGCTCCCTGATAACCTGTCTAGTCACTGATGTGGAGACACAGCTCCTGTGGAAGGGGACGCTCCAGGGAAGCCAGGCCCTGGCCCTGGGCCAACCTGTGTTGAGCCCACAGGGCAGAGTGTCTCCCCTTATGCTAGGACCTCCCCCTTACAAGGGAGCAGGTAGGCCAGGGCCCTGCAAAACCCCAGGTGGTGACACTGGCCTGGGCTGTGGTGTTTGTTGTGCAGGCCACCCAGATCATCCAACAAAGGACCAACGGCTGGTTTGCTTTTATTTCTATTTTTCCTTCTTTTTTTCTTTTTGAGATGGAGTCTTGCTGTGTTACCCGGGCTAGCCTGAACTCTTGGGCTCACAGATCTTCCTGCCTTAGCCTCTGGAGTAGCTGGGACTACTGCTACTGCACCCTGCTAAGCAAAGGGTTTTCAAAAGGAAAATCAGTTTTCAAATAAAGCTCCCAATGGAGTAGCACCTGACAAAGGACATGCCAAGAACACAGACTGCAGGAAACCTAGCACCGCAGCTGCAGGGGGCTGGCGGAAGCTGACAGACCTCGGCACTTCCACAATGGCTAAGGAACAGGGGCAGGAGCGCGGGGCACCACGGGGTGCATCTGCACGTCACAGAGGTGGGAGATCTCATGTTTGAACTTTAGTGTTCTTTAAAATGCACTTTGTTCGGGCTGCTGTTGTGGCTCAGCAGTACAGCGCTCGCCTAGCATGTGCAGGCTTCTGGGTTCGATCCTCAGCACCACATAAAAATAAATAAATAAAATAAAGGTACTGTGTCCAACTACAACTAAGAAAAAAATTTATTTAATGCACTTTGTTTTTTGAATTATTAAATGGCAAACTTGCCAAGATGGTAATTCTGTTCCCACAGAGCTGGTAGGGTGCCACCCTCTTGAGCCCACACTGCCAGGACAGAGCCTGAGGCCCAGCCCCACTGGCTGACAGCATCCAGGAAACTCGAGGGTTGCAGCTCTCTTCTCCCCAAAGACGTGTGGACAGTCAACCCACCTGTTGATGAACTCTTCCTCTTCTTCAGAAGGATTTGAAGTGACTTCTTAAGAGCCCATGAGAACTGAGCTTGTTTCTGCTATTAATCAGGGGATGCGTTCAAAGCCCCAAGCAGGGGCAGGGGCAGATAAGTGGCAAGTGCCTGCCTAGCATGCATGAAGCCCTTGGTTCTGACCCCACAACCACCACCAAAAGTCCCCAGCAGGGATCCCCGTTCTGGCCTAGAGGACGGCTGCGGTTGGGCCGCAGCAGCCAACTTGGCTGCCCTGGTCTCCACCACATGGGCTCAGACCCACCAGTGTCACACTCCTGGCCCAGGAGTGGATCAGGAGAGCCATACCCCATGCCTGGAGGATCCCAGGCCCTGGGATGACCTGCCTGGGCCCTGGGGACATGCTGCCAGAAAATAATAGGGAATTTGAGGGGTCCCCCACCAGGGAGGATCAAAAAATGACCAGCAGAAGCCAGCTCTGAAGGTGCCCTCACTGCCTGAGGCAAAGTAGGACCAGGGCATGTTTCAGGACCAGCTCCCCTTGAGGGACCTAAGGGACTGAGAACCAGGGTGGTGGCCGCCTCCTCCAACCACTGAACCCACACCCAGGCCCACATCCCAGGGCCAGTGCTCACTAGGCCACGCCATGGATGCCAACCCCGGGTCAGATGGTCCAACAGGCAGGACAACGAGCCAGCCATCACTCCCCAAAGAGCAAGCTCCGCTTTGTGAAACAGCTCAAGACAATCACATGCCATAAAAGTCTCCCAGTTAAGGTGCACGATCCAGCGGGTTTGAGCGGTGGCAACTGTCCCTGTGATCCAATTCCAGAGCACTTCCATTGCCCCCAAGGAAACCCCACTCCAATGGCAGAGATCCCCAATCAGCCCCTGATGGGACTCTGTGGATTCACCTGTTCTGGACACTCCCCTACATGGAACCCTGCAATGTGAGGCCCTTGGTGTCTGACCTCTTTCACTGGGCACCAGGTGGGTTTGGGGGGTTTGATTTTTTGCTGTGGTTGTTGTTGTTTGTACTGGGGATTGAACCCAGGGGTCTCTACCACTGAGCTGCATCCCCAGCCCTTTTCATTTTTTATTTTGACAGGGTCTTGCTAAGTTTCCCAGCCTGACTGGCCTCAGTCCTCCTGCCTCAGCCTCCCAAGTTGCTGGGATCACAGGTGCAGCCACCACACCCGGCACGAACACCGGTGACAGGAAAGAGACTCAAATGTCGTGACTTCCCTCCTCTTTGCTCTGGCTCCAGAGACACTAGGCTTCACCTAGCTGTCCTCTACTTTGGGCATCTGGGTCGCACCCACCCTCCAGCTGTGGACAGTGCTGCTGTGGACTTGAGTACAGACCTGGAAGTGGACATCCTGGTGCAAGCCATGCTGTGCTGGACTGTGAGGGACCTCCAGACTGGGACCAGGAGACTGTGCCTCCTAAGGAGCCCCCTCACCAGCATGTGTCTGAGGACTGCCCTTCTCCGCATCCTCGCAGATGCAGGTTATCAGCTGGTGCTCTGGTTCCAGCCACCCACTGGGTGTGCAGTGGCACCCAGTGAAGAGCAACGCTGGGCATCCTTTCATGCGCAAGAGGCCAGTGGTGCCTCTTCCATGGGCCCCTGTCTGCCATGAACAGGTGATGCTGTGAGACACATTCCCACCATCCCTCCTCCTGGTGAGGCTGGTGAGCTTAGGTCATGGAGGCCTTGTTCTGTGACCGAATCTGCTTTCCTGCAGCCGTGTCAACACACAGCCAAGAGTAGGTGGGCAGCATCCCCTTGCTGCAGCTGAAATACTCCCTAAAGCCATGGGCAGGCCTGTGCTGGGACCCCCAGAAACCTGCCATGGGTTGAACAGTGGCCTTCCAGAAAGTACACCCAGAACCATGACCTTATTTGGAAAATAAGTCTCAACCTGAGACCCCAACATCCCACATCAATGGTCCCCAGTGGGCAAGGACACACGGAGAACACCTGTGAAAATGGACATGGAGATGGAACGAAGTGACCAGGAGGGTCCCTGGAAGCTGAAGAGGCAGGAAGAGACCCTCCTGAGGCCTCAGCCCAGGCAGCTAAAGCCTGACTACAGGCCACCCTCCTCCTGAACAGGAAGACAAGAGTTTCTGCCACCTTGCACTGTCAGTGCCCCTCGGTGACCTGGATGGCCCACCACCACACAGAGAGGGGGAGCTTGCCTTCTGCTGCTGTTTAGGGCCACGGAGAAATCCCATGCCAAGAGTTTCCCTTTAAACTTGCCAGAGCATCGTCTTGGCCTATGGCCCACTGGACACACAGAGGGCCTGCAGAGCCCCACTGCCCAGCGTGGACAGGCACAACCCTGGGCTCACATGCCCTGGATCTCACTGGGGGCTGAGAGGTGCCCCCAGGCACTCCCCAGGTTCTGGTCACTCTCTTTAGACAAGTCTTCCATGACGAGGTGAGACACTGGCAGGATGGAGGCGACCCTGGACCTGACTCTGGCTAACCCTAGCCAGACCCACAGGAGAGAATGGGTGGGGCCTGAGAGGATGTCCACAGGAGGATGTCCACAGGAGGACGGCCCTCTGTCCTGCACTGCCTGGCAGGGAAAGGCCTCTCCCCAGCTCCTGCTCCATCCCCAGCTCTCCTGGGCCGTGGTGCCAGGGGACACTGTGCTGCATGCTGTCTGGGGCCCTGGTACCTAGAGGTCAGTATTAGGACACTCCAACTGCTCGGGGGAATGGAGGGGTACCCCCACTCTGCCTAGCTTTCCTGTGGCCACGTAAATGTGCAGACTAGACCTGACCATGGTGTGTATCTTGATCTTTCTGTACAATGAAAAAATCCAGGGGGTTCCACCAAGGGGACATGGCACCCATATCCACCAACGCAACCCAACAGGACACGGCGCCCCATCCACCAAGGCGGCCCACAGGAAACAGTGCCCCCTTATCCACCAAGACGACCCACAGGATCCACGTGCCAGGCTGCGAGGCAGAGCTGGAAGGGTCCAGTGCTTCTCGCCGCTCAGGCTTTGATGCCACCCTGAGGAGGAGGGGCAGGTCGGGGTGACTCAGAGCTGGGAGAAGGCAGGCAGCTGGTGTGGCCAGGCCGGGAGAAAGGAGGTAGGAGTGCAGCCACCTCAGGGAGAAGGCAGAGGGCCTGAGAACCAGAGCCACTCCTGGGCCCAGCCCGGCCAGCTCCAGCTCCTGCAGCTGTGGGCAGCAGAGGCCGGCCTCAGGGGACAGCCGCTCACACCCACCCTCACATTCTTCTCCTGTATTGTGCTTGTTCTTCAAATTCTCAAACAAGGCACATTAAACTCTGTGTGTGGCCAGAAGGTACTGCCACTTGGGGAAGGACGCTGATCAATCCCCTCCCCCTAACAACTGTGGCTCCAGGAGAAGGCCCGCACTCACCAGAGGACGAGGACCTTGGCAGAGAAGCCAGCAGGAGCCCCACTTTGTTCTCACCCATTTTTAGAGGGAAAAGAAAGACGAGTGTTCTAGAAGCTCAGCAGGAGAGAACCAAATGGGTGTCTGCTCAGGAGGATCTGCGTACAGTAATTTGATGCAGAAGCTCAAGTCAGGGAGAAAAGGAGACCAGAACAGAAGAGTGAAAGCTGGAGCTGGGCTCGGGTGGAACATTGCCAAGCACGGGGAGGCACCGGGTCCAATCCTCAGCACCACACGAAAAAGTAAATAAATAAAGTTATAAAAATATATTTAAAAAAAACCTCCCTTCACGAGTCCTGGGCAAGTAAAACTCCCTGTGAACCCCACAGGCCCTGAGCCCTCCTGCACCTCCAGCCACCTCCCCATGCTTCTGCCTCCCCTGCCCTGCCACCTGCCCAGGACAGAGGCAGGAAGAACTAGGCAACCTCTTCAGCAGCCAGATCCTGCCCCCAGCCCACTGCCCAGGAGCCAGCTGCTGAAGTGTGAGCTAGGGCTGAAGGAGGGGACCCCAAGGGCAGGCCCTCCCAGAGCCAGACAGGTGTGAGGGCCATGGAGGAGAACAGCCCCTCTCCACAGGGGAGCCCATCTGATGGGCCCTGGCGAGGAGGTAGCCCAGTCCAGGGAGGAAGAGGCGTTGGACAATCCAAACCAGGACAAGCAACAAAAGAGGAGAGCTGGCCCCAATGCCAGGGATGTTCCTCATGAGCCAGGCAGTGCCACAAGATGGCACTTATGTCCCTGCACCTGCAGCTTTGCAGCTCACAGAGCCCTGGGAGGCACAGACCCAGGGGCAGCACCCACCAGGTGGGTGTGCAGGACACACAGGGTGGTCCGGGCTGTTGCTGTACCAGAGGAATTAACCCACAGAATAAATCCAGAAATAATCCCACACATAGCAGCCAACCGATTTTTGGCAAAGATGCCAAAGAAATGGGGAAAGAAGAATCACTTCAACAAACAGTGCCCAGCATGGAAGAAACGCTGCGGGCCTCACTTCAGGCTGCACAGAGTGAGCTCCAGGCGGGTGGCCTGGCCTCCACAGCTCACAGAAACCTGGCCGCACGCTCAGCAAGCTGCCCTTCATCAGTGTGAAGAAGTCTGCCTGTCAAAAGACCCTGTACTTCAACAGCCCAACCAGGAAACGACTCCACGACTCGACACGAGGCCCAGGGAATGAAGGGTGGCACTTCCACCCGAGCTCAGCTCGACGTCGGAGGAACCGGGGGCCCACTGGCAGAGCACTTGCCTGGCCTCGCGAGGCGGGTTGAAGGGCTCCCAGGTGCTACCACATGGTGAGCTCCAAACAGGCTGTGTGAAGCAAGCAGGGCAAGCCGCCCTGTGCCGAGGCTGCACTCCCATGGCATTTGGGGACGCGAGCCAACACGACGATGGGCCGCAGACCAGCAGGCACCTAGGAGAGAAAGGGGACGGGCCATGCTGCCCACAGTCTCACAGCAGTCCAGGGAGCCATGAAGACCAGGGCACAGCCAGGTGGGACACGGGGGTGGGACAGGGAGAAGAGCTGCCTGGGGTCAACAGGACAGGGTCAGCATCACTCTGGGGACCCAGGGGTGGGGCTACAAGCCTGAGTGCGTTACAAACACAGCCCTCCTGGAAATGCCCCGGGGCACAGCAGCCCTGGCCCAGCTGAAAGCGCAGGCTGCTCAGGGCCACTCCCCAGGCAGAGGGCAGGACTGGGCAGGCAGACTCAGGGCACAGTCTCACTGCCCTGCACTCTTGCTGTCACCAGGGAGTTCACCAGGAAAGGCTGTGCAGGGCCTGGCCTTGACCCAACAGCTGGCCACCTCTGCCCCCTGGGGCATGAGGGCTAGGCCTGCTTGGTGACAGGACACAAGCTGATGGTGGCTATGTGTCCCCCAGAGTTCAGAGAAGGGGACCATCCAGGGCTGGGAAGCCATGCAGGAACCACCTGAAGGCAATGGACTCTGACTATGATGACCATGGGATGACCCTGGCCCTCCAGCTCAGTATCACTCTTGTGATGTGGGAAGGAGAACTAGAGAGGCCCAAGCTCCACTGTCCCTCCATCCACACAAAGACAGGCAGCCAGTACTTCAGGGCTAAATATGGAAGGGCTGGACTCGGGGCAGCAAAACACACTGCCCACCTGGACCAAGGATGCTACACACACCCAAAACCCATCCACCCAAGGTCAAACTGCCAGCAGCCTGGATATAGCACCAACCCAATGTCCATGGTCCTGACAGGCCCCAGAACTACCCAGCCCTCAGGCCTCCGGTCAGCCCGAGTGGCCTGGCACCTTCAGAGCACTGCCTAGAGGCCACAGGGCATGGGGGGAGGAGGAGAAGACTCCATGTCTCTGAATGGATGTCAGTCCCCGGACCCCGCAGCCCAGCGCCTTGGTGATGATAGCTCCCGACACGGGACAGGAGGGGAGGCTGCTAAAGGCCGGCTCCCCACCCGAGGTGCACCACAGGACATAGCCTGTGCTGGGGACTGGGCTGCAGGAGGCCCACCACGGGCTCCGCCCATAGCCCAAGTACAAGTTTTGATTATAAAAATAACCTCAGACACTGATCCTTCCAGTTTCCCATGGAACAAGATGAGGTAGAAATGACTTGCCCTGGGGCACAGGACCAGCCACCATCACCTAGCACAGGTGAGACTACACCTCCCCCAGCTCAAGGCACTGGCCAGCAATCTGGCGAGCCCCCAGCGAACAGCGCTGACAGCAGAACCCAGACCAGAGCATCAGCAGCTGTGGAGAGGAAGGGGGACTTCTAGAGGGACTTGGTTCCTCCAAATCCAGAGCTGTGAGCAGGGCCTGCCGCGTCTCCCCTGCCAACAGAAGCAATCTCTGAACCCAGCTTCTGCCCAGACCAGGGTCAGGCGGCACTGCGCGGACTCTCAGCCCTGTGCTGGACGGACTTGAAGCCCCTTGGGAGAATCGGGAGAACCCACCAGCACTAACACACTCCTCGAAAGCTGACAAGATTGCAGAGGCTGGGCCTCCCAGCGTGTGACCACCTGACACTCAGCACTGACCCAGGAATGCGTTCATTTCCCAGAAACAAGGGGCCTGTTCTCCCATCAGAGATGAGTGGTCACCAGCACTGCCTCCCTGAGGGCCGCTGCCCAGCTAAGAAGGGCCCCAGGGAGGTGGGTGAGAAGGTGACCCCATGATCCCCTTCCTCCTGGCACTTCCAAGGAATTCTCAGGAACCCGGCTGCACCGCTGACAGAACTTTCCAGAAGGAATCTCCTTAATCTGGTAAGAAGAAACACTTGTAGGAAAGTGTGTTTGAACACTTCAAGCCCTGCGCTTGGAGTTATCTAGCATGGGTCAGACATAGATGATGCTGCCAGACGGTGAACAAGGCCAGGGTGGACAATGCCAGGCCTCGCTTACACAGGTGGAGACCCCACCCACACGCCATGCGCATAAGCTGCTGGACACACCGTCACACAACACGTCAAGTGTGCCCAGGAGCACCCAGACACAGGGACGTCCCAAGTCACGCCAGCAAAACCAGATGCCACTTCTCACTCAAGACCCACAAAAGGAGGCGCCCCTGAGATGGACATGTGGCACCATGACCCTGTCCCCTGGCAGGCATCACGGGCCTTCTCCTGGGAAACCTCCAGATCTGTGCCGCGGGCTTTGGCAGTGTGTGGTTTCTCCTGCCTGTGACAGCCACACTGCCCACTCCAAGCCGACACCTCCCGCTGACACGTCAAGGTCCACCCCGACCCTGGCCTAGAGCAGGTCCTGCACTCTGACAGCTCCACCCTGAGCGAGTCCTTCTGGGCTCCTCATGGTGTCTGACCACCGACGGCAACTCTGGGCCTCCATATCTGCTCTCTGCCTGGGCTCTCAGTTCAGCCTCCAGGACCTGTGGCTGCCTTGACCCTTTCTTAGCCTTTCTGTGACCTCTATGTGTAATCATGTCACGTGTCACGTGTGACTTGAGTGTTACAGATATTGAAGTTAAGATGGGAAAGCAGAGCCCGTGCCGCAGGGCTATGATGACCAGGTGACCCGCGGGTATTCAGCGAGCTGCCACGGAGGAGGGTGGGCAGCCGGCGAAGTCACTGCTGTTCATAAACTGTGACTGGAAAGACGCAGACGTGTTTGGGCTGTGCAGATGACACATTCACACACTATTACAAACACACTGCCAAGGAACAGAACAAAACGATAAAAAAACAGACTTTCCAAAGGCCGGGCCTATAGATCTGTGCATAAAGGCTCCTGGGCTGACCTCTGCAGGACGAGTGAAAAGGCAGAGATCCGCAGGCCAAGTCCCAGGGACAGACCTGTGTGGTCACCCCTTCCAGCACAGCCTTGAGCTTGGAAGGAACTGATGACATCGACCTCTAAGTGGCAGTGACAGGGGGATGTGGAGAGGCCAGTAGCAGGCGCAGGGGGACAGGTGGCCACCCCAGCAGAGACAGCCCCTTCCAGCCCACCTCGGAGCCCCACGCAAGGATGCAAGGAGGGAGGGGAAGAGCAGAGGCGCTCCTCTGCAGGACCCCTCCCTCCCAGCTCTGAGGAAGCGAGGGCCACCCGGATGTCCAAGTCCCTCTGCTCTCCTGATTTTCACCTACAAAAGTAAAACGTGACTGTATGAATTTTTTCAAAAAAAACACAAGAAAGCACATGGACAACAGGATTGTCCACACTCACCGCCACGAGAAGCAGCGGCAGCAGCGGAGGCCCTATTCTGCCCGTTTCCCCCACACGACAGACGTGGGGGTTTTGTTTCGATTTCGATTTTCTGCAGCACTGGGGATGGAACCCGCTGCTCAACTGCTTAGCCACATCCCAGCCCTTTTCTGTTTTTTTTTTTTTTTTTTTTTTTTTGAGACAAAGCCTCAATACATTGCCCAGGCTAGCCTTGAACTTGCACCCCGCCTGCCTCGGCCTCCTGAGTCGCTGGGATCACAGGTGTGCGCCACAGCGCCAGTAAACATGTATATTTAATTAAAAACATGAAGGCCGGCTCCCCACCCGAGGTGCACCGCAGGACGCAGCCTGTGCTTACCCCGCGCTCACACTGTTCCCCAACAGCTCTCCCTAGCACTGTGGCCACGCTGTTCCTCTGTGCCGCACTCTCATAGTTTATCTTTTAACCACGCCACCTGAGGAAGGTTTTGCTGTTGTGAGCAAAGCTGCCTCCAACGACCTCATACCCGTCCTCCCACCCCTGCACAACCATCTCCTAGAACAGACCCGGGGGATTATGAGAGGTGCATATCTCTCTCTTCTTATGTGCTGCCAAACATTGGGTTAACAAAGGCTCTCCAGGGCTGGTGGGAGCGGGTAGTGCCTCAGCACAGTCTGCACAGAGCTGGAGGTGGGACATGCTGAGGGCGTGGTCTCCAGAGCAGTGCTGCAGGGAGGTGCTGGGACCTCTCAACTCCCAGCTCTAGTGTGAAGGCCAGGCACCCCACAGGACCATCTGAACAGCCATGCCTTGGCTCGGCCAGAGGGTCTCGAGCTGGCAAAAGGAAGTTCTGGTGGGTTTTTGGTGTTTGTCTTCTTTTTTGAGATGGGGTCTTGCCTGGTTGTTCAGACTGGTCTTGACCTCCTGAGCACAAGAATGCTCCTGCCTCAGCCTCCCGAGAAGCTGGGACAACAGGGCTGGCAGTCTCTGAGGGTCTCCCACAAACACTGTATGGGGCTCGTTCTCACCCCAGGCCAGAGCCAGCCCAAATATGAACTTCCCCCAACAAACCCACCCCAGTGGTCTCTTCCGCCCCCAGAACCTCACAGGCCCTTTCCTTACCTTCTCCCCTGATTTTCAGTCCCACTCTGTCAGGAGGCCACACTCGCCTGGCCTGGACCCCAACAAGGATCCCTGGGTGCCCTCCCCAGAGTCCAGCCTAGCCAGAGGTCACTCAGGGGATCATGGTGCTGGAAAACCAGGAGTTGTGGAAGGACAGGGCAGGGTGAGGGCCAGGCAGTCCTCCATAAAGCCCCATAGAGAGACAGTGGAGAGTCAACAAGCCCAAAGTGACAAGGCAGAATGGGCCCCAGGGCCAGGATGGAACCCAGACAGGCCCGCCAGGCCTTGGGCAGCTCGGCCCTCCAGGACCCAGGGACCGAGGCAAGCAGCAAGGACCCTCACCAAAGCCAGTGGGCCCTCACCCAGGCCCCAGGGGGCTGTGCTCTGTGCAGACCAGATCCCACAGGCATATGGGTGCAGTGGGTGCAGAAGGTTCTGGAATGCTAAAGAGGTCACATGGAGAGCAAGTGTTCCGTGCTTTCCCTGCCAAGAGAACATCTAACAAAAGCAAAGCGGAAGTTACTGGTCAGGAAATGATCACGAGTGTCCATTGTGATGGACAGGGGTCACCTGGCTGCCCACACACATGCTCCTCGGTCTCACAACTACCCAGGAGGAATGGAGTTTTAAAGTTACAGTGAGGGGTTCCTGGCCCAGAGCTGAGGGAAGTATAGCAAAGCCTAGTGGCATGGGAAGCGCTGGAAGCCACAGGGATACTGGCTGCCTGGACACAGGCCTGCCGTGGCCAAGACAGGACCTGTGATGGCTCGGCCACCTATCCCTGCCAACACCCACCGTGGGCCAGCACAACTCTGTTCCAGGGAACAGGATACAGCTCACACAGACCCCACCTCTGAGCAGCCTGCCTTGATTTACCCCAGAGGGCTGCCGCCCATAAATTTCCTCCGATGCCTGGGAATAGATTTAAGACATCGACACATAAAAACTGGCAATTATGGGCATATTAAACATGGACCCTATCAAGAGAAGCAAATTAAAAGCTTTCACAGTGTCAGATTCCCAACTGGCTCCTCAAGGTCACTCCTAATACTGCTGACCCCAG
The DNA here is from genome assembly GCF_964194105.1 of Spermophilus citellus. Classification (NCBI taxonomy): domain Eukaryota; kingdom Metazoa; phylum Chordata; class Mammalia; order Rodentia; family Sciuridae; genus Spermophilus; species Spermophilus citellus. Next base: position 1,758,777 of record NC_138189.1, read on the forward strand.
CACAATTATCTCGTGGGGAAAAAATCCTAGCAGCAAAAGAAAAAGGGACAGTGAGGTGCCCACATCTGCTAGAAACCTCCTCTTCCAGAAGTGCACTCCTTCCCCATTCCACTGCCTGGAGGAGCCCAGAGAGGGGTCAGCTGGAGGCCTGGGAGCACCAGGAGCCATGCAGGGGAATGTGACGGCAGGCAATGCCCTAGATGGTGACTGCATCCAGGTGAAGTCTCAGGGCTCCACTTCCCAGGGTCGAACTGAGAAAGCCCCACAAGAATGGAGACGGTGAGGACAGGAGCTGGCCCAGGCCCTTCCATCCCCACCACTGCTGCCCTGCAGCCTGCTGATTTCAGCTCACAGTACACACTGAGGGTGTGGGAGGTTCCCACCCATGCAAGGCCACAGCCTGCCCCCATGCCAGCAGCTGGCACTGAGCCCGCCTTCTGCTCTTCCCAGTGGAAGTGAGGAGCCTGTGAGGCACAGGAGTCCCCTTTAGGGACCCCAGTTCATCTCCTCCCACCAGCACTGACCCCTCTCCCCCAGCGCATGGCTCCTGCCCTCGATCCACCTAGTCCTCCATGGTCCCAACGGCCAGAGCCTGCCCACACCAACCAGGGGGGTTCTGTCCTCTGGATGTGGCCCACCAGGAGCCCACTGGCTGTCCCCAGCTTGACTGGGCCAGAGGACAACAACTGGGTGGTGAGAGGTCTGAGGCCTCCTGACCTTCCCTGGGTCTTGGTGTCCACCATGGAGGGAGGACCCAAAATCAGGTTCAAAGCAACCCCAAAGGCTCCTAAGGAGAGGTGGGCGCTGCAGAAAGCTGGGGTGCGCCTCTAGTGAAGCTGAGTGGGAAGCAAGGGGCCTGCTGCTGTCCCAAGGCCCAGGTACTCACCCTCCCCACTGACCACCATGAGTAGCCACGGACACTCCAGACTCTCAGACCCACCTTGCTCTGCAGGCCACCTCTCACCAGCACTGCTACAGTGGACTGAGCATCCCCAAAAGATTGGTCCCCCTGGACCATCTGAATGGACCTTATTTGTCAAAAGGGTGTTTGCAGGTGTGGTCAAGCTAGGAGATCTGGGAGGGCATGCCAAGGGCAAGTGAAGGTCGCGAGAAGATGGAGGGAGACACTGGCATAATACAGTCACGAGCCAGCAGTTGCCAAGGATGCAGCAGCTCAGGAAGCTGGGGTGAGCCTGGGGTCAGGCCACAGAGGGGCCTCAGCTCAGGAGTCATCTTCCCTCCCTCCCATCCCCTCCCACATCGGCGTGAGAATCCTGGAGGCAAGGAGGAGGCTGGGGAGGCCGAGTGTCTGGAAGGCAAGAATTACACTTTCGTGAGGCCAATGGAGGCTGGAGAGGCTGGGAAGCTTAGAGGCAGCCTAGCCAGGTTTGTATTCCAGAAACATCCAGAACATGCCATTTCAGAAATCACCTAAGCAGGGATGTCTAGAGAAAGATCTGGAAAAAAACATACTGAGGTGCCCTCTAGGGCTTCTCTGTCCCATCCATTTTCTTCGGGTCTCCTTTTGTGGCAACCACCTCCTCACCCATGTTCTGCCTAAAAGTCAACTGACCCCAGAGGGCAGCCTCTCCCAACTGTCCCTGTGAGAATTCCTGCTGCCCTCAATACCTGTCTCTGGTCCCAAGAACACTCCACTACACAGCAGCTTGGGGTGGCCCTGCTCCCAGCTCAGTTCCCTGGTCAGACATCCCTTGTCCAGGCTCTCTGCTCTGTGTATCGTGAGGCTGTGTTCCAGGTGTGGGCCAAGCTCTGCTGCCCCTGGGAAACCTCAGGAGAGACTGATCCCAGCTCATCAGGCAGCCAGCAGAACCCAGTCCCTGTGGCCGCACATACGAGGTCACTCCTTGCCTGCTGGACACTGACTGCCCCTCTGCATGTGGATTCTCCGTGACTGACCCCTTCTGCTTCCCCTCTGACTTCCACCACCCACTGGAGGGTACTCCTCTTCCCAGGGATCCTAGGACCAGCTCCCAGAGGACCTCCTCGAGGTCACTGTGACAATGTGATGGAGTCACAGGGGACCCACCACATGCACCGGAGCAGCACACCGGGGTGTGGGACTGTGGACCCCACAGCCCCGGGCTTGGTTCTCCAGGAATGGAGCTGTGCAGGCGGTGAGGGCTTCCCTGGTGGGGTGGGCACTTTCCCTGGCTTGTCCACACCACCCAGGAGCAACAGTCCTGCCCAAGAACATCGTGACTTCGACTTGCTGACAATGGCACCACCGTGCCTGTCCTCGGAGCCAGGCTCTATTTTCCAATCACGACACCTCATTTTTCTAGAAGCGTGTGGAAGACCCAGAGGCTCTGCTGGACCCCCGTGCACCTGTAGTGGGTCAGGCTCCATAGCGTCCTTCCCTCTCCTCCCTCACGGCCCTCGCAGGGCAGGGATGCTGTGAGCAGGCTCATCTGATGGACAGGAAACCAGGGCGCAGAGGCAGGGCAAGGTCACACCAAGGCTTCAGGGACGGGGACAGCCCAGCTCCACCCCACCAGGCTGCCCGCTCACCTCTGTCCTCCCAAGTGTGCTAATGCCCTGAGTCATCACAAAACTAAATTTACCCTTTGAACTGCTCCTTGTGCACACTGAAAAGCAGCCCCTCTACAGGCTGGTGGCCACAGGTCCAGGAGCGGGAGGAACTGCTCCTGATGGGCTTGGGGTTCCCACAGGGGTCTGGTGTGAAAGACAGCCTCACCTATCCAAGCCCAAACAACGACTGAGAGACACAGGAACAGCAAAAAGCAAGGCTTTACTTTAATGATGGTCCTGAAAGATGGGGTGCCTGGTGGTCAGGGACCCCCAGACTGGTACAACTAGTGTTCTATCCCCTCTCCTTGGTTCCTCACTGGCTGAGTGCTGTGGGGTGCACAATCTTCCCGAACCCACCCAAGTGTTACTGACTCCGATTGGGTTATTCGAAGAAATACACCTTTCCTGTCCCCACCTCCCTTTGCTCTCTTGTCGGGGGAGTCCCCTGGTTGAGTGCCTTTTGTACCTACAGTTCATCCCTGTTGGTCAGGTGGCCCTTCCTTCTCCCCCCCCCCTCATTTTCTATTTCTCACACTAGAAACTAGACGGAGGTGGTGGTCACACAACATTGTGACTGTACTGAACACCACTGAACTGCTTCCTTTGATCATTAGTTTGGGGCTGGGGCTGACATCAGTGGCAGAGGTTTGCCTTGCACACACAAGGCCTTGGGTCCCCATCCCTAGCACTGCAAAACAAAATGGTTAATTTTATGTGACCTGAATTGTACCTAACTTTTTTAAATGCCCGGAAGCTGAATGTGGTGCCGCATACCTGTCTTATCCCAGAGGCTTGGGGGTCTGCAACAGGAGGATCAAAAGTTCAAAGCCAGCCTCAGCAACTTAACCAGACCCTGTCTTGAAATAAAAAGGGCTGGGGACGTGGCTCGGTGACGTGAACCCTGGGTTCATCCCTGGTACCCAAAAAAAAGCCCTGGAGGTGACAGCTCCCTAGGGTGGTGCGGCCCAAGGAGAAGCTACCTCTGCACACCCAGGAAAATGGGGTGGACCTTGATCTCCCCTAAATGAGAATCACCAACTAATCACCTTCTAGCCACACCAGGAATCCAGTGGCCAAGCACGTCCCACATCGGAAAAGAATGACAACCAGAAGAGGGTCAAGGAGAATCAAAAAGCAGATCTCCAAAGACAGGCATCAAGTGTTGTGCTGCGTTTCTCTCGTCCACATTCCCTGCGTGCCACTGGGAAAGGTCATTGAAAGCCAGCAGGTTCACAAGCAGGTCAGGAACCCTGCACAGTGAATGGAAATCAATTCAGGCCCTAGTAAAGCCACACTGCATCTCACTGACTCTTGCATAGCGTTTACAGGACGTAGAGGGCACCATCTGTGTCCTGTCTCCCCTTCCCTTAAGTCTTCCCCTAACTCACAGGGAAAGTTGCCAAAGGAAATTTCATGCTCCCTAAGTCTCTTGTCAAACCCCCACCTCCCAACTTTCTCCAGGACCAGCATTCAAACTGACAATACTTGAGAACTTGAGCTTCGGCAGGTGAGATTGAGACACACTTCACACACCTCAGCTGTATGGAATTCACGAGAATGCAGATGAAGGTGCCCGGGCAGAAAGGAACCTCATGTTCCAAGAAAAGAAAAAACCTTTGTCCCTGACCAGGTCCCTGCCAACAAACAGGGCTCAGCTCCTGCCTCGGAAGGAAGCACATTTCCACAGTTCCCCCTAAAAGGACCGCAGGCTGCGTTCTCACCACCAAAGACATCCTGTTGATCACAGCCAATCACTTACTCCTCGTGTGCAGAACCCAGAGGCCTGGCAGCTCCTCAGTGCCTGGCACATGGGCTGCCAGGAGGCACCTGAGCCTCGGCTGAGCACAGTGGTGACGCTCCCCTCCGCCTGCCTTCCCAGGGCTAATGACAGAACAACCTGCTGATCACAATCTGCAGGCAGCACTGGCTCACACCTGGGTGGGGCTCCCAGGAAGACCCTGGAAGGCAGGCCACACAGGCCTAGATGGCAGCATTTCAACTACAAAAAAGTTAAAGAAAGCTATGGTTACTCCGACCCCGCCAAAAGCCCCTGTGAGCCCCAGCTGATGTGCAGGGGGACCTGCCTGATCACCTCCACCCCAGACCCTCAGGTGCTTGCTCACGATTCCATAAGAAGGCTGTTACGGTACATGGCCTTTTCAGATGTGTCTCCACCTGGCCCAGTGTACAGACTGAGTCCACAGTGTGCTGCCCTTCTTTCCTGGGACATGACACCTCAGCCTCTGCAGATGCCTGCGCCTACTGTTGGGGCCCTAGACCCTCGGCTCTTCCAGTCCTGGGCGGAGCATCATGAACTTCTGTCCCCAGGAGATGGGCGCTAGTTCCTGAGGCTGCCACAAATGTAACAAACTGTTGAACCTGGTGGCTCCCATGCTAACTTGCCACCCCCCTGGTCTGGAGCACAGATCGAAGCATGGGTCTCACTGAAGTCCAGTCAGCAGGCTGGGCCTGCTGTCAGCCCGAGGGGGCATTTCTGTGCCTCTTCCAGCTCCAGAGACCACCACTCCATTCCACAGCCCCGCCCACCCACACCGCCAGCGCGGGGCCTCTCTGACCTGCCAATGTCCCAGCTCCCTCTGCCTCACCTCCCCCAATGGTTGCAGATCTTCCGAGTACTGACCTGCCCAGATAATCAGGAGCCCAAGTGTGGTCTGCAGCCTTCATTCTGCTTTGCCACACATGACTGTTCACAGCTCTGGACAGTAGGGCGTGGGAATCTCGGGGGACCATCATTTTGCCAGTGGCAGGTGGCACTGCCAGGTCCCTGCATTCACATCTGTGACCCGGGGTCACATTCTCCACTGCCTGGCCCCAGAGGACTTCACACTGCCGGGGAGGTGCATGTTATCACTGTGGGTGAGTCAGTCCCAAGACCCCATGCATCGCCAAGTCCCCATGCACAAGGCCATTGGCCACACGAGAAGGATCGGAGCCTTGGGTTCTGAGGCTCCAGCTCTGCACATACAAGTTCCTAGAAACACTGACATCTTCTTTTTAACCAAGACGATGCTTCCAGCCAGCTCACGGGACCAAGAAGGAGGTGTGTGGTTCACATGGAACCCGCCGTCACGTCAACTATCGCCATGCTGTCCTCATTCACCAGGTGACCCAGGCCCAGGACAGTGGGCTGCACAGGGTAGATGCTCCACAGATGTACTCAAGACAATAGCATGCCCATTCCAAGGGCAAGGACAGATGTACTCAAGACAATAGCATGCCCATTCCAAGGGCAAGGCCAGATGTACTCAAGACAATAGCATGCCCATTCCAAGGGCAAGGCCAGATGTACTCAAGACAATAGCATGCCCATTCCAAGGGCAAGGACAGATGTACTCAAGACAATAGCATGCCCATTCCAAGGGCAAGGACAGATGTACTCAAGACAATAGCATGCCCATTCCAAGGGCAAGGCCAGATGTACTCAAGACAATAGCATGCCCATTCCAAGGGCAAGGACAGATGTACTCAAGACAATAGCATGCCCATTCCAAGGGCAAGGACAGATGTACTCAAGACAATAGCATGCCCATTCCAAGGGCAAGGACAGATGTACTCAAGACAATAGCATGCCCATTCCAAGGGCAAGGCCAGATGTACTCAAGACAATAGCATGCCCATTCCAAGGGCAAGGCCAGATGTACTCAAGACAATAGCATGCCCATTCCAAGGGCAAGGCCAGATGTACTCAAGACAATAGCATGCCCATTCCAAGGGCAAGGACAGATGTACTCAAGACAATAGCATGCCCATTCCAAGGGCAAGGACAGATGTACTCAAGACAATAGCATGCCCATTCCAAGGGCAAGGACAGATGTACTCAAGACAATAGCATGCCCATTCCAAGGGCAAGGCCAGATGTACTCAAGACAATAGCATGCCCATTCCAAGGGCAAGGCCAGATGTACTCAAGACAATAGCATGCCCATTCCAAGGGCAAGGACAGATGTACTCAAGACAATAGCATGCCCATTCCAAGGGCAAGGACAGATGTACTCAAGACAATAGCATGCCCATTCCAAGGGCAAGGACAGATGCACTCAAGACAATAGCATGCCCATTCCAAGGGCAAGGACAGATGCACTCAAGACAATAGCATGCCCATTCCAAGGGCAAGGACAGATGCACTCAAGACAATAGCATGCCCATTCCAAGGGCAAGGACAGATGTACTCAAGACAATAGCATGCCCATTCCAAGGGCAAGGCCAGATGTACTCAAGACAATAGCATGCCCATTCCAAGGGCAAGGACAGATGTACTCAAGACAATAGCATGCCCATTCCAAGGGCAAGGCCAGATGTACTCAAGACAATAGCATGCCCATTCCAAGGGCAAGGACAGATGTACTCAAGACAATAGCATGCCCATTCCAAGGGCAAGGCCAGCCAGTGGACCCTCAGACATTCCCATGAACAATGGAACCTTGGGGCTGGACCGGGGCTCAGCAGCAGCACACTTGCCTGGCATGTGTGAGGCACTGGGTTCGATTCTCAGCACCACATAAATATAAAATGAACAAAATAAAAGCCCATTAAAAAAATAAAGGAATCTCTTAACCTCACTCAGCTAGGAGAAGCTTCTCTCTTCCTCTCAAGAAATGCAGCAATGGGCTGGGGATGTGGCTCAAGCGGTAGCGCGCTCGCCTGGCATGCGTGCGGCCCGGGTTCAATCCTCAGCACCACATACCAACAAAGATGTTGTGTCCGCCGAGAACTGAGAACTAAAAATAAAAAAATTAAAAAATTAAAAAAAAAAAGAAATGCAGCAAATGATCGGGGCTCCTAAGGTGAAGGACCTTCTGCACAGGACTGAAAAAAGTCCACCCTTCTCCAACCAGCTTCAAGTTTTCCAGTTCACGGATTTCACTGATCCTGGCAGCACCCATGACTGTCACCCCAACTTCCTACCTGCAGCTCAACCTAAAAACAGTGTCACAGACCAAACAGTGAGACAGGTAACAGGAAAGACCCACACTCAAGTTCCATGTCTTCCTTACTCTGATGAAGCGGGATCCAGTCAAGCCTGACGACTCGTGAGGACCACCTAACCTGGTTGCTCACTTTCCAGGAGCAGGCAGCCCAGGCACCAAGAAGCCTTTTCGACAGCTACTTTGTCTAAGCCCCTTGGTGAGCCCCTGGGGGTCCTGGCAGGTCTCCTGCTGCCTGTCCTACAGCAGGCGCTGGAACACATCGGGGGCGAACACCTGGCCTCTGCTCAGGCTGAGCCAGCTGTGAGCACAGCACACACGAGTCTGCAAGCACCCCCTCGTAGCTGTTCACTGCACTGCACTGGACCAGCGACACCTGAAGCAGTCGACCTCCAGTGAGGTGGTGAGGATGGTTACCTGAGAGGGGATTACCAGGGGGACTGGCTCCAGCAACTATGGAGTCTGAGTAGTCCCACAATTGGCCACCCACTAGCTGGGGATGGGAATGCTGGTGGCCTGGCTGGGTCCAAGCATGAGGGCCTCAGCTGGGGCAAACTGATGGTGTGACTCCAAGTCTGAGCCCAAGGGCTGCAGTGTGAGCTCTGGGGACTGAGGGTGGGAGAGCCTGGAGTCCTGTGTTCAAAAGCCAGAGAAGCGTGTCCCAGCTCCTGGGGGGACGAGAGCCGCCTCTGCTCTGCCTTATCAGTCCCACCTGCTGCAGCCTGGGCATGGCACTGCCCAGACTGAAAGTGGACCTTCCCCAGGCAGCCACGGACTCACATCCCGTCTGCCTGGAAGCACCTGCTGGCTACGAGTCTGTGGCCTGCCTGGGGAGGATCCAGGAGCACCTCACTAGCTCCCCAGGATGCCCAATCATCGACATCTAGAGTACCCAGCCAGTGCCACTACAGCATTCCAGGGACAGGACAGGGGCTTCCTGAGATCCATTCCCAGCTTGTCACTAAGAACACCAGGCCAGAAGAGGTGACCAGGCCCAATGGATAAGGACAGTCTTGACCACAGTGTTGCCCCTCCAGACAATGCTCAGAGAGATATCAAGGAAGGAAGGGGACACACAGCAGAGGACAGGGACACTTCAGATCAGAACAGGCTCTCGAGCTCAGCATTGCTGACTGGGGCCTGATTCCTTCCTGTGGGGGCTGTCCTGCACACTGTAGGGTCAATGAAAACTGTCTCCAGGCACCACCCAATGTCCCTAGGAGTACACACCTGTAATACCAGCAGCTCCAGAGGCTGAGGTGGGAGGATTCCAAGTTTGAGGCCGGCCTGAGCAACTTAGTGGGGCCCTGTCTCAAAATGAAAAGGGCTGTGGATGTGGCTCAGTGGTAAAGTACCCCTGTATTAAGTTCCTGTACCAAAGGGAGGGGGTCAGTAAGAAAGAAAACCACTGGCTCGGTGTCCTGGTCAGTGGAACTTGAGAGGAGACCTGATGGGGGAGACAGCAATCTTGGCAGAGGGGACCCCGACGCGTGTTTCAGTAGCGGGGGAGCCCAGTGGGGCTGAAGCAGATGGGCAATGGGAGCGGGGGCAGTCCAGGGACACACGACCCAGAGATCTCAGGGCTCTGCTGTGATACGGGAGTCATGGTGGGAGGGTTCTGAGCAGACAGGTTTCAACAATGGTCTGTCCTGCGGGTGCAGCTCAGTGGCAGAGCGCTTGCCCAAGGCCAGGGTTCCATCCCCAGCACTGCAAACACATGTTTAAAAGGTGGTCTGAAACAGCCTGGGTGGGGGGCAGGGGCCGCAGGGCAAGGCAGAGGACAGAAACCAGTTCTGAGGCTACTGTAGACAAATGGAGAAAACACATGTCTCTATTATGCATTATTTTAAATGCAATAACATATATAAGATAAAATCTACCCCCTAACCACTTCCCAGCACACAGTTCATGGCACGTCCACCCCCACAGCATTTCTTCTTCCCAGTGTGAAACGTGCCCCAGCCCCTGTCCTTGG